>NC_135786.1:130918541-131534583 GCF_051106095.1 Pogona vitticeps | reverse complement strand
AAAGCAGCTGAGAGTGAGGAAGCTGAATTACCCTTCTGGGAGGGTAGAGGGGAAGTAAAATACAACCCAGAGGAGGTAAAGATCAGTCCTGCACTCACCCAAGACCAGCAGCAAGAACTGAAAATGCTGCTTAGTAAATATCAACAGGTGTTTTCCAACAAGCCGGGGATAGTGAAGGGAGTGATGCATCGGATCCACACAGGGGATGCACCCCCGCAGGCAGTATCCCCATACCGAGTAACGGGACCCTATAGGGACAAGGTGCGGAAGGAGCTGGACGAGATGCTGAGGGAGAACATAATCGTCCCCTCTTCTAGTCCGTGGTCCTCTCCGATAGTCCTTGTGGACAAGCCTGATGGGAGCATTAGGTTTTGTGTTGATTACAGGAAATTAAACCGTGTAACCACTCCTGATGCCTACCCAATGCCCAGGCTAGACAACCTGATTGAAACCATAGGGGGTTGTCGGTTCATCTCATCATTGGACCTGGTAAAGGGATATTGGCAATTAAGAATTGATCCCAGGGATCAAGAAAAGACTGCCTTTTGCAGCCCTTTTGGTCTCTATGAGTTTCGAGTCCTGAGCTTTGGTCTCAGAAATGCACCAGCCACATTCCAAAGGCTGATGGACCAGACCTTGGCAGGGCTCAGTGACTTTACAGTGGCCTACATTGATGACATAGGGATCTTCAGTAATACCTGGGAAGATCACCTGATACACCTGGAGTTAGTGCTGCAGAGGTTAAGTGCAGCAGGGCTAACAGTAAAGGCCAGCAAGTGTCAGCTGGGTAGCCCAGAAATAAAATACTTAGGTCACATGGTAGGGGGAGGAATGATAAAACCCCTGGAGGCCAAAATAGAAGCAGTTCGTGATTGGCCCAGACCCAACACCAAGAAAAAAGTCAAATCATTTCTTGGGTTGGTGGGCTACTACAGAAAGTTCATCCCGAGGTTTAGCGAGATTGCGGCTCCGCTGACCGATCTGACGAGGAAGAAGGCTGATGACCGCATCCCGTGGACCAGCGACTGTGAGGCGGCGTTCCAGAGGTTGAAGGAGGCGTTAATCAAATATCCTGTCCTGCGTGCTCCAGACTTCGACCGGGAGTTCATCATCTACACCGATGCGTCTAACAGCGGGGTAGGAGCAGTTCTGTGCCAGGAGGATGAGAATGGTGACCAGCATCCAGTATCCTACCTGAGTAGGAAACTTCAAAAAGGTGAGAGACATTTGGCAACCGTGGAGAAGGAGTGTTTGGCCATAGTCTACGCGATCCAGAAGGCCAAGCCTTACATCTGGGGAAGACATTTTGTTCTGTGTACTGACCATTCACCATTGCAATGGTTAAAGACAATGAAAACCCACAATAGCAAACTTATGAGGTGGGCTTTAAACCTACAGGACTATGACTTTGAAGTGAAGGTGGTCAGAGGGTCAGTGAACTGTGTTGCTGACGCCTTATCAAGAAGACCTGAAGACTGAAGACGGCGAAAGAACATGGACTATATGTATATAATGAAGACAAAAAGTTAAAATGTACCTGGTTTTAAATTGGTTTGTATTAATAAAGGTAAAATTGATGTAATGCATATGGTAAATGTTTGAAATGCCTATTTGCTATGTTTAACTTGGAGTGTAAGTATATGTAAGTATTATAGGGTATGTATAACTGTTGTTGTATGTTTTATACAGGTTGTTTTTTTGGTGAAAAGCACCTTAGCTTTCCCCCTACAAAACAACTTATAAAGAGGGGAGGTGTTACATAACAGCACTGATGTTACCTGTCTGTCATGGGTTTGGAGGGAAAGTTCCATCCTATGGGGAGTGGAAGGCGGGACATCAGGAGGAGGGGCTGTACTGTATAAATATGTGATGCCTGTGTGGTGAAGAGGAGATGCTGAGACAGACTGTGAGACACTGGGTTGGGACGAAGCAGCAGCTGGGGAAGAAGAAGCTGTTGTGGGAGTCTGGGTGTCTGACAGGGTACTACTGTGTGTCAGAGTACCAACCTGAAAGGTTCAGGGGTCTGTTGGTTAGCCAGAACTGATGGGTTCAGGGTCTGTGCTTTAAGTTAAAGGTTCTAGGTGAACCAAACTGTATGCTTGTGTGTGTGAGAATAAGCCACGTTACTTTATTTTATTCACCTGATTGTTTTATTTACCCTGTTTGTATTTAAAATAAACCTTATTCTTTTATTGTTTAAAAATCCATCCCTGGTCTGTGTGACTTATTATAGGGAATGGTTGGTGGCAGCTTAGTAACTGTGTGATAGATCCCAGTAGGTCTGGGTTTGTCACAGGTCTGTCCTTCCAGTGAGCACTCAGGGTTGATTTCCAATAGAATGGATAGGTTTGTTCTCTTTGCAGTCCAGGGGACTCTCAAGAGTCTCCTCCAGCACCACAATTCAAAAGCATCAATTATTCGGTGGTCAGATTTCTTTATGATCCAGCTCTCACTTCCATACATCACTACTGGAAAAACCACAGCTTTGACTATGCGGACCTTTGTCGGCAAGGTGATGTCTCTGCTTTTTAAGATGCTGTTGAGGTTTGTCATTGCTTTCCTCCCAAGAAGCAGGCGTCTTTTAATTTTGTGGCTGCTGTCACCATCTGCAGTGATCATGGAGCCCAAGAAAGTAAAATCTGTCACTGCCTGCATATCTTCCCCTTCTATTTGCCAGGAGGTGATGGGACCAGTGGCCATGATCTTAGGGTTTTTTTTTTTGATGCTGAGCTTCAGACCATTTGTGGCGCTCTCCTCTTTCGCCCTCATTAAGAGGTTCTTTAATTCCTCCTCACTTTGTGCCATCAGAGTGGTACCATCTGCATATCAGAGGTTGTTGATATTTCTTCTGGTGATCTTAATTCTGGCTTGGGATTCCTCCAGTCCAGCCTTTCGCATGAGAAAACCCCATGAACAGAAACAGAAAGAACTACATAATAGCTAATGAGGCCATGACCTGGGAGGCTGAAGTATTCTTCCACTTGGTGTTGAATCTTGCCATTTCTAGCATTGAATTTGTGTCCACTTACTCTTTTACACAAAGGCTAGCTTGTTTGTCACATGTAAAATGCAGCAGAGCTTTGCTGGTTTTCATGGGATTTTTGGATCTTTTTCGCTGGAGCGCCCACAATTCACCAAAAATCTCCTCAACCAGAACTATGGCACCTGTAGCCAAAAAGTCAAAGTCCTGAGAGAATTATCAGCATACATACCTGGGGCCCAGCATCTTGTTCTCTGCACTTATCACAGGGGGAAAGAGTGGGTGAGACTAAGTTGCATGGGAATTACAAGGGGTTGCAGGATCAGTGGCTCTCTCTTCTATCGCTTCCAATCATGGTGGCTCTCAAAATCCCACAGCTACTTGTAGTGCCCATGGAGGTTAGCAAGTGACACCCACTCTCACCCTTTGCAGTGACTGCAGAGAAGAATATGTTGAGCCTCAAGTGTGTGTATCTGCTGAAACTCCTCTGGGGATCTAGACTTTTTGGCTACAGGTGTAAGATTGTGGCTGATGTATTGTGTTCTTGCCAGAATAGAAAAGGAGACATCTGGGTTTGTTGCAGGATCTGTTCCACCTGTCTGAAACTTTCTGGTGTGGCCTGTTTCTGCTAGTGTATACAAGTAGAATCCCCTATATCTGTAGGATCAGATATAGGGGATTCTACTTATCTACAGTCTGAAAATATTAAAAATATTAAAAGAAAAATACATTAAAAACTATTTTCATATGTATTACCATAAGAGGTTACCAGATGGAGCCAGAGACCGTGCTATGAATACTTGTTAGTGAAGAATATATAACATGGTCCCTATCATCAGTTCTAGTAATGCATGCGAAAATATATTTTTGTTGGTTTTTGTTTTCTTTTTATCACAAGGGGTGGGGAAAGAGAGAGCCCATTCACTATTATCCATGGTTTTCAATATCCATGGGGGACCATGGAACCAGTCTCCAGTGGATATAGTGGCCCTTCTGTAGTTGGTTAAGACAAAATTTGAAGAGATTATAGAAAAAAGACTGAAATCAGAGGAAATGACAGAAAGAAAAGGAACAGTAAGCCAAATATATAAATTATTAACTCAAGCAGAACAGGGTATTTTAGGGTTAAAAATGCAATGGCAAAATGATTTGGATAAAGAAGAAATAGGAGAGGAATGAGATAAAATATGGGATCAGAGAATTATGAAGAACATGTCAGTAAGGATAAAAGAAAACTGCTATAAAGTAATATGGAGATGGTATTTAACACCGGTCAAAATGAATATAATGGATAAAAGTGTGTCAATGTTATGTTGGAGTTGTAAAAAAGAGAAGGGGAGGTACTTACATATGTGGTGGTTATGTGAAAAAAGAAAGAAAGAATGGGAATTAATATTTAAAGAAATATCTGAAATAATTGGATTGAATATTCAAATGTCTCCCTTAATAGCCTTACTGAATCTGATTAAGGAAGATCAACTGGTGAAAAAACAATAAGGAGTTAATAGTAATGATGATTACAGCAGCAAGGATAATTATTGCAAGGAACTGGAGAAATGAAAATCAAGTTAACTTGGAGGAATGGTACAGAGAATTATGGGATATCGCAATTAATGGCAAACTGACATGTGATATGAAAATAAGTAGAGGCCAAATGAAAAATAACGATTTTAAGAAAATATGGAATGTATTCTTAGAACATGTATTTCAGAGAGGGAGGGGTATACGCCGAGAGAAGAAACAATGAAATTTTGGAGTGAAAATGGATGGAAAGAAGTGTAATGCTAGTCCTGAAGGTGATGGGTGCACAAGGGTAATTGTATGTTATTATATTGTTTTGTTTTGTATTTTATATAGGTTTTTTTCTGTAGTAGTAGGTATTTTATAATAAAATTTAAAATTACCAAAAAAAAGACTGGGGAATTAAATTTTTTAATTTAAATTTTATATATATGTATAAGTCAAATTGAGATTTAAACTATGATTTAAATCAACTTTTTTAAAATCAAAGCCATCCTGTCTGTAAGTAAGCCCAGGTTTATCATCTATGAAAAGGAGGGAAATGCCATGATCCAATAAGGCCATAGCTTATGGATGACGTATTTTAGTGGCTTTCTAGTTTTTTTGTTCTTGTTGTTCCTTGGGGTATCAATCTGTCCTTGCTATTCAATTAGTCTTATAATATATAGGCTAGTATCCTGTTATCTAAATGTGGAAAAAGAGAGGGAGCATTTAAGCTTCACCATGCTGCCCCCGTAAGGCTTCGTGTTGCTGACAATGATCAATTTTGCAACCAGTATGAAAACTGACACATGATGAGGAGCTGATGAGGGGAGGAGGACACTTAAATGATTTCTCTTCCACCCCACCTTTAAGGAACAGGATACTAGCGATATTTGCACAGCAGTCCACAAAAGCTAATGTTTGCCCACAAAAAACTAATGACAAAATCTGCCACAAAAGCCAATTAGCATGTTAGTTGT
Organism: Pogona vitticeps; assembly: GCF_051106095.1. Taxonomy (NCBI): domain Eukaryota; kingdom Metazoa; phylum Chordata; class Lepidosauria; order Squamata; family Agamidae; genus Pogona; species Pogona vitticeps. The sequence goes on along the minus strand of NC_135786.1, from coordinate 131,529,120 downwards.
TAACATGCCAAAGGAATCTTTGTTGGTTTTTACTGTGTCAAATTAATATGAATTAATGTAGAATTATTCCGTTGGAGCTGTTCCTACCAACAAGTCTTTCTGTATTCCAGCACTAGCTTCCACAGAACATGCTGTAATTGGTTTTGTTTTTAGGAAGGATTTCAAACCCTGCTGAAGACATTATTTCACCATTCATTTCCTATTTCAAAGAGCATGTTATAAATACTATATTGGATTGGTACAACTACAACTGTTCCTTGAGCACAATTGCTCTAACCCAGCAAAGGACAATTCATACACATCAAATTTCTGTATGCCAACTAAACACACCACAGTTTGCATGAAATACGTAAGTGTTTGGGGCCCCAATGCAGAGACCTGTCAGTACACAGGTGGTGTGACTTCTCCAGTTACCAAAGTAAATGGAAACCCCAGTCACTAACTTTGATTGAACACCGTGATCCCTTCTGATCTGTTTGATATCTCCATATTATGTAAAAAATCAAACAGATCAGAAGGGCTGACGGCAAATCAGTCTACAATTACATGGTCAAATACCACATGATTTGTACCCAACGTGTGTCAAGGTAAATTTACAGACTTGAGCAGAATAAGGTGTGTTAATGGGCAGCCATAATGAACAAGTGTGTATAAATGCTGAGTCATGATGACTCATGAGGGCTGACTCATGTATGATACAATGTCTAATGTGATTGGACACAGATAGATGTGCATAAGTATATATGTGCATTCTGTACAGTAGATGTACTTCCTCCTGTTCTGATGAGTGTTATGCTGTTATGCTGCCAGACTGCACTGCTGTATATAGCCTGTAAATATACACTGGTGTTGGTGAAGCTGCCTCCGTGTGTGTGATTCTTTTGGACTGCCTGGACTGGACTTTATTCTACTAACTCTGTTGAATTTTCCACGTTCTTGTGCTAACAATGTGGGGTTTTTTCCTGCCACTGGGGGCTTCTACTTCTTCAACCTGAAATGATTCGAATAGTCTTTTTCTCATTAGGTTAGTTGTGATATGTTCTTGTAAACATGGGGCATGTTTGTAGGTAGTGCTTTGGTGAGGTAGGCAGTTGGATCTATCTATCTATCTATCTATCTGTCTGTCTGTCTGTCTGTCTGTCTGTCCGTCCGTCCGTCCGTCCGTCCGTCCGTCCGTCCGTCCGCCCGCCCGCCCGCCCGCCCGCCCGCCCGCCCGCCCGCCCGCCCGCCCGCCCGCCCGCCCGTCCGTCCGTCCGTCCGTCCGTCCGTCCGTCCGTCCATCTATCTATCTATCTATCTATCTATCTATCTATCTATCTATCTATCTATCTATCTATCTATCTATCTATCTATCTATCTATCTATCTATCTATCTATCTATCTATCTATCCCCAGTTGCCCTCCAGATTTTTTATTTTTTAAAAACAATGTCTTACATATATGAGATTGACACTCATATTTAATCATAGCACCCTATCACCTTAACAATGAGTCATTATTGTTACTAATTCCCACATTTATATCCTATAAAAGGATTGGCAGAGGTGGGACCAGAGAAGGAAGAAATGGTCAACAGAGGTGGGATCAGAGGAAGGAAGGGAAAAGAGGGGGCTATGGAGTGGAATGTGAATTGCATCTCATCCAGTATGAATTGTGAACTCCTTAATCAGTCTACAGCTGCAAATGACTGCAATTTCAAATGTAAAATAGGCTGCAAATCAAAGTCAAGCTAAGGCAAATCACTCCAATTTGGCTTTCCAGTGTTGTGCCCTCAGTTGATACCCTTGGACTCTGTCCAAGGTGCTGAACTACCTCTCTCTGACCACCAATTTTTCCACCATGTCATCTGTCTTTGGTGAAGCCACTACCTGCTTATTGATGACTCTCACTAGCAGCTTAAAATTTCTTACTGGATATATTTGTGTACAACCTTCTTGTAGACATGATCTCACCCTGATTGCACAGATTTTGTCTGTCATTCTTTCAGAAAACGAATGCCGCTTGCCATCCTGCACTCTCTTGGTTAGTTCAAAATGTGCACCATGAACCTCTTCATGGCAAATTACAGAACTGCCATCAAAACTTTTTAGACTTGAAAAGTTTGTTCCACTAATGCAAAGTAATTAAGAAAACAGTTGGATCTCTGTATGTAAAGGGTCCACATCAACCATGTCATCCACACTGGGGCCCAATTCTTCCTCTTCCATGGTTTCAGTGCCCTGCAAAGGCAAACATAGAACCCAAAGGTACCAACACAAGCATTGATCCTTGTAGTTTCTTCTTTTTTTCCAGGATAGTGATAACATATAAGCTGATCTTGCCTGCCACCCCCACAAGAGAAAGCAACCCAAATACTGAACTACTCGATATGGTAGAGAAAAAAGATCAGAAGCAAAGACTGGCTAGACAAACACGTAGCTAGAACAGCTGGAAAAAGACATAGACACTGAACCTGAACCAAAGCCTGCCAGTCAAGACATCTCAAGGGACTGCAACTGTGGAGCTTGTGACTCCCAAGGAACTACTCACCTCCCCAACTCGAATCCTAACAGCCCACAAATGGAAAGGAGACAAACACTAGGCTCTGTGTCAGGAGATTAGCCATTTAAGCTCCTTACTTCAGAAAAAGAGGCAGGTTCTGAGTAAATTGATATCAGAGGAGAATCATCAATGCCACATTTGGAATGTAGAGCTACCATGTGCTTATGGATTTCTGCTTCACGTCGCAACAATAAACAGGCATGCCAACATTTTTTAAAGTAGCTGGTCCAGGAGTCCAGGTTTCTATTGTCAGCCTCTATCCTGGCAACTAGAGTTTTTCCATCCCTGCCTTGTGGGGCTCCCTCGCACGGAATACTTGCTCAGACAACTCTTTCAAGCTTGCCTCTATGCTCTATTAACTCAAAATGAGAAACCATGGAACTACATTGCATGAATGAGCTCTAGACCCATCCCCCTACTTCTTTGCACAATTCCCTTCTGATATTACTAACTGAATCTAGCTACAATGCCACTTGGATTAACTGATCAATAAAACAACAGGCGTTTAGCTCTATGGCTTCTTGAGACCAAAACAGACATGACAACACAGTCTGTTTGAACACAGGCCTTCTCCGATTATGTAGAAAGAGGGGAATGAGTATCTTAATCTTAAAAGTGATGGAATGGGTGGAATTTAAAAGCTTTTATGCTCCCTACTGTTTCTCTCTTTGCATGCACTCTTCTTCACTAAACTCTGTTGCCAGTAGTATTTTAAAGAATGTAACACTGCAGTTATAACCACTGCTTCCTATGAAAGTAGATCACTACCACTGTTTATAGAACATACAGTACACACACATACATTGCCAAGGAAAGATATTCCAACTCCTATCAGAATCCAGATACAACTAGAGAGGGAACACTCACATATTTAAATCACCTGCCCACCCCAACATTTCATCTGATTTTTCTTCAAGAATTGCTTTTTTATAACCAGATCCTCATATACAGTACCTATTAGAGAAGATGGATCACAACATACTAAGCCAGTGCTTTCAGTACACAAAAGGCAGCACAGGTCAACACACTCTCAAAATATTCTGGATGGCTCACAATAACCTTTCTGATTTATGTACTGCAACAGGTCTGACCTTAGAGGTGTCCCTCATAGCTTTGAAGGCAACAGAGAAACTTCAGCTAGCTTAGAATACAATTACTAGAGCTTTCACTGGATTCAGTCAATATGCTCATATTATTATACCAATTTTTTGGCAGCTACGCTGGTTGACAATGGTTTGTTTTGGGGCTCAGATCAAGGAGATGGTTTTGATATTTAAAACTTCAAATTGTCCAATACTTGTATATCTAAAACATTACAGTGGTGCCTTGCAAGACGAACATCTCACGGGACGAAAAACCCACAAGACGAATGGTTTTTGCGATCGCTGTGGTGCCTCGCAAGATGGCTTCTTCTATGGCCGTGCTTCACAAGACGGTTTTTTCCCCCAAGACTGAAGACTTGCAAGACAAAAATAATTCATTCGTCTTGCGAGGTTCCCATAGGAATGCATTGCAATGCATTCCTATGGGAAACCGCTTTTCGTAAGATAAAAATTTCACAAGACAGCTCTACTTGTGGAACGAATTACTTTCGTCTTGCGAGGCACCACTGTAGTTTTTTTCTGCACAAGCCTGCTTGGCAGCTTCAGTGTTTCTCTGGGCATTACTTCAGATCTCTCTCTCATCAGAAATAGGACAGACTAGAAGCCAGGACTGGCACTTCTCAGTTATAGTAATGCTCAATATCTGGAACATCATTCTAGCAAATTAAACAGATGGAAAAGGACATGCTAGAGAGTCAGGAGCATTGACTTCCAGTAAGCTGGAAGTTTCTGAAAAAACAGTGTTCCTCACACTGCCTTCATTAAATGTTATGGGCAAGCAATTTTGTACAGACTTTTGCAGGCCCTCATTAAGATTGAAAGATTTTTTTAAAAAATTGGGAGTAAATTCCAGAAATCTGTGTTGTGAAACCAGAACCCTTGAATTATACTGGAAAAAAGTCTCCCAACAAAGCAACTGGATCAAAGATTGTGGATTTCTGTAAACACTGCTGCCCATTTTCCATGGCACAGGAACAGGTGTCTGTGGTCTGCCATGGGCCTTTGGGAATACAAAATTGACCCCCAACCTAACAAACCTGTTTACTCCTGATGTAAACATTTGGACCTTTAATTAAAAGACACCTACTCATTGATACCAAGGTGTTCTAACAACATAGGTTTCAAAAGAGTGGATGTCTATTATGTAAACTTGTATATAAATACTACCTTGTAGACTGTAACAGCATTGATGAGGGAAATAATAACAAATATTTTATTCAGTAATGTGCTAGTTGCTGTCAATTTTAAGGTTCCCAGTTGTTATGCCATTGTATTCCTTTCTGAGATGTTTATGGTACTTACAGACCTGAAAGAGGTCATTAATATATCACACTATGTTTGGAGTGCTTATATGACAGGGACAGATTTAATTATCTTAGGTATGGGGGTATCTGCAATACACAATGTATCACTTTAATACTATGTAAACTGCCAAGACTCCATCCTAATGAGCCCGGTTTTGTGGTAGATGAGTAAAAAATCATACAGATTTTAATCTCTAACGGTTGTGTATATAAGCTATATTTTAATGTTTCAGAATGCAATGTTCCAGAACTACTGTGCATTCAAAGAGCTCAAACCGATGCTTACTATGAGTAATCCTTCTCAGAACTTTGGAAATAATACTTGCATACTATCAAATTAATTACAATTTATGGCAATCCTTTCTAGGGTTTTCTAGGTAGAGAATACACCAAAGTGGTTTACCATTCTTTTCTTCTGGAGGCATGCTGGGATTGACCGTGCACCTTGTCCAAGGCCACACAGGCTGGCTCTACTCCTAGGAGGTACAGTGATGGAATCAGTTCCTAACCTCTGGGACTGGAGCCAGATACTGTACTTAAGCCACTAAACTATACTGCCAGTCCTCTCAGCACTTAAAGCAGTGGTCCCCAACCTTGGACTTCCAGATGTTCTTGGACTTCAACTCCCAGAAATCCTGGCCAGCAGAGGTGGTGGTGAAGGCTTCTGGTCCAAGAACATCTGAAGGCCCAAGGTTGAGGACCACTGCTTTAGAACAGTGGTTCTTAACCTTTGTTACTCGGATGTTTTTGAACTGCAACTCCCAGAAACCCCAGCCAGCACAGTTGGTGGTGAAGGCTTCTGGGAGTTGCAGTCCAAAACTCCTGAGTAACCCAAGGTTAAGAACCAGTGCTTCAGAAGACTCATTAGCTGCAGTGGACAGTTGAGCTGTCCACTGCAATTCAGATAAACTAAATTTCAATCAACAGTTTCTATACATCTATTAGTATGTGAAATATATCCATATACTTGCAAAGTCCTGCCTCTCCTGGTAAATCAGCTTTGGGAGTCTGCATCCTTCCAAAGATCAGCTGTAAATCCAAGTCATATCTTCTCAAGAATTTACCACTCTAGATCAGAGCAACTTTTAAATCTGATTTGTCTTCAGAAAATCTAGAGCAAGGGTTCCCAACCTTGCGCCTGCAGATGTTTTTGGACTAAAACTCCAAGAAGCCTTCACCGCTAGCTGTTCTGGCCAGGATTTCTGGGAGCTCTAGTCCAAAATCATCAGGGGACCCAAGGCTGGGAAACACTAATCTAGAGAATGTCACTACATCTTACTAGAGTAAAATATATCTGTCAGTTGAATGTGGCGATCAGAACATCTTCTTTAAATGTGTGTTATTCTTCATCTTCATTTTTTAATGTAAATTTATTTATTTGTGTAATTTCCTCTTACTGCTGCTTCATGCATCTATGTGGAGCTGCTGATGGAAAGCGTCAGGAAACTTCAATGGGTCCAAAATGCAGTAGTCAGATTGCAGACTATGGCTGGTTATAGGGATCACATAACCCCCATTACAGCTGCTCCACTGGCTGCCCATCAGTTGCCAGGCACAATTTAAAGTGCTGGTTTTAACCTATGAGGCCCTAAATGGCCTAGGTCCAAGCTATCTCAAAGACCTTATCTATTATGAGTCAGCTCAGCTGTTAAGATCATCAGGACAGGCCTTTCTCTGGGTCCCACCACCTTCACAGGTGTGTCTGATGGGAACACAGGAGAGAGCCTTCTCTGTTGCTGCACCTAGACTTTGGAACTTCCTCACACAGGAGGCCAGCTTTTCCTCAGTAACCAGTAACATGTGATTTTTAGATAATTGTTATGCATTACTGCTTTGACTGCATTATTTATTTATTTATTTATTTATTTATTTATTTATTTATTTATTTATTTATTTATCTATTTATCTATTTATCTATTTATCTATTTATTCATTCATTCATTCATTCATTCATATGCCGCCCACACTACCCAAAGGTCTCTGGGTGGCTTACAATTAGTTACTACCACTTGCATTTTCCATTTTTGTGCTTTCCATTTCTTAGTGACATTTTAAAAATTTTTGCATACTTATTTATCTTTGTCTTAATATTGCCTGTTAATTGATGTAAAATGCCTTCTTATTCATTGGTCATAACTTTTAAATATCATCTTTTCAACTTTGAATATTGTCTTTCATTGTTGTGGGCTGCCTTGGGTCCTTTTTTGGGGAGAAAGGCAGGGTAGAAGAATTTAAAATAAATAATAAATAAGTAGGTTCCTGTGGATGAAAGCTAGCTGCTACAACAAACTGATATATCTTTAGTAATTCCATAGCATTATCTGCTGCAGATTAAGGGGTCTAGGAAGACAGTTGCTGCTTGAAAGTGTTCTCTAGTTGTGTGAACAAGTATGCTACTGATAATGCATAGACAGAAAGGACAAACCACAGTTGGGGAAGACAAGAGATCTGTCACCATCAGGTTTTGTTTTCCATTCAACATCATACAGTTGTTTAAAATCCATACTAAGTAATCCAGAATAGAACTGAACAGAAGGAGGTAATGAATAATCCCCCACCAACACACTTGGAAATTTTCTGAGCAGACCTTGGGTCTTACCCAACAAGACCATGAAGTTGTTAAACAAGCATCTGAATGCCCACTTAAGTGGATAACAATATTCTGCTCCAGCGAGGTAAAATCAGAAAAACTTAATTCATGGTAATTCATTTTTTAAAAATCATAGTAATTACAGACAGGACCTAATAGGACAGATAGTACAAATCCAAGCTCAGTGGTTTAGGCCTCTGGCTGCAGAGCTACAGGTTGGGTATTTAAGTTCTCCACTGTGCCTTCCTGACAGAGGTTAGACATGATGATCCATAGGGTCCCTTCCAGCTCTGCCATTCTAAGATTATTATTATTGTCATCTGAATCATTAAACCTTCCACAAATCACAGGTATGGGAATTCAAGCAGTTAATCTCTAATTTCTGCATCTCTCCTAAACTTGTGAATTTTTCCTATGTACATTCAGGATTGTGGATTGGTACATCCTTATATAATGCATATTTTGATTATTTCTCAAGATGTGATCATGACGCTCCTCAAGATCAGTCATCAATCCAAAATTCATTTCTGACATGATGAGCTGCAAAGGAAGGCTTCCTAGAACTGAGTTTGCTTAGGAAGACCGAATACTGAAACAAAGGCTCTTACTATATTGGAATGGCTATAAGGAACTTCAGGCAAGGGACAGCAGTATTTCTAAGATAAATAAGCAACATAGTGATTTGAGAAGACTTCTCTTGGTCCTGTTTAGATGTTACCGTTAGTAAATACCAGTGTTGCCTATAGACTAGTGGCCTCATGGCTTAAAAGAAAACGTGTTACTTTTATAAGAATGAGCAAATGACTCTGAAATAGTGTCTGAAATAAGAAATCTATCTGAACTTCTTTCCTCTAGAACAAACCACAGGGGAGACCCTGCATCCTCCCAACATTTTTTTTTATGATCAACATAGCGGCAGATGTGTGCAGAATGTGACATAGCCATCTTGCTTTTTCTCAGGTGAAGGTTAGTCACCTTTGTATCTTGGCTTTCCTTGAATACGCTCAACATGGTATATGTAACTCCTCTCCTCCCTAATTTAATCCTAACAGCAGCCCTCTGAGGTGGGTCTGGCTGAGAATGAAGGATGCACCGTGAGATTCATGGCTGAAGACTAGAATCTGGATTCTCTAGTTCCCAGGCCAGTACTACTCTGACCAGGACTACACAACACCTACTCTCTAACCCGAGGCCTTGCATTTAAACACCCAGTCTGGTCAAAAGAAATTTTACAGCTGGGGGGGAGGGGGTTGAGCAAATTCACAAAACAGCAATTTCTGAAGTTTTGGAAAGGGGTGGGGTGGTCCTAGGATGGCTGTTCCTCTCCGCTTGGTGCAAAAAGCAGTAAAGAGCCCCTAAAGCTTTCCAAAACGCGTTATATATTAAGTATGTGTATATTATATATAAAAGGCTCTGTGCCCCCACCAGGAGCCTGTCACATCGCACAACCGTGCGTTACACTGCCTCCCCACCTACAATGGCTGGAATGGCGCGCCGGGCGGGAGGCGCGTTATCCCGAAACCCTCTCGTCAGAATCGCGCCTCACTGAACCAAAGGAAAACTTCCACTTCTCGCCCAGAGAAAGGAGCTTTGCTTCGCTGCCGCCCAGGCCCCGGGGCACGGAGGTTGCCCCGGGGAGGCCCTGCGAAGAGCAGGGAGAAGCTGCCGGGGCGAAACGGCCTTGCTTCCAAAAAGGCAGGCTTCAGCAGTCTCTCTCTGCCTCCGGGGACGCGCTACACGCCGCTCCCGCCGCCACCAGGGAGAGGCCGCAGAAGGGCCGGCCCGGGCCAACCTTCACCAGGGGCTGTAGGCCGAACTCGAGACACGGGGAGGGAGGGAGGCCGGGAGGGAGGAGGGAGAGCCCTGACGACGGCCGCAGTGGCGGCGGCGGCGGCGGCGGCGGCGGTGTCAAGTACGAAGCGCCGCGCTACGTGCGGAATGACGCCGCCCGCCTGCCACGACTCGCAATGAGCGGAGAAGAGGAGGCGAACCAAGCCGGGCAAGCTGGGAGGGCCGCAGCTGGCTAGGCCTGCTCGGCAGCCGGCGCTCCGGTTCTTCTGCTCCGGCTGGATTTTGGCACGCAGGTACGCTCACAGGCTCGCTTTCCTCCTCCTCCTCCTCCTCCCCTCCTCCTCCTGACGCCGCCGCCGCCGCCGCTGCTAGCAAAAGCCCTAGCGGGCTGGGAAGCCAGTCGGGGTGAGCGAGTGCCGCTGCCTTGCCCTGTCGGAGCGCCGCGCTGCCAGGCGAGTCAGGCGGACCGGGAGTGCCGGAGATCCGCCGAAAAGAGACATCTCTTCCCGCCCCCCTCCTCGCGCGCTCCCCGGTTGCCTGCTGAAAGGATCCCGCTCGGCAGTGCTTCGTCTTGACGCTTTCAGCGGAGCGGCCTCGTTTGACCTCGACTCGGAGGGTGATCAATTCCGGTCTCGACCATGATCTGATATCCTGAACTCTAAAGCCTCGGTCTTTATACTTTCCTAGGAGTAAGTACCGCTGGCATCGTCAACGCGCATGGGACTGCACTGTAGGACTGCAATGACTTGCTTCAACTCCCTTGGGAGCAAAGTCTCATTGAATTCAGTGGAACTTACTTCTGAGAAATCATGTATGCATTGGATCTGTTTTATAGGCGTAATCACGCTTGTGTGGGCAGTTACAAATAACACAACACATATAAAAACTTGTCCGGGTTAGATTGTTGCTAGTAGATGTAACAGATATTTTAAAGAAACAATCCTCGGTATTAGCGTGGTAATTACTCTACATCATATTTACAAAAAATGTAAAGCATTTGCAGCCAGTTAGAACCTAAATGTCTGTATTGTATAAAATGAGTGATCTAAAGTGATTGGTTTAATGTGGGGAAAATTTTATGTAGTGGACTTACACAGCGAGTCCAAACTTCTACAGGTCATATAATTTCCAGTGTTTCCTCAGTCTTGATTGGTGTATATATTTTATGGTTGTGGACAATATGGGCTTTCTGGCATCTTTTCTTAACTGAATCTGTTGGATTCTTTGGGGCCAACATGTAAAAGAGGTTTGGCAAATGACCTTAACAGTCTGTCTCCCTTAGATTGGGGGAGATTTGTGGAATCTTAGAGTGCATCTATTGCTGTAATTTGAAATTACTTTACTATTTTAATATGATTGAAATATTTCCCCAGATAGTGGTTTAGTTAATTTTACTTACACTTGTAAAAAAAATGCTAACTGTTTAAAGTTGCTATATACTGAGGCTCAAAATATGCAAAATTTACTATTATTTTAATTTAAATATGAGCATCTGTAATACAGTGTACAGCATGCAATTGTATTCTGTCAATTTTCACTTTTTCCCAGCAGATCTACAATTATGTAATAATTGTTTTATTAGTAAATGAACATTCTGGCTTCATTGCAACAAAAGCAGTATTTATTGTTAATATACTAGTAATTTAGTCCTATTTATGCTTTTTAAGTGCAGTGAATTTTTACATTTGAGCAAGCTTGCTTATTATCACAGTAAATGCCTCATGTTTAAATGTAGAGCAAATCTATCCAATGTAAAAAAATTAATGTTTCTCCTTAGTTTGTTGCCAGAATTATGTTATATAAGGAGTAAATGATGTGATCAGATTTCATGATTAACTCAGTGTATAATAAGAGCAATCATTAGGAGATGATTTTGCATCTCTCCTTTTCTGGGCCTGTGTGTTTTAAACTTAAATGTTTGGTAGCTCAACAGGAAATGTTATTTTCCAAAATATCAATCAGATTTGTAGGATAATAGATATCTAGTGTATGTATTGATCCTGCATGGTACAGAAACTGATGCTTTTAAAACGCTAGCCCCAACTTAAATAATACTCTATATGGAAGAACTATGGTCTTCCAACACACAGGCTTTGCTGAATAATTCTTTTACATCTAGTTTCTAAATCACCACTTTATTGCCATTTTTATACAGACAATATTAGTTCATTAACATTTTTATACATTTTACAATATAGGACACTAATGACAGGTATTGCTGAAACTGAAACTTCATTATAATTCCTGTATATAAAACATTTACAAGCCAAACTTACTGCATAAATGTATTTAAGCCATTAATAACTTTTTATAGGCTTTTTTTGTAAGGCATGCTGTTCTAACAATATTACAAATATAGATGTTGAACAGTATGTTTTTACTTGTGTAACAGCTTTTTTTATTATTGGTGAAAAATTTTGATAGATCACTCTTCTGTATTAAACAATCTCTAGTATAACTGTTGCTGGCAGTATCTTGTGATGCAAGAGGGCTACATTTGCTTTTCAGCTGGTTTGTATTTCTGCAGAGCCTCTTTCAGTTCTCATTCAGCTGCATACTAGTTGGTTTATATGATGCAAAGTTAATTTAAGAAATCTCATTTTCATTAAACCATTAAAAGTAACCAAGAGCTTAGTATATTTTAGCCTAGGGTCATTTTCTATATTCATGGATAAATCCCCAAGGAACTTGATTATACTGTTACAAATTGTGTTCACTCATGTGGATGTCTTATTTTTACTGGAAGATTTAAATTATTTTATTTTTGTTTTTGATATAAAGTCAAAGTGAATGCCAACTTCCATGTGAAAATTAATGCATGTTCTTAAAATAAAGTACTAAAAAGAGTTATCTCTTTCATTTTAATTTTATATGCCTTATTTGTTAAATAAACACATTGCAGCCATTGCTTATGTGTGCTTTACTGTTTATATTATCTGTTATAAAGATCTCAGTCTGCAGTTGTCAGGAATTATAAATTCCTTTTATATTAATTTTTGCTGGTTTACCAAACATCATAAAGGACTGCTTCTGATTTGGCTGAGGTTTTTTACTTGTTTCTACATACAATGTAGCAGTGGGGAAATGTTAATTTTTAATAAATTGCATTGTTGGTATCTCCTAAGTTATCATTTTGTCATTATAGTTTTGTTGTGATAGTGAAGAAATATGTCATAAATAGCTTTTAGGTTTTTTTTCAGGTGTTCATTTTGTTCTGAATTGCACAAAGGCAGGAATGAATTAAAACTTAAATATCTTTTTTTCTAATAATTGTGTTGAGCAGCTGTTTTAACTTCATTCAGGAAGTGGATATATATTTTATAAACATGTTTTTAAAGAAACTTTTCAAAGTTCAGTTTTCATTTCAATTCATTTAAAAACATCATTCACTTTCTGAACTTGTTTTAGTTACCTTTGATTTTGAAAATATGAAATAGATAAAGTGTATATAAAAAAATCTAAAATATTTCCCCATTTAGTAAACAACTAAATGGAATGTTTTGAGTTCAACTAGTTTTTAAAATTGTCAGCGTGGGTTTGGAGAGGTTAGGATTGTTTTATGATAACAAAATGTTTTTAAGCAGGACTATTAAAATGACATTTCCTCAACAGAAGTCACAGAATTTTTTTTACCAATTGAACTATATTTTTCCCAATTGAAAAATACTTTCTAAGCATTTAAGTATACTGACATTTGTTTGCAGTGAAACACACAACTTATTTCTTTCAAATTAGTTCATCCAAAGTTGTGTAAATTTGCTGTGTTACTATTGGCGGTAAAATCTTGTTTGATTTTTTTTTTTTTACTTTTCAACTGACGGGGGACTTAAAGAGATTCAAGCATTCCACTACCTTTCTTCCAGCTATATGTGTGTATCTTCCTATAAGGTATTCCTTACGCATTCTTCTAATCTAGAGCGATCAAAAAGGGTATTGCTCTCTGTATTCAATTACAGTACTCTGCAACAAGGGGGGAGGGATTGGCACTGCGAAAACCGCAACAGAAACCGTGTCTCATCCTAACTGACTAGGTTGTAAGACTTTGGATTTTTTTTTATTTTATTTTTTTACGTTAACGGAATTAAACTTAACCTACCACGTTGCAATCCTCGTCGAGGGGCAATGGTAATGCACTAGTTTGCTGATCAAAAGATGGTTGCAGATGCGAGAAAAACGCACTGCTGGCTGGAAGAAAAAGCACTGAAGAGCAACTCCTTCTGTTTCGGTTCACGTCTACCTAGTCATGTCCGAGTTATTCCATGGTTGAGGGTGCTGGCGTCCCACTCGTGCCCTTGCCTACCCCGCGTCTTGTGCATCGCGCATTTCCCCGTTTTTGTCGTCGTCGTTGGGTATATGGTAGAGGGGGAATCCGGGTCGGACTTTGGGAGATGCTTTGCTCGATGTTCAGAGGGAGAGAGCGCGAAGGGTGGGGTTCCTCGGAAGAAGCGGAGCCGTGGACTTGAAGGCGGGCTCCTGGGCTGGATCTTAGCTGCTCCACGGGTCACTTCGCTCAGGGACTCACAGAGCAGCTGTCCGGACTGCCTCGCCGGCCACACACCTTCTCGAAAGGGGGCTCCGGCCGAGTACTGCCTCTCGTATCCGCGAGTTCCGTCCTTCTCGCCCCCTCCCCCGTCCAGGACGTGCCCGCCGCGACCTGGTACCCGGGCGAGCCGTGCCCCGTACTCTCCCCTCTTCTTCCACCTCCGCTTCTTCCAGCTGCTGAGCCGAGGCTTGCGTGGGGGGGGGGGAGGCTGAGGAAGGAAGGCTCCGTCCACCCCTTGTTAAAATTAAGCTCCCTCGGCTGGGGCCCTTCTCTTATGGCGCTCTTTCGTCCTGCCACCTATACGAGCAATGCCAGTCTGGGGAAGGGGCGGAAAGACCCCTACACTTCAGGGGCCTGATGAGAAGGGTGTTCGGTAATGAGGGGGGACGAAATAATGGACAACTTACTATTTCAGAATATATCTGGGACATAAAACCCTAAAGAAGAAATGGCCTATAGGTTCCTTGCCGCCATTTAGCGTGCATCTCACTACTTTCACCTCTTTGCAGCCCTCCTCCTCAGTAGGATGCGGCTCTTTTTCAAGATGCAAAAAAGGCACACAGCTTATGCAGCCCAAGATCCCTGAAGCATGCTTCCTAGAAGTTTGATGGCCCAGTGTTACATTAGGCTAGAGAAGAAAGAAGGCCTGAAACGAAGAGGGCTAGTGGTGGCGACCGCAGTACTTAGAGTTAGTCTTGTCTGCATTGCATACAGTACCTCTGTTTCAAATACTGTAAGGGGTCCTTTTTCTGTCCCTTTGTTCCACCTTATGCAAAATTTATTTTCACTGGAAATGGACTGGGGATCTACAACAGTTCAGACTGAAATAAATCTTTCTGTCTTTGAGGTGCCACAATAATTTCGGTTTGGTTTCTGATATGCATGCTGAAACAAGCACGCTATTTCTTTGAAAACTACATAGGACTCCTACATGCTTTATGCAAACACAATATATCCTGCTGTGACAAGAAAACACAAATGGAGAAATCAGTTTTGGGCCTTGTTTACAGGAATATTTACTTTTGTTAACCAACTACTCTTATGTACTGTAATATATACTGAAATCAGTGGGACTTACTCTGGGACTACATCCACTGGGATGAGCTTACAGATCTTTAATGTTCCTTTCCTATCATATTGATCCTTAGGGAAGCTGGGCTCAGTTTCTTGTTCTGTTCTGTGACTGACTTATGGCAACCCTAATAGGGCTTTCAAGATAAGTGAGATATTTAAGTAGCAGTTTTACCAGTTCCACTTTCCCAGTGAGTTTCCATGGCCAACTGGGGATTGGGACCCTTTTCTTCAGAGTCCTAGTCCATCATTCTATCCACAACATCACACTGGAAATCCCAGTCTACCACTGGGCTCAGTTTACCAGTAACCAAATGAGTAAACTGGCCTTCTAAGGAAATGTTAAGGGGACAGTAGTTAAGGATAAAATTATCTGTCTTTCTTTATTTGTATCACAGTATTGCACAATTTATAATTATGGATATATATGAAAAACAGGTAAAATTACAAACAAATTAAAATAATTAGAAACTATTATAACATTATGAACAACAAAGAAACTTTGGGCATAGGGTGTAGCATACATTATTACAATGCTAAAAATCAATAGATAGGGGACTGAGCAAAGAAAATATGATGAATAGTCATGAAACTGACTGACAAGAAATTTGATATTATCTTAAGTTTCTATGAGAAGTCTGTCAGCCTCCACTAACCATTACTAAAACTTAGGAAAAGTCACATGTTGATCAGTTTCACAGTCATTATACTCTGAGAGATGAGGAGCTGTCAGGAACACAGGTGGACACAGGGGGCTGTCACATTCAGTTGCTAAGCCGTTCTTTGAAAAATGATGTTGAACTAGGTGCATCTTTGGTTCCATGTTTAAGACAGCTCTTATTTTTTTCTCCTCTTTAAGCTAGACCAGTTTCCATCACCTCATCATGCTGACTGAAGGCTTGTCAGAGCTGAAATCCAAAAACACCGGAAAGGCCAAAGCCCTGGCCTTGAACCAGGCAATGAATTGCTATGGAATGAAGAGGAGATTATCTGTTAATTTCCCGATTTTATGTCCCCCAGCACCTTAGTCATTCACCCCCTGCAAAGAGGATCCTCCGACCTTCTCTACAAATGTGCTCTTTTCCTCCTTGGTCACCAGAGCCCACCTGGAAAGGGCAGCAGTGATGGATCATAGTGAGGAATGGGGGCATCCTTAGGTTTGGTCCATACTCTTCCTCCTCTGAGCACGAGAAAGGTGAACGAGACACCCTTTGTTTTGTTCTTCTCTTAAAAACTAGGGGGTTAGTGTTCTGGGGCCATGGCAGTTTGTAGGGCTCAGCACGAGAGTACAATAATCATTACTTGAGCAAGTAATTGTGTGAGGCGGGAAAAAACTATACTGTATTGGGAAAGGATTTTAAAATCCCAGCTTTAAGAAAAGCAGACCTGAGGAACTGTCTTGCCGCTGACTCAATAAATCGCTCTGGAAGCTTTTTATAAAATCCCGTTCACCAAATAACGTAGCCAGGCTTTGAATGTGAGACTTCGATTGGGGGGAGATTTTTCCTCAGATAAGGACTTCCGAAAGGGCCACCCTGTGACTCTCTTGTAACGAAAGCGGTTTCGAGACACCTTGAAGGCGAACGAACGGCTTGAAAAATTCAGTTTATGCCACGCATGTTAAACGTTTCGTGTGTCACGGTCCCTAAAGCAGCCACCGTCGGGCATGGGCAATTATCCTCAGGAGAAGCAAGCATATGGGCATTTTACTGGTCCAGGTCCCTTCTTAAAATAGTTTTTGCCTTTTGAAGGATTTTAAGTATTATGCAGAGTGTGCACAAACCTGTCTAACCTCCCGCCACCCCCAAACCCCAATGACTGGGGGCTACTGAGAGACACGCGTGATGAGGCCGGAGGACAGGAGAAACAAGGTGGGGAGGAAAGGGGGCATTTCCCGCTCCCATTCTTTCTGCCACTCTCTAGGTTTGATTTTGGCAAGAGATGTGCACATATACACGCTTCCCCCCGCCCAGTGCCTGAAGCCACGTGAAAGTCGCCGCTGTCGTCGGAAGGGGAAGGAGGACAGTCTTCCGAAAGCCGGTTAAATGGGCGCTATTTATATTCATAAACATATGTCTACTCCTTCTTTCCCCCCCTTTTTGGGGGGGCGGGCGGGGTGGAGACAGTCGTCGGGATGTGTGTACTGTATATGCGTGAACTGGAGTGTGCGTTGGTCAAGTCTAGCCTGGGCACAGAGCGGGGGGGGGTCG
Organism: Pogona vitticeps; assembly: GCF_051106095.1. NCBI lineage: Eukaryota > Metazoa > Chordata > Lepidosauria > Squamata > Agamidae > Pogona > Pogona vitticeps. The sequence continues at coordinate 131,511,967 of NC_135786.1, read as the reverse complement.
AGCCAAGCGGGCCCTGACTGACGGCGGTCGGGCGGGCGGCGGCTCCTCATGCAGACGGGGAGGGAAGAGAGCGCGAAAGGGAGGTGGGTGGGGCCTCCTTGCCAGTAAGGCAGCAGCAGCACCACCTCCTCCTCCCTGCTCTCGCCTAGCCCAGCCCCGCCTCTGCTGGGGATCGGCTCCCCTCCCGCCTCCCTTCCCTGTTACTGTATACAGTCGCGCGCCCGTCCGCCCGCCCGCCTGCCTGGCCCCCCTCTCTCTCGCGCCGTCGCTCGCTCGCCCGCCCGCCCGCTCTGCCATGTTAGCCGCTCTCTCTCTCTTTCTGTCTCATCCACAGATCTCGCGAGAGCGGCCGGCTGCTGCTGCTGCTGCTGGTGGTGGCTGCGGAGGGGGTTGGAGCGGCGGCGGCGGCGGCGGCGGCAGCAGCAGGAGCAGTAGCGGCGGCGGGCGGCGGAGGAGGAGGAGGAGGGCGGCGGCGGCGGCGGCGGCCGCGGGTAGGAAGGCAGGCAGGCGGGCGTCGGGCGGCCCGGCAGCATCATGGCGGACAGAGACAGCGGCAGCGAGCAGGGTGGCGGCGGCGGGGCGCCGGGCTCGGGCCCGGGCGGAGGCGGAGGCGGCGGCGGGCCCGGGAGCAGCGGCGGCGGCGGCGGCGTGGGCCTCCAACACGAGACGCAGGAGCTGGCCTCCAAGCGGGTGGACATCCAGAACAAGCGCTTCTACCTGGACGTGAAGCAGAACGCCAAGGGCCGCTTCCTGAAGATCGCGGAGGTGGGCGCCGGGGGCAGCAAGAGCCGGCTGACGCTCTCCATGTCGGTGGCGGTGGAGTTCCGAGACTACCTGGGCGACTTCATCGAGCACTACGCGCAGCTGGGCCCCAGCCAGCCTCCCGAGCTGGCGCAGGCCGCGGACGAGCCCCGGCGGGCCTTGAAGAGCGAGTTCCTGGTGCGGGAGAACCGCAAGTACTACATGGATCTGAAGGAGAACCAGCGCGGGCGGTTCCTGCGCATCCGGCAGACGGTCAACCGCGGGCCCGGCCTGGGCTCCACGCAGGGCCAGACGATCGCCCTGCCGGCCCAAGGCTTGATCGAGTTCCGCGACGCCCTGGCCAAGCTCATCGACGACTACGGGGTGGAGGAGGAGCCGGCCGAGCTGCCCGAGGGCACCTCCTTGACGGTGGACAACAAGCGGTTCTTCTTCGACGTGGGCTCCAACAAGTACGGCGTCTTCATGCGGGTGAGCGAGGTCAAGCCCACCTACCGCAACTCCATCACCGTCCCGTACAAGGTGTGGGCCAAGTTCGGCCACACCTTCTGCAAATACTCGGACGAGATGAAGAAGATCCAGGAGAAGCAGAGGGACAAGCGGGCCGCCGCCGCCGCCGCCGCCTCCTCGTCCTCTTCCGGGGGAGGGGATCAGCAGCCGCCGGAGACCGAGAGCAGCGGCAGCCCCGCGGCCACCGCCGGCCCGCCGGGAGCCTTGCTGCAGGCCGAGGAGCCGGAGGAGGATTGATCTCCATCCCTCCTTTTTCCATCCTCCTCCCCACTTCCCTCCTCTCCACTTGGCTGCCTCCTCCCTGCCCTGCTGCACAGAGACACTTGTAATAATAACGATAACAACAACACCAACAACAACAACACACAGAGAGAGACTTTTATACTGTAAAGCGAGAGAGAAAGAGAGAGAGAACCGACACCCACACAACGAAAACCAACACATGCAGTTAACTACTATACCTGTTGTTATGACTCCAAGGGGAGCACCACCCAACCACCCACCTACCACCAAAACTGACAGCCGCGCTCAAGCAACTCCTTTCTCTCCACTCCCATCGCTGGATTGTTCCTTCCACTCTTGCCCATCGTATAAAACAGTAAGCAGCTGCTAAAAACAAAACAAAAAAAATTACAAAAAAAGTAATAACATTATATATGATGAACTGTGTTTCCTACTTGATTAAAAATATAAAGAACTGAGTGTTTATTTCCCTAATTAACCAAGAACTTTTGTACACGTTTAAGCTATTATTATTATTAAAAAAAAGTGTTTGCAAAAATGGTCAAGATTAAAATATTGCTGAATTATATTAAAAGAGAGAAAATGTCCTTTTCATGTTGAGCTAACATTTGACTTTAGCACAAAAAAAGAGATATTTTAGAACACGTAAAATAATATTTTTAGTTTTTCTTCTCATTTTGTTACCAAATTTCAAAACCTTTCATGGAGGTTATTATAGTATATTTGACACCCTATATACCTGTGATTAGAGATGTGTATATATATATGAGGGCTAGGCATGCTGTGTGTCTGAGCTTTGTCTAAATGTTATGCAGAAGTCTGTAGAGTTAAAAGGTACGTAGGTTTAATTCATGCAAGGTAAACAATAAGTGCTCTCTTTTATACAATATGCATTGCATCTGGACCTTAAACATATAAAATGGTCAGTGAAACTTCTGTGAACATGAAGAAAAATTATTAAAAAGGCATTTAAATGAAATTTGCTAACTTGTGATTTTTATGGTTTGAACCAAAGTTATTGGAATAGTAAAGAGGAGAGAGAGAAAGAGAGAGAGAGAGAAATCTCCAATATTTTTCTGCACCTGTTTGGTTTACAACTAAGTAGGTATGTTGTCATTACTGTGTATATGAGATGTACTTGTATTGTTCATAATATATATATATTTTTATGATGTGTACTTAAAGTACGTTAATGTGCAGCAATTTCCAGTGAACCTGTTTTTAATAACAGGTGGTGAGGATTTTGTGTATGTGGCCACTAGCAAAATCCCCTTAACTTGTTTGGATCAAAAACTCCAGTTTGTGCTAGTGCTGAGTAACATATGTAGGCCTGTCCTAGAAGTCAGTGCAACATGATCATAATGTGATCCTACTGAGCCATGGATTTGAGTTTCCTTTACAAGTAACAGCCAAGTTGATGTGTTGTAAAGAAATTTCATGTAGCTGTGGTGCTAGTTATTACTGGCTACATACTTTATATATGTGGTAGTGACCCACCCCCACCCCCAACTTTGCAAGCCTTCAGTTAAAAGTATATACTTTGTGCGATATATTAAAACTATAGGGTACGGAAATGGTCTGTCAGAACACTAATCTGTCAACAAGTGTTCTCCAAATTTCATTTATTTGTAGTAACATACTTTTACAGATATTTCTTTAAAAATGTGTGCTTTTAATTGACTAACTTCTTGCTGCTGTATAGTAAAAATATTAATATATTTTTATTATTAAACTGCTGCATGACTATCATCATTGCAAGTGAAAATGATATGTTATAAATGATGCCTTAAAACACTAGAAAAACCTAGTTGGGTTTCTGTAGAAAAAGTTGACAAAATAAGAATCTACTGATTCTTGAGTTTTGGAGTGTGCTCATTTTCTTAACATCGCTGAAAAAAAATATAACGATTTAGATTTAACTGCTGTATGTAGAAGATGCCACCTGTAGGAACAGGAACTTTCTATGCTTCTCATTGATTGTAAATGGTTGGGTCTAGGAGAGACAAAGATTGTTCAAAGAAATTATATTCTGTTTTCATTAAAGTATAATTCCCTGTTTTAGAGATGTACTATAAGTGTCAATATAAAATCTGTTTCTGTTGTATCATCCATTTCTAGTTAAACAAGTTTGCTACTGGTGCCCATAGAGCACCAAATGTGCAATAATGCTGTAGTTGTTAACAATTTTTGTTCGAAGAATCACTGGAATTTATTACATTATTTTTTAAGATGCACTTTGCAACATGGCAAAAATAAGCTTCCATAGTGCATAATGTGATAATTGAAATGGTTTTTGACCACTTATAAACATTTAGTGGTATGCCTGCTTAGTTTTAATTGGAAGGCCTGTTGATCAGTTTCTTACTGTATTTGAACTGTGATGTGGGAAGGACTGCATTCTCCATGGTACAGATAGTTAAGGAAGTCTAAATTGCTTTGCTTTTGCAACTTGGTTGTCTTGGTTTTGCTATTCAGTATAGTTCAAAAAGTTGCAGCAATGAAACCTGGCAGAAGTTTTATGTTTTAGCAATAACTTTTGTGGGTCAGTGTCAGCGAGGTGTCTTTTTGTCCCCTTTGAATCAATCCAAACTTTGTTAAAAGAATGAAATATTTATTTGGTTTCAGGTTTGACCCAGTAATTTTAAAGAGAGTTAAAAGAGATTTGAAAGTATCTTCACTTGTCTTGATGTGAATGTACATTTGGTTTCCCTCTGTATTGGCTCTGGTCAAAAAGTTAATTCTGCAGATTCATGAAACAAGACATCTGTTTATCAGAAGTAAAAGTGGAATGAGTCTGCACAATACAAGCAATGGGTTCACATTCAAACCATCTTTGACTCTCAGAAAACATATTATCTATGTCCAACCAACATAAGGTTGGTTTTAGACTTAAAGGTCTGTAGAATCATTTTGTGTATTTCCTTTTCCTGAGAATCAAAAATAACAAAAAGGAACTCTTTTTGACCCAGACATTTTTGATTAGGTTGGTTCAAGATATGTGGGTTGTATAGTTCTCCTTGTATCATCACAACTTACCACCTTTGCAATGAAGTTTTATCTCCTGAGGGTGTTTTAGTTTATAGACACATCTGAGATACTTTAGGCCTTCACCAATGGTAATAAGATGTTACATTGACTATAAATGACCTTGCTTTGAGTTTCATTTTTTTCCTAGTTTAGGTGCTCAGTACTTTACCAAGGTTCCATTGCTTGCTATCAGAATAAGCAATGGTGAGGGAACCTTGTTTTAAGATTATAAGAGCAAAAGTAGTGGTATATTTGACCATATTTGACGTTCTAAAAACAGTATGCTCAAATGTGCCAAGCAATACATATTTTGGAAAATATGCCTTGTTTTCCTTAGTATGTTTTCAGTGTCTTGATCCACAGTCATAATGCTACTATATAAAGTGTAAGAAAACTTGAAATCCACTGCAATACAGACATATTCTCTCTTTATTTTTGCTTTGTAACTGAAAAGGACACTGTCAAGTAATGTACTTTTAAAAAATGACCTCCCTTTCAGGTGATTACAGCATGGCAAATGTCCTCAGTTTAAGTCCCACTTGTTTTCTTTTTTTAATTGCTCTGTCTGAGAAATTAAATAAACAAGCTAAAAATTAGACACTGTTGATTCATGCCTCTTTATTGTTTTATGCTGTAAAGTACAGTTTTCAGCCAGAGGGGGAGCTAAAGTAACTTTAAAAATTATTTGAATAGTGTTGAAATTGCAGAATTTGACTGTGTGCCACAGGAAATTAGCAGGGAGGAGGGAAAGCAGGAAACCCAGCATTTACTAAACAAATCATCCAGAGAAGGTAGGAATACTGTATTTTGAAGTTCACAGGCAAGCCTTGCATACAGTGATGGAGAATTTGTAAAAATGTAAATGTTTATCCTAAAAATACTTGACAGTGTCACTTTTTAAAAATATTCCTTGTGAGGGTTGCTGTCTGCTCCATCTAGGACTCTTGGGGAAGTACTACGAAACAAAACCGCACACACAGAATATTGTGAAATATAGTCTGCTGTGCAGACAATGAATTATCATGTTAGGTAATGAAGAAAATGTATTAGTAGGCCCGTAATTTCATTCAAGAACAATTATATTTTTTATTTTCAAAACAGCACTGTAGCCACTGCTTCGATCAGCCATGTCCCTTTTAAGCTATGCAAACTATTGTATATGTTGTGGTCGGTTCACAGTTGCATGAGGTTTGTGACTCATGAGCATATATGCTTATAGTTATTGGTACTTTTTTAAAAAAAAATACTGGCAAAAACTATTAAGTCTACCTATTCTGACATTTGGTAGTTTGGAAAGAATACAATATCTTCTTGAAATGGGATTATAATATTTTATAATTGTTTTCCTTTAAAATACTATTTTTGTCCATTTTTATTTAATTTGTAAAGTATTTTTTACTTTGTACTGGCATAAATAGGATATTGGTATATCTTTTTGAAGCCAACTGATCAAGTTAATTTGTAATAAAAAAAAGATGGATCTGTTTCAGTTGTACTCACTGTTGTCATTTCTTGTATGACATACGATTTATGTTCTAATTCCATGGTGTTACATGCTTCCTGAGAAGCTGCAGAGAAAACATGGAAAGAATTGCAGAATGAGGGAGGTTGATTTTGACATTAACATTAAAAATTAAAATGTGCTTGTATTTGACTTACAGCTGGTTGGTTAGCTTAGGGAGTTAGGTGTTTGGCTGCAGCAGAGCCAGAAACTAGGAGTTAACATCCCTGTTGTGTACCCCAGAACAGCCAGCCGATGTGGCCTTGGGCAAGCTGCACAGTCCCAGGATCCCCCCCCCCGAAAAAGTGCCACTTACGAGTACGCCCACCTTGAAAATCCTGAAAAGGATAGCCATATGTCAGAATTGACTTAATGGCACTTATGTACACGTGACTTACACTTCGTTTATGAATAATAAGTGGTCTTGTTGAGACTTTTTTTTCAGTCATCAAAACCATAGTTTGGAGGATTTGCACTGATAATTTGTTAAAAGCAAACACTGGGGTTTTTTGTTTATTTGTTTGTTTTAGGATTAAAGGAGGTCAGAATTTTGGATCAAGTCATAAAGGTCTACGTGTGCCAAACTGTCTGCTTCATACTTTGAATTCCTTAGAAATCTTAGGGTTTCTATTTAGTCTTTCAGTAGGACACTTCATATATATTGACTTGTTTAAAATTGTAGAAGCCAAAGTTGGAAATTCTAATGCTGATTTGGTGAAGCAGGCTTACACAATTTGAGTGCAATCAAGGGAGCTAATTTAGGTCTACTCAGGCTTTGGACTTGCCCTTTGGGACATGTAGCACTTTTCCCACTGAATGGCAAATCCCCATTCCATGTCAAAAGTAGTCATTAAACTTTGCTCAGTTTCAAAAAAGGTATATCAGGTGACAGAGACAGCTGTGGTTGGAGAAACAGAAATCTACTTTTTATTGTCATGCAGAAGTAGTCACATAGTTTATTGGATACAGGCCTTTTGAGTGCCATGGAGTTCATTGGTATGTGCAACCTTGGTATATTTTGAATATTATCACAACTTTGTTTTGAGAAATTCATCTGCTATTTTACATGCTTCTTCATAAGATTAGAACATCATTTCAGCTTCTAACAAAATCTGTAATTTTCTCAGCTAGATCAGTCCACATGTTACAGAACACTTTGAAATAAAATTGATGCTATGCATGTTTAAGGAGATGTAAATAGCACTATACTTTAATGAGGTTTGTTTACAGATACAGGTATGCCCAAATTCACTCACAGTCCCTAAATTGTGTGCAAAGCAACAGTGAGTTTTGCTGTATCTTGAAGACTAACAAATTTATTATCTCCTAAAGAAGGTGAAGAGGCAATACAAAGTTGGCATCAGAAGAGTTTAAAAAAGAAGACTGTAGGATATGCATATATCTTGCCAAATCCCTCCTGGGATCTTACAATGGCATTTAAAAAAGCTTTACAAGATCTATTTTGCCCATTAAAGCTTCCATAACTTCATCTCCCTTTTTGAATGGTAAGCAGTCCTGCCAATCATAGTTTTGTAAACAAAAAAGTACTAATTTTAAATTGCTTCACAAGTGGTTTTGAAACTGAGCCTAAGGAGTATGTGTGAACAGTGATGGTATCATTGGCAACATGTAAAGCACCTGAAAGCATATTTCTGAATCCTTTTAGCTGAAGAAAAAAGTTTCAAGTAAAAGTGGTATAGATGTGTCTCTTTTAATTTCAACTGTGGACCACATTATTCTGGATGAGAGAAATAGATGAACTTGCTAGCTCTATGTTAGGTATCTATGGACAATGAGCTATATCAGTGATAGGAACTAAAAGCAAAAGCGTGTTGCTTTTATACCGCCCCATAGTGCTTCAAGCACTCTCTGGGCGGTTTACAAGTTAATTATGCAGGCTACACATTGCCCCCCCCCCCAGCGAGCTGGGTACTCATTTTACCAACCTCGGAAGGATAGAAGGCTGAGTCAACCTTGAGCTGGCTACCTGGGATTTGAACCCCAGGTCATGAGCACAGTTTTGGCTGCAGTACAGTGGTTTAACCACTGCGCCACGAGGCTCTTTTAACTAATATATTAAAATCAATAAAGTTATAAATTAAGTGGGAAATTGCTAATGGGAAGAGATAGTTTGATTTATTTTTTTAACCAAAATGATTGACTTAAGTTTTTGCATTAGTACTTCTCTAGAATTAAGCTAGCATTACTGTTGTGGTGATGCTATTTCTTAAGGCAGGTTGAAAAGTCTGGAAAAGACTGTTCACAAATTGCCCATAAGCCACAAAACTCAGGCACAACGTTTATTATAGTAATACGTATAAGGTATATATAAATGCAAATTTAAAAACATGATTGTTTAAAATATCCTCCTGTGGCATAAAATAATCAAACCAGATTTTTTAAAGCTTCTTCACTATTAACATATTAAACCTTTCCTGCCAACTTTCCAGTGTGTAATTATTTAACTCTGCTTTAGCCTTACTGAATCCATCAGTTTTATTTGATACATATTTGAATCAGGTATTACTTCAAGAAACACACAAACTAGAATAGCTGGATTGTACATTGCTAAGCATGAATTTCATATTGATTCAGATTGAAATCATGGACATACAAAAGTTTATGCTGGCTTTTGTTTTAAGAACAGTTTTAATTTCCTTCTATATGAAAACCAATATTTGTGCCTAGTTTTCCATCTGAAAACTTTTTTAAAATCGCAGTCATAGATGAAAATCGGCTGTTTTTGAGAAGATAACACATCTTTATTGTAGGCCAGATGAACAGTGAATTCCCCACCCCCGCCAAGTTGGTGTGAAGTTCTTGGAGCCTCCTTGTTTGGATGGATCATTCAGACACTAAGCACAGATTTGTTCTATACTAGTATGTGAAAATACTTCAAAATGACCAATACTGTCCATTTGAAAACTCAATACCACAAATGGACTGAGTGCAAACTCATTTTTGTTAATGTCTGTTAATGTGTTATCATGAGAAACTTAGCTATTTCTTCCTAGAACACTGCCGGTGATTTTTCTTTGGTTGGAAATTTTAAGCACACCTTGGAGATTTCTTTTGGGCAGTTTAGGTGATGTCAAAGATTCCGTGCTAATTTCAGGAGATGATTCTTCCTTAGATCCAAAGCACTACGTTAGAGGAGGAGAATATTGTGTTGCATTAAAATCACTTGTATATGGGAGGTTTGTATGAAGAGAATAATTGAGTACTAGAGTATCTGTAAATGCCTGTCTCAGTTTTTAGATATAATGAAATGATATAATGAATTCAGAACTAAATCTCTCTCTCTCTCTGTCTCTGCGTGTTTGTCTTCAAGTTAATTCTGACTTATGGCAACCCTTTTCAGAATTTTCAAGGTAGAAAATACTAAAAAATGCTTTACTGATTTATCTTTTGTACTTATTTTTATAATAGCGGTTGGTAATTTTATTATATTCGATAGGTTTTCCATGATTTTTAAGTGTCCCAAATAGTATGTAAACACTAGAGGCAAACAGTGTTAAGTGTGAGTGAATGAATCTTCCTTGCCCAACTGAACTAGTTATTTTAATTTTCAAGACGGAAAAGAAAAACCCTAGAGAAAGTAAAAGTTTCTTTGAGCCAAATATGAAGTGTTATGCTGGGGAGGTTTCCTGGTAATAGAATTGTCTAGAGATGCTGCTTTCATTACTTTTTAAAGCAATCCAATCCTTATTTGAAATTAGATACAAACTTCACCATGTGTTTGAAATTGCTGAAGATCAGTTCAAAGAGTTATTGGGATAGATATCTGGCTGTGGAGCCAGGGGTTGGGAATTTGATTCCCCACTGGGCCTCCTGTGAATAGAGCCAGTCTTTGTGGCTTTGGGCAAGCTGCACAGTCTCAAGGTGCCCCCAGAAGAAGGAAATTGTTGACCACTTCTGAGTATTCTCTACTTGGAAAACTCTGAAAAGGCCTGCCATAAGTCAGACTTGATGTGACAGCACATGTTGTTGTTGATGATGATGATGATGATTAGTTCAAAGAGAAGTAATTATTTCTGGACAAATTCAGATCTGCCTAAGAATTGTCTTTAGATATGAGTGTCTGCATACAACAAATCTCTTTGAGACCTTTGTCCTGCCAAATCACCTGCTTCAACTTTTCATGTTAGAGTAAGTATGAGATTATGTTAGTATCATACACCTTCCTCTGTCTTTCTTCAGTCACATCAGTTTGGAAATGAGATTGATATGTTTTTTTGTTTTGTTTTTGAGAGAGAGGTGCCATACTTGATTGTCAAAATCCTGTTGTGCAGTTATGCAAAAAATGTACATTTTCAAAGTTTTGAAATAGAATTACTATCTGTTGCACGCTGAGTTGTGCTCTCTCCTTACAGTCCTTTTGGTGGCAGGTGAAAACCTTTCTTTCCAGACTGGCTTTTGGGAGTTTTTAGTAGGAGATGCCGCATATTTTTATCATGTGTTTTAATTTTTTTTAATGTGTTTAACTATTGATGATTTAAACATTGTTTTGGCCTAACTATATTTTAATATTAATACCTTAATTGTGATTTCAAATACATGTATGTTTTAGCTGTTTTATGGCACCTTGAGCCCTTGGGAAAAAGGCAGTATATAAATAAAGTAAATGAATAACAAAATAAAACAGAGTTCTTGTGAGTGAATGTAGGATCTAGTGACTGGAAATATATTGCTGTTAGCTTGCCTTTCCAGACTTGCCAGCTATAGCATATGTTGCAAAGTTTTTGGATCTTCTCTCCATTGTATTAACATTTAGGCTTGCAACACTTTTGCCTGTTGTCCTTACATGATAATGATGTGTGAGAGTTTAGGTTCTCAAGCATGTGGCTCCTTGTTGTAGTCAAGAATGGACTGTTGTTTGCAGAGACTCATTTTTCAGATACTGCTTTCGTTCTTCCTGTGGCCTAACTGCTCTGTGTTTCCAAACACACGTAAGCAAAACAGCCAAGTTTTGTTATGATAAAATATTTTGGGGAAAGTCATGTTTGAAAAGTATGCTTTATCAAATTTGGGAAGCAGAAAGAAGCAACAGTTAATGGATGATGATTAGCCCCATCTGAGTCTGAGGATCTAATCCTTTCCATTATTATTTTGCAGAAGCAGATCTACCTTCCTGAACTTGGTCAGATGTGTTGGAATATACACATTTGTATATACCTCCCAGAAAACAGTTTAGAATTTATAGTGATGACCTGGAAGTGTTAATAAGAGAGTACAAGTGCTATGAGTAAGAGAGTCACCTTTCAAATGTGCTGGATATTGGGTTGGTCCCCATGCCCATTTTGTAGAAGTGTTAATTGGCAACATAGAAATTGTTCGAGAAGTCCCAAGCATTTCTACTTTCAGGTCTGTGGTCTTCAAGAGCTTAGATAAATGATTTAAATCTCCACACTAATTATTGGTATTTGAGTTTATGAACTTTGAATAACAAGAAACTAAAGTTAAATTGAAGTAAGCAACCTGTATAATATTTAATATCAGATTGCAAGTCTTAGGAGGAAGGGAACTAATAGGGGCTACATATTTGACCAGCACTAGAGTGACTGGCTAGACAGCTCAGTGGTTTAGGTATCTGACTGTAGAGCCATAGGTTGCGAGTTCAATTCCCTGCTGTGTCTCCTTTGAGTAGAGCCAGCTTGTATGGCCTCGAGCAAGCTGCGTAGTCAGTCCCAGGGTGTCCCGGAAGAAGAGAATAGTACACCACTTCTGAGTATACTGTACAGTGGTGCATTGCTTAACGACAATAATCTGTTCCAGGAAAATCGCCGTTAAGCGAAAACATCGTAAAGCGAAATAAAAAACCCCATTGAAACGCATTGAAAACCGTTCAGTGTGTTCCAGTGGGGTAAAAACTCACCGTCCAGTGAAGATCCTCCATACGGCAGCCATTTCCGCTGCCTGTATATCGAGGAATGAATCCCTAAACACAGCAGGGAGCCATTTTAATTACCCGGCGGCAATTTTGAAATCGCCGATCAGCTGTTAGAAAAACATCATTTTGTGAAGAATCGGTTTCCGAAGCAGGGAACTGATCATCGCAAAGCGAAATTTCCCCATTTAGACCATCGTTTTGTGATCGCAATTGCGATTGCAAAAAGATTGTCGTAAAGCGGATTCATCATAATGCGGGGCAATCGTAAAGCGAGGCACCACTGTACCTGGAAAACCCTGAAAAGGGTTGCCACAAGTCAGATTTGATTTGACAGCTCATGATAATAACATGCTTCAGAAGATACATACACTGGGTAATTGCCATAGTAGTGTATAGCATACGTACTATATAGTAGTATTTTTTTAAAAAAAAATAGTATGTAGCATCCTTTATTCATATTTACATTCTGAAGGATTTAAAATGTATTTTAGCTGTAAACATATCGCTTTTGCCACTTTCTCTGAAATCTGTTATTATCAGGAGTAACTCTAGTGGAAAATGACCAATTGTTAATGTGTTATCCTTTCTTGAATGCTTGAAGAGTGTTGTGAGCCACGTGGACAGGTTATAGCTCATTCCCACTAAAACTGGCCTGGAGTATGTTATACTATTGTCTTCATCCATGCAGACATCTGCTTTTTGTTCCCATGGAGAATTTGGTATATTTTTGTAGTATGAACATCTTTCTTCTGTCACTAGGATCTTTGTTAGTGTATATACATACAACGCCTACTTTCCAGAATGATCACCATACAGTGTGTCCAACATCATGTCTGAATCAGCAAAGCAGTCTTCATTCTCACTGCTGAGCTTACCAGAAAAAGGGAGTAATGCTGCAATAAAGATAACATCTACCTTTCACCTTCGACACTGACATCCAAACAAGGATTTTATTCTGCAGTTGCCTTGCCTCAAACATTGAATTTTATGGATAGTCCAGTGCCTTTCATTTGTCACCCTCCTGTGTCTTCATGCTGGTTCTTCCATCTGTCTATTGGTAGTGGGGAAAAGGAATTAGCATATAATGTCCTTTGACTGGAAGTACTAGAAGTACATCTGGAGGCACCCTGTGTCACTAATCAGTTGCATGGGGCTTCTTGGTTTACATTCAGTGGGTATCTGTCTGTCTTCCCATTATGTGGCTAACATCAGCTGGTTTAATCTCGTTCCCCTGCAAATATAATGCAGTTTGTGTATTTACAAAATTAAAAATACAAATACCTTCATTTTATTGAAATAATAATGAGAGATATATTCAGTGCTGGAAATGAGGGTGTAGGCTGATTTATTATTAGGTGTCTAACTTTATCTCTGAGAACCAAGTTGTGTAGTGGACAAAGTGAGGACTCGGAAGACCTGGATTCAAATACCTGTTCTTCCACGGAAGCTGGCTGTGGAGTGACAGTGGTAAACCACTCCTTCAACATCTTGCAGGCTTAGAAGATCTTATTAGGATCACCATATGTTGTAAACTGTTTGACAACACACAACACGGTTTTTGCCAGTTAGGAAAGTGGAAAGAAAGTTGAAATTAGGTATCATCAGCATTGTAGTAAACAAAGGAAGGATTTATTATGTGGGCTTACAAAGTGTGTAGATTGCAGCAAGAAATTCGGTGACAAGAATTTCCAGTTCAATAAAGATCTCAGCAACATGCATATCAGAAAATAAAGTGAACAACTATAAACATTGCTATTCCTTCTGATGAGCAAAAATGAACTTGGTTGTATTGTTAGATAGTGATATTGTATTTTTCAGCAATGTATCATCATATGTTGGCAAAACCCAGGTCCAGTTGGGATACATAGAATTTGGCTGTAGATTATAATAGTAATGGAAAAAAAGAGTAGGGATCCTTACCCCATATTTGTTTAGTTGTTAAGCTGTTCCATTCCAGTAAAAAACTTCTTGAGAATAGGAGAACAATTTTAATTTTCTTTGCTAACCATATTTAAGGGTCTGAAAGAACTCAAGAGTCATACTAGATGGTATATTAAATGTATGATTGCATTTTTTTCTTTTTTTCTGTTTTTTAAGCAGCCTGAGGGAGGGGATCTGGATGATGACTGTGGCATTGAGTGAGGGATGGTTTAACCCAGGTATGGGCATCTTCCCATGGGGAGCTGCATCATGCCACTGCTGATTTTGTAGCACAATGGTGAAAAAAGCATCACTAGGTGTGTGAAACATCTCTTCCTTGTTTGTTTATTCATCAACCTAGTACCATTGTCCAAACAAAAATCCTATTATCTCGCCCCCCCCCCCCCCAGAGAAAGCTACTATGAGCGTTAGTAGTAGTTTGTAGGAACAAAGTTCAAAGTTGAGTAATACCATCATTGGATCACCAAAAATTTAAGGCATATTCTCTTCAGAACTTTTTATCAGGTAAAGAGGATATAACTTGGGATTAAGGCAAATAGTTGAGAAACTGGGCTAAACATTCATGCTCTCGGTTTATGAAGCCAGGCTGCCAGCTATGCAAGAGTTGGAGACTGAGGTGGCAAAGATATCCCTTGGCAGTCCTTCTCCCCTCTGCAGACAAAAGTCTGGCTCCCCATCTCTGCTAATGCATCTGCAGATTTTGAGGAAATGGTACATGTTTACTGACTTGAAGTGGGGGAAAAAACAGCATTACACTTTCATTCCAATCCAGACAGGTGGATTCTCTCCCACATATAAAACTGCAATTTTCATTTAAGGTACTGTTTCAGTGGGGTCTTTAGTTTCTGATTCTCAAATTTTAACCCTAAAAATGGAAATTTGCTTAAAGAGAATGTAGCTTCCCAACACTTTCTCATGTCTGTTCCTTGGTTGTATTTTCAAAACCATAATTTTATTTCACTTGATTCAGAAGATGAAGAAACCTGACGCAAGTGAATACTGTATCAAGAGGAGTGTAACAGAGTAAAAGAAAGGCTATTCCAGCTTGTTGCAAGAGCTACAGTGGGGTCTTGACTTGAGAACTTAATCCGTATTGGAAGGTGGTTCTCAAGTCAAAAAGTTCTCAGGTCAAATCTGCATTTCCCATAGGAATGCATTGAAAACCATTTGATCCGTATCTGCTCTTTTCCGTCCATAGAAACTAATGGGAAGCTGCTATTCCGCCTTCGACCACTAGAGGGGGATATTTTGTTTCTTTTTTTCTTAGGTCAAGAAAGGTTCAGGGAAGGCAGGGAAAATACAGTCCAGGCAAGTACAGTACCAGGCAGCCTGAAGACTGTCTCCCAATCCACTCTCTAAACGCTGGGAGGAGTGAGGAAGCAGACAGGCACCCTTTTCACTGGCCAACAGTTAACTGAAAGTTCAAATTTTGCACTTTCCCTGCCTCCCACGTGGTTTTTTTCAGTTCTTAACTCAAATCTAAGTATGTAAGTCAAGTCAATATTTTCCTATGAGAGTGGTTCTTAAGTCAAAATGTTCTTAACTCAAGCCGTTCTTAAGTCAAGACCCCACTGTATGTGGGTGGATTCCCAAACTCCATTCTTGCATCAGTTACCTGAAAGTAGTCTTTATTCTTCAACATTTGAAAGTACATTTTCCAAGATCAAGTCCTGACTGTTGTTTGTTGTTCAATAGAAATGTTGCAAGGAAGCTCATGCTATCAGTATTGTTGGATCAAAAATATTTGCGGGAATATGAAATGGTCCTGTAGAAATACTATTTTATTGGATGAATGTATAGACTACTTAGGGCAGTGGTCCCCAACCTTGGGCCTCCAGATGTTCTTAGACTACAACTCCCAGAAGCCTTCACCACCACCTCTGCTGGCCAGGATTTCTGGGAGTTGAAGTCCAAGAACATCTGGAGGCCCAAGGTTGGGGACCACTGACTTAGGGGGAAAACAGTGCTTTCTTTTTGGGATTGAGAAGGACAAGGGAGAAAGTGCATTTGCAGCAAAAGTAATTTCTGAAATGTTTGTCAGTCTTGAGTCTTAAATATTTACAGCACTCAAACGGATTACAGGAGCAAAATGTGCCCCCCCCTTTCCAATGTTCTTTGTATTTTTAGCCTTTGTCTATATTGTCTTCTTAATATTACATACTGAAAAAGCTATTTTGATTAAATGAAAAGTAAATATTAAGAACTATAGATTGTATTGAAATTTTTCATCAGATTTTGAAGATGCATGAAGGGAAAGGGTTGACGATTTCCAGCTGTCTTGCCTCTTTCCTTTTCTAAGCCTCTGCACCCTTGACCCCATATTTCCTCCAGGCCCTGGAGGGTTTGGGATACTAAGTTTCCTTTCCCTCCATGGAATAACAGAAGCTGCATCTGGAATGAGGAGGTCTCCTCCCCAAGTCAGCAGCATATTTCCTCCTAGAATGCAGTGAGCTACTTATGATGGGTCAAAACATTGTGGCTTACTTCAGACAGGACTGAAATTTTGTTGTTTAGCACAAAAGCCATCTTTAGAGTGAGATTACAGCTTGTTGTGAGTGGAGGTTGTTCCCTCTGAAGGAACAGCCTAGAGGTGCTTTTGGACAACCAGGTACTGTTTGCTTAGCTTTGGCAAGTGTGCTAGCTTCACCTTCTAATAGGGAAGGTGGGTTTGGCCAGAGTGATCCTTGCCTTCATTACCTCCTAAGTAGACTACTGTAATGTTCTGTAGATGGAGCTTCTCTTGGAAAGGGCTCAGATGATATACTTAGTGCACAGTGTGGGGGCCCAACTGTTGTATGGTATGCATTATGAAGAACATATATCACTGGTCCTGTACTAAGCACACTGGCTTATAATACAGTACATTTCTTAGCTTAAATAAAGGTATTGGTGTTGACTGAAATAGCTTGAGGCTAGGTTATATGAAAGTCTGCCACCTTCCATATGAAGTTGCCTGGAATTTGAGATCTTCAGCAAGGGCCCTGTTGCTGACCCACCATATCGAGACTAAGGTTCAGATCACATAGTGAGAAAAATGCCTATATCCAGCTCTTATAATGTGTTTCCACACTTACAAATCTTTCACTTTCATGGTTAAGTCTGTGAGATACCAGTCATGTAAAGAAAGCTAGATGTTGACAGTAATCCTGTTGTCAGAAATCATGCTGCATAAGACTGGTGATGTCATAAAACACAGCAATTTTTAGAAAATTAAAAATTTCAATCCCCCCTCCACCGGAAGGTCATGATGAGTCTCCTTTGGGATCCTTTTCATCATTAGAGAGCTGTTGGCAGACACAGGACAGGAGAAGTCTATAACTTTAAAAAATCACAGCAGTTTGTATCAAACTTATGTGGCATAGGTTGCACAATAGGATTTCAGCCATTGTGTACCAGTTATAAACCAAAAGCAAGCTATTTTGCCAGATACAGAGGCAACCTCATGTTGGCATAAAGATTCTTATCCTCTTGCTTCTAGATGTACAATCAGCCCTTGCCTAGTAAGAGTACACTAGACAGGACTTTTTTGTATCATCACATCATTTATGGAACTTGCCTCCAAAAGAATGGTAGAATGGCTTTATCTTTTTTGAGCTTCTGGTGGGCAGTCAATCTGTTAATCTGTCTGCCTTCTTTAAACTGATGCCCTCCAAATGTTTTTGATTATAATTTTCTGTTAGTGTGAATATAGTCCACAAAAGTGAACACATATATTAACATATTGAAGAAAGGGGCCAGAGGAAAGCGAACACTAAACCTGCCACTACCTACATGTGACGCCAGTGACTGAGAACCAACCTTCTGTGCTCAATTTAGACCTATTTTGTGTTGTTCTTAACACACCAGTGGGGAAAAAAATATTTGGGACTACCAACAATACCCATATATTGGTAGTGAGAAATATAGATAATTTAAGTACACCACTTATGGACCATCATCTCCAAAGGAAATCTCAGCATTCAGGACTTCCTGAGATAATGTTAACTTCTTATGGGAGACATTGCATCTTAGTGTACTGGAAATGTGCAGAGGGATACAGTTTTGTGCCTACACACGACAAGAAAAAGGCAAAACAAAAATGTTTAAAGGGCTTCTGTTCTTTATTTAGAAACTGTCCTTGTAAGTATTAGCAGCTCTGATAAAGTGTGTGGTTATAATATGCCTTTTTTGCAGCCACTATCTCCAAAATTTTGAATGTGGAGTCTCTTGGTTTGTTTCTGTAGGGAGGTATGTAATACCTGTCTTTGATATTTGTAAGAGTCCCCAGTCCTATGGCCGGATGTAGTTTGTGTTCCTGTTTGTGTGCTTTGCTCAACTTAACAGTATAGCTCAGTAGCTGCATATTGTATAAACTGATGTGAGTGTTCAGCTGGTAGAATATAATCTCTCCTGGAATTCCACAATGTTTGTATTTTGGCTGCAAGAATTCTTGTAATATAACACTCCCGTTTTTAGTGAACAGCTTTAATGAAGCTACAAAAGTTATTTTAGAAGTTAAATATAAGCATTTAAAGATTTAAAAAAAAAACTTCTCAATTTTCCATTTTCATTAAAAGATATCACATTGATAGGCTATTTGTCCAGAAGATAGGTGTTTTGATGTTGTAGTTCCAAAAGCTTAGAACAGTTTAAAGAAATACATACAGTACAGTACTTGTTTTCTGCCGCTTGCATATGCATTATGGATACATTTTGAAACATTTGCGGAATTGTTAAAAATTCAGTGTATTTGCAGAGTTGTTAACATCCTAATTGCTATTTGTTTTCTACTACTGTGAACCAGCTTTCTATTTCTGAAAGGAAACCAATGTGTAAATGAGCACATTTAAAAATTAATATGTACTAATTTCTAAATATATAATCCCTTTAATCTGGACCAGGTAGATATGCTCCCAACTGTAAGCAGGCTTTCCGGGTCTCCTCATCAGTCAAGATGCTGTGTTATGGCTTATGAAGAGATCTGGACACTCTGCAAGTTTACGCAGAATTTGGGGCGTATTTGACTAGTCCCTGTAAAAGTATAATCTGACCATGGATTTTGAACTTTTCTAGTTGATTGCTATAGTGTACTTAGTTTTATGTGTAACTTTAAAAATGTCAGTTCTTTCTTTACACTTCACCCCAACCTCAAGGGCTGGTTATCTGAAAATCATTTCTTGGAACATAGCTGGCTGGGACTCCAGATTGAATGACCCAGGTATATTAGATTATCTCAGATCTCATGACATAATCTCTGTACAAGAAACCTGGAGTATAGATGACATCAGCTTGAATGGTTACTTAGTGTTTAACCCCAGCTCCGAGTAATAGGAAGGGTCGGCCAAAGGCGGGGTTGGCCTTAATATTTTCTACCACCCTGAGGGCTCGGGTGAAATGGCTCCCACCTTGTGATAAAACTGGAGGGCTACTTGTCACCTGGATGAACTCCTATTTGTTTATTAACATTTATATCTCCCCGTCTTCTTCCAAAGGTCAAACAACCCAAATATGGAACCAATTGGAGTTCTATACATTACTTATTTAGAATCCCTACCACCTAAGGCATATGTAATACTTATGGGAGATCTGAATGCAAGGATGGGGCCGAATAATTATATTTTTTATTCCTCCAATTTTTGAGATATGTTACCAGTAGAGTCTTATACCTTGAAGAATATTTATAGACTATCAAAAGACTTGAAGACCAATTACAGTGGATTATGCTTGGCTCAGATAGCTGTATGCCTTTCTCTTCATATTATTAATGGCAGTGATTTGTTTGATAACTGCAGAATTTACTTTCATTTCAGGGAGAGGAAGTAGTGTTGTAGATTATGCGTTAATTTCCCCATGTTTAGCCAGTTAGGTTAAGGGAATTACAGTTGAACAAAGATTAGAAAGTGATTACTTACCCTTATTGTTAATTTTATCACTCTCAAATACGATACATCTCTCCCCTGAGCCACACATAGATGACTTTGTCCTATCCATACATTATAAATGTTTAATCTGGACAAAGTAAATGCTAACGTTTCCAATTTCTTAAATTCCTCATTTGCTGAGAACTTAAGAAATTTAATAATGGCATCCATGGAATCTACAGTACTGTGGCCTTGGTTGTCTTAAACTATAATTCGCTGGTCTTAAAAATGCGTTCTGTTCTAACCCCAAAACAACTTCACTTTCATAGACAGTCGGACAAGCTCACCCCTAAGTGGTTTGACAAGGAATGCTTATTAAAGAAAAATCAACTCAGAGAAATTTACAAGCAGTACAGGAAGAAGAATCTAGCAGTTCTTCCCCAGGAGTATTATGTAGTTTAAAAATCAATACAAAACTTTGATTGTCCAGAAAAGGAAACAATCAACTCAGAAACAGTGAAGTGTTCTGTTAGACTCTTTACTGAACAGAGATTACAAACCATTCTGAGCCTTGGTGTCTGGGGCACTATGTGCCTGCTCAGGAACAGCTCACTGTAGCATTCCACCATATATATGGGAAAGGCATTTTACTCAGCTATTCGAGGAGGCCCAACCTATCCAAACAGTCAACATTTCATGGCCAGATTTAAACAAGCTGCCGTATTGGGATCCAGTCACTGAAAAGGAAATAGGTCATTAATTGCCTACCTGGCAGTTAAGATCTAGCCAGGGGCCCTTTTGAAAGAGCTGTCCCTTAAGGAGATAGAGAAAGGGCCTTTTCGGCAGCTGCCCCCAGACTATGGAATGCCCTCCCGACTGAGATTTGTCTGGCACCGATGCTGATGACATTTCGGCACCAGGTCAAAACCTTCCTATTCCAGAAGGCTTTTAATTGAAATAGTATCAGCTGTGGGTACGATGGCAATTTTTAGAGTATATATTTTAATTACATTTTAATTATTTTGTCTTTTTATTGTATTTTAAGTGTTGTAAGCCGCCCAGAGACCTTTGGGTAGTGTGGGTGGCGTATAAGCTAAGCTAAATAAATAAATAAATAAATAGCCTGTCTAAAATCTGGGAAGGCACTGAGTCTGGTTCTAATTCCAGTAGAGTCCTTAATGTCTAATGCAGACTGGTGCCCCCCCCCCCCTTTAGCTCAGTTATTCATTCATTAAAAACATTGGGCAAATCCCACATTTGTGGTCAGAGACAATAGTGATACCAATCTATAAGAAGGGGAACAAGAACGAACCCTCAAATTATAGACCAATTAACCTTCTCTCTATTGTGGGTAAGCTTTATGCCAGATACTTAAACGACAGACTAATTGAGTTGGAAAACTTTTTAGGACACGAACAAGCTGGCTTCTGAAAGAATCGCTGCACCTTTAACCATCGTATAGTTTAAAACCATCTTGCAGAGAAGTATATGGGCCGCCATGGAAACGGCTTGTTTGCAGCTTTTATAGACTTAAAAGTCTGCCTTTGATTCAATTCTCAGGGAAATTTATGGAAAAAACTGTATATTTCCTCAATTGACAAAAGGTTTTTGTACCTTATCAGAAGTCTCTATCACAAGAAGTCTCTATTCTACATCTTACCCACAATTAGGGTAAGATGTGGAATGGATGGAAATTTGTCAAGCCCCATTCAGGTGGAGAGGGGGGTTTGCCAAGGTTACATATTGGCGCCCACACTATTCAACTTTTATCTTAATGACCTCTCCAAAAGTCCTGAATATCACTCTCCAAAATTGGCTAAAATCAATGTGCCCCTGCTACTATACACCGACAATGCGGTTCTCATGTCACTCTTAGAAATTGACCTTAAACTAATCATGCATGCCTTTTTGAGCTATTGCAGGGAAAAACTTACTAACGATCAATTTTGACAAAACCAAAATAATGGTCTTCTCTAGACATAGTAAAGCCTAAGATTGGGTTATTGAGGACCAACAGATAGAACAGGTTAAAAAATTTCAAATGTCTTGGAATTACCTTTTTACACTCCCTTTCCTGGTCCTATCACAGACAAACAGCAGTACAGGTGGCCAATAAGACAAGTAAAGTACTGAGATGAATTCATTATGTTCAGGTGGGGAGTTAATACCTGTGGCCCTAGAGATAGTCAAGCATAAAATCCTTGCGCAGTTGTTGTATGGTATCGCTGTTTGGATTAAGGGTTTTAACCCCTCCATCGAAAGTGTTTTATCAGATACGTTGCGATCCTTATTTGCCCTGCCAGTCTTCGGCTTGAAGCTAGTATGTCCTCAGTAGGATGTCAAGCGTGGCTACATGCATTTCGTTATTGGTTAAAGGTGGTCTGTGCCCCAGTAACCTGTGGTGACCTATATTATTTGCAGAAAGATGTCTTTGCCAGCTCATGGCATAAGGGATTTACAGAAAACCTACATCTCTTAGGCTTCTCTGTGGATTTCCTACTGAGACAGCCTCAAGGTAGCATTAAACCAATACTTATTCAATGTATTAAAGATATAGACCTTCAGTACTCTCTAGCTTGTGCAGACAGGAGTTGTTCACCACTATGTTTTGGCCTAAATTTTAACCTCCCCAAGCCAGCTAACTACTTATACCAAATTAGAGCACTGAGATTTTGCTTTCCCTTTTCAAGGGCTAGGTTTAATTGCTTTCCCTCATCCCTTTTTAAAAGGCGTTTTAATAACACCCCATACGGTGAAAGGACTTGTCCCTGTGGGAAATAAATTATTGAGACCTTGGCACACATCATTTTAGAATGTAGCCTATATAGGATCGAACGTATTCGATATCTTGGTTCACTCATGAGTAAATGTACTGGTCTACCTCCCACAAGCTATTTGAAGTTTCTGTTGTCTGGAGAGAATCAAATCATTACAGTTAGTGGCTAAGTTTTTATTTTCAGCTATAAGAACTCGCAAAACGCTATAGCAAGATTTTATATGATATTATGTATTTATTTTATCTATTTTATCTTTGTATGAACGGGTCTATGACCGCACAATAAAACTGACTTGCTTGCTTTACACAAATGATTGTATATCATTATGAAATAGTTTTTTAGAATCTTAATGAGACATTCTGGAAACTGGAATAGAAATAAATTGTCATTATTTCAAGTATTGATGAGAATAGTTAGACTCTGTTGAAAATGTCTGGAAAACTGAGGTGTGTGTTTTATTGTAAACTTTTATTTATTTATTTTTTCAGATAGCATATGGCTTCTGGTTTGGGGCAATTACTTGCCAAATGAAATTTAGGCATGGTACCTTTTGCTCAGACCCAATTCTCCTTACCTTAGCCTCCAGTCCCTCTGGCACTTTAAATAATAATTACCACAAGAGATAACATGGAATGCTTTGTGAAAAATGGGAAATTCACTTACAGTTTTTCTTCTTCACATAAACCAATATTTACCAGTAATTTTGTTTTTCTATTTTTGTTTTTTGTTTTTGGCAGACGTTTACCAGTAAATATCGGTTTATTCCTGAAACCAGAAGCCCTAAACATATCTTTGTTTATAAGGTCAGTCTTCGTTTCCTGTTTCTGTCCTTCCCCATCTATTTACAAATTTTGTTGTCTTTCAAGGTAATGGAAAGTATAGCATATTCTTTCTTCTTCCCACATTAATTTTGCCAGCCTGTCTAATATGGCTGAAAATTTATACCTTGAGGGTTTTTTGTTTGTTTCAAGAAATTTCCAACCTAGATAGCAATAGTAAAGAAGTCCAGTCGAGAATTTAATCATAATGCAGCTATTTCAGTGTAAGGGTTAGGGCAGAATGTACAACTTGTGATCCCTCAGATGGAAAGGGTCTCCACACACTTTTCTCAGAAGGGCTGCAACTGGGGGAAGGGGCAACACATCCTTTCTGAGATTACTTTCTCATCACCACTGATAATAGTGGGGAAATAGCAATATCAGTGGAGATCTCTGGGGAAGACTTTCTTTCATCAGCCCATAGGCACACACCAATGATCCCTTGATCTCAGCAGACAGAGAAGGAAAGCTTCCTATGTCTGCCTGCTTAGATATGTGTGCTCATATGCATGTATGGCCTGCAAGACCCCAGTCAACACTGGATGTAGCTTGAAGTCCAAAAATGCTTAGATTTTGATCTAGATCTGTGTAACTGAAAGCCTGCACTAAGATGTGAACAAATTTTTTATTTAGCAAAGAGTGGAATATTTAAATTCTAAACATGATTATCTCATGCTTGCAAAACAATGTAAGAAACCTGTAATAGTAAAACACTGAACTCCAACTAAGCCATGTAATTTAACTATAGACTTGAAGTAGATTTCATAAAATAAAATAATTCTAATACAAGTGGGATTTTAATCAAAGCGAATATACTTTTATTATACATTTCCACAGTGTTTGCAGCCAGTGTTGAAAACATTGGCAGCAACTCAATACTGAATATCAATGATGCTGGCAGTTATGTCAACTGATCACAGTAGCATAATAATTTACAACTATGAATTTCAGTTAATTGTAAATTGTTAATACTGTCACCCTTTCTTTCTTATGAAGTCTTGACTTTATCTTTTCTTTTTTAGAACTTTCAGTACCATCTATCAATATCATCCTATGACCTCTTATTTGCAAAACAAGGTAACCTCCACAGACAGTGAGGCTGTGAGATCATGCGGCGTCACCTCTGTATGTTTCATGTTATTCCTAAATGGTGTGTGCGTGCCTAGAGACCTATGCTTGAAGGAGGGATCTCACATGTTGGTCGTTCTGCTTAGGATTCTGTGCACGTCTGCATCATTTATAGATTACATCTACTGCTGGAGGTGAGATGAGACCAAGGGGAGGCATGATCCTGCTGCCTCACCATATGTTGCTTGCCCAATTTTGTGAATGTGTGAACAGACCTCTTTTGAAGAGTTGTCTTATATTCATCATATTGTCACAAATCAAAATTCCGTCCTCTTTGGATAAAACCCTTAGTGGTGTTGAAACAGTATTGTGTTTTCCAACTGAAAACTACTTTTTCTATCCTGTTGCAGCCTCCCTTTTTGTTTCTGATAGTGCAATATAGTTGGGCAACTATTAAAATCCGAGCAACTGATAAATAATTCTCCTTCAAAACATGCAGAAGCTTTGGGGAGAAACTCTGTTGCCACTTGGGAACACATATGTGTACACAACCAGGTGAAATCACTTATTTAAATGTTGAAGACAAATTATCTTCAACACTTATAAATTACAATGCAATCCAAACAACCCAAAATAATGTATTATAAACATTTCCTATATAAACAATTCCTTTTCAAGCTCAAATTCAAAACAAGAGTCTGTTAATGGTGTATATCAATCTTGGTTTTTTTATTGTAATATTGTAATTTTGTAATACTGTCAAAATTTCATTAATATTGTTTACCATGGATAATAGATGTAAATTAAATTCTGTTCCAAGGTGCTCCATATTTCCATGCTATGTTGCAGTCAGTATTATTCCAGTACAAGTTTTATTTACTAGAAAAGTGAAGGAAATTCATATGTGATTCTTGAAATTTTCCACATATGCCTAAAATAATATTTTTTAAAAATAGAAATGAAATTCTAAAGTCTGCACTGATAAAATTCTGTGATCTGTGCTATGTCTTAAAGTTGAGTGGCTGTTAAAAAGTCAGTCTGAAATTGTATGTAACACAAAGACTTGGTTTGCACTGAGTCTTGGCTGCAGGATATACTCAAGTGACACCATACAGAGCCTATTTCCTGTTTCTTTCCTCTTCCCTTCTGTGACTTCAAAAGCAAGACAGGATTTCGTA
Source organism: Pogona vitticeps (assembly GCF_051106095.1). NCBI lineage: Eukaryota > Metazoa > Chordata > Lepidosauria > Squamata > Agamidae > Pogona > Pogona vitticeps. Next base: position 131,486,415 of record NC_135786.1, on the reverse strand, counting down.
CTTTTACATCGCTTCTGATTAAAAGTAAGCCAGGAATTATGTTTAATGCTTCCTTGTACACCAAGATTCATAAGCCTCCTTCAAATGCCATTTAATCAGAACCCAGGTATGAATGCTGAGTTCCACTTTCTTTTTCACATTCCTTACACAAGCAAGGAGTAAAACAGAAGCAAATCAAATGCGCATTAGCATAATATTTTTAATATATTCTATTATGTCTAAAATAACTGGTGAAATCAAAGATGGCTTGTGACCAGAATAGGGCAACTCTACTTTTCTTGTGCTGCAAGCTGCTATGGAGTGAAATAGCAAATTAGGATATGAGAAACACTAAACATTGAAATAATGAGCTTTTGTGCAATTCTAAGCAAAAGTTCAAATGTTTTCCTCTCCCAGGTATTCAACAACAGGTAGTTCTAATTTGTTTGAAATATTCCACTGGTGTCAGATCTCCCTAGTGTTTCTGTCAGTGAGACCTTTTATTTCCAGTGAGGCCTGCACAAACATAGCACTTGTGAAGCAGGCTTTGGCGCCCTCTGTGCAGCCCACACATTTCAGGTTTCTTATTTCTAGTGCATAACAAAGAAGGAAAGCAAGAGAGCCTTCATTTGTAATCAGTTAAAATAATGAACCTTTCTTACACATTTCAGATGAATGTCAAAGATTCTCTTGACTTCTCTGGAAAACAGCATTAGTTCAAGGAAGTACTTTATCCACAGGATCATGTACCTATGTACACAATCCTAGAAAATCAGCTTCACAATTAGACTAAGCATTAATGACAGACAGATAACCTTTCGACATTTTAATATAAGGTGCTGATAATTACATAACCATTTTAATGCCTGAGGGAAACTCATTTTACAATTTCAACAAAATGGCAAATTGTTGTGAGCCAATTCCTTCATACAATCACATATGCAGACAATGTGTTAGTTTGAAGAGAAGCTAACAGGAATCATGTTGAGAACCCGCAGACACATCTAGGATTATACAGTATTTTTCTGTTTATAAGACGACCCAAAGTATAAGACAACCCCCCCTTTCTACCCCCAAATTAGAAAAAGCAGGGATTAAAGGGCTCCCTTTTTGCTAAGCGCCGTGCCTTGGCAAAAGGCAGGGGAAGCGGCTGTCAAAGTGATTGCCGCTTTTCCTTGCCTTTTGAGAAGGCATGGAGCTTAGCAAAAAGGAAGGGAGCAATGCCTCCCCTTCCTTTTTGCTAAGCCCCGTGCCTTCACAAAAGGCAGTAGTAAAGAGTTGCCTTCAGTGTATAAAACGACCCTCAATTTTTTCTCAAATTATTTAAGGAAAAAGTGTTGTTTTATACACGGAAAAATATGGTAGTTTGTGGGGAAAGTGCAGCCATGGTTTATCCTCATTACTCTCCAGTTATGCATCCATGTACCAGATCACATGGAAGATTTGATAGCATAAAACAGTCCTCTATATTGTTTTTCTTTTCAGAAAGTGAGGATAGTGATGTGAGTTTTATGGAAAGACAAAAGAAATCTCTCAAGAAAGAGTAAAAATATCTCTCGAGTCTCTACAATTTTTTTTGCAAGTTAATCTTTATTAGATGTGCCAATATTCATTGGTGGTTATGTTTTCCTGTAACTTTTTAATTATCATACAAGCATATACTGTAAGAGTACACACTTATTAGAAGATTGGAATGTTGAACAAGGCAAAAATACTTGTTTTTATTTATGTAAATAGCTGTTATTATTTTGTTTTTAACAATCTTTGCTGCCATCTCACAACTGTTGTATTTTGACATAATGGACAATGTTCAGACATTCTGTGGCTTATGTATTTGTGTAATTGTTTGTATGTAAGTACTAACTTTAAATTGTAAGTAAGAAACATGCTTGTTCATTTGTTCAGAATAGTATCTCTCTGGTCTAAAAATATTTTGAGTTACATGAGAAAAGGAATTTATTTATTTTTTTAAAAAAATTATCATGCAAGATCTGATTTCTCTGCTTTTTAAAAACAATGGGGTGGGCATTTTATCTAGTTTTCACTTGATAGACCAAAGTTACCATTGACACTGTCTTGCAATGCTGATCAAATTTATCTCCTTTGCACTTTAAATGAATTAAACATAAGGAAAATCAAGGTGTCAATTCAATATACATTCACTGTACAGTAGAATGTATATCATTCGTCAGTATGTTTATAAAAGAGGGTATTTTCCTTTGCTGGGAAGGGGGGGTACTTGGGCAATGTATTTGCTAGTCAATATAAAGTGTTTACATGTAATTACTTAATAAATTATTTGATTTAATATGGATCTTAGTGATGATTTTCAAATAACAACTATTGGGAACACTTGGTTTCTGTCTTTTTAATTCATACTGCTTTTCAGATCTTCTGAAGTAGTTATTTTAAATGTATTCACTTATTTAAAATTTCAAGAAAGGCACAAAGCATCCTTTCCTACAAGATTTCTGAGAGTTATTATGTATCATATTTTATAATATTATTTACCACATGCATATTTTGAATATGGAAAAATTGCATAAATCAAGATGCTTAACACAATAGAACCAACAAAGCTGCACGGTCTGTCTTCCTAAAACAGTATTTGCAGATAATTTTTCTTTCTATAGTTCTGATCTTGGAGGATAATGATTTGGCATCTCAGTCATAAATATATGTATTTCACAGTGACTTAAATCCCACTGCACAGTTATGTAAATGAAAGCAAATTGCTGTAAGAAATCTCAGTAGACATTATCTTTGTCAGGCCGAGTTTTCCAACTCAGCATACAACAGGTAATGCCTGTGGAGATTTCTGATTTAAAGTGATCTGCTGCCCAAAGTTATGCTTTTTCATAGTTATGTAACAGGATTGTAGCCAATGAGTCTTTGTGCTTTGAGTGGATTTTCTTCTACAGATAGGAACATCACTGCTGTAGCACGTGAATGGCAGACTAGTGGCACCTTGAAGCATTCGTTCAGAGCATCCAGCTAGTTTGGCCCATGCCACCATTGTACAGTCTGGCTGGATTGCACCATACTGGAAGTAATTTAAATGCAGTGTGTATCGTAGTGTAATGATAGCAGGTTTTCTACCAAGTTTAACTTCTGTCATTGTAAAGATCTTTGGACAGAAATCAACACACTGTCAGAACTGTTGTCCTTATCCACTTCCCCTTACATCAAATCAGGGGGCAAGAGGCACTAGCATTATTACCAATAAAGTAGGAGAAAAATACATTTCCATCATATTCATCTTGTGATAACAGGAAAGATGTGGGAAGAGGTGGCATGTAGATTGCCTTGCAGTTTTCCTAGTTATCTGTAGAGAGAGATTACAGTTCCAGTTATGGGGGCAGGTAATCATACATAGTCTTATCATCTCAGCTATAAAGCAGATGTGCTGAATTACCATAAAACTCTGTGAAAGCAAGTGAAGAATTTTATGGTACCTTAGTTATTGGGGCATAAATATTTGTGGAGTAGAGGTGGGCAAAGTACAGTCCCCCCCAGATAAGGGGTCCCCAACCCCTGGGCCGCAGACCAGTACCGGTCCGTGGCCTTGGAAGGCCTGGGCCACCGAGACAGATTTTCAAGGGCTTAAGGAATGCATGTGTACACGTGCACGTGCGTGCTCCCGCCCACCTGCATGCTTACACTCCCGCACACACACACACAACCGCCTCCAGCACGCACTGATGCCTGCTTACCTCCCACATGTATGCACGCACCCCCGCTGCCTCCTGCACGCACACCTGCCCCCCGCATGCCTGGCACCCATCACCCCCCCTTGGGAGAACAGTCTTCAACTAAACTGGTCCCTAGTGTCAAAAAGGTTGGGACCCACTGCCCCGGATAATGTTGGACTGTAACTCCCAACAGACATAGCCAACATAGCCAATAGTATGGAATACTGGGAGTTGAAGTCCAACCACATTTGAAAGGCCACACTTTGTCTCCCATTAGAATTTACTTCATGAGTATTATTCTCAGCTGACAGGTGCTCAGATGTGGGGGGGAGAGTAAATAATGAGATCAGGTAGAAATGGGAATGTCAAAGCAATAACAACTATGTTAAAAACTTGAATGTGTGCAAAATAAGCACAACAACCTTTCACATCAGTAATCCGACACATAATTTACTATATCATCAGTGGCTGTTACTATGAATTTTACTGTGCTTATTTTGCATACTTTTAAATTGTAATAATCAACCTGCATCTTTGTGACATTTCATTCACACTGACAAGATCTCCCTCCCCCACCCCTATACTGCCTTTAATAGGCAGGAGAGAAAAACACTTGATCATCTAACTATAGTCCTCAAAAGATTGTGCCACAATAAATTTGTTGCTAATCAAAGTGGTTTTTGCTACTGCTATTATGATTAGCCCTCTGGAATTTTTCTGTGGAAGAACTTCATATGTTCTGTAAATATGCTTTAGCAGAAGAGGGTTTTTAAATGCTGTTATGTTCTTCATGTTAAGGACCGAGGAAGGCAAATTTTGCTTTTGTGAGGTAGGATCTTTGTGAAGGTGATGAAAGTCTTGCAGCACTATAATTATTATTCTTTTAACAAGCAGCAAAGTATCATATTGAAATAGTTTATCAATTGTATTGTTTCATTCAAGTCCTTAAATATTTGTATTACTCTTTTTTTACAGGAAGACACCGTACACTGCAGACATCACAGTATACCAAAATCCTGTGTGCATACATACATACATACATACATACATACATACATACATACATACATACATACTTACTTACTTACTTACTTACTTACTTACTTACTTACTTACTTACTTACTTACTTACTTACTTTTACACACACACACACACACACACACACACTTTGACCTATATCCCACATTTCTCCAAGAAACTAGACCCAAGGTGACTCATAGTATAATATTAAAGAGGAACTACAGTTTTAAAATGTACATTATAAATATTAAAACATTAAATCAGTTTCCAGTATTAAAAATACCGTATTTTTTGCTCCACAAGACGCACCGGACCTTAAGACGCACATAATATTTAGAGGAGGAAAACAGGGAAAATCTATTCTGAACCAAATAGTGTAATAAAATATTTAATAAACTAACAGAATAACATTTGAATCATGTAAAGTGAACAGCAGTCAACAGTGGCATTAAGAACCATTACCACTGTCATTAACAAATAGAGAGACTTAAAAGCTTTGTGTACTCTAGTTTATGTACCATAAATTTGTGTACCATAAATTTAATTCAAGTACATATAGACCATTATCAGCCAGTGATAAGACCTATACCATGCTACCTATATTTTACATTTCCTTTCATCCACCTCCTCCCCATGCTTATAGAAATGTCTCAATGACAGATGAGATTGTTGTGGAACTCTGCCCATCTACAGCTCAAGCCTATATTAAGTTAGAAATGGTTTGTCTGATTTGGCACTGCATTGAGAGGTCCCTTTTAGTTGTGTGGCGGATAAATAGTGGAATTAAACTATTTAACAGCTGGTTTTCCTTATTTACTTTAGGTTATGCAAAAGAACAGCAACACAAAGCTTAACCTGATCCCATTCACCATCAGTAGCACATGCTCAGCATAAGACCAAATCTCGGGTTTCTGACATAATTGAACATTTATAGCATGCAAGGCACAACAGCCATGAACAATGTTCTTGATGAGCAAAAAAAACCTGAATATAAACTATAGTAGCTGAAATCAGGAAGCAGGTACTGTAATCCAGTTAGAACTCACAAGGCACAGTTAGTTTCCTTGCTGCAACACCCTTTGGAAATACATTCTCTATTAGATGCCCAGAACTAGTTCAAAAGTTTGCAAGTCAAATCCAAATTTCTCATAAGAATGCATTGAAAATTAATTAATGCATTCTTATGGGAAAAAAAGGTCAGAAACTTTTAAAAAATTAAAAGAAAGACACTTACCAAGTACTGTAGACTGAGCCCGGCTCTTCACAGTGTCTTGGTAGACCCCAGAACAGTCAAAAAACAGCCCCAAACAGCTAAAAGCCAGCAGGCAGCCGGCAGCCATTTTGTGTTCTTCTCCGCTCCTGCCCGCTCCCCTCTCCCCACCTAACAGCTGATCGGCGCTGGTCTGAAACACTTCCCAGGCAAGCAGGTTTCAACTCAAATGGAGCACCTTTTCACCCAAAGAAAAACAAGCAGATTTTTAAGGAAAGCATGCACGTTTCTACACAAGCAGGTTTCAACTCAAACGGAGCACCTTTTCACCCAAGCACGGTTTAACCCAAAACAAGCAGCTTTTAAACTAAATTTTACATTTTAAAACGACAATACCAGGCAGTCCCAGGTCTCTCTCTCACAGCTCTCTAACTGCTTGGACTAGCAAGGAAGCAGACAAGCAGCCTCTTCACTAACTGAAAGTTTGAATTTCCCACTTTCCCTGCCTTCCCCGCATATTAGGTATGCTAATATCTGTGCACTGGAGGATTGTGGGAGGAACATTCCAGCCCCTGATGGGGGTCCTGTGGGGCACCCCAAAACACTGAGTAGGTCTCTTGGCCTCTTTCAGGACTGGGGCTGTGCAGCCCTGCTCTGATCAGGAAGTGCAGCCGGGGGGTCACCATGCCTTGGGGGGATAGGGCACAGAAAGGGGAAGAATTTTCAGGGGCCATTCTAACTCATTCCTGACAGGGGAGATACCATTATTGTAAAAGTGGTTTTCCCAGGGTAAGGCTCATCTATTGCACTTTGGATGTGCTGACCCCTATGATTTCCCCAAATGTGGGAAAATCAACTGCCTAAGTGGGGAACTGTGGTTTCTCCTGGTTTTTCTAGAATCACTCTTTTTTTTCCCTTTGGTCCTTGCCTATTTTCATTGCCTACTGCTATTGGCCTTGCTGGTTTTCCAGGTAGGCTGCAGGAAGCAGATCCTGGAAAACCAGCAGTACAGAATGGTGAGGTCCAAACAAGCAGTCTCTGTTGCCAGTTCGGAGCCTCCCAACATGGCAGTGGGAGGCTTCTGGGTGGTGGTGGCTGAACCCTTTTTTTTTAACTGTATTTACTCCATAAGACGCACATACTTTCTCCCCCTCTATTGGGGGGGGAAGTGCATCTTATGGAGCGAAAAATACAGTAATACAGTTTAAAATCTTTTCCCAAGTATTCGGTTTTTAAAATGGCAAATTATCAGTGGAAGTGTGTGCAACATCTTGTCAAAAGTTCCTACTGTCAAAAGCTTGCCTAAGCAATATCAATTAGCTGCCAAAGACCTACCTAAACAAGGTTTTCCTGTGCAGTTGGATAGTCATTGTTTTCTTTTTTTTGAAAATCAGCAGAATTCCTTGCAGCTATGAACTACAGCTTCTCAAAGACATTTGAGCAATCAAAGATTTAAATACATAGAAAGTACATAATGGATATGTGGTGTCAGAAGGTTTGCAGTATTCTAATGCCCTTCATGGCATTTGGCTTATGCAGAAAATCTCCTGATATAAAGGTGATGGATATAGAGTGACTGATGTAGAACATTTCCTTCTCTGTAACAGAATGTAAAGTGTAAGCTTAGAAACAGTTCAGAGTTACCACAGTTCTGTTGGCTTACCTACCATCATAACCGATAGAAAAGTGTACTTGCTGATGAACTATTAAAATAGCTTTTAGGACCAATCAACTAAGATTATTATCAAGAACAGACAGTTGTTCCTTATCAACATGTTTGACACTTAACAGGATGTAATTCACATGTAAGCTTTTATTTCTTGGTGGAAAATTAATGGAGGGCAAAGACTATCAATGGCTGCTAGTCATGATGTATATGCTACTGTTAGGATCCTTGGCAGCATTCCTTTGCTGTGAAACACCAGGAGAGAATTATTAACTTCATGTCCTGTGCCTGGGTTTTCCAAAGGCATCTGTTTGGTCACTGTGGGAAACAGGATGATGCACTAGATAGGTCTGATCCAGCAAGACTCTTCTGCCTTTAACTCTTACAGTTGACCAAAGAAGCATGAAATATTTGTAGTTATAGAAACTTACATAAAATTTAAATAGCATAATGTATGCATTAACCATTATGTATGCATTTGTTTCAGGGTGGATTTGATTTAAATCACATTGATTTAAAATCATAATTTAAATTCGAAAAATAGGATTTTGGCAACTTAAATAAAAAAATCATTTTTATTTAAAACGTTATTTAAATCAGTTTGATTTTTAAAAGCATTTATTTATTTATTTATTTATTTATTTATTCAATTTTTACCCCGCCCCTCTAGACAACGTCTACTCGGGGCGGCTTACATAAGTTAAAACACATTAAAATAGCATATAAAATCCACCCTTCTTTGTTTATTAAAATGCTTCACTCTATAACATTTGCAGTTGAAACATTCTACATTAAAAATGCTCTTAATGTAACTTGTGAGAATATCTGAGGAGACCTGCCTTCAAGGCACCATCTTTCACCAAAATGCTGAATAGTATTTTGAATCGTCACCTCTATGCTAGATTTCTGGAATAGCATTATTTTATAATGAGGGGGATTAAAAATCCACTTCGTCACCATATTAAGTGTAGGATGTGGTATTTCAATGGTGGTAATTCAGATTCTTTTTATTTTCTGGTTGGCATTGGCTTTTCTTCAAATATACATGATGTGTCCATTCTATGCTTTTGATCCTGGGATACTTGATTTCCTGTATGATTTAAAAGAACCATTCCAAAGCCACTGTGATGAACTTCTGCTGATTAGTTATCTGAATAGCCATTTAAGGACATTATGGATCTACATATTTGTTCTGCATATAATTGCACACTGTATGCAGGAACTCAATCTAAAAACAGTATTATAAAAATAGATGTTTAATTCTTGAAACGTGTTCAGACTTTTTTGGGGAAGTTGGTCACACATAAACAGTTTGTAATAAAAAGCTATCCTTTGCCTCATATAGGTTAAGAATGTATGTCAAGGAGAACATGCCACAGAATGGATTGGTTGGAAGAGTTTTAATCAGTATTTCAATGTGTTTGATACACTAAATGCTTAACTGTTGTTCTTTTTTTCTATTAATAGTTTATCCTGTGTCCATTTGATCTATCCAGAAATAACAAACTGGTGTATACATTCATTCATCATATTCATACTAAGGAAAATACGAAGAGCACTCAAAATAGTAAATGTAGTGATGGTGATACAGGGAATGTAATAAGAACATTTAAATTGCACACATATATATACTGTTTCCCCGAAAATAAGACCTAACCTGAAAATAAGACCTAGTATGATTTTTCAGGATGTTCATAATATAAGCCCTACCCCCAAAAAAGCCTCAGTTAAGTGAAACCCCACCCTCTACCATTGTTCAGCAACCAGAAGTTGACATAATTGTACAGTATTTGAATAAATGTAGATTGTTGTACATTAAAAAAATAAAACATCCCCTGAAAATAAGCCCTAATGTGTTTTTAAGAGCAAAACTTAATATAAGACACCCTGTCTTATTTTCGAGAAAACACTGTTGTAGCTAAGGCATATATAGTATAGGCATATATAGTAGCTAAGAACACTGAACCATGAGTTTGGAAACCATGTTCATGAAATCTCATTTCAACCAAAACCTAATAAAGCAACCTATGCTTCCATTCATTATTCTTTTACCATCAGCACAGATGTGGACGAGTACTTTGCTGCCTTACAAGGCTTCTGTAGGATGGCTGGGATAATGGATACAAAAGCTTTTGAACCCCTGAGATACAGTGGTGCCTTGACTTACAAACCTAATTGGTTCCAGTTATAACTCGAAATGGTCGTAAGTTCAAGCGCCATTTCCAATAGGAATGCATTGAAATGCAATTAATCCGTTCCGGCCGAAGAAATAAATCACCCAAAAAACTCACAAAAACACAGAAAGACCCATCAGAAACGCAATTAATCCATTCTGGCTGAAAGAGGGGGGGAAGAAAAGCAAACGAACCGTGAAAAACCCTTCGGAAATGCAAAAAAAAAAAAAAAAAAAAAAAGCAGAAAGCAAACAAACCCCGCAAGACCCATCGGAAATGGGGGGAAACCCCCCAAAAAGCAAACAAACCCTGCAAGACCCATCGGAAATGGGGGGAAAACCCAAAAAGCAAACGAAACCCGCAAGACCCATTGGAAATGGGGAGGGAGGAAAAACACCAAAGAACAAACCCTGCAAGACCCATCACAGCATAGAAACATAATCCCACCACCTAGCCCAAAACCATGCTGCAAAACCTACCCAGAACAGTTTTTAAAAAGTAGCAAGCAGCACCTTACCTTACCAGGCAGTCCGAAGCATCCTCCAATTGCACACACTCTAACTGCTGGGGCAAAAGAGCTACAAAGAAGCAGCCTCTTCACCACCAATAGTTAGCAATTTGAATTCCCCGCCTTTTTCCCCTGCCTTTTTCTGGTTGTAACTCGAAGCTCCGGTCACAAGTCGAAGCAAAATTTTGTGGCTGGAGCTGGTCGTAACTCGAAATGGTCATATGTTGGGATGTTCGTGAGTCAAGGCACCACTGTACGTTATTTAAATGAGAACTGATGGCATAAATATTATACAGTGGTGCCTCGCTTAGCGATCGCTCCGTTGAGCGATGAATTCGCATAGCGAGGGGGTCCGGGCCATCGCTGGAGCGTTCGCTCAGCGATGGCCCCTATGGCGTTTTTTCGCTGTGCGACGATCGGTAAGCGATTCGCTTAGCGATTTTCGCACAACGAAGCCGGGGAGAACAGCTGATCGGCGGTTCCAAAATGGCTGCTGCAACTTTTCCCGGTTGTAATGTCACTTGACAAAATGGCCGCCCCTATGGAGAAGCTTCGCTCAACGGTAAGTTTAGGGCCCATTGGAACGCATTAAACCAAGTTTAATGCGTTTTAATGGGTTTTTTTGTTCCGTTGAGCGATGTTTCCCATAGCGATGGTTAATCCGGAACGGATTAACCTCGCTATGCGAGGCACCACTGTATATTCATTGGGTGCTTTCTGTAGGAGTTAACTTTTTTCAGCAAAGAAAAAGACTAGTTATAATGTTTATGAATTATGAATTGTATGTCTGCTGTCCTGTAATGGATATCATAACAGCATTATTATATCTTTCATAATTTCTTGCATGAGATGGAACTGCAGCTCTATACTAGCTGCTATTACAAATATACTGATCAGTATTAGTGATTGTATCCAATGAAGGATGCACATGTCACCAATCCACAACACAGATAAACCTTACGGCAAGAGCCTCTACATTGAAGTCTGTTCAGCAACTCATCCACCAGGCATTTGAAGATGGCAGTCATGAACATCTTACTTCTGAAGATGGGTCAGTCTCTGAGCTTTAAATCTTGTTTTTTTACTCTGAGGTTGCTGAGAATCTTGTTTTCTGTTGTATTTATGCTCTTCGTGATTTTGTCTTATTTCGTATTTAAATTGTTTTTGTATTCATTTGTTTTTAGACTGCTAGAAGCTTTATACTATGGGCCAGGATGTTAACAAGCAAACAAGAGCACACTATTTTGGATATATGTATAGGTGAATATTATATAAAGTCCTCCTTATGGACCATATTTTCCCAGCACCAGCAAATGCCAACTCTTTTTGTTGGCATTTGGAGCCAACAAAATGGAGCCCTAGACATATATAAAGGTCCCTGAATGCAGTTTCCTGGATCTTAGTCTTATGGGTCATATGACCTACTGCAGAAAATGAAAGTACTCATCTACTAACTGTAGAATGGTTGGTAGTGTCAAGGTGGTGCAGGTGAAAATAGGTAAAGTGATACTGTACTCTTGGAAACTTCTGCAGAACCAGATTTTCAGTCAGTGACTGCTAGAAGAAACAGGAATAGAACAGATTATTTTTCCTTGATTATGAAAAGATCTAATGCTGTCCTGGTTATAAAGCCGTAATTCTGATAGCTTCTTTATCTCAGTGCAGCTCTAATTTTTGCCATGTGAGCAATCTGGAGATGCATCTAACTCGCCAGATGTAAAAGCCAAAGGAGTCCTGTGCTGCTTGGTTCCAAGACCTGTTAGCCGTCCTGTCCTCAAGTTCTGCTTTCTTTTCTTGCACTTTTCCCTTGTGGAGCTTCATTTTCTGTCACCCACAATAATACTTATATTTTAAAAATTTCAGAGTACAGTACTACTTTTGTAGAAAATGCAACAGACATATTTGTTTGTTTGTTTGTTTAACTTATATGCCGCCCACTCCATCCAAAAGTCTCTGGGCAGCTTATAACAATTGTGAAATACAAGACGTCAATATCAATCAGTCAATCAATCAATTCTTTATTTAGAGTCCTTAGACCTATCACACAGAGAAGTGGACAGCCCAGATCCATAGTCTCTGCAATACATAAAAACATCAAACATAGACATAAAACAAACAAGTATACAAGCAATTCAAAACCCTCCATACCAATAACAGAGTCAAGTATGAAGAAATTTCTGAAACTTGCAAATCGCCAGACAGAACCCAGCCATCTTGTATGATGTCTTACTATCCCTGTGTGAGAGGAGATACTCTAGTCTAGCTTTCTCTGATCAGTCAGGGATGTTTTCAATCAATGGAGTAATAATCTGATTTCGTGCTACTGCATAATGCGGGCTGCGGAAAAACATGTGCTCCATGGACTCAACCTGTCCAAGGGAGCAGGAACACAGCCTCTCAGCAAGTGGGGCATGATGTCAATATAGATAACATGTTTTCCCCAAATTACAATTTAGCAAGAAATAGATTATTTGTTTACTTTTATTATGGATTAATCAATCAATTAACTGCTATTAAACTAAACTGTATATGATGAGATGTAGATTATAATACATGGCAAAACTCATTCCATTTATTTGATACAACTGCAACATGTATTCTATTTTTTTTCTCTGAATGTGATTAAAAGTTGAACCAATGAAACCAAGGGTGGTTCCCTCAGCCATTTTAACTGAAATTAAATTTATTATCAGTATTTTAATTCTATAATGGAAATTTATTTTCTATTTCATTAAAAAGCACTAATAATAATCTAATACTGAAATGAATTACTGTATACTGTTTATAACACCACATAATATGCTGCCAATAATTCAGAAGAGATTGATAGTTTCCCCTCATGGATGGAGGAGGACTGCCTAAGGGGCTTTGCATTTCCAGCACTTAAATCTTATACAGTACCTGAAAACATCTTATTGTCATGCGTGTCAACAGAGGAAAAGCAATTTATATTGTTATCCCTGGGCAGCCAACAAGGCAATCCTACCTGGTTTGGACTGTTTAGGACTCAGAACTGTCAAAATATCCTAAGCCCTTGTGGGGCAAGTTCAGTGGAATATAAAAAAGAAGCAGGGGTAATGCTTTCATTCTCACTGCAAGTAATTCCAGGTCTGGCATAATTTCTGCCGCATACTGGGACTATGGCTGAGGAATGGAAAGGCTTTGGATCATGTAGATACATTGCTTCTTCTAGAACACAAAGGAATCACCCAGCAATGTATGCCCTCTTCCCCTGCTCCAGTGTTAGAGAGTTAACGTCCAGAGAACTTTCTGCAGAATGGACACTACTAGTGTACTGCTATAACTGTGCAAAAACTTTGTCTTGTATACAAGATGTTACAGTGGCTCTAACCCTGGCTGTGTTCAGGTAATGCCTTCCAAATTGTTCCAAACAACAAGCAGAACTGAATAGTAAAAAGGTTTATGTTATTACAGTCATCTTTGCATAGCATGACAGCCTCAAAGTTTTTTGGAAAAACAGAATAAGGCCAAGAAGAAGCTTCTGGAAGCAAATGTCAAATGCTGCTCTGTTGCACATGCAGGTGAAGGGGGGGGGACTGCAGTTGATAAAGAGTTTCCAGACTGATGATTAAACTTCAAGAAAGAGTTGTGAATGAATATATTGGGAAATGTCACTTGACAAAAATATTCTAGGTAAATACTAACATTCCATACTCCCTTAAAAATACTTAAATTTGCTGCTGTTTTTGAATATTTTTACCTTGTTAACTGTTAATAACACAACACCAATAACATAAAACTTTCAGAAATACTGTACTTTTGGAATATTCTTCCATTTTTGCTTCTTCTATCATCATTGTATATCTTCAGGACATTTTTGGGGCATATCAGAGGATACTTGAAGACCATTTAATTTGACTTATACAAACTGGAAAGTCTCTTCCAACTCTGTGATTTAGCTGACAAGAGAGCCTAAAAAGATGTAAATCAAGACTAAAATAATTTAAAATACAGACCAATATTCTATTGTGCTTCCACTAAGCAGAATGTCCCACCAGTGTAATAAGCATGAAACAGCAACACTTTCCAGGGTTTTCTAGGCAAAGGAATACGTACTCAGAAGTGGTTTACAATTCCTTTTTTCTGTTGGTATCTTGGAACTGTGCAGCTTGCCCAAGGCTACACAGGAAGCAAAGTGGGGAATCAAACTTCCCATCTTTGGCTCTACAGCCAGTACCTACTTCCCATCTTTGGCTCTACAGCCAGTACCTAACACACTGAGCTATCTAGGAAGCATCCTGCGTTACTACAGTGGTGGAAATTTTTGTTCTGGTGGGAATTTCTGTTCAACAGCTGACTAGGATACTGGCTTAGAGTATTCTTAATCAAAGATGTGTATTTATTTTTCTAGCATCTATAAGACTGCATTTCACTACAAATTCCACTTATACATTTACACATATGAATATGAACAAATGGAATAGCAGTGGAGGTTATCCAAACATTAAACATAATTTTAAGTTTAAATATAGGACATGGGGAAAAACTGAGGAAGGAGCAGAACTTACCTGTAGTAAGTATTCTAGTACAGTAGTAGTATTCAGTAGGCCAAATTACATTGGGAGCTTGTTGGGCTGTATTTGAGTACTACAAGTTCTGATTAGTATAGCTGAGAAAACAAGAGGAATGGAAGGGAAAAATAAGTCTAAGGATGAACAGTTACGTTTTAAATGGTAAGTGACAGAACACAGGTTGATTAATCAGAAGTTGGTGGCTGATTTTCTAGTTCATATTTGTGGTACAACAGCTACTGAGTATATGTAAAATACTACCTCCAACATGACTTGTAGTCAGAAAGAAACGGCTTTAGTGTGCAACTGTTACATAATCTGGCAGGTTCACTGCTAGATAAACAGACAAAGAAGGGCAGATGTTTTTGCAGTGTCAGCATCTGTGTGGAAGGGCTATTTAACAGTGACTGACTGTTTCATTCTCTTCCATCAGAAGTTCTTACTCACTTTTGACTTGCTTAGTTTAATTGTGACCCTTCTACTGGCTACTAGTCCAGATAACAGAGGGTAGCTATAAAGGTCATTTATACTATTTACACATGGCAGAGATTGATACCTGCTAGCTGTAATGGCATCTCAGAGATGACCTCCTGAGGGCAGTATGGAGGTCAGATGCACACTGAGAAAGTATTAGCATGCATTTGTTTCTGTGCAATCTGCTGTGAAGCGTGTATGCCTTGTGTCTTGTACAATGACACAGCAGCACATGACAAGACTGGTAAGTGCTGACCTCTATAATGCTCAATTAATCCTTGAATGAAATTCTGGTAGACATAATTAAGACCAACACACAGTCTTCAGAGTTTGCTTTTTGCAGAGGTCTTAGTCATTTAGGATTTCAAGATCCAAAATACTAAGTATAAAACATTTGGCAGATGCTGACTTACTTTTGCATGTAATCTATGTGGCATTTTGCATTATGACACACTGAGCAAAATCCTGTTGGCAAAGTTATGCCAGTGACAATTAGAACCAGGTGCCAGAAATAATTAAATAATTAAAACAATAAATAAATAAATGGAAAGCTCCACCACCCCCCCATTTCAGGTTCTGAGACTTCTTGGGGCTCATCTTTGGGAGCCTTGGGATGGGGGAGCAGGGTGGATAGAGCCTTTAATAGTTAAAAATCACAGCTGGATCACGGCCAATGGAATCACCCTATGCCAACAGGATTTTGCCCAATGTATGAGTGTGTGGGGAAATTTTATATTGAAAAATTTGGGGCTTGGTTTGTTTGTAAGTGGTTTGTTATACTCATTTTGTTTTGGTTTTTTGTTATGCTCTATTTTTTCAATAAAATGCATGTTTGCTCTTTTGCTTTTTAAAATATGAAACAGCAAATTTTGATTCCAGTACAGCATATAACTTCATACCATTCAGCTCCAGCCAAGAGTGTATGTGTGGTAAGGGATCAGAACTGTACTCTGTCCTGGGCTATTTGATGTCTACATAGGTGACATGTTTGAACAGGGCTTGGGACAACCAAATCTGACAGATATAATTCCAAATAGTTTAATGATCTTTATGAACTGATTTTGACCAGTCATCAGGGCAAAGAAAGAGCCTCTGAGTGTGGCCCCCTATTTCAAAGCACGGATGTCAGAAGGATCTCTGAGACTTGGCTAAGCAAGCAGATTTTACCCATTTAAAGCCAGATCTCAGTATCAGGTCATTAAAAAACTGACTCCAATCTTGGGCCTCCAGATGTTCTTGGACTTCAATTCCCAGAAATCCTGGCCAGCAGAGGTGGTGGCGAAAGCTTCTGGGAGTTGTAGTCCAAGAACATCTGGAGGCCCAAGGTTGGGGACCCCTGCTTAAATCATATGAACAAAGAAAAGGGACTCCTCTGTGAGTCAGAAAGGTGAATTGGTGAAGATTCTTATACTCCAGGAAGCACAAATGAGCATATTAGCAAAAGCAGAATAATTGAATTCTCCTCAGTGAAGAACTGGCCTTGCTCCTTTTTTGCAACCATGCAACTCTCGAATTAGCCTTCTTAGCCACACTAGACGCTATTCCAAGACCTCTATTCAGAGCACGTTACCATAGTTTCTTGAGGCTGAAGGATGCCTACAAGATGCATTTTGGTCAATAGGTAGGCACCGTTACTTGCTCAACTTCTAATCACATAAATGAGAGCACTTCACTGTTTCCCTTTTATTAGTTCTTCTTACTGTTAAAATAAGATATACCGTATTTTTTGCACCATAAGACGCACTTTTTTCTCACAAAACAGGGGTGGAGGAAAGTCTGTGCGTCTTATGGAGCAAAGAAAACAGATTATATTTTCCTGTTTTCTTCTCCTAAAAAATTGGTGCGTCTTATGGAAAGGTGCGTCTTATGGAGCGAAAAATACGGTATTTTACTTTCATTGCCTCCATGCCCTGCACAAGGAGAATAGCTAGTAAAAACATGGGATGCCTGACAACTTTAAAAATAAGGATTAATTATATATTTGTAAAGAGCTCTAGAAGAATATCTTAAAACTGGACATTTAAAATCTCCCTGATATTGCATTCTAGAATAGCAGGGTCTAAAATTCTTGTGGCTAGCCCGGAAAATGAGGGGAAGAGATAATAAAGCAGGGGTGAGAAATTTATGCTGCTCCAAATTTTACTGCCATTCCCATTGACATTTGCTAGCATAGAAAATGTTAACAGTAGAGATGGGTATGAATTAAAATATGAATCACTAAAGTCTTTCAAAAATCACTAATCTGTCAACTCATATTTGTATGAATCAATGGCCCAACTAATGCAAATCAATAAATGTTTAGCAATTTTTTATACATCTATTTGTTTGGCTGTAAAACAGCTCCCCGGACATCTAGAGACACCAAAATTGCAGGGAAGCGTCCTCTGTTCTTCTCTACAATCCTGTCAAGTTTGATGAAGATTGTGTTTCAGTTGTCTGGGTTATACACCTGCAAAGAGCCCCCCCTAAGGACTTAGAGGCACCAAAATCACAGAGAAACTTCTACTGACTCTACAATCTCTCCAAGTTTGGTGAAGTTTGAGTTTCCCCAACCCAGGGCACTGTCAGTATATAACTTGGAAGTCTGAAACCCAGTCTTCACCAAACTTGGAGGGACTGTAGAGGGCAGTTAGTAGAAACCTCTGCAATTTTGGTATCTCAAAGTGCCTGGGGGGAACTTTCCTGGGTGGGGGCTCACTGTGGATGTATAACTCAGAAGTCCGAAACCCAAACTTCATCAAATGTGCACAACTTCTAGAAGAGAGTCAGGGAAAGCTTCCCTCCGAATTTCGTGTCTCTAGGTGCTGGGATGGGAGACATTTTATAGGGTTTTAAACTTAAAAAATGATTTGATGAATCAGTTTGTCAAGAAAAAAATGATAATTCATGATTCATTTGCCTTGAATCATGAATCAAAACAAATCACAGATGTTCTGATTTGTGTCCACGTCTAGGTAACAGATACTGGGAATTGCAGCAAAACATGGGTCACATACTCTATTCTCCATCTTAATGAAAGCAAGTAGCAGTGTTCAGAATGTTGAGGGGATAGAGAAAATAAAAGCACCAAGCATCCTGATGCCATCATGGAAATCACAAATGCACATACTGTATAGAGTTCCTGTCCCATCTTGCAAAACACAACAGAAAACCTAATACTAGGGCTTTTAAATTGACATTGAAGGGATTTGCAATGATTGACAATAATTTTAAAATTATAAACAGTATGAAGAGCAAAGAAAACATTTCCTCCAAATAATGGAACTGAGGGTTGGTTAATTAAATTCATATGTAGGAGGCTCAGGAGACAGAAAAGAAAAAAAAGTCCTTTAGTTTAACACAATACATGATGCCTAATTAACTTACAGAATTCACTGCCATAAAATGTAATGGTTGCATATAGCTTAGCTGACTTAGCTGGGAGAAAGTCCAACTGCAGTTTCATGAAACTTGTATATTGTGCAAGAATAGGTGATACCTTTATAAAAGGTAAAGGTTCTCCTTGACGTTTAGTCCAGTCATCCCCATCTCCAAGCCGTAGAGGCAGCGTTTGTCCGAAGACAGTTTCCATGGTCACGTGGCCTGCGCGACTAGACACAGAACGCTGTTACCTTCCCACCATGGTGGTACCTATTTATCTACTTGCATTTTTACATGCTTTTGAACTGCTTAGGTTGACAGGAGCTGGAACAGGTGATGGGAGCTCACTCTGTTGCGTGGATTCGATCTTACAGCTGCTGGACTTCTGATCTTGCAGCCCAGAGGCTTCTGCGGTTTAAGGCGCAGCTCCACCACGTCCCCGATACCTTTATAGGTCACTAATACAAAGTCATGCAATATGCAAGCTTTTGTGGGTAAATCCCACTTCTTCAAAGCAAGTACAGTGGTGCCTCGCTTAACGAGCACCTCATTTAACGACAAAATCGCATAGTGATTAGGTTTTTGCGATCGCATAACGATGTTTTGAATGGGGAAAATCGCTTTGTGATGATTGGTAAGCTGTTTCGCTTACCGATTTTCACATAGTGATTTGTTCCAACAGCTGATCGGCGGTTCCAAAATGGCCGCCGGAAAAAATGGCCGCCCGCTCTTTTTTGGGACGGATTCCTCACTTACCGGGCAGCGAAAATGGCTGCCGTATGGAGGATTTTCGCTTAAAGGTAAGTTTTTAACCCATTGGAACACATTGAAGGGGTTTCAGTGCGTTTCAATGGGGTTTTTAAAATCGCATAGCGATGTTTTCGGTTAGTGGCAATTTTTGCCGCACTGATTAACATCACTATGCGAGGCACCACTGTACCAAAAATTCCAAACATTTGTGGCATGATGGAATTTGCCAGATTACTCTTAGATGTAAAGTTCTTGGCAAGATGAATTTCACCAGGCACATCTGTCTTAGATAAGGCAGGAAGCAGTAAGTTTTTGTTTTGAAGTTACGGCTGAAGCACCTGTGGGTTGGATTTCACACTCCAGTTCCTCAAACATGGAGGCACAGGCCATGCACACACACGCACACCTCCTCTCCATTTGGCTCTTATTCAAAACAGACATACTTCTGCTTGGCCAGGGAAGCAGGGGTGATGCAGAAAAACCATGTCCTCCATCTGGGAACTGGTATATAATTTCATAAATCCACTAGGTCTAGCCAACTGGGGTAAAATTAAAGTACAAATATTACCTAGTGGTTGCAGTCCTGCTCCACTGGTGTTGAGAATCCATGGGCCTTCTTGTTGGTACATGGGGGTGGAGCTCTTTCTTGGTATCCGCATAGTTCCGTTTAAATAAAAGGGTATTGTACTGTATTGTATTGTATTTTAGCTCATTCAAAAACTACAGTAACCAAATGGAACATCGTAAATACCAGGTATCAGAAGATAAACAGAACAAAACATGAGCTTTCCTCAATAAAACATAATGGACAATTTTTTTGTGTGTAACTATGCTTTTTGGAGGCAGATTGCTCCAAGAATTCACTGTAAATATCATCAGTTGCACACTGTGTTGTACAATTCAGTACACAACTAATAATGACAACATTGATTTCTTAACTTCAGGCAATTTGTCTTCAAAAGTTAAAGCCATTTCTGCCATGTCAGCATAATTAGGTAAGAAGATTTGGGCCAATGAATAGGGTATATAGATCCATATGAAATAATTCAGATATCCCCAATATAAAATGCCTCCACAAACCCTTTAAGGGCTGAGTTGTCAGTCAACTGAGCAGATAAATCATGTCTGCTGATTATTCAGTCTTTGAAAATATTTCACCACAAATAAATATTCCACAAGGCAAACAATGCCCTTGTTTAGTTCCTGGTCTGCCTTTTAAATTACAGTGGTGTTAAATCTGCTAGCTGAGCTGAATGTGGAGGTCCCTACTTCCACTGCTATAAGAGTTTGGCTATGGATGTACACTTGATTTAAGGTTCTTAACCACGCCTCACAACAGCTTTAATTTTTCAAGTTGCTAAATTTCCTTTTAATTCATTTGATAAAATGTCAAGATGTTTGTCTAATCTGATTTTGAACAAAAATTATAACTTTCCAGTCTTTTCCTAATGATCTGGGATACAAGCCGGAAAGAACTTTCCAAGTTCCCTTGCCTACTGTTTGCATATATGCAGTACAATGTTATAAAGAGATTATTATTATAAGGTAAAGGTAAAGATTCCCCTTGACAATTTGTCCAGTCGTGTACGACTTTAGGGGGCGGTGCTCATCTCCGTTTCCAACCCATAAAGCTAACGTTTGTCCGAAGACAATCTTCTGTGGTCACGTGGCTAGCATGATTAGACACAGAACGGCATTACCTTCCCACCGTGGTGGTACGCATTTTTACATGCTTTCAAACTGCTAGGTTGGCAGGATCTGGGACAAGCGACAGGGGCTCACTCCGTCGCGTGGATTCAATCTGATGACTGCAGGTCTTCTGACCTTGCAGCACAGAGGCTTCTGCTGTTTAACTCGCAGCAGCACCACGTCCCTTTTATGATTATTATAATAGCTTAGAATTTAGTGTTATGGTTTTACCATAATAAATTAACCTAGCTTTTAAATTAGCATCTTTTTGTAACATTTCTACTAAATCAGTGTTTCAGATACGCAATTGTTATTTCACCGTTTTTAGCCATATTGGACTATGATTTTAGGTTTACCTAGATTATCAGACCAAACCTTTTTCCATGGCAATATCAGCATTGATATGGAAGTGTCATTGTACTGTCAAACAAGAGAGTGTGTTCAGTGCAATCTTGCAGAACTTCATACACTGCCAAAGCAACATTAGATTAACTACTGTACTGTATATACAAAATGGCTCCCTTGTGAGCCCTTCTTTGAATTCTGGGAGCAACCAGGTTTAACTGGCGGCCTCAGTTAAAACAGTCTCAGATAGTAAGACTGCAAAAGGGACAACAGCCTGGTATTGTAAGGATCCAGTGCCATGGTGTGGTTCATGTAAAATAGTTTCATAACAAGCACAAAATATTATATGCTGCCACAAGCCCTTTTGATAACATGAGACTGACTCTCAATTTTACACCATCCTTTTTGGTGTACAGTAAATGTCCTCCACAGTCCCTAATGTTGGCTCTTTTGCATCAGGCCTTCAATCATAGGTTTCACACATCAATTGACACAGAACTTATGGTGAGGCAAAAAGGGCTCAATGTACATACCTACAATATGCCTTTCTCAATAACTGATTGAATGCTTTGGGTCTCAAATGACTTTAAAACAAACAGTATGGAATAGACTAGCAACTTTTCAAACTCCCACTTGATTTGCAAGTACGTAGCTCTGTTTGCTATGCATGCCCTTGCCTTCGATAAGGCAGCTTGGCTGAGTCAGGAGACAGCTCTCGAAAACTGTTCTCACGTTTGTGAAGGGCAAGTGACAATAAAAAGACTATTTTTCGTGCTCAAAACTGGACTTGGAAAAGAACATGAACCCTCGTCCTTCGTAATCAGTCACTAAGGAGAACCTAAACTGCAAGTTTAGGGGACGCAAGAGGGGAGCCACGCGTCCGCAGAAACGTATCTGCGTATGAGACCCTCACCTCTGCCATCCCGTTACTTCCAGGTAACGACGTGCCATCAGGTCACCGAGAAATGCCTGCAGCTGATACCAGCGTGCCAGTCCTAAAACTGATCATTTATTTATTTATTTATTTAAAATATTTCTCCTTGAAAAGGTCTCAAGGCGGATTACGTTATTAAAAGGCAATATTACCATGCTAGAAACAGTAAGAATGCACACACACCCCCGGCCAACGCCAGGCGACTCTGGCGGCTCCCGCCTTCACTGACCTGTCCTTCCAGGAGAAGGTGCGCAAGGAAAAGGCACCCGCCGGGGAAAAACCGCCGCACACACACGCTTTGCCACCCCCTAAGACAGACAGACATACACACACACCCCCTCGGCGAACTGGGGAGGCTGAGCTCCTCCTCTTCGCCCTCCGAAGAATAATAGCTGGGCTGTGAAGGCGGGCGCCCTGTCCGCTCGGCACATTCCCCCCCACCCCCCGTTTCACTCCAAGGCGCCGGCCTTTCGGCAGGAAGTAGGACGCACAGCTGACGGAATCCCGAGGGGAAGTGGGCTGTCCCCAGAACTCAAATCCCTGAGGAAAAATCATTTCACTGGCGAGGCTGGAAACGTAACTCTCCCTTCATACACACTCACATGCTCATATACCAAACCTTACAGCCCCCAATTCACCGCGAAAAGAATCGGGGCTGGGGGGGGGGAAGGAAGGCAGATTCAGCTAGGAGGACACGCGCCCTTTAGATCCAATTCTTCCCGCCAAAGCGAGCGGGAGACGGGGCTAACGCTGGTGTCTTCGTTACAAAAACACATACAAAGGGGGGGGGGGGTTGAAGGAGTCTAGGGGATGGGGAGAAGAAAAGAAGAAACTTAAAAGGAGAGGAAAACTGGCCGACCCCCCCTCTCCGCCACACGCCTCAAGTCTCTAGAGTTGTTATTTCAGCGGCAAATGAAGTCCTGGCAGCATTCCGTAAATGCAGTAAATCCATTCCTCTGGCGCAGTTTCGGTTCCTACCATAAGCTTTTTATATATACCTTTTCCCACTGCTCAGGCACACGGCAATGCCCGCAGCCTAAGAGAGCGCTGGACGCTGCAACGTGGCTCTACTTGCTGCTTGATGGGTCACGGGAGGCGGCTTGGGCCACGTGGCAGCTCGTCCTCGTCCCAGGGCCCACTCCGGTTAAACACAATTTTCAGGAAGCAGGCTTAATTCTGCAACCTATGCTTTGAGGGCAAAAAATGCAAACTGGCAGGTGCCGAGCCCTGGCCTTGCCCCCATAAAGGAGCAGAGGAGTGAGCACAGGACTGTAGCTAGGGTGGGGGGCAAATAAGAGTTTTGCCCTCCAGAGCACCAAACTTCAGAGGGCACCAAAACCTAGAGCTGAATCTACTTGTGCATGTCAGAAAAATAAATGCCAATGCCTCCTGGTCTATTGGTTGTTCTTGCTTCTGTTTTTGAAAGAAGCTTTCGTTTGGACATTGTGCTACTTTGCGCTTCTTTTTCTTGGTGGTTCCTCATACCATGTCTTATGGCTGAATAGGTTGGGAGAGGTGGTGCCGTTTGCTCCAGGCACCAAAATTTCTACATCCAGCACTAAACGGCGAACAGATGTCAGCCGGTGCTCCTCGTTTCCTGCTCACCTTTGGGCAATGTGGCAGGAAGGATAAGGTCTCCTCAGTGCTACCTAGAAAGGAAGTTTGAGCTGCTGCCTCCGCCTGCCCATTCCCTCACATTCTCTGGGCAGTGCAGCCTACAAGGGCTGCTCCTGGAAAGCCCAGGTCTGTCCTGCCTCTGTGTCCAGATGTGGCGAGCAGAAAAGGAGCAGCCACTGCCTTTTCTTGCTTGCTAACTTCTCTCAAAGAAAAAGTTAATTGCCTCTGAACGGTGGAGGCAACACTACTAAGGCGAAGAGGCACTGCCTACAATGCTCAGGCCACATTCAGCTGGCCTACTTCTATCTGCTTCCCGTCTTATAAGAAGGCCATTGGGTGGCAGTGGCTATCAGCTACCTCCTCAATCTCTTTCTCATTTCTTCTCTCTCAGTCTTTGAAGAACTCAGCATAATTTTGAAGAATTTTCAACAAAAATCCATAGTATTCTCCTCCCCAGAGAAAGAGGAGATTCTTCCTGATAGGTGATTCTCTGCTCATAAAAGGTATGGGAAGAAAAGACTGAATTATCCAGTCAATGGATTGTTATAGAATCAAGTGGACTCCTCACAGACTCTGTATTTTGTCTGGGGGAATCGTGCATGCAGCTGTGTAGTATGAACATACACACCCACACACCCCCAGCAACACTCTGTTCATTCCGTCTTTTTCTTACTGTATACAGTGACTCCCGGAATCCTCAATCAGCATGATCAACGCCAAGCACTTTTGAGATTTCTAGTCCAGAACTACTGTAGTCCAAATTTAGAGAGCCAAGGTTCTGCACAGTTGTGTTAAATGTTAAGGGATTGTATTGCAGTGTCATGGAAAGGAAGGTAGAAGGGGACAAAATGAAAATTAGTTGGATCTCCCTACCTTTGGCTTTGACTTCACTTTCTGTTGCCCATCCTGCCCAAGCAGTCCCAAAGGGCACGAGCTGCCACTATTTATTATTGTGTGTTCCTGGGGGTTTCCTGGCTGGATACATGTGCGTGCACACACACACACACACACACACACACACACACACACACACGCACGCACGCACGCACACACACACACACACACACACACACACACACACACTTTTTCAGCTTCTCCTGCAGACTAGAGAACAAGGGACAAGACTGCTATTTACTCTTTTTTTTGTCTGAACTCCTCCCCAGCAACAGCTGTTGATCAAGCTGCTTTTCCTTCAGAATGGGAATCTCAGTTTTAAGCATGTATTAGCTGCTCTCAGAGTGCAAATGTCATGTGACTAGTGGCTCTGAATAACAACTGGAACCAGTTTTTGTTCTTAAATGCTTCTGATTGTATTTGTCATTTCAGAGGAATTTCTCCTAATATGGAAATTCAAATAAGAATGCTAGTATGAAGAGCCATATGTAAACAGTGTTCTGATTTCGATAAATTTACCACCTTACAAGTAAATCTAGAAACAATGAAATTACTGAATTTTTGCATCTGTTTTCATCATGGAAGATGAATGGCAAATACTCATACCTGAACTAATTTTTCAAGGCATCTGAAGAACTAAGTCAGCAGAACTTTAACAACAAATTAAAACCAACAGATTAGCAGTTCTGAATGGGATCCAACCAAGAGTTTTTAAAACACTCAAATGGGAATTTGCATATGTCATACCAAAATATGAAATTTCCTTTGAGTGCTGGAAATCAGCTAATATAGTTCTAGTTTCTAAAACACTAATTTAACGTTTCTGGGTAAACCAAAGGCATTATTAAATACAAAATTATCATGGATATACTGTATGTTATCAAATCGATGACAGAACAAGTCTTGCTGAAGAACAGTCAACATGCTTTGTATGAAATTAAACCCTGTCTCTCTATAAACCTTCATAGTTTTTTTTCAAAATGCCAACAATCATGAACTTCTAAATAGTGAAATTCTAGAAGAATTTTCCCATAATCCCTTCTAAGTTAACCTTGTAATTGTGGGATAAGAGGGTAAGTCCTTTTATAGATCAGTAACTGGTTAAGACAAAGCAAAGTAGCAGTAAATACACAGTTTTCAAAGTATAGTGAACAACAACCTCTCCCTCCTCACCCAAGGATTCTCATCGGAACTGGTATTTTTTGAACTTTTTCCTAAATGATTTGGATTTTGCAGGAGCAGTGCAGTAAACATGTTTGCAGATCACACCAAAATATTCAGGGTGATAAATATCAGAAAGCAAATGATGAAAAGCACCTGTGAAACTGCAAGGGACACTGCACAGAAAAAGATACAGGGGTTTTCCTTTGATGCCTGAAGGCAGCCACCTTTTTCCTTTCCTATCCAATAACCCAGGAAGGGATGGCACATTGGATGTGCTGCCATTTTCAGGTCATTTCTAAGACACACTTTCAACAAGTGCAGCAAATATTTGGCCTTCTAGCACTCCACTCCAATTAGAATCTGAAAGAAGGAAAGCAACACTCAGAGCACTATATAGATAAATGCATTTGCTGAAAAGTTGTAGATTTCTCTTTTGGAGAAACTGCATGTAAATTAAATGGAATAGCTTACCGGTCAATATTGCAGTAGGGACATGATCTGAATCAAGATGGTCATCAAATAGGAGTGGATTGAACCATGTGTTTCTAATTATTTTAGTTACCTCCAGACCAACATATCAGTTCCCAGGGTCTGCATTTTCAGAACTGATGGAGGTTTTATGCTAAATTAGGGTAGGGTTGGTGAGGACCCTTCCTTCTAGCAAAGGCAGGCAGATATCAGGCTTACAGATGCCACCCATCCACCCAAGAACCCCAGACCATTTACAGTGGTGCCTCGCTTAGTGATCACTCCGTTGAGCGATGAAATCGCTTAGCGATGGGGTTTTGGCCATCGCCAGAGCAATCGCTTAGCGATGGCCCCTATGGGGGAAAATCGCTTTGCAATGATCGCGGGGAAGCGATCATGGCAAAGCGACCCTTTTTGCACAGCTGATTGGCTGTTCCAAAATGGCCACCGGAAAAACAAAATGGCAGCCCGCTGTTTTGCCTCGCTTTAGAGGCACCGAAAATGGCCACCCCTATGGAGGATCTTCACATAAGGTCAGTTTTTAAGCCCATAGGAATGCATTAAACACGTTTTAATGTGTTTCTATGGGCTTTTTAAAATCACTTAGCGATTAAATCACTTAGCAACGTTTTTCCTGGAATGGATTAACGTCGATAAGCGAGGCACCACTGTACCCGAAACCACATGCAAAATATGGACTCAGAAGGAACATACCTTAGAATTAAAACATTTGGATTTTTTTTTTAAAAAAAGTGGTGGTATATGGCAGTTCAGTGTAATCTCTACTAATAGATAGAAATCTACGTTCTGTCCACCACTGCTTTATGGTATACTTAGAGTCATGGTTATCTAGCCCATTTCTCAGATATTAAGAAAAGAAAAATGATGTCTTTTGTGTCTAAAATTTTTTAGTTAGTTAGTTAGTTTGATTTTTATACCCCCATCTGGCCGAGGCCACTCTGGTGGTTTACAGTATATAAATAAAATCAAATACAATTTAACATAAGAAAAATATAAATAATAACATACAAATAAATAGTAAATTCAAAGCATAAAAATACATCAAAATAAAACATTTAAAAACATTCAAAATATTTAAAACATTTAAGATGATGAACATTGGTCAAATAGGCTAATTAGACTGATCTGAGTTTGAAGGTATGATGGTATGGAATGCCTGCCTAAATACATTAGCTTGTTTTTTAGGGACTTCTTAAATACTGCCAGTGAATTGCAATCGGAAGTTCATTCCATAGCTGATGATGGAACTTAATTTTTTAGTATCCATAAGCAGGGTTCAATAAACATGTCTCTAGGTAAAGATAAAGGCTCCTCTTGACATTTAGTCAAGTCGTGTCTGACTCTAGGGCGTGGTGCTCATCCCCATTTCCAAGCCATAGAGCCAGCGTTTGTCCAAAGATAGCGTCCATGGTCACGTGGCCAGTGCAACTAGACACAGAACACCGTTATCTTCCCACCGTGGTGGTATGCATTTTTACATGCCTGCAAACTGCTAGGTTGGCAGGAGCTGGGACAAGCGATGGGAGCTCACTCCGTCATGTGGATTCAATCTTACGACTGCTGGTCTTCTGACTTTTCAGCACAGAGACTTCTGCAGTTTAACCCGCAGCGCCACAACGTCCCTTCAAAAAAACAACAACACATGTCTTTAATTATCCCATAAAGTGGGGTTAAGCAGAATGTATGATAAAAATGTTGCAAAAAGGAAAAAAAATGTGTACATTGCCACTCAAAGCTTCTTCTGTGCAGAGATCACAAAAATACAGTTGTGTGTGTCAATGCTTCATGTGGGAAGACATACTATTTTTCTGTGTCTCACTGTACAAGTTAACTTATGCATAGGGGAAATGACCATAACAGTGAGACATGTACAGTATTTGGTAGTAGCTGGCATGGAGGCATTCCATCCAATTGGGCTGACATTCTATAAACACAATACATATGTGCTGTGCAGAAATATTTGGTGATCTCTATTTGGGGCTAATAACATAATAATGATCTGTTAAGGACGGTAGACTAGTGAAAGAACTAGTCAAAGGGAAACAGAAGGAGTAAGATTTTTCTATAGCTAGCTGAACAAACACAGGATTCATGAAAGCTTGTTGCACCACATTCACCAAACATTCTTGAATTTAATGTGCTTATATGAAAACAGCTATTTTATAAGATCAGCAGTTTTTCCCCCCGAACAAATCCTCATAAGTCATGCTGCTAGGTTTCTTTCCCAAATAAATATTCATTATCTATGTAGTAAAAAGAAAGACCTGCTTGTTGTTTCAAAACCTTTTGAGATTCATTTGGACACATGAAATGCCATTATTCCAAAATCAGAATAACCATGATGACATATAACCTCTGGTAGGAAATGAACAGGAAGAAGAAAGAGATGAAGAAAGTCAGTTAAGAACCTTAGATCTGATTTACTGTCTGTTGGCGCAAATTCGTGTATCCATCTCTTTTCTTCTTGGGGGAAAAAGGTGTGTGTGCGCAGAACTGGCCAAGTGCTAATGTTCTTCCCTGACTTGACCACTACTAGCCCTGATGGTGATGACTGCCAGATATGACATTCACTGCATTGATGAAGCTGCTAACTTTACAGTCAGAGACTCTGGGTAAAATTCAGATCAAAACTACTGAAGGACTTTAGAGAGAAAAGCCTTCAAAGAAGATAAATAGCCACCATCATGCTCTTCAGCATCTGGAGTGGGCAAAATGTGGCCAGTAGAGCACATGCAGAAACCCACTCCATTTTGCCCTGCCCCGATCCCTTGCCATCTTGTTACTTTGAATTCTGCCTGGAAGTGAATTGGCAGCCAGTGGAGGTGCTACAACCGGGGGGGGGGGTAATATGATCCCTGTGACTAGCCCCAGTTAGCAATCTGGCTGTTACATTTTGGACCCGCTGAAGTTTCTGGACACTTTCCCCACGTTGAGTGCATTACAGTAATCCACCCAGGATGTTGACTATGGTGTGTGTTACCATGGCCGGATACTTGTTATTAAATGGTATTTATTTATCCATTTATTACCGTATTTTTCGCTCCATAAGACGCACCTTTCCATAAGACGCACCAATTTTTTAGGAGAAGAAAACAGGAAAATATAATCTGTTTTCATCACTCCATAAGACGCACAGACTTTCCACACACACCCCTGTTTTGTGCGGGAAAAGTGCGTCTTATGGTGTGAAAAATACTGTAATTCATTCCATTTAAAAACGAACCAGTCTGGCAGAAATCACCCTACTGATCTTTGCAAGAGTTTCGAGGATGGAATCAAAATATCCACTCTAAGAAAAAAGATGAAAGTAGAACCCATTGCTAAACAAATTTGCCATGAAAAGGAAGGTTAAAATTAGAGATGGGGGTATACAAATATCCCCGCACAGGTGGTGTTAATGAGGGTCCAGTCCCATGGGGCCAGATGGTACACTCACTGATCCACCGCAGACGCAGACAGCATGATTCTACGAATGGCTCTGCAGTGCGCAGTCCACTCACTACTCCTGGCAAGAGGTGGGAGGACAAGCCTGGCTGCAAGGTCGAAGAGTAGCGAGCAGATCGTGCACTGTGGTGGATTGGTGAGTGGACCGTCCGGCCCCATGGGGCTGGACCTTCATTAATGCCACTTGTACAGGGATATTTGTATTCGTATACAAATACGGATACCCCCTTCTCTAGTCAAAATTAAAGTATTGTGAGTTCAAAATAAACATCAACATTTGTTCTTGCTCTTTTGCTGTTCTGTTGTGTTTCTTTCAAAGCAGGACTGGAGAACTCAAGAATGGACATGGCATTGGCCCCTGCTTTCCTTGAAAGGTGTGTTGAGTTTAGCTATTCAGAAGAAGTTCCCAGGGCATACACTTCTATTACCATCCAACAAATGGAGTCGTGGTCACCTTATGTGGTAATGAACTATCTTGTCATTACAGTGCCATGGGAAGTATGGTGGCGTTGTGTTTCTACAACATGCCATTCTCATAGAATGTACAACCACATGACCACATGGGGAACACACACTTAGATCAAACTGATAGATGAGTTGTTTTGTCCCTGTATTTCTTCTGTAAAGCAGTTAGTCCAAAGACTTACAACCAAGATAGAGAGTCTTTTCTGGAGGATTCAAAATAGATTGAAAAAGCAGTCACTGCACATATCACCTGCACCTCTGGTAAACTTTTTCAGCTGCTTGTTATTGTTTCACAAGCCTGAATAAGTGGTTGTTTGACCAAAGTTAACAGGAAGACAAAATATTTTTATGGCACTGAAAGTCAAGCTCTCTTAAACTTCTTTCAGTTCATTTGAAAACATATTTGTTTCCAGTCTTAATGTCTTATTGCCTTCAACAAAAACTGAGGTGCTGCAGCAGGTGTTGGTTGCATGTGCTATTTTTGAGTGCCCTGCTTCATGTGACAGCTTTGCTGCCTGAGAACCTCAGAAATAAGCAGAAGGCAGTGGAGTCACATAGACAGTAACATAATGTGTTTCTGGGCAGTGACTGTGACCTGTGGAAGTCACAGACACCATTGATTTGTCTTCATTTTTTGTTCTGTGATTTAAAGATGGTGTCAGTAATATTGGAGAAAAATTGTACCTACTGGTTTTAATTACAATCATAATTGTACAACTATTGTCCATATGTCATGGTTTTTAGTAAACAAAGTTCTCTCTTCATTTCAATCACTGAAAACAGCAGGGATATTTGTTCCAAGAGACTGTGGTCCTCAGAGGTGACAGGAAGGCAGCATGGACCTTCACAAGAAAATAGCACGAACAACTAAAAGTCCTGAGGAGAAGAGGGAAAGATCCAGGTGACTAAAGATGTGCATGGCAAACATTTTAATATTTTTTTCCATATTGAATTCTTTTAGGAGTGCCCCTTTTCTCATATTTTTGTATATGTGTCATTATGTTTTACTTGAAAAGAAAAGCAGGCATTATTCCTGCTCCAGGGCATTTTACAGATTCAGAATTCCGGCCTCTCCCAGACATTCTGATCGCCTGCTAACAACGGTCCTCATGATGGTATTGAATGAAAATTTCTCAAACAATTTGAAATACAAAGGGCACTGGGAGGTTACACACAAGAGGGAACATGAGAGAAACATTAAACTTATATCAGGTAAATACAAAAGAAAAATAAAAGAAACAAAAGACAAAAAAATTGTGGCACCTTAAAGACTAACTCTTGTATTTTAACGTGAGTCATATTTTGCCAGTATGATATTCCTGATATCTTATTTCTGTCCATTAATTATTTTGTGTAGAGATTGTTCCATTTATCCTATGTAGAATGCAGATGGACATTATTGCCAAAAAAGGGCATAAATAACATTGGCAAAGAATAGGTAAAAGTACTCTTGATGAGGACATCAGGAATGGCAATACACAGAAACCTGTTTCATGTCATTTTAGTTTACCTGGACACTCCGCATAGGATCTGAAAGTTGCCATTCTTGGAAAGAGAAACTACAGGGCAAGAATTCAGAGAGAGAGAGAGAAAGAAAGATAGCTGAGTTAAAATATATAAACATGCTGGACACTCATATCAGTAGACTCAGTACTAGCCAAGGTATCTTTGGGTATTACAAAATGTAAAACACTACAATTATTGTGCTGTACCTGCTGCATATCCTAGCTATATTTCCCTCCTAACTACCATATCTGCCTTAAAAACTTCAAAGGTAACCAGAGATTCTTAACTCATTACTGTGTTGTTCTTGCTGTCATCTATAGCCTGTGGCAAATTAACCACCTACCATTGTCATTGTTTATGGAACAAAGCCTCCTAAAAAGGAATTGAATATCAAACAAGAGTCTTAAACATCATTGCCAGCTGTGTAATGCCAGTCTCCTTATTTTTATCCATTTTGTTCTTGCTGTTATTATTCTGAGCTAGGGGTTCCATCACCCACTAATCACTGTTGCTTTTTAAAGTTCAAAGCTCCAGTGGAAAAAATCTAAATATTATATGGGAATCATTACTAGGCTGACTCACACAATTTGCAAATTACATCTTCTAACCAACCAACCACCCACCCACCCACCCACCCAACCAACCAACCAACCACTATCTCTTTATTTTGGTGCCATGTATAAAGATACAAACATTTGCCATGTAATCTCATTTTTATGTCTGAGGAAATTGATTTGATCCACAACAATTCTGATTAAATTATAGTTAACCTTTAAAATACCACAACACTTGTATTTTGCCTGTTTTTATCTTTCTTTTGTTTTGCCTGATACGCTTGCACAGACTAACATGGTTAGCTCTTTTAAAACATGAATGGGTGATGGCGGGGTGGATTTTCATACTAAGCCCATTGTAAGTATTTCAGTACATGCTGGCCAAGATCCTGTTGTGTAGTTATGCCCGAGGAAGGCAAACAGCATAAATTGCAGTGACTTCTCACTGGCAATTAATCAGTCCCCTGGCTGGACACATGCCCAAAAACCTACGCAGAAATTTATCCGTTGCTATCAAGAAGCCAATACAAATTATGCTGTTTGCATACTGAGGTGTAATTACGCAACAGGATTTTATCCATTTTTGGCCTCTGGTTTGTGTATTGCAGCAGCACACATCCAAGCCGTTCTCAGTGAAGGGAGAAATCTTCTTTCTGTATACTATAGAGAAGTTTCAAATATTTTGTTACGTATCCTTCTGAAAGAGTTACTTGTTATTTTATACCAGAATGTAACAAGAAAAAATTAAATGAAATGAAGTATCCATCCTGACTTCTGCAGGTAGGTCAAATGGTACTTTCTCCTTCTGTTTCGATGGTGGACTTCATAGAAGGTTCAAGCACATTCCATTTCCAAAGAAATGTTTTCCTCATTCCTATCCAATGATACTGGCTTATTCCTTGGAAGTATTACCAAGCAGTTATTTCTAAACCTTCTTTAAGCACCTGAGTCCAATAAGTACTTACCACTGGATCCATAGCTACTACGGCTCACATCCTCCAAATTGTTTCTCTGGTCTCCCATCTCACAGCATGAATGGACCTTAATCTCACAGGGCTAGACTGAATAAAAATTTACTTTCTGGTGAAGAATGCAGAGCTTCTTTAAGAATACATTTAGAAATATCATGTGTTGCCTACCCTCAGTACGCTCAGACTATCCAACTTCAAAATATCTAGCTATGACCCTTTCTATTGTTATGCACGCACCCCATGACAACTGGAGCTATTGCATCTCCTCCAGCTGATGAGATTTCCACAACATCTTATGAGCCCTTCTTGGGGGACCCCATATGCAGATGCTTTTATGGAAATGCTCGAAGCGTCCGAGCAAAGATGGGACAGATGGAACATTTGTTGTCTAGGGATAACATTGATATAGTGGCCATAATGGAAACCTGGTGAAATTCAGAGAACCAGTGAGGTACTGCAATTCCAGGGTATAAACTCTATAGGAGGGATAGGGAGGGGCGTGTTGGAGGTAGGGTGGCCATCTATGTCAAAGAAGGGGTAGAATCCAGCAGAATGGAGATGGATAGCAGGTCTGCCTCCATCATAGAATCACTGTGGGTTAAACTACCAGGCCCAAGGAGTGATGTGATAGTGGGGAGGGGTGCTAAGGAATTAAGTTGCTGATCTCTTAACTAAAATATGCAACTTGTCCCTTAAAATGGCTACAATGCTGGAGGACTGGAGGATAGCACATGCCATGCCAATCTTTAAAAAGGGAATGAGGTGAGACCCGTAAAACTACAGGCTGGTTAGCCTAACGTCTGTTCCAAGGAAGATGATGGAAAACCTAATCCAAGATAAAATCTTAAAACATATAGAAGAACAAACCTTGATGAGGGAAAATCATCATGGCTTCTATAAGGGTAAGTCTTGCCTCACAAACCTTTTAGAATTCTTTGAAAAGGTCAACAGGTATGTGGATATGGGCGAACCAATGGATATTGTCTATCTGGATTTTCAGAAGGCGTTTGACACAGTCCCTCATGAGAGGCTGCTGAGAAAACGCCACAGGGGATAAGAGGGCAGGTCCTCTGATGAACTGAGAATTGGTTGAGAACCAGGAAATAGAGAGTAGGTGTCAATGGGCAATTTTCACAATGGAGAGAGCTTTTCAATCTGTTCACAAATGACCTGGAGACAGCGATAATCAGTGAGGTGGCCAAGTTTGCAGATTATACGAAACTTTTCCAGGTGGTGAAGACCAGAAGGGATTGTGAAGAGCTCCAGAAGGATCTTTCCAAACTGGGAGAATGGGAAGAAAATGTAAAGTAATGCACATTGGGGCAAAAAATCAAAACTTTATCAGTTAGTTTTTGTGGGTTTTCTGGGTTGTTTGGCCATGTTCATAAGTTTTTTCTTCCTAATGTTTCACCAGTCTCTGTGGCTGGCATCTTCAGAGGACAGGAGTCAGAATTCTGGTGCACTTTGTTGGATAGTTGGGTATTTATAGCTGTGGGATCAGCTTTTGTCCTTTTCAGGAGATTGAGTGGTTATGGTAATTAGCGTGTTTTTTGTTGTGGGTCTATTGTTGTGATAAGGGGGAAGAAATAATCTGTCACTGTGATTGATGAGTGACAAAAACACACTGATCACCATAATCACCCAATCTCCTGAAAAGGACAAAAGCTGATCCTACAGCTATAATTACTATCCAACAAACTGCACCAGAGCACAGACAGACTTCTGACTCCTGTCCTCTGAAGATGCCGGCCGCAGAGACTGGTGAAACGTTAGGAAGAAAAACCTTAAGAACACGACCAAACAGCCCGGAAAACCCACAACAACCATCGGATCCTGACCGTGAAAGCCTTCGAGAATACTTTATCAGCTAATGGGTTCTGAGCTGTCCGTGACAGATCAGGAAAGAGATCTTGGTGTGCTGGTGGACAGCTCAATGAAAGTGGCAACCCAGTGTGTGGTGGCAGTGAAGTAGGCCAATTCCATGCTAGGTCTCATTAAAAGGGGGATTAAAAATAAACAGCCAACATTATAATGCCATTGTACAAAATGATGGTAAGGCCGCACCTGGAGTATTGCATACAGTTCTGGTCACCGCACCTCAAAAAAGACATAGTGGAACTGGAAAAGGTGCAGAGGAGACCGACTAAAATGATTACTGGGCTACAGCGTTTGGGGCTCTTTAGTCTAGAGGAAAGGCACCTGGGGGGAGACATGACTGAGACATAAAATTATGCAATTGATGGATAAAGTGGATAGAGGGAAGCTCTTTTCCGTCACACACAATACCTGAACTAGGGAACATCTACTCAAATTGAGTGTTGGGAGAGTGAGAACAGACAAAAGAAAAATTTCTTTACCCAGCATGCTGTTAGTCTGTGAACTCCTTGCCACAGGACATGGTGATGACATCTGGCCTAGATGCCTTTAAAAGGGGATTGGAAAGATTCCTGGAGTAAAAGTCCATTGCAGGTTACAAGCCATGATGGGGATGCATAATCTCCAGGCTTAAAAGGAAGGTACCTCCAAATGCCAGATGCAGGGGAGGGGTATCAGGAGACAAGTATCTAGTTATCTCTTGTGCTCCCCAGAGGCATCTGGTGGACCCACTGTGAGATACAGGAAGCTGGACTAGATGGGTCATTGGCCTATTCCAGCAGGGCTTTTCTTATATTCTTATGTACTTATGATAAAGGAAGTATGCTTGTTGCATTAAAATGGTGACCCTGTCTCTGTAGTTAAAACTCTTGAGAAAATTCACACTATCAATCAAATGCAGTCATGGAGTATCACAGGAAGTGGTGCATATCAAATGACAGGTGGCTGTTTGGGTGCATCCCAGTGAACTTGTAAATAAACCATAACCACAGTGTTTGTTGTTCTTAGCTAACACCACTCCAAAATTCAAAATAAGTTAAGTAAGTTGAGACCAAAGAAATAAATGAATATCCAAGCCCAGATACTCTCAGGATAAGGAGTATTGTTCTGGCTCGATTAACACTAATCAGGTTTGGTCACAAGTAGAAGTATGGTGACTGAAGACAAACAATTATCAACTGCAAATCCAAAGATAGAAGATTTCCAACAGGATCTACACAATCTTTGCAGCTGGTGAAATGAGACCAGGAATACCTGCTCGGTGTACAAAACATTGTTGTTTAGTCGTTTAGTCGTGTCCAACTCTTCGTGACCCCATGGACCAGAGCACGCCAGGCCCTCCTGTCTTCCACGGCCTCCCGGAGTTTGGTCAAATTCATGTTGGTAGCTTCGATGACAGTGTCCAGGCATCTCGTTCTCTGTCGTACCCTTCTCGTCTTGCTTTCACACATTCCCAACATCAGGGTCTTTTCCAGGGAGTCTTCTCTCTCATGAGATGGCCAAAGTATTAGAATCTCAGTTTCAGGATCTGTCCTTCCAGTGAGCACTCAGGGTTAATTTCCTTCAGAATGGATAGGTTTGTTCTCCTTGCAGTCCAGGGGACCCTCAAGAGCCTCCTCCAGCAGGTTTGTCATTGCTTTCCTCCCAAGAAGCAGGCGTCTTTTAATTCGTTGCTCCTATCACCATCTGCAGTGATCAGGGAGCCCAAGAAAGTAAAATCTGTCACTGCCTCCATCTCTTCCCCTTCTATTTGCCAGGAGGTGATGTGATCAGTGGCCATGATCTTAGTTTTTTGGATGTTGAGATTCAGACCATTTTTGTGCTCCCCTCTTTCACCCTCATTACAAGGTTCCTTAATTACTCCTCACTTTCTGCCATCAGAGTGGTATCATCGCCATATTGGAGGTTGTTGATATTTCTTCCTGCAATCTTAATTCCGGTTTGGGATTCCTCCAGTCCGGCCTTTCGCATGATGTATTCTGCATATAAGTTAAATAAGCAGGGAGACAATATACAGCCTTGTCGTACTCCTTTCCCAATTTTGAACCAATCAGGTGTTCCATATCCGCTTCTAACTGTTGCTTCCTGTCTCCTGCTCTTGTCCTCCGCTCTTCCTCAGTAGCATGTTGGACGCCTTCCGACCTGAGGGGCCCATCTTCCAGCGTCATATCTTTAAGCCTTTTGTTTCTGATCATGGGGTATTCTTGGCAAAGATACTGGAGTGGCGTTGCCAATTCCTACTCCAGGTGGATTGCGTGTAGTCGGAACTCTCCACTATGATCTGTCCGTCTTGGGTGTCTCTGCACAGCATAGCCCATAGCTTCTCTGAATTATTCAAGCCCCTTCACCACGACAAGGCAGCAATCCATGAAGGAGGTACAAGAGATTATATGCACTTTCCCAGATCATTCCTAAAAATAGGGGTGTGCAACTTTAGCAGTTCCAAGGGCTCTTTTGCATGTTGCCTATCACCTGGGGGGGGTGCATTCCCAGGGGGACATACATTAAAATATATATATTGTTATTAAAAGAAAAACATCATCATACATTTTCACAATCAAACAACCATAAAGAAAACAGCAGCAAACAAAAACCTGTGTGGAAATCAGCCCATATTCAAAACAAATCATTCTTCAAATTAGCATGTGTGGGTGGCAGAGGAGTAGGAGAGCTACATACATATTATTATAAAGGGAGACCAGACATCTAGAAACCTATTTCTATTGTGTACTGAGCAATTAGCATAAAGTTGTGATGCTAATTTTATCATAAGAGCCAAATCCCATACTTTGCTCAACCATCCAGGTATTGTAAGATTATTACCTACTTTCCAGTTAATGACAGCCAATATTCTAGCTCCTAGAGAAGGTAGAGCCAGAAAATTGTGATGATCTAAAATGTTGATTTTCATTAGTAAATAATGAAAGAATGCCAATTTCTGGGAACATAGTTGTCAGAGGGGTTTTTTGTTTTTGTTTTGTTTTGTTTTTTGTTTTTTGCAGCTTTGACATAAAAGAATAAATTGAACTAATGAAGAAAAGAAAGAACAAAAGCCAAAAAAGAAAGAACAGCAAATACTGTACAATAATGTTTGTATTTATTTTTTCATTTAATTAAAATATGTATATGACACCATTGTCCTAAAGGCAATGTACAGTATTAAAAGAAACAAAGCTAAAAGGTAAACAGTAAATTATTACAATATTTAAAAAAGCATTAAACAGATTTATTAAAACTCATAAGAGCAATATTAAAAACTCAAGTAAAACAACAGAATAAAACAATCCCTTTTAAAATCCCCTTGATCAACCATTTAAAGAAAATGTATATTAGATCATGTATTCAATCACTTATATTCAGAACTATTGTATGCTTTTAATCAATATCTTTCACGTAGCATTTGTGCATTCATTCCTGCTTGTTCAACGTGTGTTTTAACTTTTCAATTTCTTCTCCTAACCCCTTTAGATTTATTCCTAAACCCTAACACTCTCTCTGCATCTTCTGGTCCCTGACTCTTTCTATCTCTCCCTCACTCTAACTGTCCCTTCAACACCCCCAAACTGTCAATCTAACTCCGCCCCTCCTGCTCTATCCTTGGCTCCTCCCTCTTAGCTGCAGTGATGGACAGGCAGGAATGACATCACCTTTTTGGATTCCGCTACATACCTCCCCCCTTAGCAAGTTTGTTCCATGTAGTAAACCTATAGTGGTTTGCTCCATGAACAATGTAGAAGCAGTTTAATTTTTCTACCAATTTATAATGATAACTTTACACATTTTTAATTCACATTAATACTTACTCAACATTTTTAACTTCAATTAACATTTGCAATCAACATTTTCAATTTCTTTGTTATTACACTACACTTTTCCATTGCTTACCCTTCTTTCATTTAAAGTACAATTACATTTGCGATTACTTATTTTTATTTATACATAACTGGAACAGTTTATTACATTCTACATTGCTTACCATTCTTTCATTTAAAGGAGAGTTACATTTGCAATTACTTATTTTTATTTATACATTACTGGAACCATATTGTTACATTTTACATTTCCTTTCAGTAGTCCATTTATTCTTCATTCGGTCTTCGTGCCCAGGCTTCAGCAACTATCTTTTGAATCTTTCTTTTTCTGCAGAATTCAAAGTCCAAACCTTGCAAGTTCCTCTTACAGTTTGCAAGCTTGTTCTTGTAGGCTTTCCCAGTTCATAATTCCATTAAAAGTAAAGAGTCTGTGCATAGTTCAAATTGTCCTTTCCCCTTGCACGGCTTAATCTCCTGTAATAACCAGCCCCTTTTGTCACACTTACGTTCCCTTGATGCAGGGTGTCTCTCACCCATCTGCAGCTTTCCACTCAGGAACGTAGCTGGCTGATGATCTTTCTTGTAGTCTGCTTGGCTCAGCACGGCTCTGGGTTCGAATCTGGACACCTCAGCGTGGAACTCCTTCCGGGACTCTAAGCCTCTCACGATCAGACCGGCCATCACCACCTCCTTCCGCTTCCCAATGACCTCCTCGCAGTTGCTCGCCCCCCTGGACATTTTCAGCTTTGTTTTTATGTGTCAGGTTAAATGTAGGGACAGAGTTTCCTGAACTCTGGTGTACCCTTTAGAGTTGCACCTCTAGTATCAATTTGGTGCACTGCTTCCTGTGCTACCCCTGGTTCTCCCTTCTCTTGCATTCTATAATTTATTTTGTTCATTTTGGGGATTATTTTGTGTGGATCTGCCTCATTTAATTGTAACTACTTCCCTTTGGAGGGTTTTAGCTTCAGATTCTCATCTTCAGGGTTAAATGTCATCTCTTTAGCTTTTCTGTCAGACTCTAGCTCCTGTTTCTGTTGCTGGCCCTGTAAACCCTCTGCTGCCATCTCTAGGGGTCTCTGCAAAGTGTTCCCTAAGTTATCTATAAATTGAATTGCTGTTTCAGGACCTTGCTTCCCCTCTATTTTCTCCCAATTTTGTTCTAATTTTGAATTTAGTGTTTCCTGTCTTCCTTTTGATTTTGTATACACAAAATTAACCTGTTTCACCTCATCCCCACTCTTTCCAAGTACTGACACCTCTCTGTGTTCCCATTTCAGTTGATTAAAAATATTATTAATGTCTTCAATATAATTATTATAATCATCCCTATTATTCTTTTCCTCCCTATTGGCTTTATCGTCCCTTTTTCTTTTCCTTTGACATATGTCACAGCTCTGACAGAATTCTTTTATCTCCTTTCCCATTTTGGCCAGTAGTAATTCTGAGATATTCTCTGCTTAGTCCCTGTAATACCTAAATGTCCAGATAAGGTGTCTGTGTGACTTTTTTTCCATTACAGTGGTGCCTTGCTTAACGGGCGCCCTGTTTAACGACGAATCCACATAGCGAAGAAGATTTTGCGATCGCTTTTGCGATCGCATTGCGATGTTCCCTATGGGAACATCGGTTTGTGATTTTTCCTCATAGGCCCCATTTTCCCCCAGCTGACCGGCGGGGGCTTCGGAAGGAACTTCCGAAGCTCCCGCTGGTCAGCTGGGGGAAAATGCCGGCGGGCGCTCGGGAGGAGGGCGGGGAAGGCTCGCTCTCCCTCCTGCCTGAGCGCCGGCCAGTCAGCCAGCCGAAAAAGCCTTCCCCCGCCCTCCTGGCCAAGCGCCAACCAGTCAGCCGGCCAAAAAAGCCTTCTCCCACCCTCCTGGCCAAGCGCCGGCCGGTCAGCTGGCTGAAAAAGCTGGCGGGCGCTCGGGAGGAGGGCGGGGGAGCCTTCCCCCGCCCTCC
Source organism: Pogona vitticeps (assembly GCF_051106095.1). Taxonomy (NCBI): domain Eukaryota; kingdom Metazoa; phylum Chordata; class Lepidosauria; order Squamata; family Agamidae; genus Pogona; species Pogona vitticeps. Next base: position 131,445,331 of record NC_135786.1, on the reverse strand, counting down.
TGCCCGAGCGCCGGCCCCATTTTTGGCCAGCTGATCGGTGGTTCCAAAATGGCCACTGCAACCATTTTGGCATGTTTCCTCGCTTACCGAGGGCACGAAAATGGCAGCGCTATGGAGGATCTTCACATAACGGTGAGTTTTCGCCCCATAGGAATGCATTAAATGAAATATAATGCGTTTCTATGGGGTTTTCCCACCCGCATTGCGATGTTTCCGGATAGCGACGATTAATCCAGAATGGATTAACGTCACTATGCGGAGCACCACTGTATTTTCTTTCTGTATTTAGAAGGAACTATTAGTAATTTCTGAAGGCTCTCCCCCTCTCTCCTGGGATTTATTAAGATCTTTCTATATAAAAGGCCATTTCCCTCAAAGTACCTCTCGGGGTTCTCGGGTGTTACTGGATCTTTCCTCACCATTTTAAAGCACTGTTCTAAAATTGGATCTGCTTCTTGTTCTCTTTTAAATGTACTCTCATTCAGATTCTTCATTGTTATTAAGTCAGCTATTTCATCGTTCCCTCCTAGGGACTCAAGTTTTTCCTCAAATATTTCTTTATTTTCTTTCTGGGAGTGAGTATTCACCAAAACACTCTTGACATGCTCAGAGAGATCTATACCTATCAGGCATGACACTGACAGTTCACTAGCAATTCCTATTTTCCACCGACCAGTCCACCCTTGATATTTATTGGTATTTTTGCCACTGGTAATGTAATTACCTCTGTCCCAATTCCTTTGACTTTTATGCTTTCTCCTTTCACTATAAATTCTGAAGGGATTATTTCTGGATAGCATAATTTCACCTGAGAGCATGAGTCTTTTAGAGCTTGATATTTAGTCTCATTTATATAAATAGTATCCCCCGAATATTTCATAAGTTCCTGATTATTTTCAATCAAGTAACAGTGGAGAATTTGAGCTACTGGGAGTTGTTCTTGTTGTTCTGAGCTCTCTGCTCTAGCACTAACTGTGGTTGCCATGGCACTCACTTCAACTGCCCCTGTAGGTGCCTTCTTCTGCTATACGCAATATACTTTCTTAGGCACATCTAAATTCCCTTTTTGTTGCCCAAAATCTCTGTTTTTAACACATTGCGATTTAAAGTGGCCTTGTTCCCCACAACCAAAACATCTAACAGCTTTTCGTTCAAAACTAGGGGGTTTCTCTCCTTTTCCTTCCCAGTTTTTAAATTTCTGCTGGCCCTGCTCTGAGGGCTTGCCCTTAAAATGGCTTCCAACTGTTGGTTGGTCTCTGAGGTACATTCTGGGTTCTCTCTTTCTGTCATCCCAAGCTTTCTCTCCAAATTTTACCTCAGTGTACTTGGATGTTTGATTTCTGTAATGTGGTCAGCAGTTTTGCTTGCCTCCAAAATAGTTTTTGGCTTTTTAGGTAAAGGTAAAGGTTCCCCTTGACATTTTTAGTCAGTCGTGTTCGACGCTAGGGGGCGGTGCTCATCCCCATTTCCAAGCCGTGGAGCCAGCATTTGTCCGAAGACAATTTCCATTGTCATGTGGCCAGCGCGACTTAGATTCGGAATGCTGTTTACCTTCCCATCGAGATGTTACCTATTTATCTACTCGCATTTACATGCTTTCGAGCTGCTAGGTTGGCAAGGAGCTGGGACAAAGTGACGGGAGCTCACTCCGTCGCGTGGATTCGATCTTACAACTGCTGGTCTTCTGACCCTGCAGCACACAAAGGCTTCTGCAGTTTAGCCTGCAGCACCACCACGTCCCATCTTTCGGCTTTTTATCTGTTACTAAATATCTCAATTCCCCAGGGTAACACTGAGAAGAATTGTTCAAGGCCCAGGACATTTTTCAAATCCTCTAGGGTAGCATTCCCCAATCTTTTTCGGACCACGGACCGGTTGAGGGGTATGGACTCCATCTGTGGACCGATTGGGGGCGGGGGCACCCCCCATGCTCACAGATGGATGTGTCAAGTTTGTGCGCATGAGTGACACGCCTCTCACACTTGTGCGTGACATGCCAACCTCTTGGGTGAGCTGGGGGCAGGTTCCCAAGGGAGAGTGGGCGGGCTGTCAGGGCTGTACGGAGCCCTCCTTGCCTTGCCCCATCACCCTGCGCTACCGGCCGATTGCAATGGGGAGGTTGCTAGTGGCCCATCACCCTCGCAACAGGAGGCAGGAGCCCAGTGGGGAGGTGAAATCATGCTCCCCACAAACACATGGCTTTGCAGTGGTGCAAAAACATGCATCTGAAATACGGATCCCCATAGATCCACATGATTTTTACATAGGATCACCTTCAAACCACTTTCCAAACATATGCCCAATCTGTGCCCACAGACAATGCCACAGAAATCATGGGTCCCCCAGTGCACGGTTTTGCAGTGCTTCAAAAACATGGATCTGATGTATGGATCTCCATGAATCCCCATGATTTTGATGTAGGATCATTCTCAAACCACTGTCCAATCATAGGTCCCATTTCTGCCCACACAATAAAACAGAAAAATTGTGGGTCCTTCAGTACATGGCCTTGCAGTCACACAAAAACATGGATCAGAAGCACAGATCCTCATGGATCCACATGACTCTTCTGCAGGATCATCCACAAATCACTGTCCAATCATAGGTCTCATCTCTGCGAACAAACTACAAGACAGAAGTTATGGGTACTCCAGCACATGGCTTTGCAATGGTGTGAAAACATGGATCCACGATTTTTCTGCAGGATCATTCCCAAACCACTGTCCAGACATAGGCTGTATTTGTGTCCACAGATTACAATACAGAAATTATGGGTACCTGAGTGCATGGTTTTGCAGTGGTGCAAAAAAACTGATCCAAGACACTGACAATAGCAATAGCTATTGTCCTGGTTCCTTCTTCATGATCTTCCTTTCACATAGTATGCATGATTTTGACTTTGCTTTCCAGTGACTTTCTTTGCTATCTGCAAAACTCTTCCTTGTTTTTAATTTTAAACAACAAATGGACATATTTTGGAAAACATGTACACAACATATCTGTAGAGCTTTTGGTCCACTATAGCTTTTCTTCCTCAGCTTGCCTAAGTCAAAGAAAGGGATATCAAACTGGAAAATAGCTTTCCAGTCTGCAGCCTGGCCTTGATGGGGTTACACTCCCCTTGAAGTATCAGGTTCACAGCTTGGGTGTACTTCCAGTTCTGTCCCTCTCTATGGAGGTACAAATATCTGTCCTGACCAAAATTGCTTTTATCAATTCTGGTTGATTTCCCAGCCACACTCCTACCTGGAGAGCAAATGTAAATTCATGCTTTGGTGCATGCAAAATACAGTGGTGCCTCGACTTACAAAATTAATCCGTATTAGAACGGTGGCCACAACTCGAAATTTTCTTAAGTCGAATCACCATTTCCCATAAGAATGCATTGAAAACCATTTAATCCATTCCAACTGTTTTTCGTTCTTATGTTCTTAAGTCTAAGCATTAGTTCCCATAGGAAGTAATGCAAAGCCAGTTAATCTGTACTCTACCAGGTAAAGGTTCCCCTTGACAATTTGTCCAGTCATATCCAACTCTAGAGGGCGGTGCTAATCTCTGTTTCAAACCCATAGAGCTAGCGTTTGTCCAAAGACAATCTTCCGTGGTCACGTGGCCAGCACAACTAGACACAGAACACCGCTACCTTCCCATCATGGTGGTACCTATTTACCTACTTGCATTTTGCATTTTGCATGCTTTCGAACCGCTAGGTTGTACTCTACCACTAGGAGGAGAATTTTTCTTCTTTTGACCTAAAATGAACTTAGGTCAAAAAAAGGGCAGGAAAGGAGGGGGGAGGGAACACTTTCTAAACAGAACATGTTTTAACTCAAGCACCTTTTAAACAAAACCAAGCACATCTGAGTCTACAGTAAACTCCATTTTAAAGCCTGGCTGCATCAACAAGCACCACAGCCCCTCACAGAATATTGTCTGATTGTAAAAGAGACAGACCTTGGAGTCACATTTTAAATACACACATTTTAAAACAAAAGAGAGGTCACTGTACACAAACCCTAGGAGCCACAGAATGCAAAAATAAAAAAAATAAATTTTACATTTTAAAATTGCAGTCTAATTTTCACATTTAATTTCATTCATTCATTCATTCATTCATTCATTCATTCATTCATTCATTCTTTCTTTCTTTCTTTCTTTCTTTCTTTCTTTCTTTCTTTCTTTCTTTCTTTGTTTGTTTGTTTGTTTGTTTGTTTGTTTGTTTGTTTATTTATTTATTTATTTATTTATTTATTTATTTATTTATTTATTTATTTATTAGACTTAATACCCCATCCCTCTAGATGATGTCTACTCGGGGCGGCTTACATGATTACAGCCTACATTTCACATTTTAAATCCACACTGCAAGACCCATCAGGGCATAGAAACATAACCCCACCACCACCAAGCTGCAAAAAAACCTGTACAGTACAGTAAACAGGCAGTCTCTGTGGTTTTTTTTAAAAAAGTCAAAAATCCAAAAATAAAAAATAAAAAAGCCAAAAAAAGTACAGTTCAAACAGTACAGTACCAGGCAGTACTGTACAGCGCCAGGCAATACCAGGCAGTCTGAAGACTCTCTCCATATCCACTCTCTAACCGCTGGAACGAGCGAGGTAGCAGAAAAGCAGCCTCTTTACTGGCCAACGGTTAACAGAAACTTCAAATTTCGCACTTTCCCCGCCTCCCCCGCTTTTTTCTTTCTTTCGTAACTCGAAGATCTGGCCGCAAGTCAAAGCAATATTTTGCGACCAGAGCTTTTCGTATCTCAAAAATTTCACAAGTAGGGACATTCGGAAGTTGAGGCACCACTGTAGACTACTGTAATACTCTCTGCATGTGGCCTTGAAGCTAGTACGGAAGCTCCAGCAGGTCCAAGATGCAGCAGCCAGACTGATTACAGATATGAACACACATCTCCAGTTCTGGCACATCTTCATTGGCTTCCTGTTTGCTCCTGTGCCCAATTCAAGGTGCTGGTTATTACCTTAAAAGCCCTACATGGTTTTTAGGTAATTATCTGGATCGATCATCTCGCCTACAAAACAGTCACCTGTCCAAACCATTCCTCACAATTGTTGTTAAAAACAATAACACCTAAGGAGGCAAAAAAAAGTTACCACCAGAAATTGGGTGTTTTTTACTGTGACCCCATATCTTTGGAGTAAATTACCTGTAGAGGTTCTCCAGGTGCCCTCCCTCACAGTTTTTAAAAAGCTACTAAAAATGGAATTGTTTAAAGCTGCCTTTTATTAATGTGTGTCATTTGATGTCCAACTGTCATTTACATTTATTTACTTATGTCAGATTCTTTGCGTTTTGTGGTTTTATTTAGCATTTATTGTTTGCTAGTGGTTATAATTGATACTGTATTCTATTTATATGTTTTGGTTGTTAACAACCCAAAGAATATGTATCACACTATTGGGCAGTATATAAATTAAATTAAATTTAAAAAGGGGTTGGTTTGAGAAGCAGGGGCGCTGAGAAGCACAATTAAAGAATATTCATATGCCCATCTGGTTGGATGTTGTATTAAGCAGAGGTGGGTGAAGAGTAGCAAGCTAAGGCTAGGGGACAAGGAATTGTAAGTTGGGAGTTTGAGTGCTAAATAGTTTTGAACGAGGTCATCCAAGAGCTTGGATGTGAACAGACCAATGTTGGATGTTGGAGTCAATTTAGGTGTGGCTGATGAGAGAAAAGGGGATCTAAATGAATCTTTGGAAATTAGTATTGTAAATGTAACTGTTTCAAATTTGAGAGGAGGTGTACAATCAGATATTACTGCAACAACTAGTGAAGATTCTGCTGATAAGTGAATAATTTATGGTTTGGGAAATCTTGTACAGCCTTGTGAACAAAAAGTTATATGTTCCTGGTAGCCCTTACCGAAGTATAATTGGATGAGGAATATATATCTTTTTGCTATGTTACCATAAATCTTTAGGTCAAGGGTCTCAAACATGTGGCCTGGGGGCCATTTGCGGCCTGCCGGACAATAGTTTGTGGCCCCCACCTTGCCTGCCCCCCGAAGTGCCCACGCGTCCTCTGCTGTCAAGAGTCAAAAAAAGCCTCATCTCACTTGCCGGATCTCTCCCAAGACAGCGCCTCTTGCACCCTCAGCACCTCTTGCACACCTCTTGCACCCTGCCAGCTGCAGTTCCAGATGGAGGGTGCAAGAGGCGCTGTCTTGGAGAGGCGGTGAGCGAGGTGTGCTGCCAGCCCTTTTCCCCGAGCGCCCAAGCTGCCGCCGAGCGATGCCCGTCCTCGAAGAGCACCTCCAAAAGTGCTGCCAACAGCAGCAGCTGCCGCCGTGTCTTCTAAGGAAGCGGCTCTCTGGCTCTTTTTCTCTCTCGGCACCCCCAGCACCAGCCCAGCCAGTGGCCGCCTCAGCACCTGGCGATGCTTCCTCCTCCTCCTCCTCCTCCTCCTCCTCCTCCTCCTCCTCTTCGTCCTGCTTCAGCCACCTCGGCTCTGGAGGCTGCCTGGGCTCATCTCACAAAGTTTGCTCCCCTATCATGGTGGGGGTAGCTGCTGCTGCTGCTGCTGCTGAGTGTGCGTGTTTTGAGGGAGGCCTTCAGAGGAAGGTTGCTGGACCTCTGTGTGTGTTTATGTGTGTTTATGTGTCGTGCCCTCCCCCCCAACTAGGCGGTCGCTGACGCTCTCTCACTTCTCTGCTTCTTCATCCTGCTGCTGCTGCTGGTGGTGGTAGTGAAGAAGGAGCAAGAGGGGGTCATGGCCGGCGACGAGGGCTTGCGCGTCCCTCCTCCCCCTCCTCGGAGCCCCAGCCGGGCTAAAGAAACTCCTGGGCCGCTTCCTCCGGCACTTGCTCCGCTTGGTGGGAAATCTGATGCGGCCCAGCCTCACCCAGACTCTGCCTCCAGCGGCCCCCCAGGTAAATTGAGTTTGAGACCCCTGCTTTAGGTAAAGGCAACAGTTTCCTGTTTTCCACTTTAAAGCCCTGTGGTAGATTAGAAGCAATGAAGTGAATGGGAGCCCAGGGAACAAGGTGAGCTCAGCTGTTTCAGCTTCCAAGGTTCCCTAGAGCTCCTTTTCCCCTGGGGAAGCTTTTGGAAGCCTTGGAATGGGAAGGAGGGAGCTTTTAATGGTGAAAAATTGCCAGTGGGTCACCACTAGCAGCAATCCAGAGGTGCTTTTGGTTTCTCTCCCCCCAGTCTTGAGGCTCTCCAAGGCTTCCCCAAGGCAAAAGGGAATCCCAGGGAGCCTCAGAAGCTGAAACGGGGGGGGGGGGGAATAGGAACCTTCACTTTAATTTAAATTAATTATTTCTCATTCCACTGGTTTATACCAGTGGAACTGTGCCCGCAAGCCTTTGCCCATGCCTGTGGTGTTCACCAGGTGTTTTCTATATTGCAGAACTGAGCTGCAAAACTGTATTTTGCAAGGTGAACTAAAGTTAGTTCTCAGAACTAAAACTAGTTTTGAGGTGAAATTCTCCAGCATACCTCTTTGCCATTAGGAAGCTGTGATGATTCTGTGAGTTTTTCTTTCACTGGGATGTTACTTTTCTTATTGTAGTAAATAGTAACAGAATAAGCCCCTTTTATTTTATCTCTTTCAGCTTGTGGTAGACAACTACAGCCCTCCAGATGTTGCTCCGTTGCAAGTTCTAGGATTCCTTTCTCACAGCTCTGCTGGCTAGAGCTGATTGGGAGTTTGCAGCATTTCAACATTCGGAGGGCTACAGTTATTTATATCTCCTTTATTACCATCAAGATCTGGATAGAATCAGTTTTGCTGGAAATTTTAAGGAACAATAAATAATCGTACGTCCAACACTGTAGTTTTGGTTCCAGGATGTCTGAATGACCATGCTTCTCCTTTCCGTGTAGCAGAGAGACCCTGAGGTACTTCTCCATAAATATTAGGCAACTTCATTTGAGACAGATGTAGAGTACACCAGCTTAAAAGAACCTCTTTTGAAGTTGCTGAAGGAACCCTGAAGGACTGGCTTTCCCAGCTGCTTCCAAAGCCATTTATTAATTTCTATAGAAGTTCCCATATCTAACAATTTTTTAAAATGATTTGCAATCTGCTGGCTGTATGAGTATGAGTCAGACAGAAATAGAATGAATGTTAAATTTGTCTCTGTTGATTGCATAATTACTATTTTCTAGAAAGGCACAGAGCTCATACTTAGTGAGTCAATGTACTTAGTGAGTACAATAAATGTAGCTTTATAGGTGAAGACAAAATAAAGATAAAGAATAAAAAAAGACAAAAACATGGTGGCACTTTAAAGACTAACATTTATATTCTTTAACATGAGCTTTCATGGACAAATCCATTTCATCACGGACTTGTAGTTTTTTAGGTGAGACAAATTACAAAGAATATAGCTATGCTATGTATTTTTTAGTTTCCATGATAACAATGGCTGACTGAACAATTTACACAACAAAATTAAATGTTGAACCTCTCAGTGCAAAAGTTTTATCTAAGCTAAGTACAGTAAGTTTTACCAACTTACAGCTACAGTATATGCATCATACTGCAATTTCTACAAGGTCTTTCCTTCTAGACTTAGCATCTGAAAAATCTTTAATGAATTCGTCAAACTGTATCTTCTTTAGAACACTGCTCTCTACATCCAGTAGACATAGAGCACTTACTCTTTCATGGCTCAGCATGTTCTCAGATAATTCTGTATTAGTGCCAATTTGCCGAAGGATTTCTCTCCTGAACAGCTAGTGACCATCATGCTCAAATATATTCTAAGAACTACATTAACACTTGAAAAGATATAAGTGAGTCCTTCATCATGGAGGAAAACCACCTGTTGAGATGGAGTGATATATGATCTGAGCCTGGCAAAGGCTGCAAACTGGGAAGTTTCCTCTATGGACACCTTGCTCAAATCATGGTGAGGAAAGCAGTGATAAGTTTCTCGGCTTCAGTTCTTATCTCTGCTTCAGGAAGACAGCATAAGTTGACTGTGACTTTGAATCTGTCATATACTGATTGGTATGCAACTCATCCCTGTTTGTAAGCTGAAGAGCTGGCATTTGTCCGTAGACACGTTCTGTGGTCACTTGGCTGGCATGACTGGACAGGGAGTGCTGTTACCTTCTCACCGAGGTGGTACCTATTTCATCTACTCACATTTGTATGCTTTTGAACTGCTAGGTTGGCAGGAGCTGGGACAAGCGACGGGAGGTCACCCCGTCACGCAGATATGAACTGCTGACCTTTCAAGCAACAGCCCAGTGGCTCAGTGGTTTATCCTGCATTGCCACTCGTGTCCCTAACCCTCACTTCCTGCCATCAGAGTGGTATCATCTGCATATCTGAGGTGTTGATATTTCTTCTGGCAATCTTAATTCTGGTTTGGGATTCCCCCAGTCCAGCCTTTCGCATGAGGTATTCTGCATATAAGTTAAATAAGCAGGGAGACAATATTCAGCCTTGTCATATTCCTTTCCCAATTTTGAACCAATCAGTTCTTCCATATCAAGTTCTAACTGTTGCTTTCTGTCCTCCATATAGATTTCTCAGGAGATACATTAAAATGGCCAGGCACTCCTATAGTTTGCTGTGGTCCACACAGTCAAATGCTTTTACGTAGTCAATGAAGCAGAAGTACTGTAGATGTTTTCCTGAAACTCTCCGGCTTTGTCCATAATCCAGTGCATGTTAGCAATTTGGTCTCTAGTTCTTCTGCCCCTTCGAAATCCAGCTTGTATTTCTGGGAGTTCTCAGTCCACATACTGCTGAAGCCTACCTTGTAGGCTTTTGAGCATAACCTTGCTAGTGTGTGAAATGAGTGCAATTGTACAGTAGCTGGAGCATTCTTTGGCACTGCATTTCTTTGGGATTGGGATGTAGACTGATCTTTTCCAATCCTCTGGCCTGTGCAGAGTTTTCCAAACTTGCTGGCATATTGAGTGTAGCACCTTAACAGCGTCATCTTTTAAGATTTTAAATAATTCAATTGTAATACCATCACCCCCACTGGCCTTGTTGTTAGCCATGCTTTCTAAGAACCACTTGACTTCACTCTCCAGGATGTCTGGCTCAAGGTCAGCAACCCCACTATCTGGGTTGTCTGGGACATCCAAATCTTTCTGGTATAATTCCTCTGTGTATTCTTGCCACCTCTTCTTGATGTCTTCTGCTTCTGTTAGGTCCCTCCCATTTTTGTCCTTTATCATGTCCATCTTTGGACAAAATATTCCATTAATATCTCCAGTTTTCCTGAACAGATCTCTGGTTTTTCCCTTTCTATTATTTTCCTCTGTTTCTTTGCACTGCTCATTTAAGAAGGCCCTCTTGTCTCTCCTTGCTATTCTTTGGAAGTCTGCATTCAATTTTCTGTAACTTTCCCTATCTCCCTTGCATTTTATTTCCCTTCTCTTCTCTGCTATTTGTAAGGCCTCATTGGACAGTCACTGCTTTCTTGCTTTTCCTTTCCTTTGAGATGGTTTTTGTTGCTGCCTCCTGTACAATGTTACAAGCCTCCATTCATGGTTCTTCCGTCACTCTGTCCACCAAATCTAGTTCCTTAAATATGTTCTTCACTTCCACTGTATATTCATAAGGGATTTGGTTTAGATTATACCTGACTAGTCCAGTTTTTTTTCATATTTTCTTCAGTTGAAGCTTGAATGTTGCTATAAGAAGCTGATGATCAGAGCCACAATCAGCTCCAGGTCTTGTATTCCCCGACTGTATAGAGCTTCTCCATCTTTGGCTGCAGAGAATATAATCAATCTGATTTCGGTATTGTCCATCTGGTGATGTTCATGTGTAGAGTCTCCTCTTGTGTTGTTGGAAAAGAGTGTTTGTGATGACCAGCTTGTTCTCTTGACAAAACTCTATTAGCCTTTGCCCTGCTTCATTTTGAACTCCAATGCCAACCTTACCTACTGTTCCTTTTCTCTCTTGACTCCCTACTTTAGCATTCCAGTCCCCTATAATGAGAAGAACATCTTTCTTTAGTGTCAGTTCTAGAAGATGTTGTAAGTCTTCATAGAATTGGTCAATTTCAGCCTTTTCAGCATTGGTGGTTGGTGCATAAACTTGGATGACTGTGATGTTGAAAGGTCTGCCTTGGATTTGTATTGAAATCATTGTATCATTTTTGAGATTGTATCCCAGTACAGCTTTTCCCACTCTTTTGTTGACTATGAGGGCTACTCCCTTTCTTCTATGGGATTCTTTCACACAATAGTAGATATGATAATTGTCTGGATTGAATTAGCCTGTTCCCATCCATTTTAGTTCACTGACACCCAGGATGTCAATGTTTATTCTTGCCATCTCCTCTTTGACCACATCCAGCTTACCAAGGTTCATAGATCTTACATTCCAGGTTACTATGCAGTATTTTTATTTGCAGCATCAGACTTTCCTTTCCCTTCCAAGTGTGTCTGCAGCTGAGCATCCTTTTGGCTTTGGCCCAACCACTTCATTAATTCTGGAGCTACTTTTACTTTTCCTCCACTCAGTAACATGCTGTACGCCTTCCAACCTGAGGGTTCCATCTTCCAGCGTTTTAGCCTTTTGTTTTGGATCATGGGGCATTCTTGGCAAAGATACTGGAGTGGCTTGCCAGTTCCTGCTCCAGGTGGATTGTGTTTAGTCAGAACTCTCCACTATGACCTGTCCGTTTTGGGTGTCCCTGCACGGCATAGCCCATAGCTTCTCTGAATTACTCAAGCCCCTTTGCCATGACACAGCAGCAATCCATGAAGGGGCAAAGTAGCTACTCAGCATGCAAAATAAACAAACGCTTCCTCTCAGGTGATCATATGCTAGGGTTGCATGTCAATTTGCTAAACAAATTCCAATATCTATAATGTATACTGATCAGTCAAAGCTGAGGGTGGGGGGCTCATCCCACAGTTTGGAAGTCACAGATGATTTTGCTTCAAATAATTTCTTAACCTCCCCATGATCAGTAAAGTCCTGATTCTCCTCCTGCTGTGCCAAGAGTTCTGCATCTTGCAGTTGTGACTGCAACTCGTGATGAATTTAACTATTTAAATTCTAGTTTAAATAGTTTAAAACTACGTAATTTATCTAGTTAAATTCATGATGAATTCATGATGAATTTAACTATGCCTACTAAATAGTTAAATAATTGTTTTCCTTAACCAAATCTTTTTCCCTCATGTAAGGAAAGTAAGATTTTCAAAAGGATTTTTCACTGGCTTTTCAAAGTGACTACAGTAGGATCAGTTTTGTCCCCTCCACTGACTGCCAAAATATCTCTGTGTTGCACCAATATATTTGCCACATGATAGGTGAAAACACAGCTAAGATGCCTGCCTATGCCTTATCACTGCAGACGATAGGCAGACAGCTGGAAGTGGCCTGATACATAGACTATCCCTACAGATAGTCATTGTATTGCTCCATTCCAGCTGTGTCTAAAGAGCTCTACATATTCAGATAGGTTTGGGAAGGCTTTGTGAAATGTGAGTAAACTGATCTTTGTGGCAAGACTCACAGTGAGAGCTCTCATGTAGGGCTGGCAGAAACAAAAGTATCATGGAAAGGTGTTGAAAACAACATGGAGGTCACCCTCCCATGCTAATCAGTTTGTTCTTTGTAAAGATACTAACTTCTTGTCTACAGAAGGTTTCAAAAGCCAAAAAGGAGAGTGTTTCTTATGCCAATTTGTTCTGATGATTTGCCGCTGTCCACTTATAACTGCAAACCACCCAAGACAGTTTCCTAAAATCAAGCATCTCTATCAAATGAATGTTTTGTCACAAGTAATTGCAGTACCTGACCGGAATGTGCTTGGGAAATCAAAAGAGCCAAACCTGGTTGGCAGCCAGCTTCGCATAAGAGGTTCGCCCTGCCGCCTAACTTTGGCAACCCAAGAACTTCTTTCTACCAGACTTTGGAGAAATTATGCGTTTTGCATGCCACTGTTAACAGCATGCTTGTCAATGCCGCCAAGAAATGCTATGGACATGGGGCTCAGGAGAAGCAGCAGGTTCACCTAATCTAAGAAATTTGGCATACAAAATATGTATTCCACTGTTTCAGATTTTAAAATCATCTTCAGTGGGGAAAATCGGCTGTCTTTCATTTTTGATTAAGCAATGGCCAGGATTTTCCATGGCTGCTTCTAGGCAGAAGGCTCTTCATATTGCAAAATCAATGCCGTTCCAACATCTGTTCCACTACCTGCTGATTTTTAAGCAGGATGAAAGCTTTTTATGCAGCTATTTCACTATCTACTATTCTTTCTGATGGAAAGGCCATCACTCTGTGGGTGAGGAGGGGACCATTCCATTTCCTCCTTCACTTTACTTCCTCAAGGCATGTTACAAAGAATATGTGACATAGTTTAATCCTGTGTACATGGGATGGGGGTGGGGTTACATAAATTGCTTGGGAAGAGGAACAACTGGATGGGTTGCTCCTTGTGGGAATCAAAGAAAAAACATCCTCCTCCCCTGGCACAGCTGGAATGTCAAGCACCTAAAGTGAATTGGATGATCATGCCGTTTTTTGGAGTCAATAACATTTCCCACACTCATCAACCCATTCTCATGTTGGCTTTTAAGCTCTGTGGATTCTTAAGAGGTTCAGGAGATACAGTGGAATGTACATAGCATCAGAAAAGTTACACCTTTCTTTCGAAATGAAATTTTCTCTCAGTTCTCAGATCCTAACATACTGGTCTGAATCCTATTGTGGATTCACAGCAGTTTAAAATGTTGTGTTTAAAATGTAACTGTTTAAAATGTGGTGGTAAATTACTGCTAATTAATTGCTCACATGCATAGTCATGTGCAAGTTGCACAATTTGGTTTGCAACGAGGAATTCAAGTGACAAATCAATTAGCAGCAATTCAGCACAGTCACAAAATGCAGCATCCACACCAGAATCAAAGAACATGAGAAATACTGCAGAATAAAACAACTGGAAAAATCGGCAGTAGCTGAACATGCCCTAAAACAAGCTGGACATGAAATTCTATTTCAAAATACTGAAGTACTGGACAACATCAGCAATCATTATGTTAGACTGCACAGGGAAGCCACTGAAATCCACAAACACCAACAGAACTTCAACAAAAAAGAAGAAAGTTTAAAACTCAACAAAGCCTGGTTCCCAGCACTTGAAAAATACAGCCTGCAAAAGGTCAACAAACTCTACCCCGCTACAAGGACCAGTGATCACTGTACACAAAAGACCAGCTAACGACACCCATCAATCACAGTGACAGATAATCTCTCCCTCTTCTCACAACAATACATATACAACAAAAAACACACTGATCACCACAATGACCCATCTCCTGAAAAGGACAAAAGCTGATCCCACAGCTATAAATAATCAACTATCCAAACAAACTGCACCAGAGCACAAACAGAGTTCTGACTCCTGTCCTCTGAAGATGCCGGCCACAGAGACTGGCAAAACGTTAGGAAGAACAACAGCCAAAGAGCCAGAAAAACCCACAACAACCATTGTTTATTTTACTTAGTCCTCCTTTCTCTTTTTCCCTCTCTTTTCTTCTCTTTCTTCTCTTTTATTTCCTCTTTAAAATGGATTCAGTTGCTTCTTCTTCATGTATTACACATACTTCTGACTGTGCAATTAAAATTAAACATCATAAAGAAAATTGCTTGTGTTTGTTAAGTGCTAGCTTACAATCTGCTTGTTTCGTATGCATAGTTCATAGCATTAATTACAGGCTTCAGCCACCCCATTGTGCTCTTAAAAACAGCTCTAAAGTTGAAAGTGAACCAGTCTGAAACAACTCTGAGAACTTGTAGAGACGGTGCCCAGAATCCCCAGCTCGCTTTCACAGGACGATAATCCTCCTAACCCTTTCGGTTTCAAAATTGTTTTAAAGTTTGTACTGCAGTTAGAACTGCCATTGCAAACTCCACCTTGCTGTGCAAAGGAACATGAGATCAGTGAGTGGAGCGATCCCTAAGCTGTGTGAGCTAGCGAAGGAACTCCTGTCCAGTGGCGATTATGTGACACACAGGGGCTAAGTTTAGAGAGAAGCACGGTTCATACAGAACGTGTTCTCGATCATTGGTTTGGGCCGTGTGATGTTTGCAGATATTAATTTTCATTTTAATTGAAATTCCATACATGATTGCAAAGGAATGTCAGTGCCCAGGCAGATATTTTGTTCTGAGACACTAGAGAGCCAACCCTCGTGAAAGAACTCACAGCTCTGAGACAGCTTGTCTGTTTCTTTGTTATTAAACGTATTTGTAAATCACTTCTTTCCTGCCCACCTGGATTTTGGTAGCCGTGTAACAATCAAATCACAATATAAAAGTTGAATAGAAACCAACATCTTTGTAAAAACAGACTAAGAAAACTTTTGAAGGGCAAGGTTTGCTTCATATTTTGACTGCCTATCAGGAGCTCAGTAAAGAGGGAGCCAGTTTGACTTACTTGGGAAAAAGTTCCTGACTGAAAGGTTGTTATAGAAGAAAGTCCTGTCTTGTGTAATCATCAATATAGGTTCCTGCAGTGGTGGAATGTGCAACTCGGGCCTCTGCTGAAGGTCTCAATTCTGAGTGAGCTCTGTTAGTAGAAATGAACGTAGGCAGAAGCTGCATGTGGTCCCCTGCCCAATGTTGCATATTTACAGTGGTGTAACAGAAAGCTCATTCTCAATCAACATGTGCTGGCACTATTCAATGGTTCAGTGGTTCATCACCAAAAAGCAGACCTGGAAATCCTGGCTTTTGAGAGTAACAACTTTAAAGGAACTTCAAGTGAAGTGTTCCTCTGCACATTTGCAGAGAAATCACAGCAAGCTACACACAGGTAACATTTCACATCATTCTGGTAGGAAAACTTGCACAATGTATATTCACTTTGACTTTTGCCTTTTTCCTTTTACAGAACTGTTTCATAGACTGAGGAGCTCCATCGTCAGATCCTTTTTCACGCCCCACACAGATGCTTTGTACATAGTTTTCCTCTGGGGCTTGAGCCTCCACCCTCCTAACATAGGGGATTTATTTATTTATTTTTACCCTGCCTTTCCCCCCGAAAAGGGCCCAAGGCAGCTTACAACACTGAAAGACAATGTTCAAAGTTCGAAACAGTAAGTAGACAATGATGGTTAACACCATTAAAATACAACATTTAAAGCGAAGAACAATGTGTATAAAGAGCCATCTTAATACAGTGGTGGCTTAACATACGAACTTCATCCGTTCCAGAAGATGGTCATAAGTTGATGTGGTTGTAAGTCGAAGCAGCATTTCCCATTGAAATGCATTGAAACTCAATTAATTCGTTCCGGCTGTTTTTTGGTTGTATCTAGAGGTGCTGGTTGCAAGTCGAAGCATTTGTTCCCATAGGAACTAATGCAAAAGCGGTTAATCCGTCCTCTACCACTAGGGGGAGAATTTTTCTTCTTTTAACCTAAGATGACTTAGGTTTAAAAAGGGGGCAGGAAAGGAGGGGGGAGGGAACAATGGGGAAAAGAGGAAAGAAAGAAGGTCATCACTGGGGCACACAGACCCCTCAGACAAAGGTTTGTGCTTTTAGGCACAAAACGAGAGGATAGAGAGAGAAGACAATGGGGAGGGGAGAGTCTTTGGAGTCTAAAACACAATTTAAACCCACACATGTCAAACCCATACATTTTAAGCCTACACATTTTACATCAACACAATTTAAACCAAACACCTTTTAAAACAAAAGAGAGGTCACAATACACAAACCCTAGGAGCCACAGAATTTTAAAAAACTCATTGTAGCAGAGACTTGAAATGCTACAACTAGACACTGCAAGACCCATCAGAGCACAGAAACATAACCCCCCAACCCACACTACAAAACCCTGTACATACAGTACTCACCGAGAACAGGCAGTCTCTCTGTTTTAAAAAATAAAGTCACAAAGCAAAAAATCGATAAAGAAAAAAAATTAAAAAACAAAAATGCCAAGAAACACCACAGTACAGTACAATACCAGGCAGTCCGAAGTCTCTATCCGAACCCACACTCTCTAACTGCTGGGGTGAAAGAATTACAGAGAAGCAGTCTCTTCACTGACCAACGGTTCATTGAAAGCAGTTCAAATTCCCTACCTTCCCCATCTTTTTCCCATTCATAACTCAAAGCGCCGGTTGAAAGTTGAAGCAAAATTTTGTGGTCAGAGTTGTTTGTAACTCGGTTATAAGTTGGGACGTTTGTAAGCTGAGGCACCACTGTGTGCTTATGATGTCAAATGGGAATGAAGAGGACAGAAATCCACTAGATCTGCGGCCTTCTTAGGGCCTCACTCGAGGTGACACTGATTCCCTGTCTAGGAGCAGTTTATTATTAACAGGGAAAGAGTGTCTGTTTTTTCCCCTCACCTTAGCTTTGGGCCAATAGCACTGAAAGATTTGCATTACCTGGATGGATAAGATCGTAAGAGGAGGAAATACACTTTTGCAGAGGAACTGTTTACTTCAAATTTCTTCAGAAATTTTCTCTTCAAAAACTGGATGTTACTAAATATGCTTGAGAAGAAAATTCATTTCTTTGGCTCTGAGCGGCTCCTTGCTATTTTTTCTAAGGGAGGAAGGTGGGGGGACAGTAGACAGAGCACAAGAGAAAGCTTTGGAGTCATCAAGCCCGCTCAGAGTAATGGGGAAGATTATTTGCCACCAAACTTTCCAATAAACACAAGCAAAACAGCACTTACAATAAATTACCTTTTTAAGAAAATGAGCAAAATCTAGTCAAATTATCTAATTGGGTGATTACCACATTCTTACTGAGTTTGTCTGCGATAATGGCAGAAGAAGAAATAAGTAAGGGCAACGGCCGAGAGAGCAGGGCACTGCAGCACATCATCCGCCTCCCCTGAGATAACTCTCTTTATCCTGTCTCAGCCATCCTTTTGCCCCTCTGTAACCCCTGGAAGATTACACTGCCATCCTGGGCTTCATCTCCTTTTAAAAACTGTAACTGCTAGGCCAGCAGAAGAATCAACATATTTTGGGAGAGATACAGGATGAAAAGTGATATCAATTCATACTTCTGGTCACCTGGTGGCACAGGTGGGAATAATCCAATGTGTATTGCATGTACTGTAGTTATTATTGCGTTTGTATTTTAGTTTTAGTATCAAATAAAATTATTTTTTAAAAAACACTGTAACTGCTAAGAAGACAGAAGCAGCACTGGGAAAATATGGGATGGGGAACGAACATGTGAGCACTGCAGATAGAGACAGAGACACAGCTGTGGAATGTGAAGTGCCTCAAGTGGAGGCAACAAGCAGTCTCTAAAAGCCTAGAAAACCCCCCAGTCTGGAACTTCTTTTTAAATACATTTGGCTCAAACAAAGTAACTGACTGCTGTAAGAAAACAAAAGTCCCCGAATATTGGAATGACTGTACATTCCACTCAGCATTTAACACATAGCTAACCTTTGCAGCACACATACTGATAGGAAATCAGATCCTAGATCCTCATGCACTGGCTGGGTGGCTCAGTAAGCTGGAATACCTGGCTGTGGAGCCAGATGTCAGGAGGTCCATTATGGACTGTGCCACTCAGGAGAGGAACTCATCTGTGTAGCCTTGGGGGGGGGCAAGTTGCACAGTTCCAGGGCAGCCTCAAAACAAGGGAATTGTAAACCACTTCTGAGTACTCTGTACCTAAGAAACCCTGGAAAGGGCTGTCATTAGAGATGGGCACGAACCCGCAAAATTGCAGTGTGTTCACGGTTTGCCAAAGCAGATGAACTACACATTTCCCAAGTTTTTCTTGATGAACCATTAATTGGTTTGTCAGTTCTTCAACACTAGTCTTTTAAGACAGCCCAGTGCCTGTCTTTTTTTAAAAAAGCCAGGCTGTCTTAGCTGAGCCCCCCCCCCTCACAAGCTGTCTTCCCACCCCATTTCCACTGCCTCCACTCCCTTCTCACTGTCTCTGTTGCCTCTCTACCTTGTCCTGCTGCCTCTGCCGCCATCTTTGAAGACAGCTGCCTGGCTTCCCTCTCAGGAGCCAGGCCTGCCCTCTCTAGCATGTGCCTGTCTCACAATTGATAAGTGGGCACATATGCACAGAGGCCAGGAGCTGGCCGGCTGCGTTTCAATATATATCTATATCCTTTTAAGAGAGCCCTGGGGACTGTCTTAAAAGGAAAGGAAAAAAACCCACCTCTCAGCTGACAGGTGGCCAAACTCCATGGGCAGTTTTCCCCCCCCCCCTTTCCTTTCCTTTTAAGACAGTTTTCAGGGGCTATCTTAAAAGCAAAGAAAAAAGACTACCTCTCAGCTGAGAGGCGGGCACATGTGCAGAGATGGCACATACTCCCAGAAGGGAAACCAGGCTGTTGTCTCCAAAGATGGCAGTGGCAAAACAAGGACAAGGTAGAGAGGCATTGTGGAGCAATGAGAAAGGGGCAAGGATACGCTGGGAGGGGGCAACAAACCAGGAAGTTTTTTGCATTGCCCAAAAATTCATTGCTTTGGGAAAGTTCAAGTTCTCCGGTTTGGATGAACCCGAACAGCCCTGAATCAACAAATCAGTGATTTTCAATGAACATCCTGGTTTGTTGTTAGCTCTGTGCTCATCTCCAGTTGCCATAAGTCAGCATCAACTCAATGTCCTATGAATATTATTATTAATTGCTCATACAGTATGGAAACTAAACTCATGTGAGTCCTACATTGAACCATACTATGGACTCCCATCTCTTCCACAACACATCTGGCTCTCCTGCCCTACCTCACACCTTTCTTTCCTTCTGTTGTTCCAACCACTAGTATTAAAAGGGCATTCGGCAATATTTCAAATTTCCTGCCACTAGGATGATATTCTCATTACAGGCTCGAACAGAATACAGCAAGGTGGCCTGCATGTGGAGGTGTTCTCAGGAAGCCAGTTTGACAAGCTTCCAGTTGGAAAACAGGCTTGCAATAAAAGGTAACCTAGTTCTTGTTCTCAGTGTGCTTCCCATCTATTGAATCCAAATTAGGTTATATTTTTACAGCAATCATGCCATTAGCCTTTCTTCATTCATTCATTCATTCATTCATTCATTCATTCATTCATTCATTCATTCATTCATTCATTCATTCATTCACTTCCCTTTTTTTCAGGTATTCCACCATTCAGAACAAATCAACATGTTGGTTGTGCATTCAGGAGATATTAAACATGGCAGACCATTCAGATGGACCTGTCCTGAGGATTCCAGTGTCAAGCTGTTACTTGCACAGTCATTTATTCCTCAGTCTGCCTTTATTATTATTATTATTATTATTATTATTATTATTATTATTATTATTATTATTATTATTATTATTATTAGTAGTAGTAGTAGTAGTAGTAGTAGTAGTAGTAGTAGTAGTAGTAGTAAGTAGTAAGTAGTAAGTAGTACAGAGCAAACAACACATCCTGCATTGCAGCCCAGTATGGGTCCTGAATCTTCCTTTTCCAAAGCAGGGATCAACCATCTCCTGACAGCTTGTTAAAAGCCCTGCAATATTTTCCTCCACTGAAATGGGAGAAGAAATGCGGTGCTTCCAGGCAAATGAGGACACGAAGGCACGTAACATGATGACAGCAACCCTGATGGTAAATAATTCCTGTGTTGTAAGTGAAAGAGGGATCACTTACCAGATTTGTGACCTGCTAGGGATGCCATTTTTGGATGCATCTTCACTGCAACAAGCACAATATGTAGGAAAACTCTGAGGGGCTGGATTACAGGTGTTTTTGTTTGCTTTTCCTTCTGATCCTTTCATGAGAAGATGCCTCATGGGTTTGCAGAATTTGGGTTCAACAAAGAAGAGAAGGCACCTAACCCATCTCCACTTACATATATATTCCATACCTTCAATATAAAACTAAGTCCCTACAGTAGGAAAATTAACTGTGTGATGTCAAGATGAGGGGGGGAGGGGAAATCAGATTTATTATCCTGAAACATTTCAGGCTGGCAATATCCTCCTCATTATCCTACTGATGTTTCTATGAATTAGCCTCCCAGTTTGATGCCTCCACATAGGGCAGTGTTTCCCAAACTTCTGATCGCTGAGGCACATTTCTGAAGTATTTAATATAGGGCTGACACTTGTTAAAGAAATCATAGTCGATTAATAAGGTTCCTTTTGAGTGATTACGCCACCAGTGAAAGTTATATAAACACTTCCATATGACTAAAACAATAGCTTTGAAAGGAAAAGGCATCCTTTTCTTGTAAAACAGGGCTGGACAAGTCTCAGCCGGATCTCGTTGGACTACAGCTACCAGCATCCTTAGCCAGCATAGCCAAGGGCAATGGGTGATAGGAGCTGCAGTTTGACAGTCCCAGTAGGGTAAAGCTTTTGTTATAGTCCTATACGAGTATATATATATATAGCATTTAAACTGATTGATTAACCACTTAAGAGGGATTTTATTAACTGACTAAAATTTCTTGCATCAGCTGTCAGTCCTAAATTAAATAATTAAACAGTGTGCCTCAGCTATCAGAAGTTTTGGAAACTGTCCTGCACAGAAACAAGTGACTGGGAGGCAAAAGATGTACACTTTCCCGCCCCCCCTTAAAAGCTCTCGTTTTAGTCACATTCAAGTATATATCATTTGGACTGATGGAGATCCTTTTTCAGTACATTAACCTAGTTGGGCTGGGGTGGGGGTTGGCAAGCACATAGGATTTGAGGAAGAACAAGCTGGGCCACTTTCATGTGTCTATCGAAGGTACAGAAGCCCTCTCATCCTTCGCCTCTGGCCATTTATTTCTCTGCTGCAGAAATCAGGCTGAACTGCTCAAAACCCATTTCCTATTTTGTTTTTGAACGTCATCCTTCTATTGATCTGGGCCTGTACAACCTTCGTCCTCTCTTTGCCTTTGCAACTATAGAAAGCACTGCCATCTTGTGGTTATTTCAGTCCTCTACAACCAGGTGAAACTAGTGAGAAAAGGGTCTTGGGGAGAGCCAGCAAGGGACTTCCCTAAAGTTAAAGGATGCTTCTGTATCTTACCCATTAAGGGCCTTGAAATGCCACATTATTCACATAGGTGGGTACTTCCTGGAAAACCTGATGGAGTAAATGAATACTCTGGATTGTCACAGTGGAGGGATTAGTAGTCAGCCTCAGTATCAGGCAGCTTTATATGTCTGTGTACAAGACAGAAGTCACACAATGCTTGTAACTTTGTTTATTACATTTCTGTATTTCTGCCAAAAAAAAAATAGAGAGGACTAGCAATAAAATACAAATAGAAGAAAAGATCTCTATTAAAACATTTTTTTTAAATTTCCATGAAAACAGCAACAAATAAATAAATAAACAAAATGCAGAGGACATTTGCGATTTTCAGACGATTGCGCCCAGAATTTCCAAGGCAACTCTGATGCTTGGACAGTTCTGGGAGCTATAGTAAAATAAAGAAAGAACATTTTAAAAAAATAAAATTTGCATGACTCTAATAAATAATACCCAACCAATCTGCCCAAGGAGGCAGCTGTTAAAACTGCTTTCCTTGGCAGGAAAAATTCCAAATTGCACACAAAAAAGGGAGAAGATCTTATCATTATTCTTGTGCTTTCATAAAACCGTGGCCTAATGAAATGCCTTGAATTGTTCCATACCTTTGGTTTTCATTTCTTTGGAGAACAAAAGTTATGGAACAATTCAAGGTATTTTTCAGCAGACCAGTCATAAAAGGGCCTAACATAGGTCGTAATGACACAGACCATAAGATCTACGGTTATATTGATTCTGTCATTATTTAAAACATTTTATAAATTTCCATTCACATGATGCATGGGTAAAAGTGATTCATTTGGCCAACTACTTTGCCAGGATGGGCTTTTTAGAATGATCTGATACCTGAGTCACTTCTACCCACATTGGTTTGGCATGTGTAAACGTGGATTTACTTTGCACCCACTTGTGTTTTCACCACCATAGGTACTGCATGACTACTGAGTGATGTATTGGTATTCTGTCCCCCAAGAGTTTACTGCTGATTCATTTCCTTATGTAACATTGGTTTCTGCTTGGCCCGTCACTTGTCAATGTGGAGAAAGACTCCACCTAGCGTGGTGGCGCTGCGGGTTAAACCGCTGAAGCCTCTGTGCTGCATGGTCAGAAGACCCGCAGTCGCTTGTCCCAGCTCCCGCCAACCTAGCGGTTCGAAAGCATGCAAAATGCAAAAATGCGAGTAGATAAATAGGTACCACCTTGGTGGGAAGGTAACAGCATTCCATGTCTAGGCCACGTGACCACGGAGGATTGTCTGTGGACAAACGCTAGCTCTATGGGTTGGAAACTGAGATGAGCACTGCCGCCTAGAGTTGGACATGACTGGACAAAATTGTCAAGGGGAACCTTTACCTTTTTTTAGTGTCCTCTAAGAAACAAAGTCCCCTAAAATCAAAGCACTGCCAGGGGAAACCTCACGTTATGACACATTTTCCAATACAGTATTGCCTTCTAAAATTTTAACACAAATGTAGATGCCACTTTAGGAGTATGTAGGCATTTTTAACAACAACAAAAATCCATTTTAGGGCACGGTGCTCCTGAAACAGGACAGAAAATACGTAAGTCGATTTTGTGGGGTAGGCATGTGTAGCTTACAAAAGCTGTTCAAAGTTCAAGAAATGCATCAAAAGAAAAGACAGCCATGTGAACACATCCAGTGATTTATATGCCATGTGACTATACATAAATATATTTATTTATTTATTTATTATTTATTTATTTTATTTGTATCCTGCCTATCTAGTCACTTAAGACCACTCTAGGTGGCTTACAACAAGCGTGATACAATATAATTAAAATAATTTTTAAAAGGGGACAAACTTTGGACAAGATGGAACAGACACTAGGAGAGAGGAAAAAAGAGGGAAATCAGGAATTGGTTGAGGGGAAGGCCTGCCGAAACATCAGTGTTTTTAATTGTTTTTTAAAAATACCCAGTGAGGGAGCCGAGCGAATGTCAGGGGGAAGGTTATTCCAGAGGCGAGGAGCCACCGCCAAGAAGGCCCGATTTCTTGTCTTTTCTTTCTGGGCCTCCCTCGGCGTTAGGCTTCTCAGCCTCACCTCCTGACTCGCGCGAGTGACACGAGTAGAACTTGGTGGAAGTAGGCGTTCCGCCAAGTATATATATCAGTATAAATGAAGTAGGAAACTAAAACTGTTCAAATGGCCTGTGTGATTAGGCCCATGGATAGCAACAATAGATATTGTTTTCCTATCACCACATTGGTGTGAGACTAATTTCTGTTTGACATGCAAAAAGCAGTAAAATCCTGTCACAGAAGCAGAGATTGGATAGATGTTTGGATTCAGGGCCGGAAGATGGAGGTCCTGCTTCTGAGAAAGCCAGGTACATCAAAGATATACAGTGAGTATACTTCTTACTGACTGGGGCAGGGATGCCAACTAACCTTGCTGGAGAAGATCACATCTTAAAACGAGTCTCCTCACCCCATCCCCATACACACCTTCCAATTGGAGATGCAAGAGGTTGCATTTTATGTCTACTTCTAGCAAATATATTGGTCTGGTTTTGTTGC
This sequence comes from Pogona vitticeps, assembly GCF_051106095.1. Classification (NCBI taxonomy): domain Eukaryota; kingdom Metazoa; phylum Chordata; class Lepidosauria; order Squamata; family Agamidae; genus Pogona; species Pogona vitticeps. The sequence continues at coordinate 131,420,824 of NC_135786.1, read as the reverse complement.
AGTTGCACTAGGTGCCAATTAACTTCCAAGAGGGTTCCTGGCTTTTCAACTGGTCATTTTTAAAATTTATTTGTTTGTTTGTTTGTTTGTTTGTTTGTTTGTTTGTTTGTTTGTTTGTTTGTTTACTGCCCATCTAGAACATGTCTACTCTGGGTGGTTATTATCCCTTTCATAGCCACTTGAGAGGCTGGCCTCTAGCCAGTGGAGTTCTCTCCAAAATACTGTAAAACCATTTGAGCTTCTTTATCCAGAAAGAAGTCCAAAGTGCATTTTAAGCATCTTTGGGAATAAAGAGTGGTGTTTTCATGTTGTCTGCTGGCTACTGGCCTCTAAAATAAGACAACAACGATTTTATTTCATGCGTTGACATGATTTTGTAGATTTTACAATGTTTTGGAGTTTGCTAGCCATCTTGCATTCAGGAGAGGCATTCCTTAAAAGCACTGAGGGCAGCCAGTGCAGATCCTGCTTAACATGATTTCATAAAGCCCTAAATGGCTTGAGTCCAAGTTATTCTAAAAGGCCACATCTCCCTCTATCTACGAGCCTGTCTGGGAATTAAGATTGTTAGGGAGGTCTTTCTCTCAGTCCCACTACCTTCACAAGTGTGTCTGATGGGGAAATGGGAGAGGGCTCTGTGGCTGCTCCCAGACTCTAGAACTCCCTCCCACAGGAGGCCAGGCTGGCCCCCTCATTGCTGTCCAGAAATGCAGGGTAAAAATATTTTAAATAATAAATAAAGCCAAATTCAATTCACAGCATCTCTGAACACACTAGAAGTGTGTAACCCTTCAATATTGTCCAAGTGCCTGCTTTGTTCAAAAGAAACTCCCATATTTTCCCATGAGGATGGAGCTGAGAGCACAAGGCACAACCTCTACATCTCCAAGCTCTAAAGCATGGTCTCCATTATTCATAGTCACAGAAAAAAATGGCATCTGAGCTGTAACTAGCCATTCTGGCACTTATGGCAGGCAGCACCTCCTCCACTGCGAAGCATGGATATGAGCCTCCCCCCCAGTAAAACAAAAGAAGGACAAAATGGTACCCACTGAAAAGAAACAGAGGGGAGAAAATCAGTTTTTAAAAAAGAAAGCAAATAAATCCAGGAAATATTGATCTTTATTCTCTTAACACTCAACTTCAAGTTTCAGTGCCCTGTAGCTTTTGGAACCCTGAGGCAAAGCCCCAGTTGTTCTGCCCTAGTGACAGCCCTCCTGTGGGGTTGTTGTTGTTATTTAGTCATTAAGTCTGTCCGACCCCATAGCCCAGAGCATGCCAGGCCCTCCTGTCTTCCACTGCCTCCTGTGGGGTAGAGCAGCTTTAATTAACAGGTACAGACCCTGTGACTGAAACATTGCTGCACATATACTGCTCCCCAGCTCCCAACCTGCTTTTTCACACATTGAGCCTGATGAAGCAATTTGAAGAACTTGAAAGTTTCATCATCAAGTTTTGTAACCTTTTGATAGAACTGCCTTGTACTGTTGCCTAATAATGGTGCATTACACTAACATAGATTTTTCTTTCTTGTGGCTAACAATGGCTATCTTTGCTTTTTTTAAAGATGCAACTTGGGCAATGTTCCTTTCTGATGGCCACATCAATATATAAACTTCACCCAAGAGGAGACAAAACTGGCAGCAATTAAACCTGTGAGTTTACCCCCAGGTACGTAAGCTCCAGGGATTGAGGGCTGATATATACTTGAAGGAAGGACAAACCCAAACATGAAGTATTCGGAAGTCTACATTTAGTTTTGATTTTACAGGGAACAAAATAAAGCAGTTTTAATGTGAAACCAGTGCTCCTCGGGGCTTCCAGGAGCAAAAATTAACATTTTGGGGGGTGGGTGGGAACCAGCAGATGGATCGGGGGAGATAGCAAAAATACTCTTGGGGGCTATATTTTGCCCGTCCTCAGTTGACATCACCCCTTCTGTGATTCTGAAGGGAATTTGGCCATATTCTGGAATGGACAAAGTCAGTCAAGTGGAGGCTCTCTCTCAATCAGGGAAGCCAACCACGGGGAAGGAAGAGTCATTAGGGATTGTCACAAATCTAGCCAAAAATTTCATCCTCCTGGCTGGCTGTCAATGAAAAGTCAGAAAATGTGTCAATGATTTATGTGAAGACAATGCTTATGACCACTAAAGGTCTATTGGGAAGGATCATTTGTTAGCAGAATGTGAATTTGTACACAGTAAAAGTGAATATATGCCATATGCACAAATGCCACCAAAAGCAAACCATTTCCATCTGTAGCACGGTTCTGTTCTTCTGGGCCTACAGCCTCAACTAGAACTGAAACATTGGCTGAAATCTTATTGCTTAGCATAGCAAGTCACAACTAGAGTAGGCCAACTGAAGTGGGGATTTGGTGAATCACCTCCTCTGTAAGTTCCATTGATTCAAATGGGTCTACTCTAGATGTGACTTGCTATGCTAAGCAACAGAATTTCAGCCATTCTTTTGCACTCTGTGAGATAAACACACAGCACTTGGGGAACATGGACTTGGGAAACAAGGAGTTAAATTTTGACCAGTTTTATTCAGATGGCATTAGAGAGATGGACAGTAACCACTTTTCCATGGTTCCATTTTTTTTAGCTACAAGCCTGGAATAACTGAGCCAGCTTTCAGGCTACAGATACCTGAGTTTGTGCAATCAGACAAATATAAATTGATTGACAGAGCAAGAAACCTGGTGACCAAATCATCTTTAATTAAACCAACCATTAGGAGGAGCACCTTGCCTAATAGTCCTAATTAGTTTCAGCAGCAGTAGCAATGATTCTTAAGTTCAGTAGTTCTACAGGAAATGTCCCAGTTTCTTCATCATCTTCTATTCAGGACAGCAGCGTCTGCAGGAAGTGTTAACAGAAGATATTTTCAGGAAGATATATACTAGTATCCGGTTAGGAGCAGAAGGCCATTTGTGGTGTAAGCCCTGCCTCCTCTGCTCCAACAGCCTCCCTTTCAGGTGTCCGGTCTCACGCTGGTTGCAATATCTATCCCACAACTCTTCACAGCATTAGTTATATGATGGAGACCTGCCAAAGCAAGGGGGACATTTACACGACTGCCTTCTATGGATCTGGCCTATAGAATCTTCTCCAAATGCCGCAACTTTCCATTTAAAGTGCCCTTTGACATGAACATTCGGTAGGGCACATGTGCTTTGGCAGAAATATCCAGCATCCTTTCAGCAAGCAAGATTAGAGAAATCTCTGGTTTTAGGCTAGATTGGTCAAAATGTCACAGGCCTTAAAGATATAAAGAAGATATGCCTCTAGATCTATACTCCTACATAAACAGAGCCAGGCTTTGAATCTGTCCCCCAACTGTCAGGAAATTTCTCCAGAGTAAAAGACTGAGAGGCATGCCTAGGGGGTAACTGGGCAGTATGTGGACAATGCTTTCTATTACTGTTTTTTGAGACTGTCATACATTTGCAGAGACATATCTAGTCATTTTGGCACCATCTCCCAAACACTCCACCCTGGTGCTTGGGCCTAATACCTCCCAAGAAAACTGAGGAAAATAATGGGGTGTCTCCACAAGAAGAAAGAGGGGTTCACACTTTCAAATAAAAGGGAAGTGAACAGGGCAAAGAGGTGTTCCATTTATTTTCATAATACTCATCAGTCGATTCTCTTCTACATGGCAGTGCCCTGAGGCAAAGCCCCCGTTACTCCACCTTTGTTAGGGCAGAATACATTTGTAACCTGGTCACAGGAAAAGCAGTATATGGGCACATAAGGGAGAGACAGAAAGACATGGTTTGGACCACAGAAATGGTAGGTGGGGGAGAGGTTAAGCACCCCCTCTTTTCTAGTTTGCTTTTCTAAACTACCCACTAACAACAGTTACATTCCACACATTTGCAGACAGTATGAAATTTTTCAGTTCCCATACTTTGGTAACATACCCAAGTGGTGGTCAAAAGAAATGTACATACAAGAATGCTTTGTTATTCCAGGAATCTTTAGTCCAATTTAATTTAAAAAAAAAAAGACCATGCCTTTCAGGCAGTTCTCACAACCAAAAACCACCTCATAGCAGCTATATCTTATCTACTACCTTACAATTTAGTTAGAATTTTGTATCAAAGAGGTTGTCCATTACTAATGAAGGATGGGGAGAAGGAGAGTTGTTTCAAATGCCACAATACTTTTGCTTTTCTATGTTCATCTATCTATCTATATTTATTATTGTAATACCATACAATGGATAACTAATTTCAACTGCAGGTATATACACCCATAACCATACCCTTTATCTCGCCCAGGATATATATCTCCTGATCAAAATAAAGTATGTGTCTGTGTGTTTTAAGAGTAACCCCCTATATATCCTCCCTCTTTATCTTGCCCAGGAAAGGTAGAGCTCAAAACATCCTCATAACCGAGCTGCTTCAACAAAGCATGTTTTCAATTCCCACAACAGTATCAGACTTTAAAACACCCAAGTGCTCAGCATCATCTATAATCATCTGCTTCCCAGAAGTCTTTTTCAAGCACTGTTCTCCAAATAGAACAGCTGGCATCCGCCCCGCAACACAATTGTGCTCCGAAATGCAGTACTTCCCAAGAACCACCAGAGGGAGAACCAAACATGCCAAGATCCCAGGTAAACACAAGGAGCAACGTGAGCGCTTGCTGGAGGTGGGAAGGGAGGAGAGAGAAGAGCAGCTGCCTGTTCCCTGACTGATGGAAAAGGAACCGGTGTACAGCAACTCCCATCATCCCTAGGCAACATAACTGGGGATGAGGGGAGAGAACACTCCAGCAACACTTGGAAAGCTGAGCAGTTCCTGCTCTCTTCCCTGCCCGGCATCCTTTCTACAAGCTGGTGAAAGCATTTCCAAAAACGTTGACTTTTTTCTCTGAAGAGTCAGCTGTTACAGTACACACACTGTGATGTATCTGCTGCACGGGTGTAGTGACTTAGCATGGTGGACAGAACAGTTCTCACATCCCAGATCAGAGCTTGAAATTAGTTACTTAAAAGTAAAGTGGCTACCTCTAGCTAATGGCTTTTAGGTAGCAAGTAATGGATAGCCAGTATGGTGTAGTAGTGGATAGAGTGACAGACGAGGACTCAGGACGCGTGGGTTCGAATGCCCACTCAATCACGGGCAGCCCACTGGGGGTGTGGAACTGGTGAAGCCACTCCTTAAACATCTTGAAAGCTCTGTCAAGGTTGCTGGAAGTCAGATACAATTTCAAAGCACAACAACAACGAGTAATGTAACAAGTAGGCACAAATAAAGCAAGGCACCAAGTAGCTACAAAGTTACTTCTAGGTGTAACAAGCAGTATTTAACAGTCATCTCTAGAAGTTACTTTTAACAGTCATTATAAGACACTTTGAGAAGAATTTTTCAGATTACTTTAAATTTAGTTTTAAAAAAAATCAATGCCTAGCAGCAAAGCAGAGAGAGAGAGAGAGATTGCACTTGTGTGAGAGCGGGGATGTCCCGTCCTCCTCGTGATCTGACCACGAGCTGCCTTTGCAATCTCCCCCCCCCCCGACGACGGCACAGAGTCGAAGGGGTGCGGGAAGCGGCGGGTGGGGTCCGCCTCCCTGTGCCAGCCATCACGCTCTGTTCCCGGAAAGCCCGATGGCGCGCTTTATCACGAGCCCACGGGGGAGGCTTCGCTTCCACGCATGCTCGGAGCATCCGTATATTGTGCATGCAGTGACGCACCGGCAGCGCCCTCCGTCCCTCCCTCCTCGGCCAGCGGGTGACCACGACTCCCGGAGTGACATCACGCCCGTGTGCTCTGCGGCGCTTGAGGTGGCGGCAGCAGGAGCAGCAGCAGCAGCAGCAGCAGCCGGAGAAGGAGGAGGCTCCGCGTCCAGGCTCTCCTTTGGCAGCAAGAGCAGAGGCGGCGGTCGCAGGGAGCCGGCCATCAGCGAGGCAGGCCGAGGAGGACGAGCCTTTGTGCGGCGGGCAGGTACGAGCTGCCGGTGAAGGGGCGGCCCCGGCCGGGTTGGGAGCGGAGCTGCGAGGGAGGCCGCCCCGGGGGGGGGGGGAACGCGCCCGGCCAGCCCAGCCCCGGCGGCCTGAGTCCCTCCCTCTCCGAGGGCAGCGCGGAGGTCGGGCGCCGTGAATGCCGGGGTCGGAGGAGAGTGAACGGCCAGGTGGTCTCCCGGCTCTGCTCTTCTCGCGTCCTCTCTTCCCCCGCATTCATACGAACGCTGTGGCCGCCCGGAGGCTCTCCGCGCTTGGGGTCCTTCTGGCCGCCTGCCCGGCTCGGCCAAGCCAAAGCAAGCCAGTCCGAGTCATCCCGGTCCTTCTGGCTGGAAGGCAATGAGGAGGGGGCGGCAGGGAGGGAGGGAGAGGGAACGGGGAAGGGAGAAGGGGGGGGCGGCGCCTTGTTCTGGTCACCGTCGTTGGATTCGCTTGGCCAAAGCCCTGTGGCGCCTTTTGGAGAGGAACGACTTCGTTCTGGCAGACGTCTTCCTGAGCCCGAAACCTGGGGTTGGTCAGAGGCAGAAAATGTCGTGTTTCTGATATTCCCAGCACATCGTAGGCTGATTCCGCAGACCATCATGGTTATTCCCCTAGAATAAATAAACGGCGTCAAGAAGCTGTTCTCTGATTTCTCCTGAACAAACATTTCCAGTAAGAACAACGCAGGAGGATTTGATAACAACCCCTTTCATTCTGGGCTCCAGCATCCCACTGCTTTCGACAAAGTGTGCTTGTAATTCCTAGCAGACTTTCTCCAAGAGATAATTAGGGTTTTATTTGTTTGTTTGTTTAGCTTCTGGTCTGATGTGCTTGCATAGACTAACAGGGCCATTACTTAGAAAATTAAAACTCGAGTTATGGGATCGCTTTCTTTCATGGCATGATTGTATATCTGCTTTGGGATTCCCATCTTACCAGCCGCTTTCTTATTTGGGGCAGTTTAAAAATGGTGAGGGGCAAACCAGACAGATGCCTGTTGGCTGGAGAGGCAGTTCAAAGCGGAGTTGGGAGGTCTTGGGTGTGGGCTCTAATTCAAATGTTGACCAGACAGCCCTTGTTTCTCTTTAGGGATCCGGGCGAGGAAAACTTAAACTCTGGGGTTTAATCTGGCCTTTGTATGGTTTGGCCCTTTGGGACTCCTTAGGCCACCATCCTCCCTTCCCTGTGACGCCACCGGTTTCCAAACATTTGTATGGGTTTATTCACCCATAGAGTCTTAAAATATGCTGGTCCTTTTGACCCTAGCCTTTTACTTTTGGTCCCATCCTGCATTATTAAACTGTGTTCCCAGAGGTCTCCTCCAAAACCGAGGTTTCACCAGGAAGCTTGCTGGGTGGTCATGGCCCAGTCAAGGTTTTTTCTGCATAAATTGTCTCACAAAGACGCCACAAAGATAAAAGAGAAGTAGGAGAACATATATGTACTACCTGTAGTTATGCTAGTGGGATGAAAATGAAAACAAAAACCACTTTGCATAGAATGAGACCTGTAACTGTAGTGTGTTCGCGGCCAGCCAGGGTATAGAATAGCCATTTTGCTTCTGTTGTAGTTGAGCTACTCTTGAAACATTAAGTTAGTAAAATTCACCATAACAAAGTCCGTAACTATACTGATCCACTTTTATTAGCATGCCTGATGACACAAATAATAAAAAAATGACTGTGTAATCAAGTTCAGAGTGAGAGAATCCAAGATTGGGTAACATTCTTATTGAATCCTTAAAAAGTCACAACTGAGATGAGCATTCAAGTTCTTCAGAACTTGAGGTAGCTTTTCCTCCTATAAACAGGAAGTTGTGTTTAATACCATGCTTATTTATTATGGACTTATTGACACTTGCCCATACTTGAGAAAAGATCATTTGGTTGAATTCACTTCCTGGATTTCTCGGAAAGATATTTTCTGGCTAGCCTCCACTTCCCCTTTCTCTTTGAGGATTGAGATTAATGTGGCTTCCTTTCACCTACCTTGTGATGAAAAACAGAGTACACCTCCTATTCTGCTTTCGGTTATGAGGATGTTGCTCATTTGTTAAATATAGTAGCCTAGGTGGTTTCATGGTTTGCCCTGATCAGATGAGTAATCCATGTCTGATCCATTCTTTCTTGTCTAAACCACTTGACTTATAAAATTTCTTTATAAATAAGGAAACACTCACAGGTTTTACTATGATAACACAGTACTGTAATTCCAGTAATGACATGCAGTAGTTACATTGCTCGTTTGCATCACGGTCTTATCTGTACAGCTATTCCCCCTTCTTCCTTTCTTCCCAACAATTATTGTGCCTCTTGTTATGCACAAGAGGTCTTGGGTTTGTGCATTAGGAACATTGGCTGCAACTACACTTGCAGAAACGGTCAAAGTCACCACAAAGCAACTGTGGTCATTTCACTTGCTGCAAAGCCTTGGTGCAGTTGTAAGAAGGCTACCTTGGCGCCATATCTACGCCACACCAGAGCTTCCATCCTGATCAGCCACTGCTGGGAGGTTTCCCACCTATTGAGGGCACTAAGATTGAGGCTCATCATGCAGCAAAACCAGAGCTGTTGGATCTGCCCCGAGGCAAGAACACCAACAGGAACATTCCTCTTGGTGGGGTTGGGGCAGCTCCAGGGGCTCCTCCCCCCTTCCCCCCAGCCTGCAGATTAGGTATGACTCCATGTCCTGCTTTAATGCGAAGATGCACATTAAAATAGGATGTGTGAAACAAGCAGGTTCATGCCTGTGTTCAGACAACCCACAGTAAAAAAAAAAAATTTGTGGGCCATCTGAAATGTGTAGTTCCTGCCATTGTTAACATGTGTACCATACGTTTTACTAGTTATACCTGCTTTTTTCAGTTGCAAGGAACACAATAAAACAAATAACTTTAAAATAGCATAAAATAACACCCTGGTTAAAACCAGCTGGTTCGGCAGCAAATAAAACAATGTACATATAGGGGAACAATGAAAAGCTGCAGAGAAAGCAGCAGGTGCACTGTAAAGCAAACCTAGTGCTTATGGAAAGAAAGAGAGAGAGAGAGAAAGTAAGTAAGTTTTCACTTGGGAGGATAAGATTAGATTTTTCAGCCTGCGTACCAGAATGACCTGCCCTGATGACTTGCATGGGGGGGGGGGAGAGAAAGAGAGTGTGTGTTCAGCATTATTTAAGCATTAAAAAGGTTCCCCTTGACAATTTTTTTCCAGTCGTGTTCGACTCTAGGGGGCGGTGCTCATCCCCTTTTCCAAGCCATAGAGCCAGCGTTTGTCCGAAGACAATCTTCCGTGGTCACATGGCCAGTGCGACTTAGACACGGCGCTGTTACCTTCCCACCAAGGTGGTCCCTATTGATCTACTTGCATTTGCATGCTTTCGAACCGCTAGGTTGGCAGGAGCTGGGACAAGCGATGGGAGCTCACTCCGTTGCGTGGATTCGATCTTATGACTGCTGGTCTTCTGACCCTGCAGCACAGGCTTCAGCGGTTTAGCCCGCAGCGCCACCACGTCCCTCTTATTTAAGCATTACTAGATGTTTAACTGCCAGCCTAGCGGTTCGAAAACATGCAAATGTGAGTAGATAAATAGGGGGCAACTCAGTGGGAAGGTAACGGCGTTCCATGTCTAGTCGCGCTGGCCACGTGACCACGGAAGATTGTCTTCGGACAAAACGCTGGCTCTACGGCTTGGAAACGGGGATGAGCACCACGCCCGAGAGTCGGACACGACTGGACTAAATGTCAAGGGGAACCTTTACCTAGATGTTTAATTGTTCTCTTCTGTGCTTCTTAAGAACCTTTACTTATCTGGTAAACATGATAAACAAGTGAGGTCATTTAACTTGTAAATGTCATCTTCGAGACTGAAACCTAAGGGCCAGTTTTGAAACACCAGTAAGAAATGCTTAATGGAGAAGTAATGGCACTAGTAGGAAATAAAGACAGGAACATTCAGAGTCTATGAAGACAAATAGCTTTTCCCTTCCTGTCCATAATGATGAAATCATAAACTGCCCCCTTCTAATTACAAATATTGATTGCTGTCATTTGTTTGTTTGTTTATTATTTGAATTTATATCCCACACCATCTGGCAACCAGGCCACTCTGGGCGGCTAACAGCAATATAAGAAATAATATTAAAAATGATAAAATGATAAAAATAAATTAATACATGATCATGGCAGCAGAACTGCAATAGTAATTTGTAATAGTAAGAGGGAATTCACATTGCTGCCATTAAATATGGACATTATTTCTGAGTCTTGATTGGAATGGTGTAGGGGCTCCAGCCTATCTGAGTAGGCCAAAGGGCTTGCTTACAGTAAACTTGCTTGTGAAGTCTGTGAAGTCTGCCCGGAGATGTAAGCGGTCTCATCTGGCCATGCTGTGGGGCAGCATTCTGATGGCATTGTGAGGCAAAACAGAGTGACTTCAGCAGATCAGGCCTGTAATTTTAGATCTTGGCTTGTGTTTCCTAAGAAAAGTTTAAACGTTTTAAATTTTAAGTCATTCTAATTAAGATATCGCAGGGATCTACTGTGGCCTTAAAACAGGAAGTAGATGGTCTTGTGTTGCTTCTTTTGGTGCACAAAAGCAAAGGGAAGTGTGTGTGTTGTGTGTATCCAAAGTTTGTTCTCTTAGACAAGGAGACAGCATGAGAAATCATTTGATGTCACAGAGGAACTGATACAAATGCAGGAGTAAGTGCTACCTTTCATCAACCAGAGAGAGAGAGAGAGAGAGAGAGAAATAGTGAGCTTTCAATGATAAATAATCTTCTTCAAGGCTGTGCATCATGTTCTTGTGGGCAGTTCCAAACTGATGTGCTATTTATTAATGTCCCAGATTCGCATGGGTGATGGTGTAGAAGCCAGGCAAACTTCTTATATGGAAACAGCTGCAGCATGCATGTTGGTTTCAAGCTCTGCTTCAGCTAGTAATTTGGAATTTATGGCCCATCTCTTAAAACAGAGGACAGTCACAGGCAATCTGGCCCCCACCCTCCCTCTCCATTTCTGCCTTTTTGAAATTCGGAGAGTTTCTCTTTAGCTGGGGGAGGGAAGGCTGCCCAGTTAATATGGCCTGCCTCTAACAGAGATGGGATTGGAATTAATGAAACCAAAGGAATTAATGTATGTGATCACATGTTACTGCCCTGTGTTCATAAGCAGCACACAGTAACAAAAGCGCTAGCAAAAGACTAGCATGTCAACGAATTTGCTACGCATACCTGGGCCCATGGCTGCTCATGTTTCAAGGTGAAATGCCTGGAAATTGCCCATATTCTGTCATTTTAATTGTCATGGAAATTGTGGAGATATACTGCTTATGGTTGGGAGAGCTGACCACCTTAGGTTCAGAGAGTTAACCTTTCCCTCCCTACCCACCTTGAAAACCACACCCTACATACACAAGGAATAATTAATCAAAGAGGAAACAAGCATTGCTACATAGCAATGGACTCTTTGCATTCTGGACAATACATCCAGGGCCCTACAAAACAGATTGGGGACTGGGCTCCATAAGCCCTGCATGTTCTTGTATCAAGTAGAGGAGGAAGTAACTAATTCATAGCCTGTATTCTTCCACCCAGATTCCATTCCTCTAGAACCATAATGGCATAATAAATTGTTAAAGGATTGAGAAGGGCACTTTCATCTCTTCTCCTTTCTTTTGGAGGGACAATTTGTTTTGAAATTATGCCTTAAAAACAGACTTCATTGATAATTGCAGTCTCCCTATCTTCTGCTTCTTCTACATTCCTCTAGTGATGGCTACTTGTTAAAAAAACAAGGAGACCTTCAGAGTATTTATATGACTATCACTGGGCAGCACTGCAGTATTCCTCTTCCCTTTGCCTGATCAGAAGCTAGCAGGCAGCTAAGAGAAGAGAGGAAGTGTTCTGCCTTTTGTGCTTACCTTGTGTCAGGCAAATACATCAGCATTTGCTCTCTTTCTACATTCTTACATATATAAAAAAAGTTAATATGCTGGGGAAGAGGATTTTGCATCAAGATTGCTGTACGCAAGGAGGTTTTACTCTTCCTTCCTCAGCTACAATCCCACAAAAACCTCCCCCTGCACAGAAATTACCATAAGGGGTGGTGCTGAAGAATGTAGCTGGTTTGCAATGAGATCTTTTCCTTAAGCTTTTGAGATAACAAGTGAGCAGGGCATATTTTATTTTCTTTGGGCTCTCTACTAGCATGGGAAGAGTAAAACCTTACCTGGGTGTTTTAACTGTAACACACACACACACCATTGTTGTGGTGGTGATGTGCCATCAAGCTGCTTCTAACTTACGATGCTTTGAGATATGTGAGATGTTTAAGGAATGATTTAGCAATTCTACCTATCAGTGAGTTTCCATGATCACTTGGGGATTTAAACCCAGGAGTCCTAGCCAAACAACCCTATCATCACTGGGTCTCACTCTAGCCTCACTTACTTTTTTAGTTTAAAAAAATCTTCCCAGAAATGGCTGTCAGCTCTACAGTTAATTAAATGTGTAAGGTAAAGGTAAAGGTTCCCCTTGACAATTTTTGTCCAGTCGTGGTCGACTCTAGGGGACGGTGCTCATCCCCGTTTCCAAGCCATAGAGCCAGCGTTTGTCCGAAGACAATCTTCCGTGGTCACATGGCCAGTGCGACTTAGACATGGAACACTGTTACCTTCCCACCGAGGTGGTCCCTATTTATCTGCTTGCATTTGCATGCTTTCGAACCGCTAGGTTGGCGGGAGCTGGGACAAGCGACGGGCACTCACTCCGTCACGTGGATTCAATCTTACGACTGCTTGGTCTTCTGACCCTGCAGCACAGGCTTCTGCGGTTTAGCCCACAGCGCCACCACGTCCCTTGAATTAAATGTGTAGTATAGCTCATTTCTCTTCTCTTAGTATTGTTTCTTGTTGCTTGCACACCTCTATCTCTTCCTTCCTCCATTAATCTTGTATTTCTCTTGTTGCCTACATACCACTTTTCCTACAGCCCAATTGTATGCCTTAGTACTGGGAAGAAAGCCCCAATGAGATCAACAGGGCTTGCATTCAATATACGTGTCTGTATAGTTTCAGGCGTAATTTTCTGCTGCTCAAATGATGCATTCTGTTTTTCCAGAGAATGTAATCAGACATCTGGGACCCTTTGTGTTGTGGTTACCAAGCGCCAAGGGAAAGACAGTACCCTGCATGTGTTTAGGCAGAAACAATCACCTAGTTCCTACGAGAACCTTTTCATCTCCACCGTGGAAAAAAAAGAAGTGGAGTTTTGATCATGGATTGTCTTCATTCATTGTTTGACTGCCTCTGCTGTTTTCTTTTCCAGTGATGGTAGTCACAGTTAAAAGAACTAAACAGGGCAGTTTATACTAGAAGCTGCAGAGGAAAACTAAGCCAAACAACTTACTCTCTCTGTGTGTGTGTATGCTCACACACACATGTACTTACGCCCACATGCCTGTACACTGTCTCCTCATAAACAGTGAAAAAGGAAAAGCAGTCTATATTAGTTTAGAGGTACCTTCTTGATTTCCTATGCAGTGGGAAAGGTCTGAAACATCCATAGCAGGGCAGGAGACGCTGGAGAAGGAGGAAGTGTAGTGGCCATCATACAGAATAGGTGGCTACCAAGCATAGCCACAATCAGTGCCCTCCAGCATAAGATAAAGATTAGCAACTGATACACGTCTGTGATTTGATTTCCCAGTAAATAAATTGCCAATCAAGTGCTTCAGATCTTAACTTATCTTTGCTTAGTTTTTTAGCCATTTGATGTCTTGGTGTAAAGCATGCAAATGCGAGTAGATAAATAGGTACCACCACGGTGGGAAGGTAACAGCATTCTGTGTCTAGTCGCGCTGGCCACATGACCACGGAAACTGTCTTCAGACAAATGCTAGTTCTATGGCTTGGAAACGGGGATGGGCACTGCCCCCTAGAGATGGATACGACTGGACAAATTGTCAAGGGGAAACTTTACCTAAGTGTGAACTAAAGTTATAGTTCTTAATCAGTTCAGTTTAAACTTTGTAACTCACTGCAGGTCTCCCCAGTTAACAGAGAAATCTAATTTTTAAAATGTAGAACTCTTTTAAAAGATGCATATTAATGGAGGGTATTTCTCTTGTACAATGTATCTGATGTGCCATGTATTTTATGTTCCAGCTCAAAGCAAAACATCTTCAGTGTTGCTATTTTAATAATATATAAATACCTACAAATGTAATTAATTAAGCAATTAAAACTTACCTACTGGACTTAAGTTTTCTTTAATTGGATCACTGCTCTTAAAATTCTGCATCAAACACAAGGACAGAGATGTTAGAAATGAAACAAATAATCGGACTGTTAGGTGAACAACAGGAATATTGGGATGCATGCAACTTTGTGTGTAAACTGGCCTGACCTGGAAATTAAAAAGGTATTTAATCAGCAGCAATCTGCAGCTAACTATGTCTGTCTGTTGTACAGACAGAGCTGCGCAGAAGGATTTTGGTAATCCCTTTGGTATCATTGAGGGGATGATTTTACTCTTCCAAAATTTCAGAGTGGATTAAAGCCTCCAAAGTTAAATCCATAATCTACTCCATGAGTTCAGGGAGCTGTTCTATCTTTATAAGGAGTATAGAAACTTTAAAACCAATATTTTTTTTTAGTGAGTGCAGGAAGATCAATATATTTGTGCAATTTTGAGAATACACACCTTCTCTCCATACTCATGGAGGCCTGCTAGCATTGGAGTGGAGCATAACATGACCTATTTATATCCCAGGCCACAATCTAGCTACCTGTTACATTTTTGGAAGAGATCCAAATCTGTCCCCAAATAAGGTTCCCCTTGACAATTTTTGTCCAGTCGTGTCCGACTCTAGGGGGCGGCGCTCATCCCGCTCTTCAAGCCATAGAGCCAGCATTTGTCCGAAGACAATCTTTCCGTGGTCACATGGCCAGTGTGATTTAGACACGGAACGCTGTCTACCTTCCCACCGAGATGGTACCTATTTATCTACTTGCATTTGCATGCTTTCGAACCGCTAGGTTGGCGGGAGCTGGGACAGGCGACGGGTGCTCATTCCATCGCGTGGATTCGAACTTACGACTGCTGGTCTTCTGACCCTGCAGCACAGGCTTCTGCGGTTTAGCCCACAGCGGGTCCCTGTAGCCTGCTTCAAGAATCCCACAATTTCTGGTAGGGACAAAACAATGCCCTGTTCCAGCTCCCACTTGGGTGACAGGAAGGCTCTTTGACCTGCTGCTTTTGATACCAAAACTGTGCTCCTGATAGTTCGTTTATCAGCCATCCTCATGATTATGAAAGTTGTGTTAGCATCCTTTACCGATCTGACTTCTAAGAAAGTCTGATTTCATGTGAAAAAGAGTCATTGTTTAAGATGACTTGGAGATGAGTTATTAGATAAGGAAAAATAATCTTGTGCAGTTCATCAGTAGCTGCTGTAGCTAAGTTTGCCTTGGAAAATCCTCCTGTTTGATTCCTATCTCAGTCAAGAACTCATTAGGTAGACCATAGACAAGCCATTTCCAAAAAAAGGAGGGGGAAATATCACACGAAAACTCCTGTGTTTCTCAGCAGAGAGAGGGTGGGGCTGCCATCAGAACAGCAGTTTCTAACTTCTCCTTTTTCCTGAACTACCTGCCTTGTGTTTCCCACAGCCTGAACTTGTGATGGGAAGTAGGGAAGCACACAACACATTGTCAGGAGAACTCACCATAGTGCTGGGATTCCAGGAGGCAGACCCATATCGTGTGTCATGTCTGGTTCAGCAGTTACATTGCCATTAGAGATGTTGTTGTCATTGTTGTTAAATAACCTTGAAGAGTATTATTTGCTGGGAAAGGATCAAATGCCATTTAATTTATTATTCTGCCACAATACAAGCAGAAATCCATTGAATTGCTGCTTTCTTTTTTATTTAATGTTGTGGCTCTTGCTTTTTTTTTTTTAGTTTTTTTTTGTTTTTAACGAAGCCATAACTCCATTGGGAAGACAGTAATGTGGGGGCAATGTTTCTAATGCACACAAGTGCTTGGTCCAGGACTGCACTGCACTTACCAAAATTGCTGCTTGTTTGTTTTGGGTGTGGCAACTGTTTCAGCTTCTCGAGGTTTTGAGCAAATCAGACAGATGGCTGAAAAGCAAAGCCCCCATTAGCAGCAGGAGGCGGCACATGGGAAAAAATACCTCAAGCGGATGAATAGCAAGGATGGCCTGTAAATAAGCAGAGAGGTGCACCTTGGGGTTTGAGACATTCTTCCTCTTGAGATGATGGTATAAAGAGTATTTTAAAAAAGGCTAGCATGAGCCATAAAGAATCCTTCTTCACCCATGCGGAATGACCAGTGCTTGCTGGTGGACAAATGGGACTTCAGGCCCAAAAAGGAAGGCCTGCCAACTACATAGAAAAATAAGGAAGGTTCCCTAAAACTCTTTTCCTTTATGACAAGTGTGTCACCTGATGTGTCTTCCTTTTGTAGTGTTTCATTGCCACAGGCTAGTTGTGTTTAAAGGAGGAGGTGGGACTAAGAGAGTTTCAGTCTTATTACAACCGATAAGGGATGAAAACCTGTCCAGTTATCTGTTTTTCAGTGGGAGGTGGCTACTATTCTTGGAATGCTAAAGTAGGCCTGTTCCTCCTACCTGCCATTAACAGACTGGGAGTCAACACCAGAGGCATGCACCACTTCCTTAGAGTAAGACCTGCTTCCCTTGCCCTTAAGTATGTGGTCAAACAAGCTATATGGGTCAAGGTGCATTAGGGCAACATGCAGAACTACTCTTTATTTAGCAGTCTTAAGGCTAACATAAGTGTAATAGTAGCTTGGTACACTGGCACATGTGACCAGGGCTGCAAGTGGACTTAGTGAACAATGAGATACACAGGATGCCAAGGCCACGGCACTGTTCAGGAATAGGGAACCAGGCTTCTAATGCATAATCCCTTCTAGTTTCTTCCTTCCCTGCAACTGCTGTTGAGCTGTTTATCAGCCTGGAGGTTATCTGTGGCTAAGACGGACCAGGATCTGAAACAATCTATGGCTTCACTTGGTTTTATGCAGCCATGTCACTAGAGCTCGGAACAGTTACTTGAGGGGGACTATCATTCTAAGGACTCCCCCTCCAGCACAGCCCCAAGGTAGCGTCTCCAAATTCTGTTCTTTTGCATCACTCCTTGTAATAGTTTTCTCTAAGCCTGGCTGAGTTTTCCAGCTGATGAATGCAGCAAATGCTATTGGAAGAAGGTACCACACCTGAGAGCTGCCTACATCCTTCTTTTAACCTCTGCATTATGACTCCGTTGTTTACAGCTTATTAGGTAGTTCCCTTGTAACTGGGCCTCCTGCAGGGCTACCAGACAGCTGGAAACAACACAGTCCTTTTCCCTCTCTGAAGAGGGAAGAGACTCAAATTCCCTGGTGCAACTTGAGAGTGGGAAGGTGCCTACAAGGCAATAAAGTGAGTGAATTTGAGTAAATTTCCTTTCCCTCTCTGTGTAGTTGCACACTCAGAATCTCCGTATGCAATCAGTGAAAAGAGAAAGGGTAAAGTGAGTTTATAGTTGTTGTGACATATCCCAGTAGGTCTGGGTTTGTCACCTCCCCTCTTTATAAGTTGTTTTGTAGGGGGAAAGCTAACGTGCTTTTCACCAAAAAAACAACCTGAATAAAACACACAACAACAGTTATACATACCATACTTACTTATACTTACATTCTAAGTTAAACATTTACCATTTAGGCATTTAAACATTTACCATATACCTTACATCAATTTACCTTTATTCATACAAACCAATTCAAAACCAGGTACATTTAACTTTTTGTCATCATTATATACACATAGTCCATGTTCTTTCGCCGTCTTCAATCTTCAGGTCTTCTTGATAAGGCATCAGCAACACAGTTCACTGACCCTCTGACCACTTTCACTTCAAAGTCATAGTCCTGTAGGTTTAAAGCCCACCTCATAAGTTTGCTATTGTGGGTTTTCATTGTCTTTAACCATTGCAGTGGTGAATGGTCAGTGCACAGAACAAAATGTCTTCCCCAGATGTAAGGCTTGGCCTTCTGGATCGCGTAGACTATGGCCAAACACTCCTTCTCCACGGTTGCCAAATGTCTCTCACCTTTTTGAAGTTTCCTACTCAGGTAGGACACTGGATGCTGGTCACCATTCTCATCCTCCTGGCACAGAACTGCTCCTACCCCGCTGTTAGACGCATCGGTGTAGATGATGAACTCCCGGTCGAAGTCTGGAGCACGCAGGACAGGATAGTTGATTAACGCCTCCTTCAACATCTGGAACGCCGCCTCACAGTCGCTGGTCCACGGGATGCGGTCATCAGCCTTCTTCCTCGTCAGATCGGTCAGCGGAGCCGCAATCTCGCTAAACCTCGGGATGAACTTTCTGTAGTAGCCCACCAACCCAAGAAATGATTTGACTTTTTTCTTGGTGTTGGGTCTAGGCCAATCACGAACTGCTTCTATTTTGGCCTCTAGGGGTTTTATCACTCCTCCCCCTACCATGTGACCCAAGTATTTTATTTCGGGGCTACCCAGCTGACACTTGCTGGCCTTTACTGTTAGCCCTGCTGCACTTAACCTCTGCAGCACTAACTCCAGGTGTATCAGGTGATCTTCCCAGGTATTACTGAAGATCCCTATGTCGTCAATGTAGGCCACTGTAAAGTCACTGAGCCCTGCCAAGGTCTGGTCCATCAGCCTTTGGAATGTGGCTGGTGCATTTCTGAGACCAAAGCTCAGGACTCGAAACTCATAGAGACCAAAAGGGCTGCAAAAGGCAGTCTTTTCTTGATCCCTGGGATCAATTCTTAATTGCCAATATCCCTTTACCAGGTCCAATGATGAGATGAACCGACAACCCCCTATGGTTTCAATCAGGTTGTCTAGCCTGGGCATTGGGTAGGCATCAGGAGTGGTTACACGGTTTAATTTCCTGTAATCGACACAAAACCTAATGCTCCCATCAGGCTTGTCCACAAGGACTATCGGAGAGGACCAAGGACTAGAAGAGGGGACGATTATGTTCTCCCTAAGCATCTCGTCCAGCTCCTTCCGCACCTTGTCCCTATAGGGTCCCGTTACTCGGTATGGGGATACTGCCTGCGGGGGTGCATCCCCTGTGTGGATCCGATGCATCACTCCCTTCACTATCCCCGGCTTGTTGGAAAACACCTGTTGGTATTTACTAAGCAGCATTTTTAGTTCTTGCTGCTGGTCTTGGGTGAGTGCAGGACTGATCTTTACCTCCTCTGGGTTGTATTTTACTTCCCCTCTACCCTCCCAGAAGGGTAATTCCGCTTCCTCACTCTCAGCTGCTTTTATCGCGAATAAAACCCTCTGTTCCCCTCGGTAGTAGGGTTTTAGGGCATTCACATGAACCACCCTCCTTGCTTGGTTCTCCTCCTGCTCTATTAGGTAGTTCAGGTCTGACATCTTGGAGATGACCCTATATGGTCCTGCCCATTTGAGCTGCAGTTTATTCTCTCTGCAGGGCCTAAGCCAAAGCACTTCCTCCCCTGGGTCAAAGTGCCTCTCTCTAGCTTTGTGGTCATACCATGTTTTCTGTCTGACCTTCTGAGCTTGCAGGTTCTCTGCTGCCAGCTCTAGATTTCTCCTTAGGTCATTCATCAAGGTGTCTATGTAAGTCACAACGTCTTGTGGGTCATCCTGGGTGATCTGCTCCCAATTTTGTTTGATCAAATCAAGGGGCCCTTTCACCCTTCTCCCAAATAAAAGTTCAAATGGACTGAACCCGGTGCTGGCTTGTGGCACTGATCGATAAGCAAACAAAAGGGATTGCAGCTTCTGGTCCCAATTGTTTGGATTCTCTGCCAAGTAAGCCCTAATCATGCGCATTAGAGTCCCATTGAACTTCTCAGTTAACCCATTACTTTCAGGATGATAGGCAGTGGTTTCCTTGTGCTTAATTCCACAGATTTGCCATAAGCGTTTCATGAGCTTTGATGTGAACGATGCGCCCAAATCTGTGATTATCTCTGAGGCAAATCCCATCCTGGACATATACCCCACCAAAGCATCGGCCACTGTGTTAGTTTCAATATTAGTCAAGGGTATGGCTTCAGGATACCTTGTGGCATGGTCCACAATTGTTAGAATGAACCTGTTCCCCCTCTTTGTGGCCTTGGGCAAAGGTCCCACAATATCCACCCCTATGCATTTGAACGGAGTGTCAATCACAGGCAAAGGGCACAACTTTGCTTTGGTCCTGTCGCGGTTATTCCCCTGCCTTTGACACACATCACATTGTTTACAGAACTCCCTGATCTGCTTCCCTATGTCAGGCCAGTAGAAATTCTGTGTGATTCTCTGCTGTGTTTTGTTCACCCCTAAGTGTGCAGCAAACATGTCAGAGTGCCCCCTTTGTAAGATCATGGGGCGATACTTTTCAGGTACCACCAGCTGACTTCTGATCCCATCTCCCCCTTTTGAGATATTCCTCAGGGTTTCTCTATATAAAATCCCCTTTTTCTCCAGAAATCTCACTGGGGTTTCAGGTGTTAGCTGGGCGTCAGTCACCTGTTCAAAACACTTTTGGAGAGTGGCGTCTGCCTTTTGCTCCTGTCCAAATCTGCTGTCTGTGGTTAAGGTTTCCACCACAGCTTCTGAACTCCCCTCTGCTTCCGTCTCTGGCTCATCATTACCCCCCTGAACTGTCCCTGTGGTGACTTGTGAGCGTGTAATCACTAGCACCCGTTTCACATGTTCAGCCAGGTCATTTCCCACGAGCACGGCTGCTGGCAGAGTCGATGAAATCGCTAGCCGCCAATCTCCCTTCCAGCCTTGAAAGTTGACAGGTACCTCTGCTACTGGCAGAGAGATTACCTGCCCCTCAATCCCTGCCACCTTTATGCTCTCATTTGGGATTATAAACTCCCTAGGAATAATATCGGGATGGCACAGGGTTACCTGGGAACACGTGTCCCGCAGCCCCCTATACTGACGGTCAAGTATTCCTACGTCCACCCCGGCTGTCTCAAACAATTGAGAATCTGTTTTCACCAGCAAGCAGCGCTTTACCTCCACCAGAGGACCATTTTCCTCAGCCTGATCAGCAGAGGTAGCTGTTCCAGACTGAGTAGCCATGGCAACAGGCTCCCTCTGTGACACTGAGCCTTGCTCTTTCTGGACACAGAACACAGCTTTTGGCTTGGTCCCACTAGAATTCTGAGGCACCATTCCTTTTAGCTGCTTTAATTTCTCACACTCTGAGATTAGATGACCCTTTCCCTGACAGAAATAACATTTTCTGGTGTATTTTGATTCTCTCTCATCTTGTTTTGGTTTTCCCTCCAAAATCTGAGGTCTTAGTTTCATGTCTGAGGGCTTCCCTTCACCATGGGCCCCTCCCCCTTGCTGGCTTTTCCCTGGTCCCTGAGAGTACTTGCTGTAGGTTTCTTTGGGTTTACCTACAGATTTCCCCTCACCCAAGGGCTTTCTTATTTGGGAAATAAAATCTGCAATCTCAGCGGCTGCTGCCACAGATTTCGGTTTCCTTTCCCTCACCTGGAATTTCAATTCCCCATGCAGGACTGAATAGAACTGTTCCAGTGCTATCAAGTCTTTAAGCTGCTCATAGGTCTCTGTCCCTTCCTGCGATAGCCATTTCTCGAGCAGCCTCACCAATTGGGCCCCCACTTGGGTAAAAGTCTGTTCTGGTTTCTTGGTGAGGGACCTGAATCTTTGTCTCAGCTGCTCTGCATTTATCCCATGTCTGGCAAACACCAGTTTTTTAAACTCTGCAAAATCTTTCATCAGTTCCTCAGGCATCTCGGCATAAACCTCAGCCAGGCTACCACTGATTAAAGATCGCATGATGGTCATCTTCTCAGTTTCCCTCACTGAGAAGTCCACAAACGCTCTTTCCACTAAGGAAAAGAACACCTCAGGACAATCTCCCTTGTGGTACACAGGGAATTTCTTCAGGTCAGCCTTAGACAATTGGCCTCCCTCAGAATCCCTATTGTTATTATTGTTCTGGTTCATCATTTCCAGTTTTCTTAACTCATACGCCATCCTTTCTTTTTCCAGAGCAATTTTCTCTCTCTCTAATCTTTCTTCTCTTTCCAATCTCTCTATTTCAAATTGCCGCTGTTTCTCTCTTTCCCTTTCTTCTCTTTCCCTTTCCTCCATTTCAAATTGCCTCATCCTCAGTTCATGCTGTTGGGCTATGAGCAATTTTCTAAGTTCTGGGTTCTGCTCTCCTGTGCTGTCACCCTGCACTGAGCCAAATTCATCCTCAGAACCTTGGTCAATCTGGGGGTCTTTCACTTCACTCATGTCTGCTACTGGGCTTCGAGTCAAGGGCATAATCCCCCCTCAGAACAGGCTGCTTTAAAAAGTCAAGCCTCAAAATAAAACGACCACTTTTTTCCTTTTTGCCTCAGAACCAGCTCTCCCTAGAGATTGCTGCTGTTCTTCAGCACTAACTTGCAACAGTATCGAGTCAGAGCCTACCCCCCTCTGCTGGGCCTCTCAGCTGGCAAGCTAGATCACTGTTACTACGCAGTTTTGCCTCAGCTTTTTCCCGCCAAAACTAGGCTGCCTCAGAGCACCTTAATCTAAGTCTCCCCAGTTGGCACGTTCTTCTACTAGCGCACCTCCCCGTGAGGTACACCTAGAAGATTACCTACGCGCCTCAGACTGTCCCTGACTAGACCCCCCTTGCTCTGGGCACACTTGCCAAGGCTTTGCTGGACCACTGGACAACTGGACCAGTCGTATCCCACACGCTGGACACCAATCAATGTGACAAACCCAGACCTACTGGGATCTGCCACACATTAACTAAGCTGCCACCAACCATTCCCTGTAAGAAGTCACACAGACCAGGGATGGATTTTTAAACAATAAAAGAATAAGGTTTATTTACATACAACACACAGGGATAATAAAATGATTAGGTGAATAAATAAAGTAACGTGGCTTACTCTCACTCATACAAGCATACAGTTTGGTTCACCCAGAACCCTTAACTTGAAGCACAGACCCTGAACCTATCAGTTCTGGCTAACCAACAGACACCTGAACCTATCAGGTTGGTACTCTGACACACAGAAGTACCCTGTCTGACACACAGACTCCCACAACAGCTCCTTCTTCCCAGCTGCTGCTTCGTCACATCCCAATGTCTCACAGCATCTCAGCATCTCTCTCTCACCACACAGGCATCACATATATATACAGTACAGCCCCTCCTCCTGATGTCCCGCCTTCCACTCCCCATAGGATGGAACTTTCCCTCCAAACCCATGACAGACAGGTAACATCAGTGCTGTATGTAACAGTTGTCTCCCCCAAACCCAGGTCTTTTTGCTAGTGGATGATAAAAGGATGTATTGTCTCAACAGTTCACAAGTAAAAGGGAAGAGGGGGCTTTAATGTCAAATGAGAAATGAATTTTATCCATCAGCATCTAGCTATGAGAGAGAGAGAAATTAGACCACAGTACCAGTTTTCTCTCCATGTCTAAATATAAAATAAAATTGGTATAAAGCACTGTATCAAGTAATACCTTATACATTCTCAGGAATAGTAATGGTATTTGCTGGAGGTGTTTAGAAGGTGGTGCTGATTTTCTCCATATCTGGAGGGAACGCCTAAGAATTTTCTTTGGAAGAAGATTCTATATGTTATTGTTTAAATCATACAGTGATCTTTGGGGTTTTTTTTTATCCAGTAGTCATTTACCCTAGATAATTCAAAGAGAGCATTGAAAGAAAACATCAAATGGAACCAAACCAGAAGTGAGGCCTTTCCAAAAAGGAAATTGTGGTTAAATTATGAAGACAAGTAGAATGAAATAAAATCCATCAGTTCCTTAAGATGTAGACAGAATACCTTGCAATATGAGAGCAAACCACATCCTTGGCCATCTACCACATTTATGAAAACACAAAATATATTGCTAGCAGGTTGTATTGCTGTAACACTAGGATCCCTTTATTTTACAATTAACTTCCCTATCCCCATCCTAATATTTTAGATCTTAATTTACATTGTTGAAGAGAAACAGTTTTATACAAAAAAGCACAGATGTATCTTTTCTCTCTCTCCAGAAAGAAAGCTTTAAGAAAATGATGTACCACACTCACAACTTCCATCAAAGCAATAGATAGCCAAGGATGCAGTTTGTGTTCTCAAGGTCTCTTGTCTGTATCTTAAAGGGACAAGTCATGATATATTTCCAAAATATTCAGATTTTGAAGCAAGATTTTATTGTATTGTTATTGCCAAACCATTTTTTCATTTGGAAAAACACCCTCTATGTGATCATTTTAATTTAACTGTATTATAGATCAAAGATTGCATCATGGAATAGGGATTTGAACTTCTAATTCTCTTATTACAGGACAGTGGCTACAATCCAATTGAATATTTCCACCGCTGTAATAGCTGCAAATCAACAAATCTTCAACTGAATCCCTACTTGCAAGCTTAATTCGGCACACAGCTAGGTACATAATCGGGGGGGCGGCTTGTTAATCAGTGGCTATTTGCCACTCTAAGTTACATGATTACACGTATGCCAGCATAAATACTCAGTTGGATTCTGGCCAATATATTCTTATAATCTGTTTTTAAAATGTTTCATAAGTAAGGTCCAAAATTCTTTGATTGGAGCTTCTTCAGTTTTATGAGGTTCCACAGGCTTACCTTAAACCATATGCAGGGGTCTCAAACTGTGGCCCTCCAGATGTTCTTGGACTTCAACTCCCAGAAATCCTGGCCAGCAGAGGTGGTGCTGAAGGCTTCTGGGAGCTGTAGGCTAAGAACATCTGGAGGGCCACAGTTTGAGACCCCTGATATAGATGGTTTAAGGTAAGTTTCCAGTTTCCTCTAGCATTCTGTCCAGTAGATACCATCAGAAAGTGCTGCAGTTCTCATACTGGGGTTGTGTGTCCAGAGATACATGCTTGTATAGTAGTATATGGAAATAAAGAATTACCAAAGCTGATTAGCCCTGTTTTCCATCCAACTCTGATGGAAGTTGTTACTGAATTGTTTTTTCTCCCAGTTTCTTAACACTGTTGGAAGTTCTCCTGTTAAAAATATCCAGGATTGTTTGTACAGTAATATTTTCCTTGAGTGATGTTGACTCTTATAGAATGGTAACACTAGCCGTTGCTCTTCTGCAACCTTCTGTAAAGAAAGAAAGCTTTTACCTCTCTCTTCCTCTGAATGTGCACATTTTCAAACAGTAGAATTCTCAGTGAATAGAGAATTGTTGGAGATGGAGGTGTATTTAGATTATAGCAAGGACAATTAAATCAAGAATTTCTGAGTAGTGATTTAAATCAACTTCAAACTGACTATATTTTTTGTAGAGATTATAGTTATTATTTTCAATTTTGCTTCTCTAGACTTTAACACACACACACATTTTATGCAAATCTATTTCTGTCTTCTTTTTGGTGCAGTTGCATTTTCCCTGTTTTGGTAATGTTTGCTTTTAGCTCTGGCTGAGGGCAGTAATAAGCATTCTGCATATGGAAGATGATATACAGTAGTAACAATTAATAATGCATGTTCCTGATGTATGGATAAATCAAAACAAACAAACCAAAGTAAAATCCATCTCTGTATCTTTAGGAAACGCTTGGCATCCTACATGAACCACGAACATCCTCCGCCGTATCCTGGCCCGGGCCCAACTGCCCCATATCCACCATATACCCAGCAGCCAGTCGGACCACCGGGTCCTGGCCCGTATCCTGGCTACCCAGTAGGGCCTGCAGGGCCATATGCACCAACCGAACCAGGCTACCAGGGCTATCCAGCGTACGGATGGCAGAATGCACCTCCGCCTCCAGGACCAGTCTATGCAGATGGACCTAAGAATACAGGTAATGTCTAGTGCATGCATGAAAGAGTGATTGCTTTGTGATTGAACATTTCCCTTTTTGAACAGGAACATGATTTCAGATAAAGGAACCTGGCAGCAACTTGAAAGGGTGCTTCTTCCTATTCCTACAGCTTTACCCGAACTTCATGGGTCTTTTGAAATATGGATTCCCATCTCTTGGGTTTTCACATTCAGCCTGTTCTTACTACCCTTGGAGACACGAGGGGGATGGCAGCTTTCTAATCACAGGAACTTGCTAGGCCCCAGTAATTAAGTTCCAGATTCCACTTGTATACTGCTTGTGTTTACCATCTCTCAGAGTGGTATTTGTTTGTTCCTTTTTAGTATTTGCATACGTATGGTTTTAGCTTTACTATTGTCTTTTAACGATGTAAGCTGCCTCTTTATTGTTCTTAGCCTTAAATATTGTCTTTTAATTATGTAAGCCACCATTATATACTCATTTTTTTTCAGCTTTAAATATTGTCTTCCAAGGATGTAAGCTGCCTTGTGTCCTTTTTAAGGAGAAAGGTGGGGTAAAATATTTTAAATAAATAATTTATATAAATTCTTTTACAATAGGTAATTTAGTCACCCATTTTAATGGGCCTCATCTGTTACTCTGGCAGGCAGTCTCTTGATCTCAGAATCATAGAAAAGTGAAGTTGGAAGGTGCTTATGAGGCAATCAAGTCCAGTGCCCTGCTCAGTGCAAGAATGCCATCAAAGCATATCTGCCAGGTGATTATCTAAGTTTTTCTTGAATGTCTCCAGTGTTAGAGCACTCACAAACTCCCAAGGTAACTGGTTTCACTGTCGTACTGCTCTAACATTTAGGAAGTTTTTTTGATAGTCATCTGAAATCTGGCTTCCTTTAACTTGAGCCCATTCTTGTGTGTCCTGCACTCTGGGATGATCGAGAACAGATCTTGCTCCTCCTCTGTATGACAGCCTTTCAAATATTTGAAAAGTGATATCATATCACCCCTCAGCTTTCTTTTTTCAAGGCTAAACATGCCCAGTTCTTTCAGCCTTTCCTCATAAGGCTTGATTTCCAGCTCCCTGATCATCCTTGTTGCCCTTCTATGAACTTGTTCCAATTTGTCAGCATCCTTCTTGAAGTGTGGTGTCCAGAACTGGACACAGTATTCAAGGTGAGGCCTAACCAGTGCTGAATAGAGGGGGACTAGTACCTTTTGGGATTTGGAGACTATGCTTCTGTTAAAGCAGCCTAAAAGAGCATTTGAATTTTTTGTAGCCACATCACACTGTTTGCTCATATTTAACTTGTGATCTACAACAATTCCAAGATCCTTCTCACATGTTGTTTTGCTGAGCCAGGTATCCCCCATCTTGTAATTGTGCAGTTGGTTTCATTTTCTGAGGTTCAGTACTTTGCACTTATCCCTATTGAATTTCATTCTGCTGTTTTCAGGCCAGTGCTCCATCTTATCAAGGTCGTTTTGAATTTTGTTTCTGTCTTCTCAGGTATTAGCTATTCCACCCAATTTTGTATCATCTGCATATTTGACAAGCATTCCCTGCAGCCCCTCATCCAAGTCATTAATACAAATATTGAAGAGCACCGGGCCCAGGATTGAGCCTTGTGGTACCCCACTTGTTGCCTCCTCCCAGTTAGAGAAGGACCTATTAATCATCGCCCTCTGAGTACATTTTTATAGCCATTGTGTATCCACCTGACACTTGATCTATGCAGCCCACATCTAGTGAGCTTGCTAATCAGGATATCATGGAGCATTTCATCAAAAGCTTTGCTGAAGTCAAGCTATACTATGTCTACAGCATTCCCTCTGTCTATCAGGGAGGTTACCTGATAAAAAAACAAGATCAAATTAGTTTGGCAGGATTTGTTCCTAACAAATCCATGTTTGCTTCTAGTTATTACTGCATTGTTTTCTAGCTGCTTGCACAATGACCGCTTTATGATCTGTCCAGAATTTTGCCTGGGATTGATGTCAGGCTTACTGGCTTGTAGTTCCCAGGTTCCTCTTTTTTTGCCCTGTTTGAAGATAGGGACAGCATTGGCCTTCCTCCAGTCCTCTGGCACCCTCACCTGTTTCCCATGATTTCAAGAAAATAAAGGATATTATTCTGAGTTCTGAGAGTTCTTCAGCGAGTTTTTTCAGTACTCTTGGATGCAGTTCATCCAACGCTGGAGATATGAACTTGTTCAAGGTGGTAAGGTATTCCTTGACTATTTGTTTATCTATCTCCAGCTGCAATCCTGCCCCCCCCCCCAAATTGCACTTCCAATTTGTTTGGAAGTTCATAGTCTGCCTTATGGGAAAAGATTGAACTAAAATAGGAATTGAGCACCTCTGCCTTTTCTTAGTCCGCTGTTATCATTTTTCCATCTCCATTGCGGAGCTCTGCCACTATGTCTTTTGTTTGTCTTTTGCTACTCACATACCTGAAGAATGTTTTTTATTGCTTTTAGTGTCTCTTGCTCATTCTCAGCTTTTGCCCTCCTAATGCAATCCCTGCATTTCCTTGCTACTTGACTGTACTCATCCTTGGTGGCCTGGCCTTCTTTCTTTCCACTCCTTTATTTTGTTTGTTTGTTTTTTGTTTGTTTTTAGGTCCTCCCTGAGCTTTTTGAGAAGCTACACTGGCCTTTTTTGCCACCTCCCACCTTTTTTTCTTGTTGGAATTGTTTGTAGTTCTGCCTTTAGAATTTCTTCTTTAAGAAGCTCACAACCTTCTTGGACTCCTTTTCTTGTTAGGATCTCCTGCCATGGGACCTTACTTATCCTTGTTCTGAGATTATTAAAATTGGCTTTTTAAAAATCCATCAGAAGTGTGCAGCTACACTCTGCTTTTGTTTTCTTTGAACTCTAGAAGGACATGGTCACTCTCGCCTAGAGTTCCCCTTACTGCCACTTCCCCCACAGGTAATCTCTGTTGGTCAGAATCAAGTCAAGGAAAGCAAATCCTCTAGTTTATTTCTCCACTTTTTGTAGGAGAAAATTATCAGCCACACAAGTCAGGAATTTCTTGGAAGGGCCATACTTGGCAGAATTTGCTTCCCAACATATATCTGGATAATTGAAATCCCCCATCACTACTACATTGTGTCTGTCTGAAAATCCTGCAATTTCTTTTTCAAAAGTTTCATCCGCTTCCTCTTTTTGGGCGGTCAGTAGTTGACTCCCAACTACCAAGTTCCTCTTGCTTATTTATTATTTTATTTGTTTATTTATTTGACTTCTGTACCGCCCATCTGGCTACCAAGGCCACTCTGGATGGTTTATATATCATACTTGATGGTGACAAAAACTGATGATTCAAAAAGGTTTGAATTGCCAGATAGCTGCTTCAACTAAAAATGTTGACTTTGTTTTTTAATTCTTTTATATTAAGTCTCTTGTATATACATGTCAGTTCTTAACAGTGATGGCTGAAATCCTGTTACTGTTGTTGTAACATAAAGCTATACTGTGGAAGTTTGTAGCTGTTATGCAAATGCTGCCTGCATTGCACAGTTTTATTGTGCAACTCATAGTGTGACTGTTGTGCAACATGCCTGTGGAATTCCTTTGTGAGTATGACTTCTTCCTCAATGCTGTTTTCACTACCATTTGTACAACGCTGAGTTATGCAGGTCTAGCTACACAGCAGGATTTCAGCCAGTGTGTGTCAGAATATCTAAATCATTTAGAGCAGGGGTCTCAAACATGCGGCCCGGGGGCCATTTGCGGGCCCCCATATGATAGTTTGTGGCCCTCGCCTTGCCTGTCCCCCCAAAGCACCCACACATCCTCTGCTGTCAAGAGTAAAAAAAAAGCCTTGCCTCGCTCGCCGGCTCTCTCCCACCTCTTGCACCCTCCATCCAGAACTGCACCTGTCTGTCGGCTAAGGAAACTCCTGGGCGGCTTCCTCGGGCTCTTGCTCCGCTTGGCGGAAAATCTGATGTGGCCCAGCCTCACCCAGACTCTGCCTCTAGTGGCCCCCAGGTAAATTGAGTTTAAAACCCCTGATTTAGAGTCTACTGAAACCCTGGGCTGTACTCCATTTTTAGCAGCATGTTGTCATCCTGTTTACTGAGAGGGAGGAACAGGAAAAGATGAAAAGTTCACTTTTGGGAAGCAAAGGCCAAATAGGGTGTTGGTGTTTCTGCAAAGTTAACTGACTGATGACCTTCAGCATAAAAGGGCTTCTGTCAGGTCCACCTCCGAGTAGTGCATCTGAAAAAGCAGAGCTTAAAAAATATTTTTGGGCTACAACTTTCAGTATCCTTCAGTCAACATGGCCATGTTCAAGAAAAAGAAAAAAAGAAGCTGCCTGAGTCCCGTAACTAGCAGAAGGAAGTGCTGGTGAGAAGGAGAAGTGGATTAGATCAGTGGTTCTTAACCTCGGGTTACTCTGGTGTTTTTGGACTGCAACTCCCAGAAGCCTTCACCACCAGCTGTGCTGGCCGGGGTTTCTGGGAGTTGCAGTTCAAAAACACCTGAGCAACCCAAGGTTAAGAACCACTGGATTAGATAATCTAATTCTGTTTTCCTGCCCTTTGCTCATCTTCCAGTAAATAGAGAGGGAGAGCCTTTGCTCAAGACAAAGCTTCCATTCCCTAGTACCAAGGAAGTTCTCAGTTCTAGCAAGGTGGTATTAAATGTTAGAAATCAGAAGCAGGGAAAGAACTGGTGTCAGAAGTACCCAATGAGAATCGCTCAATGATGGGAAGCTGGGGACATTGTGGTTGTTCTTATAACTTTTGAAGTGTATTAAAAATAAAAAGTAAGATGCATCACAGTTCTCCTTAAAGGATGGATAACTTTCTTGAGCTGTTTAAAGAACTGAGCAACAAATAGTAAGAATTATTTTTTGGGGGCGGGGATAAAATCCCAAGAGCGGATCTTTTTCTTCTTCTAGTTCTGCTTTGCTAGCTCTGCTTTTCTTCTTCTAGTTCTGCTTTGTGTTGACTAAGGCTCTGTCCCCTGTCCAGCAACAGCATTGCTAGGAATTGGAAAGAAGTGAGCCTTGAAGCAGCAGCAACCTTGACAGGAGGACAGGGTGGGCAGGTCCACTGCAGGTTTCTTGCTTGTGGTCCAAACATTCTGGAGGTTTACCTCCAGAATACAGAAATTTTAAGGAGTGGTGTGTTACTCTTTTGTAGCAAAAACAGTGAAGACTCTTGCAGCATGTTTTGGCATAAGCTTTCATGGCCTATAGCCCACCTCCTCAGTGCAAAATAATAAACATTCCAGAGTATCAGAGATCAGTAATGGAGAAGAGCTCTGGACAGACATGTCTCAATAATTATACATTTTAATAATCCAGTAATTTGTTCTAGGGGTAGTGGTTCTCTAGACCAGTGGTTCTTAACCTTCGTTACTCGGATGCTTTTGAACTGCAACTCCCAGAAACCCCAGTCAGGACAGCTGGTGGTGAAGGCTTCTGGGAGTTGCAGTCCAAAACTCCTGAGTAACCCAAGGTTAAGAACCAGTGCTCTAGACAAGGGGCATTAGAATGGAGATTGGGCTGCAACTGTGCAAGCACTGGCATTTGTCCTGATGGTTCACTCCCTGAACTGACCATGATACATGTTTAGACTGGTAGTTAAGGAAGGAATCCTAGAAAAGTAGTTTATTGTGATTAGGTTTGTCTGAAAGCTTTGAAAGGCAGGAAAGTGGGGAATAGGATTTTGTGATCAAAAACAGTCCCCAACACAGCGACTATGAAACCTCTCCTCCTACAACTGAATACAGTGGTGTCTCAACTTACGAACTTAATCCATTCCGGAAGATGGATGTAACTCGAAATGGTCATAAGTCGAAGCACCATTTCCCATTGAAATGAACTGAAATGCAATTAATCCATTTCGGCTGAAGGAAAAAATCACACACAAACACACACACAAAATCACTGCAAGACCCATCGGAAATGTGATTAATCCCTTCTGGCCGAGGGTGGGGGGGAATAAAAGCAAGCAGAGTATGCAAGACACATCGGAAATGGGGAAAAAGCAAAGCAAAAAGCAAGTGGAACATACAAGACACATCGGAAATGGGGGGAAAGCAAAGCAAAAAGCAAGCGGAACATGCAAGACACATCGGACATGGGGGGAAAGTAAAGCAAAAAGCAAGCAGGGCATGCAAGACACATTGGAAATGGGGAAAAAGCAAAGCACCAACAAACAAACAAACCCCCAAGACCCATCTGAAATGGGAGGGGAACTCCAAAAAGGAAGCAACCCCTTAAGACCCATCAGAAATGGGGGGGACTCCAAAAAGCAAGCAACCCCCCAAGACCCATCACAGCATAGAAACATAACCCCCCCAGCCCAAAACAACACTGCAAAACCCACCCAGAACAGTTTTTAAAAGGCAGAAAGCAGCACCTTTACCTTACCAGGCAGTCTGAAACCACCTCTGATCGCACACTCTCTAACTGCTGGGGTGAAAGTGCTACAAAGAAGAGCCTCTTTGCCTACCAGAAGTTAGCAATTTGCATTTCCTGCCTTTTTCCCCTGCCTTTTTCTTCTTGTAAGCAAAATTTTGCAGCCGGAGTTGGTCATAACTGGAAATGGTCATAAGTCGGGATGTTCGTAAGTCGAGGCACCACTGTATATGAAAATTAGGGGATCTGTATCTAAGTTCATGCTGTTTGCATAACTTGAGTAATGTTTCCCTGAAGGAAACAAGCTGCATGACAGTGGAACCTCTTGGACTGTATCGACAGTCCCCTCAGCTAAAGAGGTTTTGCATAGAAGGAAATTGTATCCCTCCTGTCTGGACTTCCTTGTGGCCCCAATGTTTCTCTATTAGCAGATATGAAAAGAAACCTGTACATGTGACTGGAAGACAAAGTAGCAGACACAAGCCATATTGTGGCATTTCATAAGGCAGAGTTGTTAAAAATGTATCCCAACTAGCCGACTAGTGGTCATGCTTGTAGCCATGACACTTGCACCCCACGAGAATGTGTGTATCAAATTAACTTGCAGGTGGCTCAGAAATGGACCAGAAATAACAAACTGCAGTTTTAGCCCCTGAAGAATTGTTGATGTCAATTCTGCCGGTTGAACTGATCCCAAAATAACTTCCTCCTTGAGTCCTAACATGCCTTTGATTTTGGCACAACCCTCCATTTGCTTGACTCCACAGCCTTGAATTTGCAAGAGCTAAGCAGGGCTGTTAATGATAGGACATTTTGCAGGTCCCTTATTCAGAGGGTCACTCTGTGCGATTTGATGGCACATAAGCTCAACACTATTGGTCTGCTGCTTCTGTTCGTCTGTTGCATTTCTTGCTCAACAATTCCACAGTGCAGATAGCCCTTTCGGGGGGGGGGGAGGGATTCTTGTCCTTGATCTTCTGCTGTTCTCTCTGCACAATGTTTCTGTGAAAGCTATCAGATCCCAAGGTTTTCAGTACCTCCCGCAAGCTGATGATGCCCAGAGATTCCTCTCTAACCACAGTGTCAATTGGCGGTCTAATATAACTGCTTAGGATTTCTCATTGTTGTGTCAAGGTCAGCAAGGTTATGTTACATATCTTTCATTTTTATTCCCTATATTGATAGCATCAATCTGTGAACCAGGCATGAAGGTTTCATCTTTGGTTCTTTTCTTGAATTTCCTCCCCATATTCAATTAGTTACCATTCATGTTCCCCAGTACATTACGGCTAATGCACAGACAACCCTCTGCCTGCTCCTTCATCATCTTTATCGGTGTCCCAACTTTCAATCCTCAACTGCCTGATGGTGTCTACTCTCTTAGTCATTTGTAATCATTTCATGGAATGCTTTCCTTGATCACGTATGTGTACAATTCACTGACTCCCCTATTTAAGATTCTTTAGAAAACTCATCTTTTCAGGAAGACTTTTGCTTAACCTTTAGTTGCACAACCAAAGTGCACAATGTTTCTCTCTTTTTTTCTTTCCACTCTGTTCTCTGCTGTCAAAATCAAGCCTGGAAACATTTGTGGGGAAGAGATATATTTATATCCCCTTCCGACAAATTCCTATTAGGTTAGTACGGTGTATTCTATGGCATTGAACTAAAAATAACCTTCATTCTAAATATGTGTCTGGAGACGGATCTTCCTCAACAAGATCTGAAGCTGCTATGAAAATTCAGGAAATGCTAGTACTTTACACCTCTCAGAACAGGTCTACACAGTGTGCTGAGTGCAAAATTATGGAGAATTTTCAGGGGCTGGCTAGCTTGCTAGGCTTGTCAGTAGCCAGCTCCCACTTCATCTCATATTGCATGTTCCATTTCTATTTCGAGCTTCAGAGCCCTAGGCTGTAGACACTGATCTCTCCTTCCTCTAGCTGGTCCTTAAAACCGGGAGAATGAGAACCACATTACTCTGTTCTTGCAATGGCTGCATGTTGCCTACAGGCTATTCATAGTCTCTGTTCTGGAGAAAAGTAGATGGATAGCCCAGAGGAGGCTGTTCTATAAAGATCAGGTATGCTGGTCAGTCGCCATGTATGTGTTAACTCCCTGATGACATTCATTGCTGATTTCAAAGATAGAGTGATCTCATATCAATCAGTATACAAAGCACTAATGTCACTTATTGTCATTCCCAACTTCTTGGTAGATCCAGTTCACAGATTCTTCTTTCGAGCAGGAAACATATACATCTGAACCAGCCTTAAGGAGGGAGAGGCTCAGGTAAAGCACTCAGAGAAAAGAGACAGAACAGTTCTTGTTGTGAACATCAAATCATGTAGTACCTTGTGCAACACTAAAGAAAACAGTAGACTTTGTTCCCTATTCCTGTGTTTGTCCCCTGCTCTGTTGTTTATTGCTGTTTCTCCATGTGTAGAGAAAATCCAGATTCAAGCTCCTCTGGCTGCTTATGATTTGTTATAGAAAACAGAAGCAGGAAAACCATTCCTGTGTTTGATGAAGGAAGAAATGTTTTAGACAGGCCTTTTCCCAACTTAAAGGCTGCTGTACCTTTCTAATAATGCAAATAAAAAAAATCTTTTTAAAAAGAATGAAAGAAGGTATGCTCAACCCACAGTAACCTGAAGACCTGCTTTCACTAGCCATGGAAGGGACTGAAGGCTGTCTGGAATAAAGTACTGTAAGTTAGTTAGTTAGTTAGTTAGTTAGTTAGTTAGTTAGTTAGTTAGTTAGTTAGTTAGTTAGTTAGTTAGTTAGTTAGTTAGTTAGTTAGTTAGTTAGTTAGTTAGTTAGTTAGTTTTATAGGTTGTCTTTCGATAAGAGGGACCCAAGGCAGCTCATAACATTACAGTAAGAAAGTTAGAATTAAAAATATAAGTGAAACATTAAAAAACAGTTAAACTATGGACTCATTAAAATACAATTGAATAATTACAAACAGGTAAACATTAAAAACTATCGTAACTTTTAAAAGGCATTCAGACTAAGTTTTCAGACTAAGAGGCAAACAAATTACTGGATCTGTGTAAGAGATCTAACAATGCACAGGTTCTAAATCTGGGCATCCAGGTGACATGTCAGAGTTGCCACCCTATCCTGGCCATGGAAGGATCATTGAATGCAGGTGGTGCTCATATGTATATAAAAACCTTAATGCTGATGATCTTACTCAGTTTAACTGAGCCTAGCGCTCTTTCAGAAATATTACTCCGTTTTTTATATGTGGGGAGAATCTCTGACAGGCTATAGTAAGCTTTTTAAAAACACCAAATAATTCATTTCAGTTTAAGAAATAATTTCACAAAATACATCAACACTTTATGCAAGATATGGTTTAATTATTATTTGAATAAATTCAGATTCTGAAGGGGTGTGAAGCAAGAATGCCTGTTTTCTCTTCATCTCTGTACTCAGGATATCTTTCAGCAACAAGTGAGAATGTCCATTATCTCAGGAACAACTGATAAACACATATTATATATAGATTATACAGGTATTCCAATAAGAAATTAATTACTATGATAAATCCCCATTCCTGTTATAGAAACATCAGTTCTTTTAGAATTCAATGTAGTCACAGATTATAAAGGGAGCAGAAGGATTTTGGAACAGTTCATTATTAAAATCTCCTCATTGACTTGAAGGAGTGATAACAATTTGTTTTAAATTAAGTGTCTTTTAAAATTAAGAGTCTCATCTATATAGAAAAACAGTGGCATGACTGAGCCAAGTTTTGGATGTTGCGGAGAGTGAAACATGCACATAGGTCAACAACAACAACAACAATACTTGGTTTCTTTAATACAAGGGAAAATTGAGTTTGTGTCATGGCACTCCCTTTTGTTATCAATAGGAATTGAGCAACATTTCCTCTAAATTTCTGCCAGCACTGGGGTGGTGGTTATCCTTTGCACACAGTGTTCTGGTCGCAACTTGAACCAAATGGGTGGCAGCGCTACAGAGCCACAGCCTGTACGGTTTAGAGGGAAAGTTGGAATTGAGTCATGTAGTGAAAATGTATTCATATTGATAGGCAAAAAGGCACTGATCACTCAGTTATATTATTGTTTGTTTACCTATGTAAACTTTTGGCTTTTTTAAAAAAAGTTATTTTTAGCTTTATTGTAGTATAGTAATATATTTTTCTCATGAACTAAGGTTTCTGAATGTGAGGATAAGGGCTCGCTCATACGTGAGAAAATAATCCCAGTTATCTTTCCATACCTTTGTTGTACTTATACATTTTTCAGTGGTCACGTGGTATATATATTGTTGGGAGCATTCACATTCTTTTTAACCATAAAGATTTATTTATTTCCATTTTAACTGGCTACACTGCTCTTTAATTTTGTATTGGTTCATTTTTTCTACTGTTTCTTAGAGCAAACAGCCTCCCCATTGTTACATACAGCACTGATGTTACCTGTCTGTCATGGGTTTGGAGGGAAAGTTCCATCCTATGGGGAGTGGAAGGCGGGACATCAGGAGGAGGGGCTGTACTGTATATATATGTGGAGTTTGTGTGAAGAGCTGAGAAGGAGAAGCTGGAGAAAAAGCTGAGAGAAGAAGCTTGAGTGGGAGTCTGTGTGTCAGACAGGGTACTACTGTGTGTCAGTCAGTACCAACCTGATAGGTTCAGGTGTCTGTATGGTTAGCCAGAACTGATAGGTTCAGGGTCTGTGCTTCAAGTTAAGTGTTCTGTGTGAACCAAACTGTGTGTATGTATGATTGAGACTAAGCCACGTTACTGTATCTTATTCACCTGATCATTTTATTTTCCCTGTGTGTTGTTTTAAATAAACCTTATTCTTTTATTTGTTGAAAATCCATCCCTGGTCTGTGTGACTTCTTATAGGGAATGGTTGGTGGCAGCTGAGTGAAACTGTGGCATATCCCAGTAGGTCTGGGTTTGTCACACCCATGTCCATTTTTTAAAGTCACCAAAGTTGATAGATCGATGAAGCGTTGCCTTCTCTCCACCCTCTTCTTTTCCCTTCTCTTCTTTACTCACTTTCCCTGCATATCTCTCTTTCAGTTCTTGGCTTTCATTTTTCTTTTCCCTTTTGAATAGCGTAGGGAGGAGGAAGCGGGTTTTGAAAGACTTTCAAAGTATTGTGAAGTAAGGTAAAGGTTCCTCTTTACAATTTGTCCAGTCGTGTCCGAATTTATGGAGTGGTGCTCATCTCCGTTTCCAATCCATAGAGCTAACGTTTGTCTGAAGACAATCTTCTGTGGTCACGTGGCCAGCACGACTAGATACAAAATGCTGTTACCTTCCCACCGTGGTGGTATCTATTTATCTACTCGTATTTTGCATGCTTTCGAACCGCTAGTTTGGCGGCAGCTGGGACAAGCGACGGGGGGTCACTCTGTCATGTGGATTTGATCTTACGACTGTAGGTCTTCTGACTTTGTAGCACAGAGGCTTCTGCGGTTTAACCCGCAGCGCCACCATGTCCCTTTGTATTGTGAAGAGCAGGCTTTAAAAAATGCAACACTCCTTTCTTTACAATTCAAAACAGAAAACCTCAAGCCCTCTTTTACCTGCAAGGGATGAGTGGATGTCTGTCACCATCTCAGCAATGTATTCATGTTGTTGTTGTTGTTGTTGTTGTTGTTGTTGTTGTTGTTGTTGTTGTTGTTGTGATGATGGTGGCAGCACCACTGTCAGCAGCTGCTAAAAGCAATTTAGTGATATCCCTTAAAAAAAATTAAGGGCACAAGCTCAAGGGCCATGAAATAGCCACCGCACCCAGAAACCCAACCCTTGGGCAAAGGAAACAAATTGACAGCAATGTTCACACATTTATTTATTTATTTATTTATTTATTTATTTATTTATTTATTTATTTATTTATTTATTTATTTATTTATTTATTTTATATCTCGCCTATCTGGTCGGGTCAGGACCACTCTAGGCGGCTAGAAATGATAAAGAATGAAGCAATTCATCATTGGTGCAATTACAAACAACCCTCCTGGCAAGGGGGAAATAAACAGATAGTTTTAAAAAGTAACACATTCACATAGTAAAATTGCTAAATGTCACAAATTGTCCTGGAGGTAGGATGGAATGTACTTGTACTTCAGAAAGCTTGATGGTTGTTAAAATCAAAGTTTAAAACCAATCCTAGAAAAAAAGAACTACTGCACTTTTATTTGTCAGACACCTTTTGAAAAAGCTGTACACATAACTTGTACAAGATCTTGCAAGTTCTGTGTCATGTTTTATGACTGGAAATGCAAAGATCAATTCAGAGTTATTGTTTTTCCCTTAAACAAACAGGAAATAGAACCTTTTGATAAATCTCTATATAAAGTACTATGTAACTCTTCTGCTCTACTTAAACTATGAAATCGTATGAAAATAATTTTCTTGATTTTTAATAACTTTAAGGAATTGTAGGAAGTTGCTGAAATGATCAAGTTGTCAAATAGTATCAGAGTAAGAGAAAATGGGCAATGAACACTATGTTCTGTGAAATAGTGTTTTATGCATACATTATTAGAATAAAAATATGAAGACTACATATTCATATTTTCTTTTTTTCTTTTTACTATGATATAAGTTATTTTATAGTGTTGCTATATAAATTTTTTTTGAAACTAAGTACAAATCTAAGCAGACTTTCTAGGTAGAATTTGGGTATACAGTAGTACCTTGGTTTACGAAATTAATCTGTCATCCAGGATGTTACGTAATGCAGAAATTACGTAAACTGGAACGCAGATTGCCATAGCAACCGGGGCAGCACTAGAAACCTCCAGGCATGATGCATCCTTTTCATACAGCAGGAAACAACCTGTAAAAACCGTAAACCGAGGCATTATTTCTTACAGATTTCAGCTCATAAACCAAGCCATACGTAAACCAAGATATGCCTGTAATTTGAATCTGAGTTTCGTTTTAAGCAAAACGAGTGAATGATTCATTTAGTGGGAAGCTTTAAATGAAAATAGAACTGTTCATTTTGCAGTTGAGATGAGTACTCATTGATCCAGTGTTGTCACCAAAACCCATCCCCCCACTCAAAAACCCTGAAACTTAATCCAGATAAAATGGAGGTGGCTGGATGGTCTGTCCAGTGGAAGTGATTATTCTCTACTAGACAGAGTTGCATTCTGGCTGGAGGAACAGGTGCCACATTACCCATCTCTGTCAACGGAGATATGTGATGCTTCACTGGCATGGAATGCCATTTATCACCTTAGGCTAGTGCATCAACCTTAGTTGTACTGGGAGAGAGAGAGACAGGCTGGCCACAGTGATTGTTGGTGTGATATTATCCAGATTAATCTCCTAGAAAGTGGTCTGCATGGATCTGCCCTGAAGGCACTTGTGAAACAACTATGAGTTCACAATATAGCAACAAGATTACTAGATGAGTCCGAGTATTGTGACCATATTGTGATCATGTTTAAGCCACTGCTTATACTAGTTACATTGTACATTTCCACACCCATTTCAACACTAACTGGTCTGGATTTTTGAAGGTTAGGACCAGGGTACTTGAAGGGCCATCTTGCTCTATGTGTGACTACATTTGTTGTTGTTTAGTCGTTAAGTCATGTCTGACTCTTCGTGACCCCATGGACCAGAGTGCGCCAGGCCCTCCTGTCTTCCACTGCCTCTACACAATATATTAAGTGAAAGGCCTTTTGTGGGTATCCCTACCTCTTGTGTAAACCACCCAGAGTGGCTTAGGTTGCCAGATAGGCAGCATAGAAATTAAATACAAATGTATGTACATACCCTCTAAAGCAGAACAAAAGGTTTCTAGGAAGACAGTCTTCTCTTAATGGTGTCCAAGATATGGAATGTTGCCTGCCTGGTGCCTACTTTATTATTCTTTTGGCCCCATTCAAAAATATTTCTGCGTTTCTGGCCTTTCAATCCTGCTGGCTAACTTTTAATGTTGCATTTTAGATTTTGTTGCCTTTTACGTTTTGTTTTATGATTGATGGCTTTGCATTATTTCTGTTTTAATTGTGTGGGTTTTTTTTTAACATTTCCTTCTTACGATTCTGGAAAATCATATTGAAAGATGATACAGAAATGATCTCTGGTTACTAATTAAGCTCCAGAAGTTTTATAGCTTCTTACTGCAGTAAAGTCCTTGATCTCAAAGACTTGGGTGTGGTTGCCCACTGCCCAGGTTGATATTGATGCCCTTCATTGTGTGATATAATTGAATCATACTGTACTGTCAGCCAAACTATAGCTAAGACCCATGAGATTATCTTGACTATGGCCATTTTACTGTATGTTATTTATTTCAAATATTTATATCTCTTTCATTATCTAAATTAAATAGTAGTTCACATTAAGTATGAAACACACACACACACCCCTCTTGAGGAAGAGCCCCAAAAGCTACTATTTTCTGTTCACTAAAGGAGGAAAGGGCCCTAGGCCTTATTTTGCCTGGAAGTGTTAGATTTGAAAAGGCCTACAATTCTGAGCATTCTTTCCTAAGGGTTCCCTACCACAGAATGAAAACTAGTACTATATAGGCTGGTACATAGAGCTGATGGCCATTTTTAATAAGACTGTTTCCCCCATAAAAGTGAGTAGTCGGCTTTGTTCCAGCTCTAAGAGGGTATTGTTTTGATAATCTGTATGATTTTAAATGATCCATCTTCCTATATGCATCTCACTAATGCCCAGTAATCCAGAGCAAAACATCTTAACAGGTTTTTTTCCAAGGTTAATCAGTAACTAATTATCTGGGCAGGCAGGAACCAAATGTGCACAATTTAAGATAAAATTCTGTGTAGTCAGAGAAAGGTGACATGTTTCATTTGCAATAAAGCCTGGGCATACTCTTTCCATTGTACTGACTGGTACTTGATGTCAGCATTAACGCCCACAGGAGATAAAGCAGTGTGTTGGATAACAAGCTTCCAAGGTGGTGGTAGCCCAGATCCAGAGGATGCTTTCCTGAAAGATCTTAAGTGGTTGTCTTCTAAAGAACAGATGCTGGGGAATCTTCAGTTTTCTAAGTTCCTTTCTTCAAGAATACTTTCTGCTGTCCAGAGATTTTGGGGAAGTTCATAGAATCTGTTTCCAGAATCTGTTACATCAGGAAATAGCTAAAGGCTTACATGGCTTGTAAATTTCAGTTTTATCATTGGACTCGATGGCTTTATCGGCCCCTTCCAATTTGATTATTCAATGATTCTTTGAATCTCTTACAGAGGAACTAGTGTTTATACAGTGGACCCTTGACTTACAGATGGCTTGACTTACAGACTTTTTGAGTTACAGACTTCTGTGGCCGCAAAATTTAGGTTTGACTTGCAGACTGAGATTTGACTTACAGACCAGAAAAAAACCAAAATGGAACAAAAACAGCCTGTTACGGGATTAATCGGTTTTCAGTGCACTGTAAGTCAATGGAGACTTGACTTACAGACTTTTTGACTTGAGAACTGCCTTCCAATACGGATTACGTTCTCAAGTCAAGACCCCACTGTAATTGACATAAACTGAGACTACAGCTTTCTGTTTTCCATCTGTCGTAGTAAATGCTCTTGCTTTGGTCTTGGTTGAAAAAGAGAAACAGCATCTGATGGTTGTTGTGGGTTTTCCGGGCTGTTTGGTTGTATTCTTAAGATTTTTCTTTTGCCAGTCTCTGTGGCCGGCATCTTCAGAGGACAGGAGTCAGAACTCTGCCTGTGCTCTGCTGCAGTTTGTTGGATAGTTGAGTATTTATAGCTGTGGGATCAGCCTTTGTCCTTTTCAGGAGGTTGGGTGATTATGGTGATCAGTGTGTTTTTTGTTGTGGGTCTATTTTTGTGACAAGGGGAAGATATGATCTGTCACTGTGATTGATGGGTGTTGTTAGCTTAGTGTGCAGTGATTGCTGGTCCTTATAGAGTTCGTTGACCTTTTGCAGGCTGTATTTTTCAGTGCTGAGAGCCACACTTTGTTGGGTTGCTGTTGAGAAACAGCATCTGTCGCCTTCATCATGGCAAGGTTGTGAGTAGAAATTAATAGTTCTGTAGGTTTCAACAAGCAGTAAATGAAGTTGCTACATTGCTGCTTAAAGATTAATCAGCGACACAAATTTCAGTCCATTGCCTGCCCCCCCCCCACTTCCTACTTCCTTTGTGGCAGAATCAAACCCACAAACCACTGATATCTCCTGTGCTTTTGGTCTTCAGTTCCATAAACAATGATTCCTTCAAAGATAGTGTTTAATATAATCTCCATTGCAGTTCCATCTGGTGCCTGAGGTCCCACAGCATGCAGAGAATGTTTCAAGAGTAGGCAGATCAGGTTCCTGGGCAGGTCTGCTGTTTCAGGTGCAGCCTTGTGTGACTGAAGGAAGGACCTGACATCAAATTTTCACAGTGTGCTGGATAAAAATATATGTGATAGTGGCAAGCATTTATCTTCAAACAAGGATCTGCTTCATCAAAGGTGT
Organism: Pogona vitticeps; assembly: GCF_051106095.1. Lineage (NCBI taxonomy): Eukaryota > Metazoa > Chordata > Lepidosauria > Squamata > Agamidae > Pogona > Pogona vitticeps. The sequence goes on along the minus strand of NC_135786.1, from coordinate 131,378,144 downwards.
GTGAAATGCAATTTGAAGTACCCAAGGGATATGTGGAGCGAGTGCTGAACTCAACTCTTGCCTTCTGATGTTTGTGTGTTACCGCTATGGCTCTTTTTCCAGCCCCACTATTAGATCCAGGGTTGGTAAATCAGGTGGCAAATCAGGGTGGGTGCCAGAAATCAACAGACTACCAGGGAACAGGTGGAATATTCACCCACATCCCCTACTTTTGTACTGTTTGCAAATAGGGAGGAGTGAAGCTCAGTAGAACGGGTCATGATTTGTATGCCAAAGGTCCCAGGTTCAGAACCTGCCATTGCAGCCATAGCTGAGGGAGAGCTCTTCTGAAGACCCTAGAGGACCCTGGCCATTCACGGTAGACAGTTTTGAATTCGATGGAACGATGATCTGACTCATTATTAAACAGCCTCATTATGTTCAAAATGTTATCCATGATGACCTGTCCTGAAGTATGAAGCATGGCACAGCCTTCATGCAAAATAAAGATGTCCAGTAGCTACTAGTCACTATGGTTATGTATTCCCTCCAGTATCAGAGGCAATGTACCTCTCACTATTGTCTGCTGGGGGGGAAGAGTAGCTACTGCACTCATACCCTGCTTGTGGGCTTCTTAAAGGCAAGGGATGGGTCACTGTGGGAACAAAATAATACGAGGGGGTGCTGACAAGTATTGAGCCTTTCCCAGAAAAAATTGAGCTAGGAAGCTATAAAGTGCAGGGTGTATTGGCCAATTTGTCTGTATTCAATGGTGCAAAAATCAACTACCTATGATTTTAACTTATCTTTCATGTTCAGGTCCAAAATGAACATGGCAGCACCTCCAGAAAAGTTCAGTGTGGAAGAGCATAGGACCATAATCAAGTTCCTGTTTCTCCAAGGGAAAGGTGCAGAGCAGATCCATGATGAAATGTCACAAACTATGGGTGACAGTGGCCCTTCATATGCAACAGTTAAACATTGGGTGTCAATTTTAAACCTGGCCATGTGGCAGTTACAGCTTCTTAGCTCAATTTTTTTCTGGAAAAGGCTGAATACTTATCAGCACTCCCTCATAGTCTAGCCTTTTGTTCCTGTTTAGCAAAACTTTTGGTATGTCCTTATTTGTCTAACACTTCAGATGAAGCCCCTGGGCAAATTCAGAATTTGGGGGCACAAATGTGCCAGTTGCAAAGAGATTTGAGTTTCACATACCTCTTTCTCTATGACATACTGCCCAGAAAGATGTCTGGGTACATTTTTGGAAGGGTCTTTAACCAGGGGATTAGCAAGAAGTAGACAATGTACTGTACTTAGAGGCCTCACTAGGTATAAATTGTACTAGTACTAGAAGTCCAGTAGGATGATTTTCTGATCTTCTAATGGCATGAAGAGCTCTAGGAAGGAAGGCTGTACTGTAACTACTGCTAAGGCTGTGTTGGAGATGCTGGTTGATAGAAATATCTGTATGAAAACTAAAACTCAGTGAAAGCAGCACATAGGGTATGCAAAAAAAGTCTTCCCTTTCAAAGTCCTGTCCATTGTGTGGTTTTAGCAAGAACAGTACAAAAGATTCCAATTCCTCTTGTAACTGCACATATTTATGCATGGCATGCAAGTGTTTCTGTGACCTTGTATGGGGTTGACTGTCTCTTGAGTGTGTTTTTCTAAAAGCTCAGGGAAATGTGTTGAATGGAAATTCATGCAAGTTTCTTGTAGGGTACAAAATTTTCTTTTGTCCACTAGATATAACTTAATTTGGCTGCAACTGATTGTTCAGCCTACTATGATACCAGAAATGTGCTCTCCTGCTTTGCTAATGTAAAGACTGGGACCTTACTTCACGGTTCTCTGCTTCAAACCTAAAGAAGCCTGTCTTAAAAGAAGGTGTGGAGCCAACTTTTAGTCTATATAGTGGAGAGCAACTGCCTATTGTCACCTTTGTTATCTCTCTCTCTCCTCCTCCTCTCTCTCTCATGCAGATTCTAAACCTATTTTGCTTTATCTTTTGAACTGCTTGCTTTCACCCCAGGTTTTATACCATCTTTGCCTAAGGAAGAGTTTTGGAGTCTAGAAGGCTCATCATATTTGTAACTTTTTAGTGATCCATAAGAGGTATTGCCCAAACTTGGTCTTTGTCAGTCTTCAGAGCCAGACTTCTCAGATGTTTTGTCCAGGTGTTCACTTCAGGGTATGAGGTCTGATGAAAAAAAAAGGAATGGGGTGCACATGCTAGGAATACCCCATCTCTTCCAACCTCCTTTAATGTGTTTCAATTCAGGATTAAAGCTTCAAGAGGGGTTCATGCACCTCAGCAAAAGTGCATACTCGGGGGATGGGATCCTGCTCAGTGCACATTCCTGATGACGCCAAGACTTGTTCACTCAAATATGCATACAGTATTAGGCCCGCCAGGCCTTTGTCCACACAAATGTCAAGAGTGGAGCAGAAAAGGACAGCGCATGGAGCCATGCTTGGGATGGGCTAGCATGATGTCTTCTGTGCCATGTCCCAACTCCTCACATTCAGGGGAATGCCTAAACAGAACTAGAAAGTTACTGATAGATACAAAGCATGGTCATGCCCGGCTTGTTCAGTCATCTGGCGGGCTACTGGCTTTCTTAACTTGTAAAGGGCAGGTAATAATCCAGTTTATCTCACAGATTGAGTTTTATGATTCCCCACAATGAGTCTTATTGTCTTACTTCAAAGACAATAGTGACCTCCCTCTCTTGTGAGGGCAAAATACAGCAAACATCAAGAAAACATTTTGTGACTGAAAAAATGGATTTTAATCCATGAATGTTCACAGTGAGATGAGCTGTAATTTTAAAGGTGGCACAATACTTTGGTTTCATTTTTGTTACGCATGCTGAAGCAGACTAACATGGCTGCCTGCTTTAAACATAGCTAATTAAAGTATTGCTTTTGGCAAGCTCCAAGAATTTGTCATATTCCCAGAATGGCATTTCCCTCGTTACTTCTGCCTACCAACAAGAATGCTAACGCCCTTCTATGCCTGTCATGAGTCTGAACTCTGGTATCCTGTAATCTTTCTGCCCTCTTCCCTTCCTTGGCCATCCACCTCTTCAAAAGTGTAAGCTATCTAAGTTCATAGTCCAACGGGCAGGACACTTAGTTTACAAATCTCTAGACTGCATTTATAAGCCAGAACTTTTAAAAAGTAATATCCAAGGATAGTAGCAAAGTCTGGGCTTTTATGTTGGATAGGAAATTTGCTCGTAAATGGAAAGGACAATCCCAGTCGCAGTGCTGGAGAATACAATCAGGAAGAGGCTTTCTGTTCCTTAAAGGGGGGAGCCTTTCTCACAGAATACCGTCAAGTCATTTTGGAGTGTGCTAATTGCAGTTCTGGTTATGACATTTGTTGGCACAAGCTCAAATTACACTTGCCACCAGCTTCAGAGGCAGTGCCCACCCCACATCTTTATTTCTGGGCTGCACTGAGTATAGAATTTATGACAAGCTTGGATCTAGGGTTGAAAATTTAAAATAAGGTTCCTTAAGATATCAGCCTGGGAAGTCTGTTCTTGAAGGTTTTTTTGTATGTGTTAACCACTTTTTAAATCATTTGTTGGAGGCTAATATTTTCTTTCTCAGGTCAGGTGAGAATATGTACCTTGGAAAATACTGTGTTTCACAGGGTATAACAGTGGTAGGGAGAAAGAGGGCACTGGAGGTCAGACAAAGTTGGGTATAGCCAGCCTTTCCCCTAGCTGCATTGGCCCTCATTGCTCTGCCAGTTGCCTTTGGGCCTGCTTGTGCTGTTATTTAATACTAGGTCAATCAATAATAAGGGCTGCCTCATCCATGAACAAGTCACTGGAGGCAAGGAAAGGCTGACATGACTTGCATGACTGTGAACGGATGGATAGGCTAATGGGACTTGATCTCTCAGCTGTATGTACCTGGGAGTTTGGTTCAATACAAGCAGAATGTGAAGGGCCTGGAAGGAAGCAGCCCATTTACATCTGATTTTAGGAAGCCAGTAAGAACTGTTGCTGGTCAGCTGGGTGAGACTCAGTGTAATATTATAAGCTGAATCCAAATAAGGAAGGTATGTGGTTGGTAGTTGGCTCTTGGAACAACTAAACCCGTTACAAGTGCCAATGACCAGCCTGGCAGTCATTCTGGATATGCAAATGGTTTTTGAGACTAGCAGTGCTTTTTTTCTAGCTGAGGTGATACTCCAGGTGCATCCCTTCCTAAGAAACCTGGACTTCATGTTGTAGCTACTTTTAGGTTAAAACTACTGCTAACCCCTACAGAAACTTTTACTACGAGAAAATGTGTTCCACCACTAGCCATGTTGGGCAGAATTAGATGACTCGAACATCATACGAGTTGCCGGTTCTTGATCAACTAATTGAACTTAATGTCCTTGGGACTTAGGGTAACATCAGGACCTTTTCTTATCTTTGTGCCCTTCCATATATTCAGCTCCACTTCTGAGATCATGGCACAGATGTATTGTTGAAATTAGACTTCACAATGACTGGGAACAGGACCTTTTCATTAGCAGCACCCACTTTGTGGAATGCTGTCACTAACAAATTTCATCTGGTGTGATACTATATTCTTCTAGGTGTCTGGCTAAAACATGTTTCAGAAAGCATTTACTAATGATTAGCAGATGTCTTAGAATTAGTTGTTTTCAGTGCTTCCGCTCACTGTAAAAGTATGTTCCTTATATTCACATTCTTATTTGTAATTTAATATTTCATCAGTTGTTATGTACTGTGCAGAGCTTTACTGTTTTGGGAGATGTATAGCAATTGGGTTTACTTTTACAATATATTGAAAACAGGGATGCAATAGTTTAAAATTAAATAAAGAACAAACGATCTCCTTGATGTGGTGAGATTCACAAAGTTTTTTGGACTCACTAGGAAAATGGGGAGAGAAGATTTTTTCTTAAGATTACTTCCTGTTGAAGTTTGGGCTGTTGGGTTCCTATTGGAGCAATCCACCCATTAAGGAATTCTAGGCATTCCTGAGGCTCTCTGAGCTTCTGTTGATACAACTATTGATATTCTTGTGGCAGAGCTTGAAGCTACTTTTTGGATTGCAACTCCCAGAATCCCTTGCCAGCATGGCCACTGGTCATATTAGCTGGGAGATTCCAGGGCCTGTGGTCTAAAAAGGTAGCTTTTCCGAGCTCTGCTAAGTGGAATATGGAGATGACCTGGGTGACTGACATGATTTTTTCTGAGAAACGTCTCTTGTTAAGCCCACTCAGTGATAAATAAGGGGGGGGGGGCACAGGTAGAACACAAGTGGCAGAAAATTCCTTACAGTTTGATAAAATCCTGATAAGAGTTCACTTTGGAGCCTGTGTGGCACCTAATTGCCTCTCTGCTTTTGAGAATTTAATGGAAAAGATGACACCCCTCCTCTTGAGATCATTCCAAGCCATCTCCTTCAATCTTTAGAATTCTTTCCACATCTTTAGTATTGGTGGCACCAGTCTCCTCATGAACAATTATTGAACTAGATGTGACATGAGAGAGAAGGACTGGACTGCTAAATATATTTTTCTTTGTTTCCTGAAGGTGTGGACAGGGGGCTATAACATGGGATAAAGAGTATTAATTCCTGTTTCTCCCATTTTAGTCTTGTCTTCCCATGGGGTTTCCGAGGACCACCCACATTTCATATGACATTTTGGAAAAGACTGAGTGGAAGGCATATACTCTTGGATGCCACTGCTACGGATGCTCACTACCATAAGTATCTGTAGGCAGTAGTGTCTAACACCGCATCCCTTGTCTAGCCCAGTTTTTGTGTAGTGGTTCAGAGGATCAGTGGAAAGCTGGTTGTCTAGCAAGATCTCCAGGCCCAAGTGATATGCATCAAATTATCAAGTACTTATTCCATCACATCTGGAGGGCACTAGGATGAGGAAGGCTGCCTCGCAGTCTTGCCGAGCTTTCAGTGGCTGTGCCGGTCAGGATGCGGTGAGAGTTAAGTGGAGTTGCTGTAGAGCCAGCTGATATTGGAGTTCAGCAAAACAATGCGTACCCTGTGTACAGACAAACAGAAATGCTATTTGCTAGACTCCATTCATTCTGTCTAACAGGACACAAAGGAAAGTCCAGATACATTTCAGGACAAACCTGTTCAGTTAGTTTCAGCCTGCCTCGGCTGCCTTGGTCCAGCTATTATGGGATTCAGTAAGTCTATGCCGGCACAAAGCTAGAAATGTTATTGAAAAAAGTCATCAAAAAGATTATCTGAGGAGAGAATCCTATCCAGGAGAGAAGAGTCCAAATCTGTGTAGGTAGCCACATGTTTCAGGCCCAAAATTGTATATATAAATATATATATTATACTTTTTTGCATCTCTTAATTTTAATTGAAACTGTTTTAAAAGATCCCAGTGATTGTGCTTCCTTTGGAAGGAACTTGGGAAGGCATAAGGAAGTTTACCCTTGACTAAGTGGGTGAACTACTGCCTTATCTTCCCTAGTAAAAGTGACTTCATTTTTCAGCATCTGAGATTTTAAATGCCTGTGGCTACAGTCTTGAGAAGGCATTACATCCCTGACACTAGAAAATGAAATATTCATCATTATGACTTGGGTGTCACCATGCTTCTCAACAACTATAGGGTTCACTTGAACGTTAAGTGAGAAGCATGGTGACACCCAAGTCATAATGATGAATATTTCATTTTCTAGTGTCAGGGATGTTTATTTAGGAATTTGGAAGATGAGTTAGGGGGTAAATAGATATTATCTTGTTTACAAAGCAGTTAATTTTCATCCTATTAAAAAAAAGTGAGTAATCCAAGCTTCTCTGTGTCTGCAGTTGCTTAGCAGAAAGAAGTGCAGTTGCCATGACTCAGCTTCCCAATAACCTCCCCTGGATGACTGAGAATCTTCACAGTTATTAAGTCATGCTAGTTGTGACTTTACTAAGTCACAGCCAGAGTAGAGTAAGTCCATTTGAATCAGTGGAATTTACAGAGGAGTTGATGCACCAAATACCCTCTGATTCAATGAGTCTGCTCTAGTAAGCCTTAAGATATACGAAGCAACAGGATTTCAGTCAATGTGTCAAGATATAGGTGAACCCTTTCCCCCGAAACATGATCTTGAAACCAAAATGCATGCTGCAGCTCCTTCCATCTAGGAAGCTTACCTGGCCTCTACACCATTAGCCATGCGAATTTGGGACATTAAAAACAGTACATAAGTTTGGAACTGCCCACCAGAACTTGATGCACAGCCTTGAAGATGATTCATCACCAAAAGCTCACTATTTTTTTCCTTTCTTTAAAATTTCTTAATGGTCAATTAAAGGCTATCACCTGCTCCTGCATTTGGATCGTTTCCACAAGCATGTGTCCCTTTCCTGATTTTTCATGATTTACTTGGTTCTCCCATTTCAAAAGCAAAGCGTACTGCTTATATACCGCCCCATAGTGCTTCAAGCACTCTCTGGGCAGTTTACAAGTTAATTATGCAGGTTACACAATGCACACACACACACACACCCCACCCCAGCAAGCTGGGTACTCACATTTTACCAACATTTAACTCTCTCAAGGAGAGTTAGCAGCCAGTAGTACCACTGAAAGCCACTTGTGTGAATGGGTGTAATGCTCTTGCATTGTAAATGTGACTGCACTGAATGAACTTTTACCATTGAATGCAGCATCCCTTGACGTCTCTGATGGGATTTTTTTTTTCTCTCCCTTTCCAGTCTACGTTGTGGAAGAACGGCGAAGGGACGACACAGGTGAAAGTGCCTGCCTGACGGCATGTTGGACTGCACTGTGCTGCTGCTGCCTTTGGGACATGCTGACCTGAGTGCCCTGAGATGCTAAGTGTCTCAGTACCTCTAATGTGGAGTGCTATGCATTCTCCTCCTCCTCCTCCTCCTCCAATCTCCTTTCTCTCCTCAACAGCTTTTAGTACTGTAATGAATGAGACGCTTTGCACAGGCGACAATAATACATGTCCGCCATAGAGGTAGCACCATGATGTTGGTTATGCACTTTTTAGTTTCAGTGGAGGAAAACCTCCTCCATCCACTCTTTGTAGCGTATGTTTCTAAGACTCTGTGGTTCCTTAAAGAATGTGCTAAACACTTTTTTTGGCCAAAAGGCTTTTACTGCAAATTATGTTTTTATAATTCTTACCACTTTTAGAAACTGAGTAATATGCAATAATTCGAGCCAATCATTTGTGTTTTTCTTACTTGCTTCCACTTCTGTTTTAATAAACTTTGTTCAATAAAGGTATGAGCCAGTAACATGAAGGCTACACGTCAGTTTTTGTTCTCATGTGCTTCTAAGGTACCAAAGGCAGTAATGCCAAATATTTGCCCAGAGATAACTTTAGAAAGCTCCACTCCCTCTTTGTGCCATGTCATTTCTACACAGTAGGTAGAACACAGTGCCCTTTTTATGACTAATGTTTCCTGGAAAAATCTTTGAAGAAATTGATGCTTTGAAGAAATTGATCAAAGCCCCCCTTCCTTCTGCCATACTTCTAATGCCTTGCAAATTATATTCTTCATTCTACTAAGCTTTAAAAATTACAGCTACTAGGCAAGAGGTTGTGCAGATTGATTTCTTCAGTAGAGTTCACGGAACTTCTTCTCTGCTCTGCCTAAAGTATCCTGCAGATATATGACTGTACTGTTAACTGTTTTTAGAATGAACAAGCCAGGAATTTGTTCAGCAGTTTGTAATACACAGCCAATCCTTCTGAAGCCTCCATAACTGAAACTGACAGCCATGTTTGGCTGCTTGCTAATTTCAACCTTCTGATTTGAATCAAAATTTCATTTCAAGCAGCATTCTCTACATGCCCATAGAAATCTCTAGTTCCAATATGGGGAACCTACCAGTCATGCTCATATGCTGTACAAGAAACAAACTTCACTGTAGTGGTGATTGGCCTGTCTGCTGGCATGAAAGACACGTGGATTTGAGTAGTTTACTGTAATGGGCTTGCATCAAGGAATTTACCGTATTTTTTCCATGTATAAGACTATACTTTTATCTAAAATCTTTAGACTAAAATTGAGGCTCGTCTTATGCACGGAAGTAAGCTGAGGAGAGAACAAAAACAAGTGGAGGGGAAAGCAGGGATTAAAGTGATCCTTTCCCCTTACACTTGCTAAGCCCAATTTATTTTTCTCTATTTATTTGTCTTATACACAGAAAAATATGGTATATACCCTGTTTCCCCCAAAAATAAGGCCTAACCTAAAAATAAGCCCTAGTATGATTTTTCAGGATGTTCGTAATATAAGCCCTACCCCCAAAATAAGCCCCAATTAAGTAAAACCCCACCCTCCACCATTGTGCAGCAACCAGATGATGATGACATGAATGTAGATTGTTGTACATGAAGAAACAAAACATCCCCTGAAAATAAGCCCTAATGTGTTTTTGGAGCAAAACTTAATATAAGACCCTGTCTTATTTTCGGGGAAACAAGGTACAGCATTGAAGACCCTCTCCTGATTAGGATATGAAGGAGCTTTTAATACTAAAGCTTCACCACCACAACACACACACACACTGCTTGCAAAAAAAATTTTTTTTCATCACAAGTTATTAATATGATTATTAATATGGTGTAAAATACCAACTTGCACTGGTAATCACTTACCAGTGCAAGTTAGTATTTTACACCATGCACCAGTGTCATACCGTAATGAGTATTCAAATGGCAATTATAATTGCTTCTGATATTTTCCTGCAGATTCATGAGTCGGAATACAGTATTGCTCTCTTAGTTATTTCTTGCCCCCAACCAAACAGTGAAACAGAGCAGCCTGCAAAACTGATTTTGGTCATTCACCAGTGAAGCTTAATTGTTGTCTGAAGGTATCTATCCATAAGCATTTGTGGAGCGAAATATCACCAAGAGCAAATTGCTCAAATTGCTACAGAAGTATTATGAACACAACAAATTGATTGTAAGCATATATACACTGGCTGTTTTGTGTGTACATATAAAGACTCTGAAAAAATGGAATAATATAGGATAGATTTTCAAAAAAAAAGTACAGTACTCTGGAAGACTTCCTTTTCTCCCCCAACCCTCTTTTTTTCAGTTTTAAAATGCGAGGGGGAGAAATGTCTACAAAATAATATTTCCTGTTTTGAAATGTATGAAATGCTTTAAGACTTTTTTTCTTATAAAACATAAAATGAATTTTTTGTGTGTGGGGGCAAAGAATCTAAAACATAAGGGGAAGAATCACCATCCATATGGTAGACAGATGCTGATACACACATTGGGAGGTGCCTTCCAGTGACCTTAGTCAAAGGTCACTGGTTACTATTTTCAGCCTTTATTTTTCCTTCTCATATAGCAAGTATTAAAATACACACCCTTGAGTAGTCTAGGATACAGCAGTTGGCAGCCCTTTCTAGTACTGGACATAGTACTGCAGCTCAGCTTGTAGGAAACAAGACACACAGACTTTTGGGATTGCAATCCTATGTGTGCTTTGACTTACTAAGCTATACTGTAGATGATTTCATATTATAGCAATAAAAAAATAGATTTCATAAAGCATTGCACATATTTTAATTTTTCCCATTAAAAATAATCAAGAAAAAATAGGACTTTTCCTATCATACATTATTATTATGTATCCATGATCTCAAAATGATGTGAATGCTTGGGACTAACTTTTTAAAATTAAAGCTACTATTTTGCAGGTGAAAACTGAGAACTTAAATTAATTTTAGCCCACTAGAATTAAAATTTAACTGATACTGTGATTATCCTGTTGTCCAATGTTTGCACTTAGATATTCTGCAGGCACCTTTCACTGTGTACTCAAATATAATGTAACAGACACACCTTTTGATAGGCACAGTGGCAATGATGTGGCCTGATCCTTTTTGCTTCAAAGCAAAGGAGTCACCATTCTAAATTTTTGAAATAGAATTACAGATGTCTAGAGATGGAATATCCTGGACCCAGATAGTCAGGAAGCCCTGTTGCACCTCCCTGAATCAACTTGTCCACTTAGAGGTCACCATGCAGCATGCCAGACCAGCATCCCACTCACTGCGTCAAACTCGGATGTAGCCCGGCTGATGGTTCTCTGCCTTCCTGCACTTCAGGCCACTCCAGCCAAGGGGGTGGGATGATGTGTCTCCCTACTCAGGTGCTGAGTGCCCAGAAGTGCAGGAAGGTGGAGAAGCAGCAGTTGGGCTACATCCAAGATTGGCACGATGAACAGGATGACAGTCCTGTGCACTGTGTGGTGACCCATAAGTGGACAGGTCAGGTCGAGTTAGGGAGGCAGGACTGGGCTTCCTGGCCACATGGGTCCAATATATTTGTAGATAAATATGAATATCTCTGTCAAATCTGTCTATATTGCTGTTCAGCCAATTAGTGATTTCCTGTAAGGTGGAAAGGGGTAATATAAACATTTTAAATTACAAAAATGTGGTATGAACTGAAAGTTACGTACAGTACCTTGTATTTTCTTCTCAAAAAAAGTAAGACATTGTAACAGCCACCCTCAAACCTCAAAGAGTGGTTGCTACTTCACTTTAAAACTCTGCTGCCACCAACCTATCCTTAAAAAATCATAAAAGGACAAGTGTAACTTTGAAAACAAAAACTAGTTTATTGATTACAGGAAATAAAAATGGTAAATCACTGGTGAAGAATCAATAAGTCAATCACTGTAAATAAATCACTGGCTCTCACAGACTATTTCACACTGACAGGCTCTCTCACTCACTATAACAAACAAACTCTCATCTCTAATCTCTATCTCTCAAAACTGATCTCTCAAACACCATACACCCCTTTATATCCCAGCTCCTCCCCCTTTAGCACCACCTTCCGTCCCCTCATTGGCTGCTGTTCCACTGCCCAGCTGTGACGGACAGGTGAGGGCAGGGCTGAACGTTACAGATATTATTATTCTTTAATTAGTAGTAAGACTGATTATGGCATGCCCGGACAGCATAGTGAGTTGGTATCTGGTTGTAGAGTCGGAGTTGGAGAGTTCAGTTCCCCACTGTGCATGTCAGTAGAGCCAGCCGGTGTGGCCCTGGGCAAGCTGCACAGTCCCAGCCTGAAAGAAGGGAAGGGTAAACCACTTCTGAGTACTCTCTACCTAAAAAACCTTGGAAAGGGTCACCATAAGTCAGAATTGACTTGACGGCACATGATTAAGAGAGATTACAGTGTTTCATCATCAGCTGTGGAAACAGCTAAAACTTGCTGTCAGAATTGGTGTATGTGGGCACATGCGCATACCAATCACAAGACCACTAGGGCCCACACACGAGGTTCCATGTACTCTACGTCTGGATCTGGAGATCTTACAGATTTTTGATTTTCACTACATCTGATCTGAGTGCCTTGCCACAGACCTTTTTTCAAAGAAATACAATCACCACCACCACCCCCGAATTACCACAACAGTGTTGCCTACTTCCAGGATAGTCTCTAACAGGTATGCACATTTTTATGTTTTTGGATTGCAGTTCCAAGGATTTAACAGACAGCAAGGCCAGGGAAGGGCAGGCAGCCTTGAGAACGAGTCCTGCTCCATGTGAGCAAAATGTAGGTGTCCGTAGGTGCGTGTATGAAGGCTGAAATGCCCTGAATTCTGTCTGGGGAACTTTTGGAGAATTCCGAGAGTTGAAATCCAAAAGAACAAATGAGCACACCCCCAGTTTCTAAGAAACAAAGAGCTCTTAAGAGTTTATACACCTACATAATTGTAGCTGTTTCTTCATAGAACACTGACTACTGTAACTCAGGCTATAATGCTGCAACTGAAGCCTATTTTATTGCTACTTCAGTGTGATAAAAGAGTTGAGCAATGTCCCCCCCATCTGCCCCTCCCAAAATTTTGCTGCTGTACTCCCAAAATCAGAAAGCTGTGCTCTGACTAAAGCAGAATGTTCAGCACACACCTTGGGATTAGTATCCAGCTGCAACGGTCAATTCTGTGCGTGGTTCTTCCCGTGCTGCTGTTCATTTAAACAGGAATCCAGCCACCCCCTCCACAAGCTACTACTGCAAGGTGGAGATCAGCAAGGCTCAGGTAGAGCTGTAACTACAAAGTGTCACTTACACCGAATGCTGTGCAAAGAAGCATGGTTTGCTTTTTTAAAAGGTCTCTGTGTGGGGTTATATTTCCTACTGCCTAATGTTAAAGTCACCTTGCCACTTATTTTGGTTGTGAGTCACAGCAGTACAAGGTATGACCCCACTCCAGACTAAATCAAGGCAATGGAGTCCCTCCATCACAAGAGCTATTTACTCTTCTGTTAAAGAAATGCAGAAGCTGCAATCTCCCACTCACCCACAGCCATTTTGGTGGTATTATATATTTCCTATCCATAACTTATTTTACTGCTTAAGTATGCTACTTTCAGTTTTTTTTAATGTTTTAATAAACTGAATTTCAGGCCAGATCAGACCCTGAATAGGGAATATCACATCGTCAAGGCATTGTTGTTATTTAGCCATTAGGTTGTGTCCGACTATTCGTGACCCCATGGACCAGAGCACGCCAGACCCTCCTGTCTTCCACTGCCTCCCAGAGTTGGGTCAAGTTCATGTTGGTAGCTTCGATGACACTGTCCAAACATCTCGTCCTCTGTCGTCCCCTTCTCCTCTTGCCTTCACACTTTCTCAACATCAGCGTCTTTTCCAGGGAGTCTTCTCTTTTCATGAGATGGCCAAAGTATTGGCGCCTCAGCTTCAGGATCTGTCCTTCTAGTGAGCACTCAGGGTTGCTTTCCTTCACAATGGATAGGTTTGATCTCCTTGCAGTCCAGGGGACTCTCAAGAGTCTCCTCCAGTACCACAATTCAAAAACATCAATTTTTCAGAGGTCAGCCTTCTTTATGGTCCAGCTCTCATTTCCATACATCGCTACTGGAAAGACCACAGCTTTGACTATGCGGACCTTTGTCGACAAGGTGATGTCTCTGCTTTTAAAGATGCTGTCTAGGTTTGTCATTGCTTCAAGGCATGAGAGCCTGAATTATAGAGACATTTTTATCCTCCTCAGTGGATCATGAGTGTTACTGGGAATTTTGGCAGACAGAACAATTGGTTACCCAGTCCCAGGGCTACCACCACCCTAGCTCTCTGGGGCACATTCTAAGCAGTGAATAATGTGTCTCTTCCAAAATGAATGTGCCCATTCTAAGGGATAATTTCCTTTTGACTTGTGCTCCTTCCTCAAGATTCTCATCTCCAGTGACTATAAAGGAATTACCACCATTGGAGCACAATGGGTCTGCTCAGTGGTAAATTTTGAAATCAGTGTGATAGGCCCCATAGGCCACACTCTCAAGAAGAATCCAGAAATACAGGCAGCTGGGTGTCTCAACCTCAGCTGCTGGGCTGCAGCTGATTCCAGAAAGCAGAAAACTAACTTTTTATCTGGGAAGGCACAGGCATGGGATTAAGATTGTGTAAAGCCCAGGAGGAGATGCAAGGGACCACATCACTAAGAGCCTGGCTCTACAAGCACCTTCCAGATTTATACTCCTTAATCCAGAAGGTAGTGGCATACAATGTGAAGTTCCAGGGCCTCATCAAAAAGAGCACTTTCTCTAAGTGCTTTTTGCATAGCCCTTTTACTTGGCTATAAAAAGAAAAATGTGCTAGCAGTACTGTAATTAACTGCTTAGTAATCATGTGACCTACTTCTGTGATCCAGTGTTTGGTCAGATGCATTACTGGCAAATAAAACGTAGCAGCGATGTGCTGCATTAGGGCATTCACTCATCAACAGGGAGAAGAGGATTTTCGGATTTTCTTTCCTGACTTAAGACTCTGATCACAGTGCTGACAGAAATGTACAGAGCAGTTTCTTTTTTAGATTAACTGTTCTCCAATCTCTCTCTGAGAGCAGGAGCTGCTGATACCATCAGGGGGACATTGCTACCTTGGTAGGACAATAATCTTGTTTGCTACCCAGCCTGAACTACTCCACAATCCATATGCAGGGCAAGCAGAATACTGTACCTCATGGTATGCCTAATAAAGCAACAGCAGTAATAAAGAGGCTTAGAAGAATGAGGTGTAAAGGTCTGCTCCCCCAGGACATTTGACAGTTGATCAAAGCAAAACTACCAAAAGCAAGGAGCCACTGCAGTTGCCAGTGCCACCACCTGCTGGATTGAGCCTATAAAGCTCAGGAAACAGTAAAGATGGAATGACAGGAGTAACAGCAGAACTAAGATTTAAGAATGTTGTGCTGCAGTCAGAACTCTCATTTTTACAGGATTCATTTGCAATTTCACACAGCTGTGAGTATTGAGTAGATCATAGATCAAAATTTCTCACTCAATAGATGCTATTTCTATAAGTGAAAACATTCTGACCTTTCCCCCCCATGATCTGCCTTTATCAAAAGGGCACTACCATACCTCTTTAATTATATGCTTATAGGACAATACAATGCTAAACACCTGATTGAACTTTAAAAAGAAAAATTAATAACTAATTTGCTGTTAGCCAAAAATATTCATACTTATTATTTGCTGTTGAGGTTTCAGTAAGAAAAACAGGATAACTGTGATTTGAATTTTGAAAAATCTGTATATAAATGCAGACATTTGTGTCGTGTCCAGTATTACAAACATATAATTTGTTCAATCCTGTGGTTCAGACAAAGAAAAGAGAGTAAATACATCCAAATTGAGGTCTGCAACACTGTTTGCCAATTCTGAAGAACTAAGAATGTGAAGTTAACAAACAGATGCTTCTAAGTTGCCCTTTCTACACATGCTGGGATAAGGAAGGAGGGGGCACATGGAAGAGCAAATATACTGCCCATTTCTGAATCTCAAAATTATTTGCTGGGCAATCTGAGTAATCTTACGTTTAGTACCTTTATGCTTAGACTTGGAGAGCACAGTCAGAAGAACCATTGTGCAGTGGAATTAAACAGGTTCCCACCAGCAGATGGCAGCTGAGGCATTTATCACAGCCTCATGATAAATCTTTCTCTTGAATACTTTTTCATGACAGCTTCTCAGTGATGAGGGAGATCCATTTGTAGTAGCCTACAGTGCATATGAAGAGTCATACACGACTTGACTAAACAACAGCAACAACAGCGCATACCTTCTTAGTGCTCTCTCCTTCTGGGGAGACAATGTGAAGCATTTACACACAAAGAACGTGTCTGGAATGGTCTTTGGCAAATATGTGGGAACATCCTTTTAGTTTTGATTGTACATTTGTTTCTTCCTCAGACAGAGCAGAGTTACAATAATTCCATTTTTGAGCATTACGTGCAAGCAGTATAGTATTGTGTAGTATGTGCTGCCAAGTTGCTTCTGACTTTGGCAGCCCTAACAGGGTCTTCAGGGTTTATGAGATATTTAACAAGTGGCTTTACCATTACCCCATCCCTAGTGAGTTTCTATGGCTGAGCATGCATTCAAAGCCATGTTTCCTGAGTCCTAGGACAACACCCTGTCCATCACGCTGGCTTACTGACTCAACACCTTACTTAGCATGTCTCCCCACCCACCATCTCAGGCACATTGTCCATTTAAGTTGGAAATACTAGATATCATAGAAAGGGGATGGCAGTTTTAAGAATACAAACTTCAGATTGCCCTTGAAGTGATATGTCCGTCCCTGAAAGGTTAATATAATAGAATACTACTGTTAGTTTGCTTCTTAATGTTGACTGCATTAATTCGGATGAGGGACTGACGTATTTTCTATCAAGCAATAAGAAAGGCTGATAAAGACTGGAAGTTGGTGAGAAGAGAACTGAACTAGAACTAGAGAGATCCTGGTTCAAATGTTTACTCACTGGGAAGGCTCACTGAGGAACTGGGTGGCTAATCATCTTTTATCCCAAGCTACTCTGTTGGATGCATATTAGGAGAAAATACTGTGCAAGGTTTCATGTTCTCTAGAATGCTTCCTCAGGCGAGATTTTTTTAAAGCAGATTTTTTCTCTCTCTCCTCCCCCCCTTTATTTTTTTAATTTTGCTTAGTATCTTGCATGATAAATAATTCTGGATAACATGAAAACTTGCATAGCATTCTGTGATTTTTGCCTAACATATCAGTGCAATGTGGATACTGGATTATTTTATCCTTATTCAACATTACCTTTACTTTTTTATACTACCCCACAATATTTGATAAAATACCAGGTGAGAAGAAATATAAACAAGGCCACACGAGCTCCCTGAAGGATAGGATAAAAATAAACAACCGATAAAAATGTCATGCACAAGGTGGCAGCAACATCACAGTCTTCTGTTAACCTTTAATAGCTATGAACTTAGTAGAGTTGTATAACTTCTTTGGGAGTGACTGATTACTGCAGTAAGTTGTTTAGAGAGAATACTGGCCTACTGAAAGGGCACTCTGCCTGCAACATGTCAGCTGTAAGGTCCTCACACTACACTAAAGTACCTCTATTGTGGCAGCCATCCCCTAAATCTACTCAGCCCACATCTAATGTCCTCCATTGTCCCCATTCTTCAATTAGATATTAATTTTTTTATTTAGCCACTCACTGTTCTTATAAAGTCTCACTGCCCCATGTGGTCTCAGCTAAAAAAGAAGTAACTGTGAACAAGAATCCTAATGTCAACTTGCACTCCTATCCTGATATTGAAACCTCATTAGACTTTTCCTAATGTAACTGGCCCTGGACAAGGTTAACTCTGGGTCTGTGTACAACACAGAGATCCTGAAACAAAACAGGAATCTAAAGCTCCTTTACACAAAGCATATGGTTGGCAGTGCAGAGCCGAGGAAGATGTGTCCTCCTGCCTTCTTCTAGGCTCAAACAACAGACTTCCGGAAGGTTGGTGCCTCTGACATTACCTACTCTGCTGCAAGAGAATGGAAGAGACAGATGGAAAACACACAACCAGTGTTGAGAGAGAATACAACCAAGAGGTCCAGCAGCCACAGGATGTGATCTAGGCAGAATTTATTGGTTTTCATGTGACATGGCCACATAATCCAAGTTCGTCATGTCTTCAACATACAAAGGTCTATAGCCAGGGTTTACAGCATGTGCTGCTTTTCACTATTCAGTCCAAATGTAAGAAGTAGGCAGGTACTGCTGAAATGGAGGGGCTTACTGTGCTCTTCTAGCCATTAGCATTTCCCGGATATTATCTTCAGCTTCCTTCACACTCCGCTCCAGGTATGACTTCCTCTGCTGAAAGAAACATAGGATGGGGGACAACAACATGGAGAAGCTTAGAGGAATGTACCAAGAACATCTGAAATCCTCTTCTGTGGTGACAAAGGAAGCACTGTGAATGATGATATCAGCCTTATGTAGCATTACGTTACAGAACACAACTTCTGGGGGCAAGCAAAGGGCAAATGAATGCTTAGTTCTCACCTTGCTAGAAAGATGGGATGGAGATCAGCCACCTTCTCCTTCCCCCGTCCAGGGCAGAGGGAAACAGGAGCTTAGCGCGCCCAAATTGCTCAAGGTAACAGCATGGAAGTGGAGCCTTTGACTTTCCATTGTTCCACAATTTCCCTGAAGAATTCCCTGTCTCTAAGGAATCCCTCTCTTCTTCCTCTGTTTATCCTGGATCATTATTATCACCTCCCCTTGATGTATGCACCCAACAATGGTAAATGAGTAGCATTTCTGCTGTCAGCAAGGAGATAGGCAAAAGCACATTCTAGATTACAGAAATGTTTCTTGTACAGAATCTCTCTCTTTTAGAAGAGAGACACAGGTTTTCAATCATCTGGGGTTTATGTTTTTTACAGAATGGACAACTGTACATTTCTGACTGACTATGTTTCTAACAACACCCAATATTGTCAAGAAATCTTGACCATAACAACCTTAAGCAGTATTACACATGAATAAAGGAATAGCTGGCTGACACATCTGCAAAATATTTGTGCCACGGGAGCCCAGGGCAAGGTAGATCATTTACACAGAAAGCTGCACACATAACTGCTGGCTTGTTTCCCTGATAGCACAGTAAGCACTTACTCACAACTGGGGATGGTCTGACAAAAACTGAATCAAGTGAGAGGGGCACAGTGTAGGAGGCACAGAGGTAAAATGGGATGAACAACAGTAAGAACTTAAAGATTCACAAAAAGATTTTTATTGTAGCTACAGGATGGCCACTTTAATTAAAAATTGCCAAGATTTCTTCAATAAAAAAGAGCTTCCATGGCAGCTGAAAATTAAAACTAACCATATAAATTAATCATTACAAAACAACCAAAAGAACAAAACAGAATGTTAGTGACAGCAGTTATACTAAAATCCCTATAAAGCTTACACTAAGTAAGAACAAGCTGGTCATCACAAGCACTCTTTTTCAACAACACAAGAGGCAACATGGAAATCACCAGATGGGCAATACTGAAATCAGACTGATTATATTCTCTGTAGCCAAAGAGGGAGAAACTCTATACAGTCAGCAAAAAATAAGACCTGGAGCTGATTGTGGCTCTGATCATCAGCTTCTCATAGCAAAATTGAAGCTTAAACTGAAGAGAGTAGGAAAAATCACTGAGCTAGTCAGGTATAATCTTAAACAAAATCCCTTATGAATACAAAGTGAAAGTGAAGAACAGATTTAAGGAACTTGGTTTGGTGGACAGAGTGCCTGAAGAATTTGGATAGAGGCTTGTAACATTGTACAGGAGGCAGCAACAAAAACCATCCCAAAGAAAATGAAATGCAAGAAAACAAAGTGGCTGCCCAACAAGGCCTTACGAATAGCAGAGAAGAGAAGGGAAACAAAATGCAAGGGAGATAGGGAAAGTTACAGAAAACTGAATGCAGACTTCCAAAGAATAGCAAGGAGAGACAAGAGGGCCTTCTTAAATGAACAGTGCAAAGATATAGAGGAAAATAATAGAAAGGGGAAAACCAGAGATCTGTTCAGGAAAATTGGAGATATTAAAGGAACATTTTGTGCAAAGATGGACATGATAAATAACAAAAATAGGAGGGACCTAACAGAAGCAGAAGACATCAAAAGAAGGTGGCAAGAATACACAGAAGAATTATACCAGAAAGATTTGGATATCCCAGAAAACCCAGATAGCATGGTTGCTGACATTGAGCCAGACATCCTGGAGAGTGAAGTCAAGGGGGACTTAGAAAGCATGACTAACAACAAAGCCAGTGGAGGTGATGGCATTCCAGTGGAACTATTTAAAATCTTAAAAGATGACACTGTTAAGGTGCTACATTCAATATGCCAGCAAGTTTGGAAGACTCAACAGTAGCCAGAGGATTGGAAAAGATCAATCTACATCCCAATCCCAAAGAAGGGCAGTGCCAAAGAATGCCCCAGCTACCGTACAATTGTACTCATTTCACATGCTAGCAAAGCTATGCTGAAAATCCTCCAAGGTAGGCTTCATACTATGTGGACCGAGAACTCCTAGAAGTACAAGCTGGATTTCGAAGGGGCAGGGGAACTAGAGACCAAATTGCTAACATGCGCTGGATTACGGAGAAAGCCAGAGAGTTCCAGAAAAAGATCTACTTCTGCTTCATTGACTATGCAAAAGCCTTTGACTGTGTGGACCACAGCAAACTATAGCAAATCCTTAAAGAAAAGGGAGTGCCTGACCACCTTATCTATCTCCTGAGAAACCTATATGTGGAACAGGCAACAGTTAGAACAGTTAGAACTGGATATGGAACAAGTGATTGGTTCAAAATTGGGAAAGGAGTACAACAAGGCTGGATATTGTCCCCCTGCTTATTTAACTTATATGCAGAATACATCATGCGAAAGGCCGGACTGGAGGAATCCCAAACTGGAATTAAGATTGCCGGAAGAAATATCAACAACCTCCGATATGGCGATGATACCACTCTGATGGCAGAAAGTGAGAAGGACTTAAAGAACCTCTTAATTAGGGTGAAAGAGGAGACTGCAAAACCCAGTCTGAAGCTCAACATCAAAAAAACTATGATCATGGCCACTGGTCCGATCACCTCCTGGCAAACAGAAGGGGAAGATATGGAGGCAGTGACAGATTTTACTTTTTTGGGCTCCTTGATCACTGCAGATGGTGACAGCAGCCATGAAATTAAAAGACGCCTGCTTCTTTGGAGGAAAGCGATGACAAACCTCGACAGCATCTTAAAAAGCAGAGACATCACCTTGCCAACAAACCTACACATAGTCAAAGCTATGGTTTTCCTTTAGTGATATATGGAAGTGAGAGCTGGACCATAAAGAAAGCTGACCACCGAAGAATTTCTGCTTTTGAATTGTGGTGCTGGAGGAGGCACTTGAGAGTCCCCTGGACTGCAAGGAGAACAAACCTATCCATTATAAAGGAAATCACTGCACTGGAAGGACAGATCCTCAAGCTGAAGCTCCAATACTTTGGCCATCTCATGAGAAGAGACGATTCCTTGGAAAAGACCCTGATGTTGGGAAAGTGTGAATGCAGGAGGAGAAGGGGACGACAGAGGATGAGATGGTTGGACAGTGTCATCGAAGCTACCAACATGAATTTGACACAACTCCGGGAGGAAGTGGAAGACAGGAAGGCCTGGCGTGCTCTGGTCCATGGGGTCACAAAGAGTCAGACATGACTAAACAACTAAACAACAAAGTAAGATTGAACAGTATAAAAATGTTTCAATGGCTTGGATACATTTAAAAGTCCTCAGAATGCAAGGGAAAAATAAGAGAGGGAATGACAAGCAAGCCCCTCTGATGAGAGAATTCCAAAGAAGAGATACTCCTACTGAAAAGTCCTTTTCAATGTATCCCCCAGTACCACAAAATCTTCTGTAAACTGTACACTTTTGTTTGCATGTCTACTTTCTCAAAAAGTACAGGAATAATATAGGCAACCAACCATTATATGGGGAGATATAATTCTATTTTTTTTGGGGGGGGGGAAGCCTTTTGATAAAATAGGTTGGGAAAGAATGTGGCAAAATTGCCTCATGTCCCAGTGAGACCCGTTTTAAGTTGCAAGGGAGGGAGTAGGGTGGCCTGCCCATTGAGGCCTCTGGACCTGTGGAAGTTGTCCAGCCCTGTCTTCCTCTGGGTCTGGGCCACTAGGCTAGTCCATTCAGTCTATCATGTCATTAATGAGTTTCTTCTGCCTCCTTAAAGCCCCTCAACGTTCAGCGGAAGGGGAGGCAAACAGCATTTGAGCTTCAAGGGAAGCATTCAGTTGGTCTTGCTTCCCTCTTTCTTTCTGTGATTGGAAAGCAAAGGGGGAATGAAGTTGACTCAGCTATGGCTATGAGGTGTGTTCCTTTAAAACTGCATCTGGGCTTGCTTTGCTTCCCACCCCTCTCCCAATTAGAGGAAGTGCACAGGGAACAAAGGTCAGAAAAGCCAGGAGAAGGGACTCCTCCACATTCCGGTATATTCACCTATTTGCTGTTTTGGCTGGGATAAGAAGTGACTGGATAATCAGCTGGCACTTGGAAGAACATCCTTTCCAGGTACTAGGAGAGTCTCTTCAGCTACAAGCAGTGCACACAGCCCTCTCACTACTTAACTGGTACCTGAAGGGAAAACTCATCGGAGCACTAGTTGAGTCCCTTGACCTGATGGTTGGTGTTTCAGCTTCGAACGCAAGTGCAGGTGAAGCCAATGCATGATGCAGTCAGTGTCTGGAGGAGATGCTGTTATTCTTGTCATATTCCATCAAGTTGCCTCAGACTTAAGGCAACACTATGAATAAGTGACTTCCAAAATGTCCTACCATTAACAACTTCCACAAACATAAGGCCATGCCTTCCTTCACAGAGCTAATCTTTCCTTTATTTGTTCTCCCTCTTTTTTTTCTCCTGCTTTGAACTTTCTTAGTACTACTCTCCTTTTCAGGAAGTCTTGTCTTCTCATGATACAGTGGTGCCTCGTTTGACGATGTTAATTGGTTCCAAAAAAACCATTGCTATAGGAAAACATTGTTAAACGAAACACCATTTCCCATAGGAATGCATTGAAAACCGTTTAATCCGTTCCAATGGGAACGGATTACCGTCCTTAAGCGAAAATCCCCATAGGAAACATCGCTAAGTGATACAATGTTTCCCCCATTGAAAATCATTAAAGCAGACTCAATGATTTTCAATGGCTTTCCAATGTCTGTTTTCGCTCCTTTAAAAGTGTCTTAAAATGTTTGAAACCTGTTTTAAATGCTTGGAATAGTTAGTCCACCTTGTGAAACCTATGCAAACTTAATTTGGCTTTGTTCTGAGTCTTCGTTAATTTTTGGTGAATTTCCCCCCCCCCATTGGAAGCCAAATTAAGTTTGCATAGGTTTCACAAGGTGGACTAACTATTCCAAGCATTTAAAACAGGTTTCAAACATTTAAGACACTTTTAAATGAGCAAAAACAGACATCGTTAAGTGAAAATCCCCCACAGAGAACATCGTTAAACGATGCGGAAAATTCCTCAAAGAAACCCATCGCAAAGCAAATAAATCGTTAAACAAAGCAATCGCTAAGCGAGGCACCACTGTATTCCTAAACTATGACAAGCTCAATATCGTTATTTTTTGCTTCTAGAGAAAGTTCCCACTGGATTTTATTTGGGACCTCTTGTTTATCTTTGTTGTGGTTCATAATATACACAAAGCTCTCTTCCGGCATTGTATTTCAAAAAAATATATTTTTTTTCCTGTCAGCTTTCTCCACTGTCCATCTTTCACATCCACAGTAATCATGAGTACTATAGGATCAATGATCTTCACCTTGGTCTCCAGTGATATATCCGTACAGTTGTTGATCTTTTCCTGGTTGCCCTTCATAATATCAGTCTTCTGAGTTCTTGGCTGCAGTCCCCATCTGAATTTATTATGACCATAATTTCATGCACCGACTTCCAAGAAGGAAACTAATATTAAAACCTTATGGACCCGAGCCTACTCATAGAAAATAAGCTCATTTAACAGCAGTGGGTGGGTGGCAAACAGTTGAGAGTAGTTTCATTCGTGCTTAATAAACTCAAAATTTAAGACCTGCTAGGCAAACCGTTTACAGACATGAATTAACACCATCAGAATGCCTGACTATTCTTTCCTCTCCAGGACTGTCTAAACAGAAATCAGCCCACTCTTAAAAAAAAAAAAAGCAGTGATGAAACCTCTGGTGCAACCACTACTACATCCTGCAGATTAGAATTCTCAGTTTCCAGACAGATACAGGGCATGTTGGGAGAAGAAAATGTAGTTTGCCTGGTTAGACTACTTGCTCATTCTCTCATATTCTCTGCCAAGGCCTTGATGGACCTTTGCTTAGTCAGCTCCATGCAACTCACAACGAAGCTAAGGATGTCCCAGACATGAGACCTTGGTAGGCTGCCATACATGGCTGGTGAGCTGTGTGGATCTTTGTGGCTCATACGTTGCAGAAATCCCTTAATCAGGTCATATGCTGTTGGCTCCTAACTGAAACTTCCATCAGAACATCAAAACAACCTTCTTAATAAAATCCACAAATAGCTGCTATTCGAACAGGTATAAAGAAAAGAGATCAAAACAAGTCATCCTGCAGGAATTCCACACATTCAGGAAATACCCATGACTCAAACACCACAAGTGACTAATTTCTAAAAACAAAGCACACAATCTCCTAACAGAAATCTGCTTTGCATGCCTATTCATCTGCTGTTATGTTTGATTAAAGGGGAGGGTGCTTGATTCCTGACCTTTGCTTGGATGTAGGCTGTAGCTGTAGCAGGAATTGCAATCATGGTGTTCCGCTAGCTCTAGCTCAAGCCATCCAAATGGACCTTCTGTTAGAGATAAGAACCTAAAGCACTAAGTCCCAAATTCTGATGCCCAGATGCCAGATCCCAGAAGCTCCAGACAACACAGCTAGGGATTCTTAAAATCTTAGTTCAACAGTATCCAGGAACCAAACAGTGAGAACCATTTGCCTAAAGTTCTGTAAGGAATGTGTCCCATTTCTTCCCTAAAGCTGTATTTCAACAATTTATGGGATTTGGAGAGCTGGCAATATGGACCGACAAGCCAGTTTCAGTCACAGGATACTTGAATACTTGATCCAAGAATCAACAGAATGCTGCTCTGTCTGATCTAAAGAGGACAGGTCACCATCCCTGCATCTCTAGAGCTAAACAGAAAAGTCAGCTTCCCTTTCTGAAGATGCTCTTCGAACCACTGGCATCACATTCTGAAGTGTCAGCCTAATAGATGCTCGTGCTCAGATGCCTTTATCCACGAAAAGCCTGGAATCCTGGGGCATGATACAGCTGCCTTGAATAAAAATCCCTGATGTCAAGTGTCTTGTGACACCATCTGAAAAAAATGTCTGGCCTGGAGTTTCTGAATCTCTAAAGTTAACACTTTTCATTTTTGACATTCCTCTGACACTGTGTGTGAACACTCTTCAGGAAAGTGATCATCCTATCCCAAGACCCAGCTAGACACACTTGTTTGTCTCGACAGCACTTCCCTCCCCAGCTTCAAAGGAGGAGGGGTGAGACAGACTCCTGCCACCCAGTAAGGTGTCAGACAGGGGTAGTGTGAGGTTTCTGTAGTTCTGCTGGGTTGCTGGGGCTGCTGCCATCACTGGAATGCTTCACATGGTCCACATGGTCCTAGGTGAATGGAAAGACACCTTGGAGCCATATTTTCAGAGCACCCAAGTAAAATATTTTTAACTATCCCATTATAGTTGGTTTATTAATTTAGAGAATTAAACACCTGTTTTTAAAATAACAAGAGTCTCAATAAAGAGAGTAAGAAAACAAGAAAGGCAGTAAAACAGTGACACTGAGGTATGCTGTAAACTCTTTTTAAAATACCAAAAATGGTAATGTCCACTTAAACATAAAATACAGAATTCACCAAGTCTTCCTATTGAAATGTCAAATAAGCACATACTATTAACAGCTAGAGCAGTGGCAAATTTTAGCTCAGAGCCTAGAGCATTATTTTTAAAAAGTAACATTTTTTTAAAAAAATTGTACTACTTGTTATTTTGCAACAGGTCCATCATTGTGCTTGTTACCCACAGAAGCAATATGTTGCAGGTGAAGATTCTACTTGCGAGCTGTTACTTCCAAGTTGCGAACCACTCTGAATACTAGTGCTGAGACATAATGCATTAGTGAGCTGATTTACACATGCATTGGGATTAAAACAAAAGCACCACGGGTTGAAATCCTGTTGTGCTCCTATGGAAAAGGTGTAATTTTTGGAGGTGAACAGTTGCAAATCAAGAAATCTGTCAACATTATCTGTTGGATATTGTCATCTGACTCAGTATGCAACTGATAATGTCTACAAAGTTTTCTTAACATGGACCAATTTGCCTCCAAATATTCCACATTTTGAGTAGCAGCGCAACAGAATTTCAGCCATTCTGTCCCACAGATAATTAGAGTTCAGCCTTTTGATTAATTCTTGTCCATCTGCTTGACACCAAAATCTGAATTTCTCTGTTCCAGAGTTTAGTAATCAATGACAGAGTGTTCTTGAGGTTGCAGTCCCCCCACCCCAAAAGGGGGTCTGAATACTGTTGTTGGGTTGATTGTACATCAACAGACTGTCCACCTGGATTTTTTAAAATTAATTAAATTTTAAAAATTAATTACAGTTCATTCAGTTGTTTCATGTCTCTCTCCAAGGAAAATCATTCTTTAGGAGAAGACATCAGATCTCAAAGAAGAATCTAATTGGATTTCCTCATCTTCCAGATTCCAGACAAATTGGATAGGTTGCAAGGCATAAAAATAAGTAACTTAAGAAAGACTAGTATTATCAAGTTGCTTATTTGTCTAGTGATTTCACTGGAGCATCTTAAGATGTTATATCTCTTGTGACGACTCTCAGTTATGCTGACATGCAAAACTATATCATATACAGTTGCTGAAACCAAAATAAAATCTTTCAAGATACCTATCTTTAAAAGAGGAGAGAACTGACTGATATCTAATCCAAACAAGAGTAGACCTGTTGAATGAATGGGGTTTGTTCAATAAATAATCATGGGAATATCATGTATTTGACGAATCTATCCTAGCTAGGACTAACAGCCCAGAAAATGCATTCAGCAATAAGGCATCAACAGTCCAAAAATAGATCAATCTGTAATTATCAAGGGTTGCCATGTCAGAGTACATCACTCTTCTAAGGTCATAAATGTATTACACAATGCAGTTAATATGGAATTCTGAAGTCACTGACATCCATAGCAACATATTCTTGTTCCCCTTCTCCTTCAGAGGGAGAGGGAGAGACTATTGCCATGGAACTGGTCTGCCATTTCTGGTAGATTCTATTACTTCTCTCTTACATCACAAAAACACACTTATTTTTAAAATGTATATACCACCTTCCACTAAAAATAGTGTGGTGTCTATGACGGATCAACCTTGGTAGATATCAGGAATGTGCAGGTCAGAAACCTCTGTGTCTATTTTGATTTGGTTTCTTTTGGAGATGTCTCTTTACTTTACATTTTGGGAGGGTGCCACTTCTTTTATCATGAAAAGGAGCACCTCTTTCATGTTGTTTTGGTTTGGTTTTCCCCCTTTCTGCAGCAGCAGACATGGTGGAAAAAGCTAGACTGGTAGGGCAAAGTGTAGAAAGACGGGCAGGCAGGGCAAGGGGATAAGGAATGTGGGGATGGCAAGTGAACGAGGAGGAGAGGAAAGCAGGGCTCACAGGAAGATAGGAAGCCTGTCGGTGGCAATGGCAACAAGAGAAGGAGAGGAAGAGGAAACTGGGACCAGCAATGCTGACAGGAGAATAAAGAACATGGTGGCAGCAGTGAAGGAAGCAGAGGGAGAGGAAAGCTAGGCTGGCAGGGCTAGCTGGAGGCTAAGGGGGGGATGAAGGCAGCAAAGAGGGAACGATGGGGAAAGGAAAGCGGGACTGGCAGAAGGCTAAGAAGGACAGGCAATGGTGCTGCAGTGAAGAAAGTAGGGCTGATGGCAGCAGGAGGGGAAGGAGCGTAGTGATGGTCGTGTGGCAAAGAAAGAAGGGTGAGGGAAAAGTGGGGCTGGCAAAGCTGGCAGTAGGGCAAGGAGCATGGCAGCAGTGGTAAAGAAAAGAGAGACAGGAGAAAGAGCAGATCAAGTGGACCTGATAGCCCATCAGTGGCAGTGAGGCAAGGAAAATTTCCCGGGTGATCTGAAGGAATATTTTAACATAAGATATAAATGTCAAAAAAAACCCTCAAAACCCATGTAAGTTTTGTGTCCTCTTTTGTTTAAATGAATCCTTTTGGTTTAAGAGGCTCTCTTTCAAGGATCCTTGAAAGAACCCAAAAATGAAAGAAAAAGCCTCTTTCTGTTTTTTTATTGGTTTTTGCAGTACTCATCCTAAATGTTTCTCCTGTTTTTGAAATCTGTCATGTATTTGAAAGCCAAAAGTTAAACATCAAAGTTAAACATCAACCAATATAAAAAAAACCTCCTGGCACACACATATCTCAACTTTTCTGTGCCTGGCAGTTATATACAACAGAGAGGCAGGTGCCTTGCTTCTCTATTAACACATAGCTGCAAGAAAAATAAAAGGTATTTGTAAAGGAGAGGATCAAGCCCAACAGGAAGTTGTAATGCCACCCACTTCCATATAGTTAAAAGCTAAGGTGTGTTTGGTACTGATGACTCAATGCTTTGTCAGCCCAGTTATGCCATGAGGCTCTGCTGAGTTTGTTCATACATGTCGAGCCCCTCCAGATTGCAAAAGGAGGAAAGACAATGAGATTATTCCAGTTTTATGCAATTAGGTGAAATGAGCAATAAGGTGCAAAGAGTGAATAGGACAGCTCATTATCCAAGGTTAATGCAAATACATGGATTCTGGGAGTAGCAATTACTCATATCTAGTCAACAGCAACAAATGGAACATGGGCATTTATTTACTTTTTAATTAAATGTATATCCCACTGTGAGAGGGTCATTGTTGGTCCGGAAAGCTTTCCGCAACCCCTCAGAGCACCAGTCAGGTAGAGGGCTACGCTTGGCATCCATCACCAGGGCTCCATCTGTGGAGGACCAAGCCCTCACTGGGATGTACTTTAATGCCAGTACAGGAACCAGAGGTGCCTGAAGGCATTAAAGACAAGGAACCTTTGAGAAGGGAAGTGGGGAAACAACCATCCAGTAGACTTTGAACTATCTTGTCAGAGGGTGAATGTGAATTGCTCTAACAGTAAGGAAAAAACTGTGGAAGGTTTTCACAGCAAGTTGTCTGTATATAGTTTTATAATGAATTCCTGTTGACTGCATTGGCTGCTCTCCGATGTAATGATGAGCACGTATCCCTTCAATGTCATCTTTCCTGTGGAGGATTTTGGTTATGGACAGATGGACAGCGGGACAGACAGGCAGAGAGACACTCCTTTTAATAAAGAATTGTGCTAAAAAGATAAACATACTGGTTCAATCTCTATTCTGATCCTTATAAATTGAACCTGTGCATTCAAGGAAGTCCTTTTATCACTAAATAATATACAGTGGTGCCTTGTTTAACGAGTGCCCCGGTTAACGATGAATCCGCATAGCGATGGCAAAAAAGCAAACTCTTTTGCCATCGCTTTGCGATGTTGCCTATGGGGAAAAATCGCTTTGCGATGTTTTCCCCACAGGCCCCATTTTCCCCCAGCTGAATGGTGGGAGCCTCCAAAGGACCACTCCCGCTGCTCAGCTGGGGGAAAATGCCGGTGGTAGCCTCGGAAGGACCCTTCCGAAAGGTCGTTCCAAGGCCACCGCCGGGATTCCCCTTCGGAGGGGGCATTTTCCCCGAGCTGAGCGGGAGCCCCGCTGCTCAGCTGGGGGAAAATGCCGGCGGTAGACTCGGAAGGACCCTTCCGAAGGGTCCTTCCGAGGCCACCGCCGGGATTCCCCTTCGGATGCCTGAAAGGCATCCGGACCCCTGCCGCCGCCGCCGCCGCTTGTATCCGCCCTGCGGCCGGCTACCCCCGCCATGGTCGGACTCTCAGGAGTCCGACCATGGATGGGGTAGCCGGCCGCGACGCGGATCCAAGCGGCGGCGGCAGGGGTCCGGATGCCTATCAGGCATCCGGGGCTAGGATCCGCCCCCCGGCCGGTTCCCCTTCCATGGTCGGACTCTCAGGAGTCCGACCATGGATGGGGTAGCCGGCCGCGACGCAGATCCAAGCGGCGGCGGTGGCGGCAGGGGTCCGGATGCCTATCAGGCATCCGGGGCTAGGATCCGCCCCCCGGCCGGTTCCCCTTCCATGGTCGGACTCTCAGGAGTCCGGCCATGAATGGGGTAACCGGCCGGGAGGCGGATCCAAGCTGCGGTGGCGGCGGTAGGAGCTTGGATCCGGCCCCCAGCCGGTTCCCCTTGCATAGTCGGATCAGACCATGCAAGGGGAACCGGCCGGGGGCCGGATCCAAGCTGCGGCGGTGGCGGTAGGAGCTTGGATCCGGCCCCCAGCCAGTTCCCCTTGCATGGTCAGATCAGACCATGCAAGGGGAACCGGCTGGGGGATGGATCCAAGTGGCGGTGACAGCGGTAGGGGCTTGGATCCGCCCCCCGGCCGGTTACCCCATCCATGGCTGGACTCCTGAGAGTCCGACCATGGAAGGGAAAGCTGGCCGGGGGGGCAGATTCCGGCCGCCCTCCTCCCAACCGTTCACCCCCTTCTCCGCCGCCGCCGCTGGGCTTTGGAAGCGGCTTCCAAAACCCAGCGGTGGCGGCGGAGATGAGGGTGAGGGGTGGGTCGGGCAGAGGCGAGAGGAGGGGGAAGGCTCCGCCGCCACCGCTCGGTTGCGCTGGCCAGCATTTTCACGGCCAGCGCATCCGAGAGGCCTCGGGGGAAGGCTTCTCCACCGCCTCTCGGACGCGCTGGCCGGGCGCGGGGTGGCTCCAAGCGGCGGGGGCAGGGGGGTTCCGAATGGCTTCCAGTGCTTCGCCTGGAAGCCATTCGGACACCCCCTACCCTGTCCCCGCCGCCGCTGAGAGCCTTCTGAGCTCTCAAAGGGCTTTCTCCAATGTGTGTGGGGGGGGGAAGCCCTTTGAGAGCTCGGAAGGCAAATGTCGGCGGTCGGCGGTGGCTTTGGGGTCCATCCAAAGCCACCGCCGACTGCCGACATTTTCCCCCAGCTGAGCGGCGGGGCTTTGAAGCTCCCGCGACTCAGCTGGGAGAAAATGCCAAAGGCCCCATTTTCGGTCAGCTGGTCGGCGGTTCCAAAATGGGCGACCGGCTGTGCTGCCTCGCTTTAGAGGCACCAAAAATGGCCACCCCTATGGAGGAACATCGCTGAACGGTGAGTTTATCCTCCATAGGAACACATTAAACAAAGTTTAATGTGTTCCTATGGCTTTTTCCGTTCCGTTCAGCGATGTTTTCGCATAGCGACGATTAATCCGGAACGGATTAACGTCGCTATGCGAGGCACCACTGTATAAGGGTTACTTACCTGCTCAGGACTCCTCAAAATATTCTAGAGCTTAAAAAGACGTAATTAGAAGGATGTTGCCTCATGGCACGCATGCTCCACCTGCCCAAAATACCTCAGTTCCGGAATGTCCGCCGCTGTCAAGGCTCTGACTCCAACAAGCTCAAGACACCAAGTGATGGCCAGCGGGGAGGATGGACGGGATGTGTGGATTCACAGAGGACCACTTGAAGAACTATGGTTACAGGTAAGTAACCACTCTTCTTTGTGGCCTCTGTGAATGCACACAAATGGGTGACTAGCAAGCTCACTTACCGGAAGAAGGGCCATCACGCCAACAATGAAGTCAGCACAGCCCTTCCAAAACTTGCTTCCTTCTTAACCCTGATGTCAAGATGATAATGCGTCACAAAAGTCGAGGGTGTAGACCAAGTGGCCACTCAACAGATGTCAGGGACCTCAACGCCACACAACCAAGCTGTAGAAGTTGCCATAGCTCTAGTGGAATGTGCCTTTAGTACCTCTGGTGTCCTGCCTGCCAAGTCATAAGCTAAAGTAATAGCACAGACAATCCACCTCAAAACTGTCTGTGAGGAGGCAGGAGAGGCTTTTTATGGGCCACGGAAGCATACAAAGAGTCTAGGAGAAGTGTGAAATTCCTTAATCCTAGAAATGTAAAATGCTAAGGCACGACAAACATTGAGGGAGTGGAGCATGAGCTCAACATCAGAAGAAGGATTTGGAAACAATGTTGGAAGGATTAACGGTTGATTAACATGAAAATCAGAAATCACCTTGGGAAGATGGTGATCTGGATATAATACAACCTTGTCTGGGTAAAATTGAATATAAGGGGCAGACAGAGAAGAGCAGATAGCTCGCCTGCTTGACGTGCAGAAGTTATAGCCACAATGAACAAGGTCTTGATGGAAAGAAGTTTGAGATGTGCAGAGGTCATGGGCTCAAACGGAAGACGAGCAAGTGCACGGAGAACAACTTGGAGAGACCACTGCGGAAGTGGAGGCCGTGTAGGTGGATGCATGTTCCGTAAACCTCTCAGAAATCTTTTCAAGGTAGGATGAGAAAATAAACAAGAGGCCTTAGACCCCACAGGCTGATATGAAAATATAGCAGAAATATAAACTTTCAACGCTGAATGAGCCAAACCTTGGTCAAACAGATAACAAAGGAACTTGAGAAGGGTGTCCAAGGAAACTGGAACTGTGGGCAATTTCTGTAATGCAGTAAATTTGGTGAAAGTGTTCCACTTATATGAATATAATAATTGGAGGGCTTCCTAGCCCTATCTAGAACTTCAGCCACGGTGGGGAAATTCTCCACGCTGTAAGGTGCAGAGTGTGGAGGTTGAGATGACAAATTTGTCCTGAGTCAGAAGGGACAGTTGAAGAGGTAATCTGAGTCAGTAGCCATAGCTCTGACAGTGGTGAACCATGGTTGTTGAGGCCACCATGGTGCTACTAGAATGGCATCGGAGCTCAGCTGACAGAGCCTGACTGTCGTTCACTGGATGAGAGGAATGGGCAGAAAAAGATAAAGAAGGCTGTTGCCCCAGTCCACAATGAAAGCGTCACCTAAAGAGTTCTCTCCTCTTCCTGCCTGAGAGCAGTACCTGCTGCATCTGGAGTTGACCTGAGTGGCAAAGACGTCGACACCTGTTGTTCCCCACCAACTGCAGAGATGAGAGAAGATGGTATCATTGAGGGTCCACTCATGGACAGCTGAGACAGTCTGCAACCTCGTTGGTCTCTGTAGACACGTGAAGAGCCACTGGAAAGACATAGTGATCGTAACACCATTCCCACAGCTGAATAGCTAAATATAGAAGATTTAAAGAATGGGTGCCACCTTATTTGTTGATATACTGTAATACAGGGTGGTCATATTGTCCGTGATGACCTGGACACTGTGACTAGCTCTGAGAAATTGGAAAGCTTGGAAAAATTTGATGACTGTTATCAACTCTAGGTGATTGATGTGCAGCAGTCTCTCTGAGCCTGACCACAAAGCATGGATCTCGCAACAACCGCAGTGTGCACCCCATCCTATCTGACTGGCATCTGTTGTCACCTGTACCGTGAGCTAGAGAGGCCTGAATGGCCGGCCCACCAGGAGGTGAGGGACAAAGGTCCACCAGGTAAGTTGGCGAGCTAACTCCAGTGTCACCAGTAGATTCTTGGAAAGATGGTCTAGCAAAGGGTCAAACTGGGACAGGTACCAAGCCTGTGAGGACCGCATCTTCAGTCCTGCACGTTGGAGTACAGACGTAGTTGAAGCCATAAGACCTAGCAGGTGCTGCGTATGGTAAGCGGTGACTGTGGTGCAACGCCAAAAGGGGCAAATGGCTTGCCTTAACTTGAGTATTCTTTCTGAATGAGGAAATACCCTGGCTGTAATGGAATCAAGATGCACCCCAATATAATCAATAGTCTGAGATGAGATTTTTTGCAGCTGACTTGCAGGATGAGATCTGCTAGAGTCTGAAGAACAAAGGTAGAATCCCTTGGGGCTGAGCTGATTGATCTTACTACTATCAACCAATTGTCTATATATGGAAATACCATGATGGGGTGCAGATGAAGACAGGCAGCGACCAGAGCCAGACACTTCATAAAGGTCTTTGGAGCAGTGGACAGACCGAAGGGAAGGACACAAAATTGATACGCAAGACCCATGGAAAGAAAGCGGAGATATCTGAAATGGCGCTCATGAACTGAAATATGAAAATACATATCCTGTAGATTCATAACCACAAACCAATTGCCTGTCTGAAGTAGAGGGATGACTGATTCAAGGGCAACCATGCAAAAATGCCTTGGATGAATGTAGGTGTTTAGAAGTTGCAAGTCCAAGATGGGACGGAGGCCTCCATCATTTTTGGGATCCATGAAGTAACGTGAGTAAAAACCATTCAAAATATCTTGGGGAGGCACCCTCTGGATAGCACTTTTTGA
Organism: Pogona vitticeps; assembly: GCF_051106095.1. Lineage (NCBI taxonomy): Eukaryota > Metazoa > Chordata > Lepidosauria > Squamata > Agamidae > Pogona > Pogona vitticeps. Next base: position 131,343,824 of record NC_135786.1, on the reverse strand, counting down.
AGGAGTGTAACCTCTTCCTCTAGAGCAGGTGAGTAAGTTGTGGGTCTGGCATGACCGAGAGGAGGAAGCTACTTGAATTCCAGTAGGTAACCTTAACGTATGATGGCAAGCACCCAAGTGTCCTTGGTGATGGTGGACCACTTGCTGGAAAAGGGAGCCAGCCGGGGATGATGGGGACAGTCCAGGAGACGAGAGTCAAAGATATTGCTTGTTTTTTCTTGCAGGGTGACAGAAACCATGTCTGTGCTGAGCAGGGACCTGGGAACAGAAGGGAGGAACCGCGGAAAGTTGAGGAGGGTTGGATCTTTCAGGAGCCAGAGCTGGAGGTTTGTAGGGCCGATAGGGTTGCTGGTACTGCTGTTGAAAGGTAAAGGGCCTGCGCCACTGGTTATGCTGTTGGTATCTGGGCTGCTGGGTAGAATAGGAACAGGCAGTCTTTTGCATCTTGTGCAAATTGTCCATCACCCCATTAAAAAGACCAATGCCATCAAATGGAAGATCCTCAATGTGGGATCTGGCGTCATCATTGATCCCTGCGGAGTGCAACCAAGCGTGCCTTCTGAGGGCAATAGCTGAGGCTAAAACCTTTGAGGCAGCGTCAGCTGTGTGGCAAGATGCGAGATGCTGCTGTTTAGCTAGCATGTAGCTTCAAGATGAGTGTTGAGGGCAGAGGTTCTGGTCTCCTCGGGAGCAGCCTGAAGGAACGGGAGGATCTTGTTCCACAGTTGTCTCTGATAGGCTCCCATCGCGGCTTGGTAATTCGAGACTCTCATAAGAAAGGAGGCCAGAGAATATAGGCAATGGCCTAAGACATCCAACTTTCTGCCTTCCCTATTGGTAGGAGTGACTGGAGATCGATTACCGGCACGGGACTGATTTGACTGCACTATAATGGAGTTTGGAGCAGGATGTTTCACGAGAAAAGCTGTGTTGGATCCATGCATTCTATAGTGGTTCTCAATGCATTGAGAGATTTGGGTAGAAGTAGACAGCTTGTCCCATGACTCCTTGATAAGGTCCAACATGGCTGGTATGAATGCCAGACTCAACAGAGGGGATTTCTCTTCATCTATGTCGTTGAAGACGATGTCCTGTTCGGGGGGTGGAGGCTGTTCGATGTTGAGTTCCTCAGATGAAGACGATGGGTGGATATCTGCGACATCAGAGTCAGGTGTTGGCAAATTTAACGGGGACTCCCTAGAAGCTTTCGAAGAGAGATCCTGCTTCTGCTCAGAAGCTGTCGAAATTGAAGAGTCCCTCGAGAGACGAGGTGAAGGGGAACGATGATGGGCCCGAGGTGAGTGAGCCGAGGTTAAAACTTGTGGAATCGAACCTGAAGTGTGATGTGAGCAGGACCTATGGACAACAGAAGCCAGTTGTGAAATTGAGGCGGATAAACATGCATGTTTCGTTGGTACTAGGTCTGGTCGAGGGATCTCAGATGGGGGTAATCCATGTTTGAAACGTTGAGCGGGAAGTGGTGAAGATTGAGAAGATGTGGAAGAGGCATACCTATAATGCATGTGCCTAGGTCGCCCATAATAATCCTCAACATAGTGGTGATCAGGCTCATTCAACCTGCATCGGTGTTGACTGCTACACTGATCCACATCAGAATAAAGAGGTTCACCATATTTAGAAATCATGTGGTGTCAAAACGAGCGTGGCACAAGAATCACCTCCCAATATTGATGATACTGTCGGGATGGAAAGATGTGGTGCCATTTAGCAGATCACTCCTCTGGAAGAGACTGAGAAAGCGATGCATCTGAGTTGGAAAGGTGGATCACCATTGCCCGCCTGATAGAAATAGGGCTAGAATGGTCTGAGGCCGGGCTGGAGATAACATCAGCCTCAGAGTGGCCATGAGATGCTGACAAGCTCGGTACCGATGCCGAGACTTGAGTCTGAGGAAGCAGTCCCACCTTTCCAGCTTCAGAAAGGAAATCTGGGTCTGGAATGTTCCTCGATAACTCCTCCAAGATAGGAGAAGGGAGGGAAATGTGAACCATTTAAGGTTCACGGGGTCAATGTGACTTAAATAAAAGAAAGCTAAGCGGGTCTCTAACTGCATCCTTCTTTTTCTTAGGAGAGAGGTTCTTGGTAGAGACTCAAGGTGACTTTGACGTCTTAGGCCTGGAAGCTTTGGAGGATGTCTTAGGAGAGGGAGTCATCAGTGCCAATGGAACTTAAGGTTTGGACTGAGAAGAAGGAACAACGGTAGGTTCCATTGCAGGGCTAGCAGCAGGGCTAGCTAAAGGGCTGGAAGGTCATAGGGACTTTTCCGAAGATACGACCGAAGTCATTGCAAGAGAAGCTTGAGGGCCAGCTTGGTTAATTTCTTACACTCGATGCAGGAGTTGGTCTGATGTCTCTCTCCCAAGCAAAACAAGCAGTGATTGTGGCCGTCAGTGAAAGGAATTTTGTTGAGACATGATACGCACCTGTTGAAAGGACCCAAAGAGGCCATAAAAGAGAGGCAGGAAATAGGGGGAAGGGGGGGGGGAGAAAAGAGTACCTCACAGGCAGAATGCCCAAGTCCATGATCCAAAATGCTTAACGATAAACAGTCCAAAGATCAGAAAGCCGTAATCAAACAATCAACAAAGCCAAGTCTGAGAAACTGTTCAACAAGCCGAAGATCAAAAACCATTAAATCAAAATGGAAGAAGCTCTAATAATCGCTAAAGGAGTCCGAACTCAGTGGCAGCTAAAAGGAACTGAGGTATTTCGGGCAGGTGGAGCATGCGCAACACAGGGCAACTTCCTACTAATTACATCTTTTTAAGCTTTAGAATATTCCGAGGAGTCCTGAACAGATGCAGAAAAACCCATTCGTGTGCATTCACAAGGGCCACGAAGAAGAAACAGAATAGAGTGGTGCCTCGCTTAACGATGTTAATTGGTTCCATAAAAAAATCGTTATGTGAAAACATCGTTAAGTGAAACACCATTTCCCATAGGAATGCATTGAAAACCGGTTAATCCGTTCCAATTGGAACAGATTAATGCTTGCAATCATTAGCCCACCTCCTGAACCCTATGCAAGCTTAATTTGGTGTTGTTCTGAGTCGTCGTTAATTTTTGGTGATTTTTTTTATTCTCCACTGAAAGCCTTTGAACGGACCATTCAAAGGCTTTCAATGGAGAATTTAAAAAATCACCAAAAATTAACAACGACTCAGAACAACACCAAATTAAGCTTGCATAGGGTTCAGGAGGTGGGCTAACGATTGCAAGCATTTAAAACAGGTTTCTAACAGTTTAAGACACTTTTACAGGAGCGAAAAAGGGACATCATTAAGTGAAATTCCCCCATAGAGAACATCGTTAAACGATGAGGGAAATTCCTCAAAGAAACCCATCGCTGTGTGAATTCATCGTTGTATGAAGCAATCGTTGTGTGAGGCACCACTGTAGTTGGCTTTCAAAATGCATACACTTCCCTAATATTTCCCTAATACTCTGATACATTGTCCTTTAAAAACAGAATAAAAACCCAGACTTAGGAACACTGATTTGGAAGTAAGAGGAGAGATGTTATAATGCAGAAATATTTATTGGTTTAGGGGGGGGGAAACTGTTCACATGGCTACAGCCTCTGTACCACATACATTTCCTGCTATGTCAATGAACTTAAAAATGCCTTCGAGAAAGGGTAGAGCAACTGCCTCACCACCAACGCTGACCTCATAGGAATCCTTCTAGTGTGATGAAACACAGTACAGAGTTGGAAAAACAGGGAACCCCTACCATAAAATCTTCTTTTTAGAAAATGAGGACACTCCCAGAGCCCCTTGGGAATGTTATCATGAATGTGCAGCTGTGTCAACTTTGGAACACCAGATTAAAATATTGGTGAAATACAACTGCTAATAGCCAGGGGTGTTGTTGCAAGGGGTGGATGGAGCAAAGAACAGTCAGTTTTACTTGGCTGGGCATGAAAATTAATTTTTTTTAAAAAAAAGCTTTCTCCATTGGAAAGTTAGAAAAGGGTGGAAATGCCACAAAAAGAAAACATTTTCTACAAACACTGTGTTAAGGCAAAAGTGATCTGAGAGTATCCTTTTAAATCATTGGTTTTACAAGTAAAGAACCAAAAAGTACATCATTTTAATACACTCATTTCATATACCCACGAAAACAATGGTACAAAACACTTGGTCTCTATGTATACTAAGCATTATTCTAAAAACTTGAGCAGTTGACCTCATGCCTGGGAAGTTATTCCTTTTTTGAGCATATACAAAGGCATGCTGATAAGTATTGAGCCTTTCCCAGAAAAAAAATTGAGCTAGGAAGCTGTAACTGCAACGCTATTCTACATATTCCCCCAGGAAGTCAATGCACTTGCGACATCCGTCCTGCAGCTTCTTAAGTGCCTGCAAATAAAATTCTTCCGACTGCTGGTGTAACCACTCAGTTGCAGCATTAGTTGCCCCAAATCGTTGTCCCTCTAGGTGTTTTTTGAGTTTGGGGAACAGATAATAGTCAGAAGGAGCCAGGTCGGGAGATTAGGGTGGATGGGGCATCACTTGAAAGCCTAAGGATGTCAGTTTTGCCAATGCTTCGCCTGCAGTGTGTGACAAGGCGCTGTCATGCAACAGGATGACACCTTTGGAGAGCTTTCCTCAATGTTTTTCCTTGATGTTTTGCCTCAACTTCGTCAATAAAGCACAGTAATACTTTGCATTGATGGTTGAACCCTGTTGGTGGTAGTCCACCAGCAGAAGTCCCTTCTTATCCTCAAAAATTGTTGCCATTTGCTTCTGCACTGACATTTGCACTTGGAACTTCTTTGGCCTGAGGGAATCACTGTGCCTCCGTTCCTTAGACCAGTGGTTCCCAACCTTGGGCCTCCAGATGTTCTTGGACAACTACTCCCAGAAGCCTTCACCACCACCTCTGCTGGCCAGTATTTCTGGGAGTTGAATTCCAAGAACATCTGGAGGCCCAAGGTTGGGGACCACTGCCTTAGATGTTCCTTTGTCTCAGAATCATAACAGTAGATCCATGTCTCATCACCAGTTACCAGTTTGCCCAGAAAATCTGACTTGTTTCATGGAAAATGTTACAAAACAGCCACCGATGACTCCACAGGTTTCCTCTTTTGTTCAGCTGTCAAAAGTTTGGGGATCCACTATGCTGCCAGCTTTCTCATTTCCAAGTCATTGTGGATAATGGCACCAGCTCTCTCACGTGATAGTCTCAGATATATAGCAATACTTTTGGCTGATATTCGGTGATCCTCCATGATCATGTCATGGATGGCTTTCACATTTGCAGAGACAGAAACAGGCCTTCCACTGGGTTTCTCACTTTCAACACTGAAATGGCCAGTTTTAAAACTGAAAACCCAACATTTAACTGTTGCATATGAAGGGCCACTGTCACCCATAGTTTGTGACATTTCATCATGGATCTGTTTTGCACCTTTCCCTTGGAGAAACAGGAACTTGATTATGGTCCTATGCTCTTCCACACTGCACTTTTCTGAACATGAAAGATAAGTTAAAATCATAGGTAGCTGATTTTTGCACCACTGAATACAGACAAATTGGCCAATACACCCTGCAATTTATAGCTTCCTAGCTCAATTTTTTCTGGGAAAGGCTCAATACTTATCAGCATCCCCTCGTAAAAGTATCTTATTACCAATTTTCAAGCTTGTTAAAATGTTGTTACATTAAAGGCATAGTCTAAATTAACTGAAACATCTTGCTAATTTTGTACTGTAAGGACTGACTTTCCTAAATACAAAGCATTTTTCTAAAAATAAGACATACAGTAATAGTTCGAAGCACAATGGAATAGCCAGTTCTCTGTTAAAGTAGGCAGCCTTATGAAAGTCATGCAGTGTAATGTTTGTTACAATGGGTACAGTATTTTTTAAATGGGAAAAAATTAATTGAAAACTGCCCATTTGTGCCTTTTTTGCATCCAGAACCTTTTAAAAATTGAAGGATGCTGTAGAAACTCAAGATATGGCAAAATTGCCCCTGCACCCAACCTCCGATCTGTGGCCTGAGCCGGACCAGGCCGTGGAGACAGACCTCCTGCCCCACCCCACCCCCACATGCACTCACCCCTGCATGCTCCAGCGTCCATGCAAACGAGTGCCGCTGTTCATGTATGCACACAAGCGCCCAAGCACCCATGCTGCCTTTTGCACATGTGTGCCCGCCTGCACAAACGCCATGGCGCTATTCACACATGCGCACAACCGTGCACTCGTTCACACATGCACATGAGCGTGCACTAGTTCACGCATGTGCATGAGCTTGGGGGTGCCTCGCCTTCCCCAGCCGGTCCGTAGGGTGAAAAAGGTTTGGGACCCCTGGCCTACAGGACATAAGGGAACTTTCTGGGCAATATATATAGGATTCTGGATTTTGCTCTGTACTTTTATTTTTACTCTGAACCCAGTGATCTCAATAATTATTGAAAATACTGTATAAAGTGCAAATGGAAGAAAACTAAATCATTCCATACAGACAATGCAGTAAAAAAACTCCTATAAAAATTTAAAAAGGAAGACTGCTTTCACTAAAACATTCTGTTGAAACCTCCATCCATCCATCCATCCATCCATCCATCCATCCATCCATCCATCCATCCATCCATCCATCCATCCATCCATCCATCCATCCATCCATCCATCCATCCATCCATCCATCGAAATTTTATACTATTCAATTAGTGCAAGTCAGTACTCTAGGCAGTTAACATTCAAAGAATGCTGTTATCCATCTTTCCATATACAGTAATTAAATCTCAGACTAAGTTGCCAGAAGTGATTTCAAACCCAAATCTGATCATCCAGAGGATTTCACCAATCACCACATTGCTACCTGGAGAGGAGGAGTATGTCAGAGAAATACATAACAGCACACACTGGATTTGTTATACTGCAGTAATTTGTCTGCTCTAATGAGGGTACATATGACCTATTTGAAAACTGGAAGTGAAGTTAACATCACTGTTGCTCTGTCTGTACTACTATGCTATAAATCAAGGGTGGGCAACAGATTTGGTCCTGGAAACCAGTCCACCTTATGGGGCTAATCCAGGAGATCAGGCAACATGGGGAGCACATATACACATGAGAACAAATAGTTAGAAGCTTACTGGCAGGGATGTTGATAAGTCTTTGGCAATACTTTTGGCTGATATTCGGCGGTCCTCCATGATCATGTCAGTTACACATAGACACACAGACACACACAGACACACAAACAGAGAGGGGGGGAAAGAGGGAGGAGCCTGAGGAGGCTTCTAATCTGCAATTTCCCTCTGCAGCCTGTTAAACCAGGTTCTAGCCAGAAAAAGGAATGTTTTAAAAAATAAGGGAAACAAGTGTTGTTTTTTAATTAAAAGAATAGTGACTCGAAAAAATGACTTGGGAAAAAGGCTCCAAGTCACCGATCGAGCTCAAGTCATTAAAAAAAAACAGGTGAGTTAAGTCTGAGTCGAGTCACTACTGTGACTTAAGTACAACTTAAGTCTCCATCAACGCTTATTGGTTTGAGCTGTGAAATTACTGCTTTTTGCTTTGTAGTATAGGTGGTCTTGATGTTAGCAGAGTTTTTGTGCCTGTTTACGGAGCAATGCTTCTAGAAGGATTGGCCTGCTGCACCTAGTTGCCCATAGGATGCCTGAGTGTGCTCACAATGCTTTTCCACTCTTCAGGGAGGCTTCTTCTAGCGTCCCACACCAAGAAGGCTCAAATAGGGAAATACGGTCCTTCGAATAGCCTGGACCCATGCCCTACAAGGTTTTATAAATCATAACCACGAGTTTGAATTGGGGTCAGAAATAGACTAGCAGCCAGTGAACCTGAGCTAACAGAAGCATTCATTATATGATGCATTTTAAATATACAGTTATATGCAAGCATGCAATGGTAAGGTCATATCTGTGGTTTGCAGATAAATGTAGGAGGACTTGATGAGTTAAAAAGGGATATAAAATGTTTCACTCTTACATAAACCTGGGCAATTTTTTCAGGCAGCTGTGATTCTTGCAGGTATCATACACTAACACACAACTGACACCTGATGTTCTTGATTCAATATCCCAAACTCTGCCAAGTTCTAGGAAGAGCTGTTGTGTAATATATGCTCTCTAGGAGCAATCATAAGTACTCAAATGTGTACTTCAGAAATTATGCAGTAACTACATGCGTAGAGGCTATGACTTGATGCAGTTACTGTATTTACTTTTGAGAATGAATTCAAGTTCAAAACAAGACAGACTTATCTACAAAAGAACTGGCTCTAACCTACAAACTTTTCAGTGTGTGTGCTACATCATATATTTTACACATTTTCGAGGGCTGAAGAAGGGGGACCCAAGTGATCCCCCACCCCCTTTGTCTTTGCAAAGACAGTGGGAGATCACTTGGGTTCCATTTTCCTCCTCTTCCTATGCCCGAGTGGGGATAGGAAGAGGAGCGAAGCCTGATCTAAGTGATCCCCCACCCCTGCTGTCTTTGCAAAGACAGCAGGGTTGGGGGATTGCTGCTGTCTATGGAGTATTGCTGAATTTAGTTAACTAAGACAGTAACTTTTGCTTAGAGGATGTGGATACAATTCTTACAGAACCATACATTCAACACCAAATGCAACACATGACACTAGGAGGCTAAGTGTGCAATTCTTGCCCTGCTCAGTCATTCTTTTTTCACACACAAAAAAGCCACTTGTGGGAGTGGGACCACACTCACCAACACTGACCCTTCATTGTGTAACTGTCACTTGGCTTTATTGTCCTCCATGCGTTTTTTGCAGGAATGACGTCTGCCAAAAAAAGGCAGGAATTTGTCTATATGGGGTTCCAAATCATTCAGAGAACCTAGATCTTCACCTTCTAGTGCATGAAGGAAAAGAGTGTTAAGCAAGAAAAACACATTGGGGCAAAAGACAAAGCAGCACAATCTCACAGTGACAACTGAATAGGGTTAACTTCCTGAGCAGAGCTATGAAATATAGAAAGAACACTATATTCAAACAGATCCTCACGTATGGAAGAAGATTACACAGGGAAGAGATTATGACACAATCTAACTGTTCTCACACATAAATATCTGGAATCCAGGCCCTCTCACCTCTGGCATCTCTTAATGGCACTTTTAAAATATTTGGGCTATAATGCAGGAAAGCAACAGAGAGAACCAGGCCTTTTACTCTCCCAAGGTACTAATATAATAGATACTGTATCACAATAATGGAATCTAAAAGATGGACACATTATGTATACAAGCTGCAGATTTTCTATTACTTCAAACATTACACCCACCTAAAGGCCATTCAAATTTAAGCAATAAATCAAAATCCAGCAATAGAATAATCAGATAAAATTCACTACTTGTTTGTTAAGCAAGAACCTACTTCACATTATAAGCCTTCTAAATCCTATTGAAGTATGACCTCCATAAGCTGCAACAGTATCATGGCGATTTCTATTAGTTTTAGACACAGCACGGAGAGAACTGGGACCTTTCTATTCCTGAACAAGAATTTGGTCAAACAGCCCTGGCTATAGCATGAAACACAAAGCAACAGAATCCACAGTATTTTAAAAACAGAAATCCATTTATCAAAAATGCCAAAAGGTTTTGTCTCCCACCCCACTCATACCCCCTTCATATGGCAATTATAAATCCAGCAAGTCGCAGCACTGGAGAAATCCATCTCAGAGCTCCCTCCCCCTTACTTGCTATTTTTAGCTATTTCATCTGACAACGCCCGACGACTAAGCAGGCAAGAATAGTAGAGGGGATTATCAAGTACCAGCAGTGAAAACAGTGACCCACAATCACTTCCTCCATAAGGAGAAATGAGTGTTTTTCATGTCTTTAGGACACCACAAAACTGTTCTCTTTAAAAGGCCATGTTTAAACACACCAAATGACAATGAAAATAGATAATGCTTTCCTGAAACAGTGTTGTTCCCCTATTGTTATTCTACTATGTTGGTCTCTGTACAAGGAAAGAAAAACACAATATTTTTCTGTCAGTACTTTTGAGAGACAAGGGCTCGTCCCCATTATTTTAGGATATCTCCAAACCAACCCCCACCCCAGCACATACGTATCTTACTAAGATCTATCAAGAATATGCAGTATCATTAAACCATGAGAGAGATCACACATTTCAGTGATGAAGAAGACTGGCCAAGACTACAAACAATAACTCAGCAGAGGTCATAATTCATCTATAGTGCACATAGTTTTGCCTAGGTTCAGTTGCCTGGGTCTCCAGTGCCAAAGGCTCAACAATTACACAATGTTTGGTTGAGTTTCTCTGCAATAGGAAAAGAAGCAGCAGATATTTCAAAAAGATAAAGGTCTGTTAGGCAAATGCCTGTCACAACATAAAGTTCCAGTCTGCTTCTTCCCAGTTATGATGGGCCTGATGGACGTGCTCCAAGAACACTATCCATGGAGCTACAGAAGTGAGTGAGTGTGTATACGTATATGTGTGTGTCAATATACAAGAACGATCACTGGGGAATACTTACTGGATAGAGAAAAATATGTATGTAATTCTGGATGCTCAATGTACAAATTATTATTTTAAGAAAAGTGGGTGGAAAAGGGCAATTAGATCACTCTGGATTCTCAGTTAAAATGCAAATTATCCTAGTAGTCAAACTACAACTCCTATGCACAACTTGCTCTAATTATGAAATGTGAATTCTCAACCATGCAGTTTCTTACAAACAAAATCACGTCTAAAACTCAGTAAAAAATTAATGTTCACCTCACCACAAAAAAAGGTTCTACCAAAAGACCAGAGTTCTGGAAAAGGAGTATGCACATTCACAGTGTATCATTCTGTTGCTTATTGCTGGCAATTAATGAGTCACTGCTGGGATTCTCATGGGCCTGCATATCTGTAAACCACTTCTGAATATTCTCTACCTTGAAAGAGTTGCCATGAGTCAGAAATTATCTGTCAGCACACAATTATTACTAAAAAATGCTAAGCAAATAACGGAAAAACAAAGGCATAATTTCCAAGATGGTTTTATATTAAATATCCTACTTTTCACATGTATACTGACAATGTCTGAATACATGCTGCTGCTTACATATCCACTGAAGAAAACTGTAATAATAGCGGGAGACTTTGGCATACATCACCTTTCTTGCTTACCTACTGTTCTGTATCATCTAATTCACCCTTTCATTTCATGCTATCATAACACTTCACAGAAAGGATAGAAAAATCCCATATTATATAATAATATCGTAAATAATGATGGTTCAGTTAACTGTAAAACAAGCTTAATAAAAGACATGAAACTTTGTTCTGAGCTTTTTCCCCAAACCCTATTGCCAACTGTCCTAGCAATGAGGTCATTATGGTCACCATCACAGAGAAATGACAGCTGTTATTCCCAAACACATTTTTGAAAGAGGAGCAAATATAGCTATAACATGTCTGCCATTTTTCCTTTAGGGCATCTGACCTGCACTGGCCGCCAAGGCTGTCCTTAACTGTCGAGTCAAGTAGACTTTGTCTTCATTTGATCAGACCTGACATTCAGCCCCAAATGTTATTAAAATGTTAGCTTACTTCATATCATTAGTGCAGTTGTCCCTAAACATATCTATTCCCTCCTCTACATTTAAAATAAACAAGCAAAAATAGATGTTCAAAGATGAGGAAAGTGTGAGAAGATCTCCCTCCACAAGAGACATACAAATGCATGCCACAAAAATATTTGTCATGCCAGGGTCTTTGTCCAGGAGGCTCATCTCACTGATCTGGGCAAGACCTGGGTTTCCAATCTCTAAGTGAAAAAGTTCCTTTAGCACTTACCCAAGAGGCAGCAGTTTAGTAGGACTGTCTTTAGCATCCTCAGTTGCAGTGGCCAGGACATTTTCCTTTTGCCACATCCACTGCTAGATCACGCCAGCTCAAAGACATGCAAGCATTGTAAGAGTATAACTATTTTAAGAATTCAAAACTTACCTCCAATTCCTTAATTTTCTCTTCTGCTATTTTTTGCTTTTCTAAGAGCTGGTTGTGAATTACTCCTTTGGATTGAAGGATAAACCTATAATAGTGTGAGAAAAGGAGACGGTAGAAACATAAAATAAGCTAGTTTATTATATATAAACTATACAAATAACCAATCAACATCTTACTTTAAAAAAACCACATAGGAACCTGCACAAACAGGCCCCTGACCTTAGCTGAATTGCCACACCTTGCCCAGGCATGGCTTCTACATTTACTGAACAGCAACAATCAAACAGTTCAGGGCATGGTGACAACAATCTGTAAAGACTGCTTGCTCTACTAGTAGTGTCTCCATTCAGAATTAATATCCCATTTCCCTGGGCAAATGTTTGGTTCTGCTTTGTTTCACACCTCTGCACTTTTGTCACCCATAATTATCAGCACATCTTGTTTTGGTGTGTGATCAGCATTTTCCTAAACATTGCACAAATCTTTTCTGTTACTTCTTCAGCATCTGTAGCTGGAGAATTGGTTTGAATGATGGTTATTTTCAGATTCCCAAGAGGTGTGGTAGATATTACTCAGTTAAGAGTTTACATTACAAAACCAAACTGCCTGTGCAACATCTTGTTTCCCTATCAAAGACCCACAATTTCTTCTCAGTTTGTCATTTTGAAAGTATGTTTTCTGTCTCATTGAAAAAGTCCTGTTCTGATCATGTTACTTCACTCACATCAAAGTTTTTTTTATTATTATTAAAGCATTTATTGGCATTAAAACCCAGTAATTGTACAATAAAGATTATGCTTTCTACTACAGTAAGATAAATATGGTCAAGTTACGTCAAAGCTCCTTGGCACAGTCAGTCTAGTTCATTACAATAGCAAGATATTCAGCTACCCGCTCAGTCAAATCAGGTTGTTTATCTGCTAACATCATTTGGATTAAGCTCTCAGGGGAGCCAATGAAATTTGAAATAATAGAGCTAAGTAGTAATTGATGGGGCTCGCTAAATGTAGGGAAGAAGAATATGTGGGATTGAGTCCGGTTCTACTAGACAATGCTTACACTGACGGTTCTTAAAGGGGATTTTACAATATCTGCCTAAAATTACAATATCTGCCTAAAAGAACAGCAGAGGGGAAAATAGTAAATCTGGCCAGCATAGAAGCCCGGCACCACAATGGGTTAATAAGATTGCACACCAAGTAATTTAGACATTCCATACTTCTCACATTTCATGTTCCAATTGTATGTGTCATGCAGCATCAGACTTTCCTTTTGCCACTGTGCAAATGGGCCATTAAATGTTGTCTCAGTTTTAATCCAGACTCTTCAAAAGCAGCAGCATTGTTTGCTCTTGCCAACAGTTAACTGAGCACCTTCTGACCTGAAAGTGTCATCTTCCGGCATTATCTCTTGTTTCATTTGGACTGCTTCATCACAGGGTTTTCAAGGTATAAAATATTCAGATGGGTTTACCACTGGCGTTGTTTGAGTAGTACTAACAAGGTTTTGCTTGAGTTTCCCTGCCACTGTCTACAAAAGATCATCCAAGAGTTTACCTTCCACTGCTACTGCCACTGCTCAGTGCCTCCCTTCCTGAATTTCTCTTCCCATAATTCTACTGGAATCATCAATTTACTTCTGCTAATGTAAAAATGTTTTGCTTCAAAAAAAAAAAAAGCAACAACAGAGACATCACCTTGCCAACAAAAGTCTGAATACTCAAAGCTATGGTTTTTCCTGTAGTGATGTACGGAAGTGAGAGCTGGACCATAAAGAAGGCTGACCGCCGAACAATTGATGCTTTTCAATTTTGGTGCTGGAGGAGACTCTTGAGAGTCCCCTTGACTGCAAGGAGAACAAACCTATCCATTGTGAAGGAAATCAACCCTGAGTGCTCACTGGAAGGACAGATCCTGAAGCTGAGGCTCCAATACTTTGGCCATCTCATGAGAAGAGAAGACTCCCTGGAAAAGACCCTGATGTCAGGAAAGTATGAAGGCAAGAGGAGAAGGGGACGACAGAGGATAAGATGGTTGGACAGTGTCATCGAAGCGAGCAACATGAATCTGACCCAACTCCGGGAGACAATCAAAGATAGGAGGGTCTGGTTTGCTCTGGTCCATGGGGTCAAGAAGAGTTGGACACGACTAAACGACTAAACAACAAGAACAATCATTTAAAAACTAATCCTTGCCTATCTTTATCAGTGCGTACTGTCTCAAGTTGTGTTTCAGAGATGTTACCTCATTTGAAAGGGGGTGAATTATGGACAATGGTATAAATCTACTATCCAGTTAAGTGTCTAGCAATGCAAAAATCCTCATTTGGAAGCTGTGTGGTTATTTCTGTTTGCATAAGTAATGTAATATGCTAGAGCTGTAGACTGACTCTGTACTCCTTGAGGAAGCTAACACAAATATGAGTTATAGTGAGATAGATGCTGTTCCCTCTCCTTAGAGCAGACGGACCTGTTTCTTTTTCTTTTTTTTTCTTCCCTTTTTTTTTTGAAGCAAAACATTTAGCAGGTGACATTTTCCCCACAGCTGTGTCTTCATGCCAAGAAAAGCAGAGGCATATTCTGCCTATCTCTGAAATCTAGCCAAAATCAAGCATATAACAGATTTTCATTGTAATCCAACACAGGTCTACTCAAATGCAAGCCTTGCTGAGTTCAGTGGGCTAATTACAAGTTAAGTGTATATCACAGGATCATAGAATAATGAAGTTGGAAGGGACCTATAAGGCCATTGGGTCCAACCCCTGTTCAATGCAGGAATACAAATCCCAGGTGGTTGTCTAAATTTCTCTTGAATGCCTCCCAGTGTTAGAGCACTTACCAACCATCAAAGTAACTGGTTCCATTGTCGTAGTGCTCTAACAGTTAGGAAGCTTTTCCTGATAGTCAACTGAAATCTGGCTTCTTGTAACTTGAGCCCATTGTTGCATGTCCTGCACTCTGGGATGACTGAGAAGAGATATTGCCCCCCTCCCCCCATATGACAGTCTTTCAAATATTTGAAAAGTGCCATCATATCTCCCCTCAGTGTTCTTTTCTCAAGACTAAACATGCCTGGTTCTTTCACTCTCCTCATAGGCCTTGGTTTCCAGCCCCCTGATCACCCTTATGCCCTCCTCTGAACTTGTTCCAATTTGTCAGCATCCTTCTTAAAGTGTGGTGTCCAGAACTGGATACAGTACTCAAGATGAGGCCTAACCAGTGATGAATAGAGGGGAACTAGTACTTTGCGGGATTTGGAGAATATACTTCTGTTAATGCAGCCTAAAAGAGCATTTGACTTTTTTGTAGCCACATTACATTGTTGGCTAATATTAAGTTTGTGATCTATGATGATTCAAAGATCCTTCTCACTCGTAGTATTGCCAAATCAGGTATCCCCCATCTTGTACCTCTGTGTTTGTTTTCTTTTTTCGAGGTGTAATACTTTGTACTTATCCCTGTTGAACTTCATTCTGTTGTTTTCAGCCCAGTGCTCAAGCCTATCTAGATCATTTTGAATTTCTTTTTTTTCTGTCTTCCAGAGTATTAGCTATTCCACCCAATTTTGTGTCACCCATAAATTTGATAATTTGATTAGCATTCTCTGTACCCCCTGATGACCCCATGTCATTAATAAAAATGCTGAAGAGCGTTGATCCCAGGACTGAACCCTGTGCTACCCCACCTGATATATCTTCTCAGTTTGAGAAGGAGCCATTAATCATCACCCTCTGAGTACAATTCTGTAGCCAACTGTGTATCCACCTGACAGTTGTCTTAATCAACCCACACCTATTTAGCTTGCTAATCAGAATATCATGGAGCACTCTGCCAAGAGCTTTGCTGAAGTGAAGATATACTATGTCTACAATATTCCTTCTGTCCACAAGAGAGGTGATCCAATAAAAATGAGATATAATGTATACTTGCTGCTTTAAATGAGTCCTAGGTTTCCTATGGTATCAATAGGAATACCAAAACTAACTTTGGCCATACAGGCATGTAAATCAGGGACTGCTTCCTTTTTTGCACTTCATATTTCGACTGTGTACATATACTGGTTCATTGTTGTCTCCCATCTTGCTTCCAGGAGCTCAATGAAACTTTATATTGCATCCTTCACAGTATAATCCATCTGTATGCAACTTTAGTGCTCTCTTGATATCATACACTACATTTATTCACAGCATGTGTTTAATGCTAGGATGAGTGCATATATAGGATATCATGGTTTGACTGAGAGAGAGAGAAAGCAAGGAGTCAAGAGTGCCTGATTTTTCCTAAATATTCTACTGTTAAAATGCTGGTACAAACATTTTAGGGATACAGCAGCAGAACTAACATTTATGTTATAAAGAAGCAGTTTTCTGTAGCAAACATTTCAAAGTGAACCATAAATTGAAACAGTGCCCCAAGATTTATTGTGGCTTGCAAAAACCATTACCCATGGGGCAGTGGACAGATATCATATAAATATATGCTGGTGCAGACATTTAAAAAGCACCCTGTAGCAACTAACATCTCGCGTAGCGTAGCATGACTCAGTTTGGGAACATCAAAATACACCACCTCCCCACAAAACCCAAAATAAGCTGCAGCTGTAAGCAACATATATTTGGGGATTTTAGTGGACTTAATGCCACACTCTTATGCATGTTTATTCAAATACAGGCTCAGTCAGAAATATGTGGCACACTGAAGTCCCTCTGAAATCAATAATCTCATCACATACCAGACTATATTTGTATAAAGCAACAGTAGCAGCAAGAACAGAAGAAATAAAAATAAAAGCAATGAAAAGAACACTACATGCAACATGTAGATTTTCAGGTCACTCTCTTCCACGCTTCAATTAAGAAGCCTGACCAGAATTAATGCTGTTTTCTCTTCCAACAGTTATTTCTGCCTTCATACAAGGAAAGCCAACACTGCATAGTAGGGTATGATGAATTTGTACATACTGTAGGCAAACAGTATCTGCTGCTCAAAAGATAGTCCAGGATCTTGGCATCTTGCCAGTGCATTTTAATTCTATTAGTTCATATTCTTTTGAAAGACTTGTTATGTAGCTTGATACACTCATACACACCAATGTCTAGTTTTGCTGCTTCAGCTACTTGCGAACTGACATCAATGTTTTACTTTGGAACCATGATGAAATTTTAAGATGCAGAATGCTCTGTTTGGACACTTGCACGGCTTCCTTTTACAATATATGAGTGTGTAGAAAAGAACCTTTCAGAATACAGTCCAGATAATAAAAAGGTCATGGCACTTGTCATCCTGAGATGTCAAAACTGTAAAGGAAAACTTCCTCTCTTTAGCTTGGATTTCTGAACAGGGCACAATGAGACTATACATTGCTCAGGCACTCGGTTCCAGTCCCACTGCCTGCACAGTAGCAGGAACAGTCATTAGGTCTTTTGTACTACAGTAGTCCATAAATTGTATTCCATAAATATTCAAATTTTGCCACACTGACAAAGATGGAGGGGAGCACTGACAACATCCAGATCAGCACACATAACCCCCCCCCCAAATTAACACACACACACACACACACACACACACACACACACACACACACACACACACACACACACACACACACACACACACACACACACACACACACGGCATATTCCGGGTCCACTGACAGGTTATAAGTGGAGAAAGGAGATCCAATTCTGAGAGACATCAACATTCCCACAGACTCTCAAACATTGCTATTCTCATCATACTCTGATTCTCCACCTGAACCCATTTCTGACATTCCAGGTTATAAATATGCAGGAAGACTTCTAGTCTAACAAATGATAGAGATATTAACCCTGAAAACTGGCAAAATAGCCTTTATAATGATAGCAGGTCTTTTTTTTAAAAGAAAAGCCACCCCATCCTTGACTCCAGAAGAAGTATGCAACATTACTAGTAGATTAAGAAGAAGTAGCTGTGTTAGTCCCCCTTCATGGATTGCTGCCTTGTTGTGGTGAAGGGGCTTGAGTAATTCAGAGAAGCTATGGGCTATGCCGTGCAGGGACACCCAAGATGGACAGGTCATAGTGGAGAGTTTTGACTAAACGCGATCCACCTGGAGCAGGAACTGTCAAGCCACTCCAGTATCTTTGCCAAGAAAACTCCATGGACAGAAGCAAAAGGCTAAAAGATATGATGCTGAAAGATGAGTTCCTCAGGTCAGAAGGCGTCCAACATGCTACTGAGGAAGAGTGGAGGACAAGGACAAGTAGCTCCAGAGCTAATGAAGTGGTTGGGACAAAGTTGAAAGGACACTCAGCTGTGGATGCACCTGGAAGTGAAAGGAAAGTCTGATGCTGCAAAGAAAAATACTGCATAGGAACCTGGAATGCAAGATAGCGCAACGCCTTCTCCCACCTAGATCTACTTGAATCACTCGATATAGCCAGGAAAGGCGGCCAAGGGGCCTAATGCCAAGGGATGCTCAGAACTTTGGAATAAACTTCCATCAGAAATTCGCCTGGCACCCTCGCTGGGTGTTTTTAAGAGCCAAGTTAAGACTTGGCTCTTTAGGCAGGCCTTCCCTCTAGTCACTACCTGATTTTCTTTTCTTAACTTCCATTTTGCTTTTCCGTCTTGAATGCCACTAATATTATTGATCTGAATTGCCGTTTTAATTGTTTATATGTTGTTTTTCATGTTTTTACTGTAAGCCGCCAAGAGTAGATGTAGTCTAGATGGGCAGGATACAAATCGAATCGAATCAAGATAGGTGGGTGGGTGGGTGGGTGGGTGGACGGACAGACGGACGGACGGACGGACGGACGGACGGACAGATAGATAGATAAATAAATAAATAAATAAATAAATAAATAAATAAATAAATAAATAAATAAATAAATAAATAAATAAATAAATAAATAGCTGGAAAAATCACTGGGCTAGTCAGGTATAATTTAAACGAAATCCCTTATGAAAACACAGTGGAAGTGAAGAACAGATTTAAGGAACTCGATTTGGTGGACAGAGTGCCTGAAGAACTTTGGTAGAGGCTCGTAACATTGTATAGGAGGCAGCAACAAAAACCATCCCAAAGAAAAGGAAATGCAAGAAAGCAAAGTGGCTGTCCAACAAGGCCTTACAAATAGCAGAGAAGAGAAGGGGAACAAAATGCAAGGGAAATAGGGAAAGTTACAGAAAATTGAACGCAAACTTCCAAAGAATAGAAAGGAGAGAGAAGAGGGCCTTCTTAAATGAACAATGCAAAGAAATAGAGGAAAATAATAGAAAGGGAAAAACCAGAGATCTGTTCAGAAAAATTGGAGCTATTAAAGGAACATTTTCTGCAAAGATGAATATGATAAAGGACAAAAATGGGAGGGACCTAACAGAAACAAAAGACATCAAGAAGAGGTGGCAAGAATACACAGAGGAATTATACCAGAAAGATTTGGATATACCGGATAACCCAGATATTATGGTTGCTGACCCTGAGCCAGGCATCCAGGAGAGTGAAGTTAAGTGGGCCTTAGAAAGCACGGCTAATGACAAGGCCACTGGGGGTGATGGCGTACCAGTTGAACTATTTAAAATCTTAAAAGATGACACTGTTAAGGTGCTACATTCAATATGCCTACAAGGTAGGCTTCAGCAGTATGTGGACCGAGAACTCCCAGAAGTACAAGCTGGATTTCAAAGGAGCAGAGGAACTAGAGACAAAATTGCTAACATGTGTTGGATTATGAAGAAAGCCAGTGTTCCAGAAAAACATCTACTTCAGCATCATTGACTATGCAAAAGCCTTTCACTATGTGGACCACAGCTAACTATGGCAAGTCCTTAAAGAAATGGGAGTGTCTGACACCTTATCTACCTGCGAAAAAACCTATACGTGGGACAGGATGCAACAGTTAGAACTGGATATGGAACAACTGATTGGTTCCAAATTGGGAAAGGAGTACAACAAGGCTGTATATTGTTCTCCTGCTTATTTAACTTATATGCAGAATACATCATGCAAAAGGCTTCACTGGAGGAATCCCAAGACGGAATCAAGATTACCGGAAGAAATATCAACAACCTCCGATATGCAGATGATACCACTCTGATGGCAGAAAGTGAGGAGGAATTAAGGAACCTTGTAATGAGAGTGAAAGAGGAGAGCGCAAAAAATGGTCTGAAGCTAAACATCAAAAAAACTAAGATCATGGCCACTGGTCCCATCACCTCCTAGCAAATAGAAGGGGAAAAGATGGAGGCAGTAACAGATTTTACTTTCTTGGGCTCCATGTTCACTGCAGATGGTAACAGCAGCCATGAAATTAAAAGACCCTTGCTTCTTGGGAGAAAAGCAATGACAAACCTCGACAGCATCTTAAAAAGCAGAGACATCACCTTGCCAACAAAAGTCTGCATAGTCAAAGCTATGGTTTTTCCTGTAGTGATGTATGGAAGTGAGAGCTGGACCATAAAGAAGGCTGACTGCTGAAGAATTGATGTTTTCGAATTGTGCTGGAGGAGGCTCTTGAGAGTCCATTCTAAGGGAAATCAACCATGAGTGCTACTTGGAAGGACAGATCCTGAAGCTGAGGCGCCAATACTTTGGCCGTCTCATGAGAACAGAAGACTCCCTGGAAAAGACCCTGATACAGTGGTGCCTCGCTTAGCGATTGCCTCATTTAACGATGTATTCGCTTAGCGATGAGGTTTTTGGAGCGATCTTGCGCTCCGTTTAGCGATGTTTCCAATGGGGAAATTTTGCATAGCGATGTTCGGGACCTTGCTTCACCAAAAATTAACAAAGACTCAGAACAAAGCCAAATAAAGTTTGCAAAGGTTTTACAGGGTGCACTAACAATTCCAAGCATTTTAAACAGTTTTTGAACATTTTAAGACATTTAAAAACAGTGAATATGGACCTGTCAAAACCACTGAAATGCATTGAAACCTATTCAATGCACTCCAATGGGGGAACCACGTTTCGCTTAGCGATGTTTCCTATGGAGATTTTCACTTAAGGACGGTAATCCGTTCCCATTGGAATGGATTATCCGGTTTTCAATGCATTCCTATGGGAAATGGTGTTTCGCTTAGCGATGTTTTCCCACAGCAACGTGTTTTTTTGAACCAATTAACATCGCTAAGCGAGGCACCACTGTATTGGGAAAGTGACAGTAGCCACGAAATTAAAAGATGCCTGTTTCTTCGGAGGAAAGCAATGACAAACCTCTACAGCATCTTAAAAAGCCAACAAAAGTCCGCATAGTCAAAGCTATGGTTTTTCCTGTAGTGATGTATGGAAGCGAGAGCTGGACCATAAAGAAGGCTGACCGCCAAAGAATTGATGCTTTTGAATTGTGGTGCTGGAGGAGGCTCTTGAGAGACAGGAGGGCCTGGCGTGCTCTGGTCCATGGGGTCACGAAGAGTCGGACACGACTAAATGACTAAACAACAATATTCTCAAAAAAATTTGGCTCTGAACAATAACAGATAACAACAACCATAGATAACAGGTATGTTCAGGTACAAAACTGAATATACAAGATAGAAGAAGAAGAATTACTTACATTCTTCCAACCCCTTCATACATTCGCGTTTCATCAGCCAAAGTCATAATCTCTGCATCAGTCAGATGTGCATGCTTTTTCGTCCTGTTCAGCTGATCTATCTGTAAATCTGCCAGCTTCACCTTTTGCTGTGTATCAATTACCTTAGCTTGAAGTTCAGTAAATGCCTAATATGGAAAACAGCATAAGCATAAGTTAGTGAATTATCGGTGACTGACTTAACCACACCTCTAAACGATATTCATGTTATTAGACAAGTTTACCAGTTCTGAGAAGCCAAGTATAGTAAAATCCCAAAATAACAGGAATGTATTTTTTTACTCCTGAGGAAGGAATGGTTATTCATAAAAGTACTTCTGTACATTTCAGGCACAGAGAACTTGAGTTCATTATTCTCAATCCTCTTCTGAAAGGAAAGCCATCTACGTTCAATTCCTCAGATAAAAAATCTGGTTTATAAAGGTAGAATATTGCTTCTGTGTCCACAATCAGGCATGCAACGCAAATGCACTGGTACCTTGTTAACCAGGGTGCAGTTAACCACAGCAACTTACAAACACCAACTGGATTCTGGTCAGGATGTATAAGCAAGAACACATCACAATGTACTATCCTCTCCAATTATGGTGAACACCATGGCCTCTCATGAAGATATACCTTATCCCTTCATTCCCATTCCCTCAAAGGCACAAATCCCCCTCAACCTCAGGATCACCTATAAGAAGGACAAGGAATGGAGCCCAGCCAAGCAAAGATTATTATATGGAAACTGATCTGGTTCTTAGTATTTTTCACTGTTGCCAAATCTCTTAATATTGATTCTTGACAGGGACACAAAGGTCTAGGGGGGGAAATGAAACAACTGGGGGAGGACGGTATTTTCTTTTCATTCCCCCTCCTTAAAGGATTTTTAATTCACATTTTTCTAATGGAATACTGGAACTTGGAAGAATGTGGAAGAACAATTCTGATGAAATTTTGGAATAAATGAAATAATTTCGAAGAAAATAAATTACTCATTCAAATGCTAGGAACTGCACTGTGTGAAGATCTGTATATGAGACAGTCTACAGAATTAGAGAATGAGAAGTCCTAAGCATTTTGTAGAAAAATAAGAACACTCAGCTCCAAGACGCATTCTGCATCTAATGCCTGATGTCATCTTCATGGAAGGAGCATAAGGAGGCAGGGTTTTTTCATTATTTGCAGACAACTGCTTGCCTTTTCGGGTAACCCTCATTTTGGTTTGAGGGAGACATTCACAGTAGAAGCAAAACTGTTTCCATCCAAATACATCTTATTTTGTGGATGCTGTTTTCATTCCTCCCCCCCCCCTATTTTTAAACTACAAAAACTGTAATACATTATCATAGGTAGTATAAGATGCAGCAGTTTATAACCCTCTCTTTAACACAGGGCATATACATCATTTGGTCTGCACAAGAAATAAGGCTTTCATATTGGTAAAATTCAATATGCCAAATAGTAAAATGGTATATGTTAATTAAGTTATGCACTTATCATTTTATATTGCTACAGTTTTTAGGCTTTCAAAAATAATATTACATATATTTTATTTTCCCATATCTTTTTTTAACCCTCAATGTCCCTAAAAACCTTTTTTGGCTTCAAAATATTGTACTTTTTGATTCGTGGTTGATTTCACATGGATCTCCTACGAAGACTGAAAAAGCTATTTGGATGAGTAGCAAAAGGTTGCAACCTAATAAGAAAGAATTAATTATAATAATTGCACTATATACGTTTTATAAGCTGTTTTAATATGTTTTAAGATATGTAAGCCGCCCCGAGTAGACGTTGTCTAGGGGGCGGGGTAGAAATCAAATCAAATCAAATCAAATCAATCAATCAATCAATCAATCAATCAATCAATCAATCAATAAAGTCCAGTTGCCATGACTCAACTTCCAGATAGTCACACCTGGATGGCTGAGAATCTTCACAGATAAAGAACTTGATGTCTCTGGGCTCAGACTAGGATCTATATCAGGAATCAGACTACAAGTATGTTCTCACAAAAATCTACTCCTTGTTTCCACCCATTCCCCTTCACCTAATTTAGAGATTGGGGAAACTTTTTTCTACCCCCATTAAACAAAGGGAAATTAGAAACCTGCTGCTTGTTTAGCAATAGCCAGGTATCTTGCAGCAGATTCCAAACTCCCCTTTATAACTCTCTTCTGCTCAGCCCTGATATGAAGGATACTCATAGTCTGTTTCTACAGTAACCAATCCAACCTTATAAAAACAAATAAAAACAATACTCCAATAACCACAGAAGAAGCAAATATTTATGGCACTGACTATAACCCCTCCCTACTTTTTCTACTCCTTTTCAGTGAAACAACTTGGCCTGACTCATTCATTGATACTTGCCTGGCTAGCAAAGTGTACTCACCACCTCCCTTCATTCAACAACTAGAGGACTTGTCCTACACAGCAACTGTAGGGAGGGAGGGGTCTTAACACCATTTAATTGCTGTGTAGTAGTAGAGGATAAACTGTTTCAAGCATGCTGATTCTAAGCTCCATGAGCTAATAGTGCACATTCTCAAGGCTTAACACACACTTGTCACAAAGTACATGTTTAGTATAATAATCAACTTAGCTGTGTATAAAAAGTAGATTGTAATTTATGAAAACACACACTGAAATAAATTTAAGTCTTAAAAGTGCAATAATACTTTTGTTTTTGTTTCTGTTTTTAGTATAGGAGTTATTTTATAGAGGCAGTAATAATACATAGCACCATCATACTATTGCAATCATCCCAACGTAAGATCTAAATGCAGCCACTTCAAACTCTCCATACACAGACCAAGTAAGGCATACTCAATAAAAAAATAAATCCTATAAATAGCAACACTTTATAAGCAATGTATTAATGTTCCAACTGCTGATAAACATGGTGAAAGTACAGAACATTCCATGAAGAACTCAAAACTGTTATAAAAACATGAAATAGAGTGTCCCTCCCCTATTTCACCTACCTGGCCCACCAAATCATTCTACACTAAGCTACTCCATGTAGCAACCCCAAGGGAAGACCAGAAATCTTCTACAAGATAAAGGGCCTTCTCCGCGGTAGCTGTAACCTTACGAAACCAGCTCCCGGAGGAGCTATGCCTGCCTCCCTCGCTGTTGTCACTTAGAAGGCAAGTCAAAACATTTCTTTTCAGAGAGGCCTTTCATATTGACCCTGGTTGATGGATTGCTTAACTCCTGTCCTGCTAGAACTAGGAAATTGTTCATGGTGCCATTGGTTTTTATGTGTTTTAATCTTAATCTTACCAGTTACTGTTTATATGTTTTAATTTGTTGTTAAACCACCCAGAATAGTGCTCCTGCACTAATGGGGCACTATATAAATTAAACAGTAAGTAAATAAGTTAAAAAACGACTAAATTTCTCAATCAGTGATTTCCGCACAGAGAGAGGGAAAGACATCTGCAGAGATTTTGTTGGAAGGGAAGTACAGACTAGAAAAATGAAATGTATACTGAAAATTATATAGTTTTGTGAAGAAGCGCTTGTAGTTGACATCACTGAATTCAAACTACCATCAAGAAGACAGAATTTATGAATATTTCCTAGCAACAACATTGTAAAACATCAAACAGATTATATTCTAGTTAATCATTAACAAATCAGTGAAACCCTATCCTGGAGCTGATCTAAATTCAGAACATCATTCTGACGTCACTGTTGCTAATTTCAAATAAAAGAAAAGAAAAAAGAAAAGCATATAAAATAAACATCAAAGTGATCCAATTTTATATACTATTATTATGGAAGAAATTCCTGAAAGGACCGATAAGACTGCATACTCAGCTAGCTCAGATTGAAATGTAATTTGCTCTAAACTAATGAAGGCTTTAATTGACATGGCTAAGAGCAACCTATAAAGAAGAAATGTAAAAAACTAGAAACAGAGATAATGGAGTACAGATGAAAATGGAAAAATAAAGAAAACATTAATACAAAACTACATAAAAGTATCTGAATCAAAATTGGAGGTTTGGATGATGTCCAGAAATACAAAACCTAGAGAGTACAGTACTCAGAATTCCTTCAATGAGCTTGAAAAGGATCAAGGGGGCAACAGCCACAGTAAAAACTAGACTGGAAATATATAAATCTAAAATTCAAAATGCAGTACTGTACAACTAATAAAAAGCAGCAAAACTCTTTGATTCTGGGATATTTTCACGGGCCTCTTAAATCTAAAAGATGATGGGAGCTAAATATTTTAATTAATTTTTTCAGTTACATCTGAAAAATAGTAATCATTCCTGAAATATGGCAGGGATCAATGTTTATTCAATTGATCAAAAAGGTAAATAGAGAAATAAATTCATTGAGCCAGTTACTTAAGGCTGTTTTTAAAATAATACACTGCATAACTTATATGTGTAAAGAAGGAGCAGAACATACACAATTTGTATTCACAGGAGACTCTGGAGCCATGGAAGCACTGTTCTACCAATATGTAAATAGCAAGTGATACTGTGATAAGAATGTGGATATGTATGCTTGCTGTACTGACTATAGGCGTGGCACGCTTGCGCGCATGCACGGATGAGTGTGGCACGCTCATGGGTGAGTGATGTGCACAAGCGTGCCACGCCCACCCATGAGTGCACCACCCCCACTCCCGAGCACACCACGCCCACATGCAAATGTGTCACACCCATCCACGAACATGCCCGCTCACCCACGCATGCACAGGGGCGGGAGATCTCTCTCTGCAGCTTGGTACTGCGAAGCCCAGGGACCAGCACAGAGCCACAGACCAGGGGTTGGGGACCCCTGGATTAGATGACAGAACATAGAGATACAAGAAGGAACAGGATAAGAGTGCACTATATCAGCACTATTTTTCAATTTGTATTCTAAGAACATATTTAGGAAAGCTAACTGAAATGTAAAGGGTCCCAAGAACATACAATATGCAGATATTACAGTGGCACTGGATGACAATACAGATGGTCTCTGAAGTTTACTCAGTAAAATCAATGAAATAAGCAATAAACACAAGCTAAAACTGACTGCTAAGATACCAAGTTCATGGTCATCAATAAAAAGCTAGCAGCCCAAGAAATGCAGTTAACAATCCAAAATAAAAGTGTAGAGTGTATTGACAACTGTACAATATAACATAACATTAGCTTAATACACCGTAGAATTATTAGTATATTTCTATGTATACTTGGCTCTATTGTACAGCAAGGATGTATAGATTTTAACACAATCACCATAAAGGAAGACAGAAATATGTGAAGATGATAAGAACTGGGTCAAGAGGCTAACTAGCACAGATTGGAACGTTTGGAGGGCAGACAAAGGCTCAGATGAATGTGTGCTGGATTGTTGAATGGAAAGAGGTCTGGAGCAGACAGAGAGGATGAAGGAGTTGTGCTGAAACCATGTCCTGCTTGGACATGAGCTGGTGAGATCATTCTAGACGACAGGGTCAGTTTGGATGGTGGCATTTCAGCTAGCCGAAGATGACTGGAACCCAGAGATTAGGGAGGTTAGTTATGAAGGTGGGGACATTGACACTCAAAAGACTGTTGTTTGGAGGGTACTCTCTGGACTTAGTTGGCCCAGCTAAGTCTGTGAACATTGAGTGCTGAAGGGCCTGATACTGAACACCATCAGCTGCCATTTCCCACCTGCCCAGAGCGTCTCCACTCTTGGACTCACCTCTTTAGTGCAAACATGTCCATAGCTTCTTGGACCTTTTCTTTGGTGTAGTTGCCTTAACACTTGTGTGTTTATCATACATTTGCTGTATATGCCCACTATTATTTGTATTTATTATTATTTTTCTTATGTATTTATTAGGTCATAATTATTTCTTGTTAGTCTTCAGTTTGTTTTCCTTAGGGGTTTTAAGCCTTTTTTGTAAATTTAATTTTCAGAAGTTTAGTTTAGGGACCTTTTTCTTTGGTTTTGGGACTAAATGGGGTGGGATATTTTATATATATATTTTAATTTTTTCCTTTTTTGGTATGGTGGTGGAATTAAGGCCTGGTGGTAGAGGGTTAAACCTGGAAAATTAAATATGTGGGGGCACAATGGAATATTGGTGGTGATGGGGAGGGGGAGATATGGTGCTGGAGGATTTGTTGGCCATTTCACGAGAACCTGGGGTTGGCATTTGGTTCCAGTTCTGGGTTCTAACATTCCCTCCTCTGGACAGGTGCAAGGGAACCGGCTCAGCCCATTGCCTCAATCACACCCATGCTCCTCCTGGATCTTAAAATCGGCCAGGGCAGTGACCACTGAATGGGCCACTCAGATAGTGAATTCCTCCTTACAGGAAGGATATTTACCTTCCATCTAGAAGGATACCCCTTCTGAAAACAGCCACCTTATCAACCAATGACCTGAACTATCATCCAGTTGCTAACACACCATTAATGGCGAAACTGACTAAGATGTTGGTAGCTGACCACCTGCAAGTGTTCTTGGATAATTAACAATAGTCTGAATCCATTTCATTCAGAGTTCAGGCCAACATCATGGGACTGAGACAGTTTTAGTCACCCTGCTAGATGACCGGTTATGGGAAGCTGACCAGGTCAATATAAACCTGTTGGTTCTCCTGGATCTCTCAGCCTCCTTTGATATCATTGACCACTGTATCCTCCTGGACTAGTTGTTGGGACTGGTGATTGGAGGCCTAGTATTATGCTGGCTTTGTTACTTCCCTGATGGCTGGTGCCAGAGAGTCCAGCTTGGGGAAGCTGTTCATCCCTGTGGAGATTATAATGTGGTGTCCCACAGGGGCCAACCATCTCTCCTTGCTATTTAACATCTACATGAGGCCACTGGGGGAGGTCATTCAGAGATTTGGAATGCGATGTCATGAGGATGCTGATGACACGCAACTCTTGTCTTTCCTTTTCCTCTTCAGCAGGGGAAGCTATACAGACCCTAGAGCATTTTGTGGCCGCAGTTAGGGACTAGATGAGGGCAAATAGGCTGAAGGTGAATCCTGACAAGAAGGAGATCTTGCTGTTGGGAGGACATCCTAATTGGTTAAGGGGTCTGTTGTCTGATCTTAGTGGGATCACACTTCCCTGAAGGATCAAGCCCATGATCTGGGTGTGCTTTTGGACCCAGCCCTCTTGATGGAGAAGCAGATCTTGACCATGGCCATATCTGCCTTTTTCCATCTGAGTCAAATTGCACATTGCCACCGCCTTCTTGATAGGAAGTTTCTAATAACATTGGTTCACACGTTGCTAATCTCAAGGATCAATTATTGCAATGCTTTGTCCCTGGGGCTGCCCTTGAAGACAGTTCGGAAGCTGCAGCAAGCGCAAAATGCAGCAGCCAGGCTGGTCTCTGATACATTTAAATTTGACCGTATTTCACCCATCCTGGCTCACCTGCACTGGCTGCCAGTATGCTTCCAGGTCAAATTCAAGGCACTGATGTTAATGTATAAAGCCTTTTACGGGTTTAGGACCTTGTTACCTGTCAGAACGTATCTCCCTCAGGTCATCCTCCCATCTCACCTGCACCTCCCAATCCCTGATGCTGTGGGTGGCCATTCTGAGAGAGGCCTAGAAGTCATCAACCAGAGGCTGGGGCTTCTCGGTAGTGGCTGCCCCACTCTGGAATTCCCTCCTTGTAGAGGTGTGATTGGGCCCCACCCTCCTGAGCTTCAGTAACAAGTGAACCTGGTTTTTAACCCAGGCCTTTAAAAACCTCACCCCTTTGTAATATTAATTTTGTACTGAATTTACGTCAGCCCATGATTCACCAAACAGCTTTTGCTTTTATATATTCAATTTTTTTCTAACTGTTGTATTGTATGTTTTTGTGATATCCTGAAAGCCACACAGAATAGTGGCTTGTCCACCTAATGGACGGGATAGAAGTTCAAACAAACACTCTACTTAGTCCTGAGATCTACTGACAAAGATCAGAGATTAAAATAGGCTTGTACACAAAAAGTCAGACACTCTTGCACCATGCTTTTTAGGGCTTTAACCACCATCCTGAACCAGTCTCAGAAATCAGTGTAAATAGTTTAAAACTTAAAATATACCATATGGTCTCCAAAGAACAGAATTACTAGGATCCAGTAGAAAGTCACAGCTAGAATATGTCCATCAGATCAGTTAGAAATGTGGTGACTCAACCCCTTAAGTTCAATTGATTAAATGGGCCTATTCTAGTTGTAATTTACTACATTTTGCATTAGCCGTAGTTTCTGAAGAATTTTCAATGAGCAGCAACATACAGAACTTGTTGTTCTCTAAATGAGGCAGGTAAGGCATGGATCACTGCCTTCCTCTGGAAGGACAGCTAACACACTACTTGAAACTAGACAACGGCATTTTTGGCCACAGCAGATGCAGAAGCAATCCTAAATCCAACAGCATAAGCAAGCAATGGATCTTGTTTTTCTTCAAGTAGAACCACTATCCCACCAACATCAGCTTTTAGGAATTTGGAATGAATTGAATATTTCAATAATGATAAGGAGGGACAAGGATGGCAAAAAAATGCAGAACTAAACACAAGTGTGGAAGCATGTTCACATTGATGCACATATCCAACTTAGTTAATGAAGATCACCATGCAGCAATATTTAATTTTTAGTCTCCTGAGAGACTCTTCCCATCCTGCTTATAACTTTTTTGAACTGCTACCATCTGGCAGAAGATATAGAACAATTAAGACTTGGACCACACGTTTTCTCAATAGTTTTTATCCCAGAGCTGTAATTGCAATTAATAATGAGCTTAAAGACCACCAGTAGTGAATAATTAGTTGGACTGTGTTACTTGGCCTGCGGGGTAGATGTTTGTATTTTTAGTGGGGGACTTTTAGTGGGTGGGGAGTGTTTGGGGAATTTTATGTTTGTGCATGTGTCTGGTCTCTGGGTGTCTGTGAATTTCATTGTATGTGTATATACTGACAATGACAATAAATTATTATTATTATTATTAAACACACATACAAGGTTGTTTGTTTAAATCCTTTCAAATTTTGTAACTGAATTAATAAGCTTTCATTTTGTATACAATTAATGTATTTAATAAACTCTGGAGAAGCAACTTAAAATGAGTTATGTAACTAGTCAACTGTGAAAACTAAGAGTTTAGAATTCAAAAGCAGATATCCTTATTTAAGTCTGGCATAATATGAATCCTGGGCTTCAACATTCCCTCAAACTTCAGAAAAGAACTCAGGCTAACAGAAAAAGAGGTGAAATGGATACATGGAAGCTTGGCTGTCAGCATAAAACAGAAGAATGTAGGTATTTAGTGATTACATGGCACAGAATTTAAATGAGTGCCTTAATTTACAATTTCCATCATTGTTGGTGCACTGATTAATTGTTCTTCTCTCAAACTAAATGTTGTTTAATTCAAGCCCTTGTTTTACAATAAAATTGTACACTGCTGGGATGAAAGAAACACGACATTCACTTCCAACAATACTAGAATACAAAGAAACTGACGGATTCTAGATTAAGGGCACGCAAGTTCCTAATGCAAAACATCATAACTTACAAAATTAACCCCCTCGGGAAGCAGTGACAGCTATAGTATACTTAGAGGACTTTGAGAAAAGATTAACTCAAAGTGTGGCAGAGAGACTGATCAGTACCTACTGGTTATGACAGTTAAATAGATCACAGCCAGTATGTCTACAAAGGACAAATTCTGGGCCAACCACGGCGAAAGGCTGTTGGGCTCAAGATGAGCTTGAGACCTCCATGGGATGCTTATCTGATTTGCCAACTTGGAAAAACAGGATGCTGGATGAAATAGAACCATTTAAGGAGAGCTCTTCCAATGTTTCGACTAACTCAAGGCACTGCAATTAAAAGACGTTGCTTTGTTTTCAACAGAACAGCACCCAAGGGAGTCCATATGAAGAAAGAATTCTGATATTCCCGTGCCACCCCGAACAAGTCCCACTGGAGAGGAGATGGCAACCAGCAACGTCCATCCGCCTCATTCCTGAAAGCAGCAGCCTCGGAGTACCAAACCCTCCAACATTTTCCACCAGCTCCTAACCGGCGTTTTGCTTTGTTTGCACTTCACTCCCTCCCGCCTCCACCCAATACCTTTTTCAGCTCAAGGTCCACGGGCGCTGCCATTTTGTCTGCTTTGAGAAAGACTGCGCATGCGGACAGGGCAACGACATTAACTGTCGCAAAGTCCCCCCGTTTTGTTCGGGCCGCGGCTTGGTCCGCGCATGCGTACTAGAGAAGCCGAAGTCTACGTCTCTCGTTGTCGGGTGTTTCTGTTCTTGCCCTCTTCCCGTAACCTCCCTCCGTCAGGTCAGATGCAGCCTCGCCCTGATGAGACAATAGGGGCTGCGTCCTGGTTTCTTTGGCTCCACTGTTAATAAAAGCACAGCTGCTGTGCTCGTAGGTCAACCGCCTAGCAGTTTGTAAAGCTAACGGCTCACTTGTGTGATGTGCTGTCGACTCTGATGTGTGGCGGGTGTTGTACGTGTGATATTTAAGGGTGTTGGGTTTTTTTTTCCCACTAGTCTCACTCGCCTGTCAGTTTCTATGACCAAGGTGGGACTTGAACGCGGATTTCGTCGATCCTGGTTCGACCCTCTATCCACTATCTCATTGAACTTACCGGAGGGTAAACAAAAGTACGGCTGTTTTCTGAGTAAGCACATTTATTATCCCATTTGTGAGACTACACGAACCTGTTAGGAAGATGCTACCAGTCCTGCATAGCAACTACAGGGAAGCTGCTGGGTGGCACTGGCGTCTCTTGACAATGTTTAGCGGCCTCATTTTGTTTAACACTCCTTTGAATCCATGTAGTTATGATCTGAAAACCCTTGTTTGCTTTGTAATCCCATACATATGCAGGCACTCATGCAGATTTGTTCATTTATATTATTGTACTGCCTCTTGGAGGCACATCTTAATGTAGTTTGGGGGGTTTCAGTGTGTCAGGGAAGATTAGAGAAGACATCAGGAGGCTAGAATCTATTGTGCATCTAAACTTCTAGCAGGTCATACAAAGCAAAATAGTCAAAGCTGAGATACCAGACTAGGATGCATCCATCCTCTTTAGGAATTAATGGTCACGTCAGCAAACAACAAGTTCTGAGGGTGGGTGCCCCCGCAGTTGGTGGCTTGGGTGACTCTCTCATGTTTGGGGGGGTCACCTTGGCGGCGAAGAGTGGGGTTCGTAGTTTGGGCATACACTTGGACCCGACGCTCACCATGGAATCCCAGGTGGCGTCAGTAGTCCGCACTGCCTTCTTCCATCTCTGGCGGATTGCCCGGCTGCGACCCTACCTTGACTCGGGGGCACTCACCACCTTGATACATGCGCTCGTAATCTCAAGATTAGACCACTGTAACACGCTCTAGGTGGGGCTGCCTTTGAGGCTGATGCAGAAACTTCAGGTAGTGCAGAATGCTGCGGCCAGACTCCTTACTGGAGTGAGAAAACACCATCATATTTCTCCTACGCTGGCCGCATTGCATTGGCTGCCCATCTGTTTCCGTGTCAACTTCAAAGTTTTAATGCTTACTTATAAGGCCCTAAATGGTTTAGGACCTCGATACTTGGCGGAACGCCAAGGTCTACCCAGATCACCTGCGCGAGTCAGGAGGTGAGGAGCCTGACGCCGAGAGAGGCCCAGAAGGAGAAGACACGAAACCGGGCCTTCTCGGTGGTGGCTCCTCGCCTTTGGAACAATCTCCCTCCGGGAATTCGCATGGCCCCTACACTGGGCATCTTCAAAACCCAGTTAAAAACATGGTTATTCATTCAGGCCTTCCCTCCAGCCAATTCTTTTTTTTAGTTTATTCTAGTTGTTTTGTATTAGCCATGTATTTGTTGTGTTTTATTGTTTAATTTTATATTGGAAGCCGCCTAGAGTGGTCCATCGGTCCAGATAGGCGGGGTATAAATCAAATAAATAAATAAATAAACAAACAAACAAACAAACAAACAAACAAACGGACAATTCTAGTGGTGACAGGAGCAGAGAAAGCCCTGAAGGGTAACAGTAGTGACACTGGCAGACAATCTTTTGTAGACAATGACTGTGACACTCAAGCCAGCTTTTGTTACTGTTGTGCTGAAGAAAGCAATAGGAAACTGCTAGTGAATATTTTATAACTTGAACACCCTATGATGAGACAGTCCAAAATGAACAAAGAGACAGTGCCAGAAGGTGAGCCCCTCAGGTTTGAAAGCACTTAATCACCTACTGAAGAAGAGCAAACAATAAGGACAAATAATATGGTCACTAATATAGCAATTGGATTAAAGCTGAAGGAAGATCTAGTTGCCTATGGGTACAGAGGCAAAAGGAAACTGAGATTCTGTACAACAGATATACTTGGAACATGGCATGTGAAAAGTATGAATCAAGGTAAAATCAAAACCAAAAAGCAAGTAATGGAGCATTTAAACATTTCAATACTTGGTGTGCATGAACTAAAGTGGATTTCAATATAAAGCAGAATTTTCAATCAGACAATAGTTTTTAATACTGGAAATAGCAAACTTGGAAGAAATGCTATGGTACTAATAGTGAGGCAAGATGTACCACAAGCAGACAGAGGTTGTAATATAGAGTCTGACTGGAGAACCTATCAACATAATCATTCAGATCTAAGTTCCAACTAGAGATACTGAGGAAGAACTAATGGAAACTTTTTTGTTTTTGCCAGTGTTCAGATGAAAACTGATCACACACCAGAACCAGATGTGCTCATAATCATAGTTGACAATAATGTAGAAGTAGGATATAAAGTAGAGCAACCAATGGTGGAGAATTAGGCCCAGAGGTCACAAATGAAGCAGGAGAAGGACACATAAAATTCTCTGACTGGAATCCTGCTGGAGTTTGAATAAGGTTTGCAAAACCTGTAGCAGCTAATTGAAGCTAACTCATGTCAAGAATGTTGTGCAACAATTTTGGCCCATGAAGCTACCAAACACATTTCAGGCAACCAAATAGACTATGCAAATAGATATCACAAGAGCGCCAAGTTGGAAGTAGTAGCCAAAGAAACTATTCCATTTTCTAAAACAGGAGCTGACTGTGGTACAAATATAAATGGTTAATATTTTAATAATTGGAGTAAAAGTGAAAAAGAATTAAAGTGAAGCTGAAGAAGAACACTAAAAGAATCATAGTGCTAAAATATAACATTTCTGATTAATTTAAAATCCATGTAAAAATGATTTTAATTGCTAAACTCAACTGACTAACAATCAGAAATGCTGTGAATGGAAACTGGAGATAGTATGTGTGAGCCCTACCAGTCCAAGCAGGGTTAGCAGCTGCTCCTTACTCCATAAAGGACAACACAGGTGGTTGTGACAAAACAATTTGTTGTTAAAGTTTCAAGGTCAGTTTCCAAATTAATAACAGCAAGTCCCAGACAAGTTTCAGTCACTGTGTGGAGTATAAAATATAAAGCCCCTTAGGTCCATGCTCCCCTCCCCCTCTTGTTATCTTCACTGAGGGGGAAGGTACATGGGGGTCCTTTTCTTGCATCTCCTTCTGTCCTGAGACATAGGGCTTACAAGAGGAGGGATGGTATGCTCACACCAAGGGCAGTG
The DNA here is from genome assembly GCF_051106095.1 of Pogona vitticeps. Lineage (NCBI taxonomy): Eukaryota > Metazoa > Chordata > Lepidosauria > Squamata > Agamidae > Pogona > Pogona vitticeps. Next base: position 131,308,690 of record NC_135786.1, on the reverse strand, counting down.
GGGCGGCTCTGCTACCCTGGTACTGTCCTGGTTCAGCGACTCCTGGTTTTGACAGGCTCGCAGATGTTGCCTCCAGCACCTCAGTTGGGTCAGTTATGGCTCATCAGAGCCTGACTGATATTTGTGGAGCATTCTCTCACCTCATGCACTCCTCCTAGCAAGAGGACTTCAGAGGTAATCAGGAATTTAAGTGTTTCTCCTGGGGAACCCTCAGCTGCATAATCATCCCTATCTAGTGATCCTCCTTGCACACATACTCCTTGACAGGAGCAGCTCCTCAGGGAGTTCCACCTGGTAATCCTCTGGAATCCCAAGCTGGATCTTGCAAGGTATCCCCCCCCCAAGACTTTTCTTCCACCTTCTCCTCTACCATCACTACATCAGGAGCAGGTCCCTTGTCTGAACACCCTGCTCCTCTGTCACCTTTACCCTTCCCTCATTTCCGTCTAGTGCTTCCCTTATATCCCTCTGGTCCCACAAACCTCCCGGTCCCTCCAGGGATTGCTCCTCTGGGACTGGGCTTCTTGTTCCAGGTGCCTCTCTCCAATACGTCCATCTGGGTTCTCTCCTCAAGGGGCCCAGGTGCATTCACTGGTTGTGGCATGCTCCAGATTAGTCTCTCTGAAGTTTATTGGAGAGCTGACAGTTGTGAACTTGGCAGGTCCTGGGACGAGGTTAGACAGGCAGCTGACAGGTGTGCCCACGCCACTGTCTTTCTTTCATACTATCCAAAAGGAAGGATGTGAAAAGACTATTCCTGTAAAGAATGTGAAAAGACCACCAAAAAGAAAGAAACACTCAAAATTGTTAATGACAGATGTGAAGAAAATGTCAGAGGTGACAGAAATAGTGTCATAATCCTAGATGCAACTTTTCAGTAACTAGCATGTAAGTTACTACAATAACCAGTGCAAAAATAAAGGAAGGGGACAGTAAGAAAAAACAAGAAATCTCTTTTGCTGTCCTCTGAAGATGCCGGCCACAGAGACTGGCGAAACGTTAGGAAAAACCACCTTCAGAACACGGCCAAGAAGCCCGAAAAACCCACAACAACCATTAGATCCCGGCCGTGAAAGCCTTCGCGAATACAAATCTCTTTTCCATTAGATCCAAGAAATTCAAGGAAATTTTTAATTAATATTGGAGATGCCAAAGAATCAACAAAGGACTATATTATGTTGTTTTCCCAAAAATAAGACAGGGTCTTATATTAATTTTTGCTCCAAAAATGCAGTAGGGCTTATTTTCAGGAGATATTTTTTCATGTACAACAATCTACATTTATTCAAATACAGCCATTTCATCATCTTCTGGTTGCTGCACAATGGTGGAGGGCAGAGTTTCACTTAACTAGGGCTTATTTTTGAGGTAGGGCTTACATTACGAGCATCCTGAAAAATCATACTAGGGCTTATTTTCAGGTTAGGTCTTAGTTTCAGGGAAACAAGGAATCTGATCAGAATAAAATAAATATAAGATAGGAACAATATACCAAAGAATTATATAGAAGGAACAGAAGGATGACAGATTTCGTGAAGAAAACAGCTAGATCACCAGTCTCCTGGATCAGATGCTTTTTGGGAAAGGGTACTTTAATGAAGACAGACTGCCATCTGAATTCAGAGTTCTCCTTAGGGGCAAGAACTACTCTCCTATAGGTTCCTGCCCCCCTTCCACTTTTTTGGGGGGGGGGTCCGCTGATTCAGTTTTGCAGAGAGTTCCCAGAGCCCTGGAATTTCTCTCTGCTCTCACTGCCATTGCTCCACCTTTTCCATAAGGTACTCTCAAAGCATGTGGAAGGAAATCATCACCAGGAGAAGATGGGATACTAGTAGAGCTATTTGAAGCTGTAGAGACTGAATCTATTAAAATTCTAACATGAATATGCAAAAAGATGGAAAACAAAATAATGGCTAGCAGATTGAAAATATTTAATATACATTCCAATCTCCAATGAAGGTTTTAAAGAGTTCAATAACAATAGGACCATTGCATTAAGAAAGTATCATAGAATAATAGAGTTGTAAGGGCCCTATAAGGCCATCAAGTCTGACCCTTCTCAATGCAGGAATCCAAATCAAAGCAGATCTGACAGATAGCTGTCCAATTTTCTTTTGAATGCTTCCAGTGTTGGAACACTCACCAACTCCCAAAGTTTTTCTTACTATTCAGCCTAAATCTGGTTTCCTGTACCTTGAGACCATTCTTATGTGTCCTGCAGTCTGAGATGACTGAGAACAGTTCTTGCCCCTCCTCTGTTTTACTACTTTTCAAGTATTTGAAAAGTGCTATTACAGTATATCTCCCCTCAGTATTATTTTCTCAAGGCTAAACATGCCCTGTTCTTTCAGTCTTTTCTTAAAGGGCTTGGTTTCCAGCCTCCTCATATCATCCTTGTTGCCCTCCTCTGAACTTATTCCGCCCAGAGTAGAATATTTGTCTAGATGGGTGAGGTATAAATCTAATAAAATAAAATAAACATTAACATTAACATTAACATTAACAACAATTAGGATTTTTTACTAAATGTGGATCCAGAAATGCCTGATGCCAAAGCTGGCTTCAGAAATTGAAGAGGCACTAGAAATCGTTTTGCAAGTGTGTGTTGGCTGCTGGATCACACCCAAGAATTTTAAATGGATACAGTTCTTTATAGATTTTGTGCTTTACAGATTACATCAAAGCCTTTGACTGTTTTGATCTGAAAAGCTGTGAATAGTTCTAAAAAAATAAATGTGCCATAAAATTTGATTGTCTTGATGTATAAGCTATGCTTTGGACAAGAAGCTACTGTTAGGAAAGAATACGAAGAAACAAAATGGTTTCTCATAGGTGGGTGTCAGACAAGGGTATATTCTATCTTCCTCTCTTATTAATATGCAGAATACATCATATAGAATACAATCTGCTGCAGTGTTTGAGGAATAAACTGTAATCCACAAAAACTCACACAGAAATAAATCTATTCTTGTTAAAAATGTCACAAGACTTTGGCCGAAATCTTGGTAATTACACTTGCCAGTGTAACTTTCAGAAGTGAATTGGTGCAAGTCAAAAAGTCAGCATAGCATTTCCTATTTCACATTGTAAACAAATGGTGTACAATGGGAAATGCCTATACCAACTTCTCACTTTGCACCAGTTCATCAGTAAAAGTTGCATCAATTGTGTTAATGTGGCAGGCATAGTAAATAAGTTTTTGGTCTTTGTGTTTTGGTTTTGTTATAGATGCTGAAACAGAATAACACATATAAACATTTAAAGTTGTTAACCTTTTGGCATTCTTTCTACTTCTATGGATGAACATTTTATTTCCTCAGTTGTATGATGGGAAAGAAATTGCAAGAAAGGCATTGTGTTGCGTCTAACCCAAAGAAATCAAGGCTAGGACTTGTTGGGTGGGGGTGGGGTTGTTTTTCCACTGAACATTAATTTACACAAGGAAGGATGTTTGAGAAGCAGACCATTGCAATTTCCTCAGCTGGATTTTTCCCCCAATTAATCTCTAAGAAGCACTGAAAAATACCCTGGTCAGCATGTTGGCTGAATGGCATCTGGAAGATAGATTTCCCCCAATTGCATAGCGCCCGCTACTGCTGTGTAAGGTTATTGATTTAACAGTGAGTCAAAAAGAATGGGTGCCAATTAATGAATCATTCACATCACTTCCTACCATACTCATGACAGTCTTCCTAGTAACCCTTCTGTTCAAGTAATAACAGGGCTGTTTTTGGAAAGTGTTCAGAAACTTCAACGGGTCCAAAATGCTGCAGCCAGATTGTTAACTGGGGCTGGTTACAGGAATCACAGAACACTCCTGTTACAGCAGCTCCACCGGCTGCCGATCCATTTCTGGGTACAATTGAAAGTGCTGGTTTTAATCTATAAAGCCCTAAGTGGCTTGGGTCCAAGTTATCTCAAGGGCTGTATCACCCTTTAGGAGGCTGCCCAGATATTAAGATAACCAAGGGAGGCTTTTCTCTTGGCCCCATGACCTTCACTGGTGTGTATAGTGAGAACACAGAAGAAGGCCTTCTCCATCACTGCTCCCAGACTCTCAAACTCCCTCCCACAGGAGAGCAGAATGCCCCATCATTGTTGTCCTTCCACAAGCAGACGACCTATCTCTTTAGGCAGGCTTTCCCTTAGTGACTGGCTGTCTGAGATAAGCTTTTAAATGGAGTTTTGTGCCTTGTTGCTTTTAAATATGTTTTTAGTACTGATTTTATTTACTGTTTTTAAGATATTATTTGTTTAATTCTTTTTATAATAGCCTCATGGTGCAGTAGTTAAACTGCAGTACTGCAGTCAAGACTCTGTTCAAAACCTGAGTTCAGTCCTGATGGGTTTAGGTAGCGAGCACAAGGTTGACTCAGCCTGGTGGTGGCGGCGGCGGCAATATATAGCCTGGATAATGAAATTGTAAGCCTTCCAGAGAGTGCTTTAAGCACTATGGGGTGGTATATAAACAGCACATTTTACAAATATTTGTATACTTACTGTTCTTATCTTTTAAACATTGTCTTTTTAATGATGTAAGCCACCGTGGGTCATTTTTAAGGAAAAAGGTAAGAATATTATAAACAAACAAACATGCAGGACTCCACTTTCAGAATTGCAAGGCTTGCTGAGACACAGCAGTAATACCCTTTGAGACAGAAGCAAAGATTAAAGCAAAAGGATTTATCCGTTATCTTCCTTTAAATAAGTGAATACTTGGCCCAGGGAAAAACAAAGGTTTTCCTTAGCATGTGCTGAATAGTTTATAGCATTTCCTCCAGAACAAGTTAATTTTATCTGAGGACTGCAAACACATGCTTCCACATGATGGTGCAGATAGAAGCTTGCTTATTTCTAGCAGACTCCTTTAGGTGGAGTTGCAGTTGCCACTTTTTAGATTTGTAACTATATGAAAGTGAACTCACAGGGTAGGATCCTTGACATTTAGACTTCAAGACTGATGATTTGCTTCTAGAATATGTCAGAGGATTTCCCTGCACCAAACACCCCTCAAATACTCCATTTTCAAGCCTGGAGGTGGACTTTTTGCCACTTCCAAAGTCTTTCTCTGTGTTGTCTTTTCTCCCCCCCCCTTCACTTTTTCCTTTCTTTCCTTCCTTCGTTCTGGAGCATTGTGATGGTCTGTGTGGCTCCCAGATAGTACCAGGGATGGAAAATTTCTCTGAGACACATCCAGGTTGTCCATGCTTCAGCAGAAGAATTGCAGAGGTTGGGAATCAGGACATTTTTACAAATTGGTTTGTTGCTGTTCTCATGCGCCATCAAGTCACCTCCAGCTCATGGTAACCCTATGAACTAGCAGTCTCCAAAATGTCCTCTCCTTAACTGCCCTGCTCAGCTCTTGTAAACTCAAACCTTTGACTCCCTTTAGGCAGTCATTGATCTTCCTCTTTTCCTAGTGCCCTCCACCCTTCCCAGTAGTAGTTTTTGAAGAGGTAGCAGTGTGACTTTCTGCTAGTGTATCAGGCAAAAGCAAAGCAAAACTAAAAATAAAGAAGCCAAAAACATTGTAGCACCTTAAAGACTAACTGCTATACAGTATTTTTATGTGAGCAAGTTCACTTTCTCAGACCAGCATCTGTCCAACCTTTCCCAGTGCTGTTGTTTTTTCCAGAGAATCCTGCCTTCTGATTATGTGCCCAAAGTAGGAAAGCTTTAGCTTCAACATTTTTACCTCCAGAGATAGTTCAGACCCACTTGTTTGTCTTTATAGCAGTCCAGGGTACCCTCAAACCTGTCCCCCAGCATCACCTTTCAGACAAATAAATTTATTTTCCTGTCAGTTTTCTTAACTGTCCAGCTCTCATGCCCATACGTGGCGAACAGAAATACAAGAGTATAGATGGTTTTGGTTTTCAGTGACACATCCTTACACTTGACGATATTTTCTAATTCCTTCATTGTTACCCTTCCTAGTCTGTCTTCTGATTTCTTGGCTGCAGTTTCCATTTGGATTGAGGATTGAACCAGGTATACAAAATCTCTAATTATTTTAATTTTCTTCATTATCAACACTAAAGTTACGTATATATTCTGTAGTCATGATTTTTGTCTTCTTACTGTAGTCTTGCCTTGGCACTTGTGATTGGTTTCTTTATCTAAGATAGGCGGGCCAAGGGATTCGGCGGGAATGACAGCTGGAGTAGACGTTACAGTCAAAAAAGGATTTGTTTTATTAACTTTGCCATCAAACAACTCTGAACCAAATGGATCCAGCAACTCTTCATTTGTTAACAAATTATACTTCTTGGGTTTAGTACCAGGTCCCACATCTTTAACTTTCACTGTTTCTTCACCCCAAAGCGAGTGATTACGTTCAGGTTCTTGGCTGGCACACTCAGCACCGAGCAGGTAGTCTTGCAACACGGGTGGACCACGACTGAGCCCTCCAATCTGGGCAGGAAAGGGCTGACTCCACCAAGGGTCCCGCTGTCCACCGCTGGGCGAGTAGTCGAACCCACTCCCTGCCTCCATTCCCCTCGCTGCTCACCTGCCCCGAGCATTCTTATTCCTTTAGGTAGTGGCAGCAAACCATCTTCCTTCATCAAGTTTGGGAAACTCTTTACCAGCGTTGCAATCCTCTCCCTCTCCACACCTGTCTCCTTGGTCTGTGTGCCCTTGTCTTCCCTCAACCGATTTCTCCCCCTCTTTTCCACCTCCTCCTTTATAATCTCATCTCATCTCCACTCCTCTGACTCCTCCCCCCAGTCTCTAGTCCTCTCTGCCAGAAACACCTGTATCGCTTTGTTGGCCACACGTTCATCATCGTCCAATTTGATTAATTCCCCCACTGTGCATCCTTCACTTTCTTCTCTCTTTGGCCTCTGTGAGGATGGCTCACTTCTTTGCCTCCACCCAGAGCACTTTATTCTTTTAGTTTTCCTAAAAGTCATTTCAAGTCATTGCTGCTTTCTTCCGGTAAGATGGTGTCACTTGCATATCTTAAATTATTGATGTTTCTTCTGCTAATTTTAATTCCTCCTTCATCTGAATCTAGTCTGGTTTTCTGTATGAAATGTTCTGCAATACAGATGAGGGATAAAACGCACCCTTGTTTGACATTTTTGCCCGGAGGAAACCATTCTGTCTCTCCATATTCTGTCCCAGACAGTAGCTTCTTGTCCACAATACAAGTTACGCTTCAAGACCATCAATTGCTGAGGCACACCCATTACAAATTGGTACCTATAAGGGATCCCAAAAGGGATATGTCATGGAAGAGGGAAAGGGACGTTATACTCAGAAAGTGCTTTTATATTTCCTCTCCCTGAAATGATCCTTCTGTAAGGGAGAGCCCAAAGGCAAGGGTAATCTGAATCCAATTTTTTTCTCCCCATGGTTATCCTCTCAGTGGCAAAAATGGCACATCACGTGAGTGCCAAAAGGATCAATTTACAAGGGATCTGAGGTCACCCTTCCCAGTCCTCCATTAGTTGGTTCAGACTGTGTTTAGTTTTGCTTCTGATAGTGCAATTCTCTGGTTCCCGCCCCCTTCCCCCAACAAACCAGTGCTAGTATCTGTGTGCTACCCTCTGTTTTGCTAATAATATTCCTCCAACAACAGCAGAGCATTGCATGTTTCAGACACTTACCCCAGGCAGTTGTTGTGGATTGAGGGGCATTTCCAACTCCTTCTCCCATAATCCATGCTATCAGCACAGTCCCACCACCACCACCACCAAAAAGTGGAAGTCTAGAAAGGTATGAATTGTGCTGAGCGCTTACATGCACAAGAGGGTGACCAACATGAGAAGTGGAAGACAGGGAGGGGAGGGCTAGCATGCTTCCATTCCTCACATACTATTTGATTTGCTGTTAAATGTCTGAATAAAGCATGATGTAATTTACATTTTTATGAATTTCCATCATTGTCCCCACCTCTGCTACCCATCTTTTCTCTAGGCGAAGCATAGCCCTAAATTGTTTAACCATTTCTCCTAGGAAAGTTGCTCTAGTTTCCTAGTTATTTTTAACCACTCCAGCAACCCGTCTTGGGTGGGGTGGGGGATTACCAAATGATTATATAACATTTGGTCAGTCTGAGGAACCTGCCTTGTTAGACCTGGCTAGAAATGGAAGTGGATTTTTATTTTATTTTTTTTTATTTTATTTTTTGGTACAACTATGACCAGTCCTGTCAGGCAGCAGCTGGGTGAATAAGAAAGTGTGGTTTTTTTTAGACCGCGTTGGCTTCTCGAAAGGGGTGAGGACAGATCTGGGCTCTACTTCAGAATGCCAGATTTGACCCTGTCCCGCTGTTAATGTCCATGAATTAGGTGGTGGCACTGTGGGCTAAACCGCAGAAGCCTCTGTGCTGCAGGGTCAGAAGACCAGCAGTCGTAAGATCAAATCCACGCAATGGAGGGAGCTCCTGTCACTTTGTCCCAGCTCCTCACCAACCTAGCAGTTCAAAAGCATGTAAATGTGAGTAGATAAATAGGTACCATCTCGGTGGGAAGGTAAAACGGCGTTCCCTAGTCACGCTGGCCACGTGACAATGGAAACTGTCTTCGGACAGGCACTGGCTCTATGGCTTGAAAAGTGGGATGAGCGCCGCCCCCTAGAGTCAGACACGACTGGACTAAAAATGTCAAGGGGAACCTTTACCTTTACCTTGAAGGCAGAAGGATTGCAGACAACAGGCAAACCCATGCAGGAACATTGTGGCAGGAAAACTGCACAGGAACTGGGCCTCCTCTTCCCCTGTTGAACCTTCCATAGCATTTACTGGGTGGTTATCGGAAGAATGACATATAAGTGATGCCCATTCACCATTTATGCTTATGTTAGCCAGAAATTTGGATCAATGCCACCCGCTGATGACAGAACTTTCCGAGTGGTTTACCCATTCACATTACACTTTTTGTCTGTGGCGTTTATTGTTTGGAAGGGAAGCCAACAGCAAAATGAAGACAAATTTTCCATATCTGTAGGTGCCCTTCAGATAGCTGTTTACACGAAATATGTGACCTTTCTGCTTGGGAATCTGATCTGCATGGCAACAGAGTTCCTTATTTGGACTCCCACAGAATTGCCGTAGCGTGCTTGGAGAAGGTAGTGGGTAGCTGGAGTGCAAGGAGCTGAGAGTCACCTCCCTGCAGCATCAACAAAGAGGCACAAAGACATGCTGCTTCTCCCCCTGCCGCCGCCACTGGCCCTGTGGTTGTGCCCTGGAGTGGTGAGATAGCAGTGTGTGCCAGAGGCAAGAAAGAGCTCTCTGTCATGCCTCGGGTCAGATGTGCCACATGGAAAAAATGCTTTCCCATTCTTCTTTCATGCTGTGCCTGACCCCTGGCCTTATTGTTGCAGACTACACAGATCTCCTCAGCTCCAACAGTGTTTCCAGTCTGATGACGCTGATCCGTCTCTTTGTCTGCCAGGATAGAGGCTGAATACACCAATTGCCAAGCATGGTATATATTTTATGAAAATATGCAAGAATGCACACTATAACCTCCCTGTCAGTGAAGCACTTCTCTTGGCCCATTCTCTCTTGGGCTTGGAGTCAGGGTCGAAAATATTTTTTAAAAATTAAAAAATCTCCCATTTGTCACCAGCCGCAGCATTTCCTGATTGAATCAGCACATGGAAGAACCAAGACAATGATTTTACCAGAGGACAAAACCGAGCACTAGGACCTCTGCAAAGGATAGCAGGCAACAAAGACACGGCTGGGAGAGCAGGTATCCAGGGTAAAATGTAATGGCAAATAAAAGTGATTGCTAATAGCCATCACTTAAGTGTCAGGGCACCTGCTTGGCAGGCAAAGGTTTTGGGTTCAGTCTTGGCCATCACCAACTGAAACTGAGAAAAGACCTTATCCCAATGCCTGGAAATGTGATGCCTTTGAAAAGTACAATGTGGAGGTGGAATTTACAATCACTTTGGTTTTTATTCAAGAGGGGGGGAAATGCAGATTTGGACAACCACAATGGGCAGAGGGGATCGAACCTCTATTACTGTTTGTTTTGTTTTGTTTTGTTTTGTTTTGTTTGTTTTCCAAAATTCCCCACCCTGCACTGGTGCTTAAAAACAGGGGTACTTAAAAGCCTTCATTTGTGCCTCTAGAAACATTTCTTTGTTGGGTGCTTCTCTGTGACAGCAGACATTTGGTGGTAAGTGGTAGTTCAAAACTGATTGGGCCTACTACACTTGCTTCCTTGTGAGTAAAGACCAAAGCAACCCTAAGCTGCACATTATGTATTAAACAAATTGGTTGAAATCCTGTTGCAGAGCTGTACTTCTGTAACTCAGAGTTGTGCAGGTGGGAGCCATAATCGCAGCAAGGTGTAAGTGATAGTCAGAAAGTAGTTCTGTGTATGTGTTGCATGCCTACTTGCACCACGAATTGCAAAATGCAAACTTCCTGGCATAATGTTCCACAAACTTCCACAGGCATTACATTATCTCAACTGCAATGGGATTCCAGCCAGTGTTTAGTTTAACTTGGGGTGCAGCTATAGTGAGCTAGATGGTGAATGAGCAAATGCCAGCAACAGAAGAAACTGCTCCTTTTTTCACTGGAAGAGGAGAAGGAATCAACTGAATTTACTGTATTACAAAGTGAGAGCTACAACAGGGTGGGGGGGATGTGAGTGATCAAATTCAAACATGCTTGAACAGCCCTTCCCAAAGGAGTTACCCAATGATGCAATACTTTCCATTTTACCATTAATGTAGCCCTTATTACCATATGTAAGCATGTCCTACATACTGCCACATATCACTGGAAGCATTACTTCAGGTCCCATTCAAGAATTATTCTTTTATCCTTGGTTGTTCATTATATTGACTCCTAGCATGCAAGATGTTCTACTGGCAGCGAATGCAGCAGATATTCTTAGAATCTTACAAATTTTAAAAACAATGTTTCTAGCTATTGTAATGATGAAGATACATTTTTAAAAGAAAACTGAAAAACAAAAAGAGAAAAGAAGAAGAAAAAACCCTATTTTCTGGAGATAAACAAGTTTCCATAGAAGTCAACCAGGAAGCAAGTGGAATGCATTTGGCACATATTAAGGATTTTTCCAGTCACTCTCCTCAGGTATCCCTTAGCACCCAGATGCTGTCACTAATCACATCATTCATTCATTCATTCATTCATTCATTCATTCATTCAACTTTTATACCACCCTTCTGGCTGCAAGGCCACTCTAGGTGGTTTACAATATAATAAAACAAAACAATAAAACATAACATTTTTTTAAAAAAAATCAGACATAATAGTTATACAAAAATCAAAATCAAGATAAAAATTGCAATATACAGTACCAGCAAAATAACCAAAACTACACAAACATAAATACAAACAAAATCAAAAAAATATTAATTTAACATGCAAGTTGGGCAGAGCAAAAATAAAGGTTGAGACGGCCGCTGTGTTATCACAATGTAATCTCTGGAAAAGCCTGTTTGAAAAGCCATGTCTTAAGAGATCATTTGAAGGTTCCAAGGGGGATTTTGGGCAACAGGTTGTTCCAGAGGTGGGGAGCAACTGCAAAGAAGGCTTGGTTTCTAGTCTTCTCATTCCAGGCCTCTCTCAGGGTCGGTGTTCTCAACCACCCCACCTGGGAAGATCGGGTAGGTTGGGCAGATCTCATTGGGAGGAGGTGTTCTGCCTGGTATCAGGGTCCCAAACCATTTAGGGCTTTGTATGTCAAGGTCATCATCTTGAAGCTGGCACAGAAATTGACAGGTAGCCAGTGCAAGGCAGCCAGTGTAGAGGAGATCTGTTGATATTTCTTCACTCAGCTCAACAATCTGGCCATCATATTCTGGACCTGCTGGAGTTTTTGTCAGTCTCATGAGTAAAAAGGTAAAGGTAATGTTTCCCCTTGACATTTAGTCCAGTCGTGTCCAACTCTAGGGTGCCATGCTCATCCCCATTTCCAAGCCATAGAGCCAGCTTGGGGAGATGATGTCCGAAGACAGTTTCCATGGTCACGTGGCCAGCACAACTAGACATGGAACGCTGTTAGTTACTCATGAGTAGTTCCACATAAAGAACATTACAGTAGTCTAATCTCAAAACTACCAATGTGTGGACTAGTGTAGTGAGGGATCCGGTGTCAAGGTAGGAATGCAGTGATCTGTTTTAGATGGAGAAAGGCCGCACAGACCACAGACATTACCTGGGACTCCATGGAAGTTCACCCAAATTGCAAACCTCATCCTTCATGGAGAGAGTAGCCTAACCATATGAAAGGGAGGCCCCCAACCCGCAGAAACTAGGGACGCCCACTCGCAGGCTCTCCATCTTGTCCAAGTTCAGCCTCAGTCTATTATCCCTCATCCACCCCAGCACAGCATCCAGGCAGCACTCCAGGGATGGAAGAGCATCCACTGTAGAAGGAAGAAAGCAGAGATAGAGTTGGGTGTCATCCACATATTGATGACACAAAGCTCCAAAACTCCCGATGACTTTCCCCAGGGATCTCATGTAGATATTAAACAGCAATGGGGAGATAATTGACCCCTGTGGGGCTCCACAATCGAGAGTCCAAGGGATGGACATCATCTCCCCAAGCTGCACTCTCTGAGGACAGTCCTCTAGGAAGGATCAGAGCCAGGCCAGAGCCAGGCCACTGATCCCCAACCCAGAGAGCTTCCCTAGGAGGATGCCATGGTCAACAGTATCAAAGGCTACGGAGAGATCAAGGAGGATCAGCAGCGACATTTTGGCCCTGTCACTCTCCCTCAGAAGGTCGTGTAGGGTGACCAATGCTGTCTCTGTGCCATGATGCGGCCTGAGCCCAGACTAGAATGGATTGAGGGCACCAGTCTCCTCCAAGAGTGCCTGTGGCAGATCGGCCACAACTCTCTCCACTAGCTTGCTTAAGAATGGGATAATGGCGACGGAACACTGATTTGTTTTTCCTCTAAGGTTGTGCTTGTTCCTATGTCGACACTTTCCCTTGAGTTGGCCACAACAGAATGTATGAGAAACAGTTTGGTTCAGAATAATCCAGAATGACAGCAATTTCATGCAACTGCTTTCCCAAACCTAGTACTCTCTGGATAAGCTGAACTACATACACACAGCACTCATCCTCCTTAGTGAATTGTAGTCTAACAAATCTGGACTGTGGAAGACATCAAGCTGAGGTAGGCTGCCTTGCAATAACATTGCACTTAACAACCTCCCTCCATTGATACTGCAAATTGTACATATGCCAATTGTATTGTCCACCTGATTTCAAGAAGACTCAGTCTGAGTGTGGAGGGGAGAAGAGTCTTGGAGTCCGCATGTAGCCCATGTGATTTCCATTCCACCTTAGATGGACACCTGCTTTCCCAAACTACTCAACTTTTGAGACTTTGTTCTGGAGAAACAATGCCCCCCACTACCCTTTAACTACTCTCACAGCCAAGTATGCTTGATGGCACATATGGCTTTGTCAGCAGTGCCTTCAAATTTGGAGCCACTCTTCAAGACTTTATTCTTCCACCTCTTTATTTACTTTTAATTCTCCTTTTGTGACCATTTCAGACATGGTGAAATGGGAATGATCACAGTTTGCTACATTATAACATCCATATTTATCTAGGAATAGAGTTGCCAGACGAAAAGGATAACTAGTATCCAGTGTTTTTAATATTTGTGTGGAACAGGAAATTTCAGCTACTCTTCCTGAAACATCCACTTCCTCAGCAAAATTAAAGGTGCAAGAGGCCTGCTCTCCTACACATGTGGCCGTTCTAGCTCCTAGAACAAGCCAAAATTGTGCCATCATTTCTTATACCAACCCTGTGCCTCCTGAGGACAAAAAACTGGAAAGGATGTTTACTGCAGAATTAACTTAAGTGATTTTATGCAGCAGTCATCCTTTTCAGCTGTGTTTAAATCAATTAACTGTGCAAGGTTTGAAGAGCATTAAGCAGCTTAAAGTATGTTTCCTAAAACCTAAGTAACCCTATGCATGATCAGGGACACTATTATTTTTTATTTAATTAACTGCAACAACAAAATGGTGCTTTCACTGCTCTCAGAAACATTTTTCTATAGAAAAACAGAGTTATGGTGTCAGGCTTCAGAGTGTTAAAGCCAAACTTAGAGTCAGGATGAAGCTGGCTAACTGGCCACCAAAATAGATGACCCAGACAACTGCAGCTAGCGGCTAGTAACCGTGGGTTCTGAGGGAACTTGGAAAGAGTGACATATTTTGGCCTTGCTGCTGTCTGTGCCTCTTTTCCTCTCACCGACAGAAGCTTGCTTCTAGGGAGTTGCCTCTGTACACACCCTGCCTCAAATTGCTAAATCTCCAGCAGGCAGGATCCCCTTTCCACATAGCTTGCCTCAGAGGCAATAAAATTAACAGACGCCTGAAAATAGTTGACTATGTGATTAAATAACAATGCTGGGTTGTCCTACAGGCATGAATACATTTAAAGCTGCTTGCCTGCAGAGGTACTGTCAGCTCTGGGCCTAAACCGACTTTAATGATTTTAAAGGCTTTAACTTATTCCTATTCATTCAGTGTTATTTTGTGTTGTTATACTGTATATAGATAAGACAAATCATTTAAGAGACATAAAGGCCACTACAAGTGATAAAATCAATTCAACAATTTTGTGAGACATGAAATGCCTTATTTTCTAGGATTGTAGTTCCCACCCCTTGAGCCAAAACTTAACAGAAAGTAATCTGAAGAAGAAAATGCCAAAATTTATGTACTTATATAGATGGACATGATAAAAGACAAAAATGGGAGGGACCTAACAGAAGCAGAAGACATCAAGAAGAGGTGGCAAGAATACACAGAGGAATTATACCAGAAAGATTTGGATATCCCGGACAACCCAGATAATGTGGTTGCTGACCTTGAGGCATTCCACTTGAACTATTTAAAATCTTAAAAGATGACGCTGTTAAGGTGCTACATTCAATATGCCAGCAAGTTTGTAAAACTCAACAGTGGCCAGAGGACTGGAAAAGATCAGTCTACATCCCAATCCCAAAGAAGGGCAGTGCCAAAGAATGCTCCAACTACCGTACAATTGCACTCATTTCACACGCTAGCAAGGTTATGCTCAAAATCCTACAAGGTAGGCTTCAGCAGTATGTGGACTGTGAACTCCCAGAAGTACAAGATGGATTCTGAAGGGGCAGAGGAACTCGAGAGCAAATTGCAAACATGCGCTGGATTATAGAGAAAGCCAGAGAGTTCCAGAAAAACATCTACTTCTGCTTCATTGACTATGCAAAAGCCTTTGACTGTGTGGACCACAGCAAACTATGGCAAGTCCTTAAAGAAATGGGAGTGCCTCACCACCTTATCTATCTCCTGAGAAAGCTATACAGTGGTGCCTCACTTTACGAGCGCTCCATTTGACGATGACATCGCATTACAAAAGCGATCGCAAAACAATGTTCCCTATGGGGGAATTTCGCTTTGCAATGATTGGTTCCCTGTTTCGGTAACCGATCTTCGCAAAGCAACGATTTTCGGCCAGCTGATCGGCGGTTTCAAAATGGCTGCTGGGTGAAAAACATGGCCGCCCGCTGTTTTCTGGCACGGATTCCTTGCTGCACGGGCAGCGAAAATGGCCGCGCTATGGAGAATCTTCACTGGACGGTGAGTTTTAAGCCCATAGGAACACATTGGTTGGGTTTTAATGCGTTTCTATGGGCTTTTTAAAATCGCATGACGACATTTTTGTTCGACAGCGATTTTTGCGGAACAAATTAACATCATCATGCGAGGCACCACTGTACGTAGGACAGGAAGCAACAGTTAGAACTGGATATGGAACAACTGATTGGTTCCAAATTGGGAAAGGAGTACAACAAGGCTGTATATTGTCCCCCTGCTTATTCAACTTATATGCAGAATACATCATGCAAAAGGCTGGACTGGAGGAATCCCAAGACGGAATTAAGATTGCCAGAAGAAATATCAACAACCTCTGATATGCAGATGATACCACTCTGATGGCAGAAAGTGAGGACAAATTAAGGAACCTTGTAATGAGGGTGAAAGAGGAGAGTGCAAAAAACGGTCTGAAGCTGAACATCAAAAAAACTAAGATCATGGCCACTGGTCCCATCACCTCCTGGGAAATAGAAGAAGATGATATGGAGGCAGTGACAGATTTTACTTTCTTGGGCTCCATGATCACTGCAGATGGAGATAGCAGCCACAAAATTAAAAGACGCCTGCTTCTTGGGAGGAAAATGATGACAAACCTAGACAGAATCCTGAAAAGCAGAGACATCACCTTGCCACCTAAAGTACGCATAGTCAAAGCTATGGTTTTCCCTGTAGTGATGTATGGAAGTGAGAGCTGGACCATAAAGAAAGCTGACCGCCGAAGAACTGATGCTTTTGAATTGTGGTGCTGGAGGAGACTCTTGGGAGTCCCCTGGACTGCAAAGAGATCAAACCTATTCATTCTGAAGGAAATCAATCCTGAGTGACCTCCAGGTTAGAGTTATTAGATCTGGAGCCCTGAGATGGGGGAAAGTGTGTCTGGACAGTTCCATCTGTCACTGCTGCATTGAGAAAAACAGCATCTGCTAGAACAGCCCTTACCATCCATCTCCTAAGCATCCCAAAACTGATTATTCTATCTGCTCCAGCAAGGACCCCTGTGGGATGTGTGGAAGATCCAAATGCTGACACCTGCAGGAGTGGGCAAAAGTTTAGATCAACCTCCTAAGACTTACAAATACTTACAAATACTTACAAATACGTACTTACAAATACTTTATTCTACTTCTCTGTATTCTCCTTATATTTCTTTAGCGTTTATTTTTGTTCAGTTATTGTACAGTGACCTGATTGTGCCCCTACCCAGTTTCTTACCTCTGGCATAATTAAAGAATGGTTTGTTGTTCATTTTAATGTTTTTAGGAATGTGTTTTTCAGTTGCTGATGTTGTGGGGGTGGAATTGCATCTTTTATTATCTGCTTATGTTTCTTGTGCCAACATTTGTGGTGTGTGTCCCTTGCGGTAAAAATGGATAAAATTTCCTTCTTCTGCTTTTTGTCTCTAGCAGCTTCCCTGCTTGTTAACTACCTGCTATTCTCTGGTGGTACCTTCTCTGGCCTGTAATATATATTACAATAGGACTTCTGTTATTGTGGTCTTTATCCCCAAACTCTCTGAAAACATCCAACCCTTTTGATTTTCTCTTTTGTAAGATTTTTGATTGCATCAGGAAACTTCAGTAACCCTCAGAGCTTCCTCATAAAGAGGATTTCTCACAGAGATCAACAGATCAGGCACATTCTTCTCTCCCCTAGGAATAAGGATGCAAGTGGAGCTGCAGATGATAGGGCTTGACTGAAGAAACCCTGATCCTCTGGAGACAGGGCAAGACTCACAGAGCCATTCACATGGCAGCCAGGAGTGTAAGCTATCCATTGAATAGACATCATCTTCCAGTGGACTGCAATTCTATGTTTGAATGCCATAGAATATCTGAGTGTTATAGAGGCTCCATGCAATCAGCAATGAGCAGGCAGAAATCACTGAAAAGGCTTGCAATATATTCCTGCATACCACCAGCCTGTGCCAAGCATCTAGCTGAATTCGAGATTCCTTGCAAAAGCATCATCTAGTTTCTAGAGCTAATCACAAGCTCTATACCCCTTCTCATCTGCATTTCCCCTTTTTCTCAGATCTTGAGAAAGTTCAGAAATATAGCAATTTTCACCAACGTTTCAGCCAAAACCTTGATTCCAGCATCCTTTATCTTTGATCCCTGCAGACCTGATTTTCTTTGGCTTTGGAAGCAGTCTGAATATCTTGGATGCTGCATCAGTTTCATGCCTCTTCCAAAATGTTTGCAGAGCCCTTCTGTTTCCAGATTGTCATGAGCATTTTTGTTGACCCACCAGGAGGCCAACATATGTCTCTAATACTAGATTATTATTTTTTTGTATCCACAATGATTCTGTAGAGGAATCTGTCCCTTATTTGTTTGGCTCTGGTTGTTTGAACCAGCCCTCCAATTCCTTATGCAGAGAAAGAACAGAGAATGCCTCTTTATCTCTCTCCTGATTCTCAAGAGAGAACAGCAATGTGGATTCAATACTGCTTTTGATCATTATCTTACTTTCCCACAGGCTAATGTAAAATCCTTGGCTTGTAAACACTTTGACTATTGTCATATTTGGCTGGTTTGAAACAGGGAAAGCCTTCATGCCCTATTACTAATCTTGTGGGCCAGTCATCATTGTTAACCACCCACAGCCAACATTAACATAAAAATGCCAGATGGCTTCACCATTGGTGAAAAGAGTAATGTCACCAAGTCATTAAACAAGGAATTTGCAGTTGCTGCTGAAGGAGCAGAAGTGACCTCCCAGTTTGGGTAGAAGGGTATGGAAAAAGGGAGCTTGAATGGTGAAGCAGGCACAGAAAATAATGTGTGCCTACAGACTTCACTGAATGTTGAGTTTAAGAAACTGCTTGCTCCTAAGCAGCTTAGGGGCCTTTTATAGCCAGGAATTACAATGATTATTGTTCCATGAGTGAAATCATGCTATATCCCAGCCAGACGGTGGCCAGCAGGAGTTGCCAAGAGCTGCAGTGTCAAAAAGTGCCTCTTCACACTGAGTCCATGTGCACCTGGATGAATTATTTTGCCCTCAATGGTACAAAGCCAGAGGAGACTTGCTTTTTTTTTAACAGTTTGTGACTGGGCTAATGCAAAAAGAGTGTGTGGAGGCAGCCTCCGACAGAACTTATTTCCCCATGCACCTTTGTATGTCACACAGAATCCTCAAGACTCTCATGGTACAGTTGGGCATTTCTCTTTTGATTTGTTCACAATCAATAGTGAGCATCATATATCTGGTGAGGCTTCAGATCCTGTGAGACAGCTAGATGTCTATCTACTAGAGAGAAACCGAAATTTTGAGCACTCAGAACACATCCTTTAAAAGTGAATGCTTTAGCCTTTCCCCACACACTGTGGATTTGAAAGATGCCCCTTTCGACTAACATGGCCCAAGAGGGTAGAAGAATTAAAGAAAAGAGAGAGAATTATTAACAGGCTGTTCACTTCAGCTGCAGACTACAACTATACAGCAGCACTGGAGTCAACTTTTCCGACCAAGCTGTTACAAGAGGCCCAAACCCACTCCTCTTCCCCCCAACACACACATACTAACTCCCAAGGGAGGATGGCTCTTCTATGGTCATCCCACGGAGTCCCCACCTCAGTCTGGCATACATGGCTGGCAACTATTTCTTCCTGCTACATACAACTACTCTCCGGAGAATGAGAATTTTTTACTTATCTCAGGACAACTTAATTTGAAATGGGATTTGTTTAAATCTACTGGAAGGTTAATTGATCCTATTTATATCTTAATTCATATACATGTGTGTCAATAGTAAGGAAATGGAGATGACAAGGACTGAAAAGCAAATCATTTCAGAATTGGCTAGACAAAAATTCAGCCAAGTCTACTATTTATTCAACTTGGTAACATGCCCTTCTCGTAAAACAGAAAAAAAGTACATTATATATTTATAGATATATATACATGTGTTGTTGTTATGTCCTATCAAGTTACTTCCGACTTATGGCGAACCTATGAATGAGTTTGTCAAAAGTTCTGCTCAGCTCCTGAAGACTCAAGCCTATGGCTTCCTTTAGAGAATAGGCCCGTCTCATATTTGGTCTTCCTCTTTTCTTTATATGAATGTGTATGTTTATCGGTGTATGCCTGCAGATATATGTATCCATTCCATTCTGGGAATTTTTTTTTAATGATGAAAGAACATTAAATAATTTTAATCCCACCTGCCACTGAAATGGTAAGGAATAGGGATAGGTTTGTCACCTTGTTGGAAACTAACCTTCATACTCAGGAAGAACAGCTGCTGCACTTACGATCTCCCTAGCCTGTCACCAAAAGTGTGATCTAGGGCAGGGAAAAAAACCCATGCAAAAAGATTCAATGCGATTAACATACTGTATTAACATTCCCCACAATAACCTTGTTCAACAGTCACAGAAACAAGATTGGATGGATAACCCACATGTCCAACTTTCTATTCTTGTTGTTTAGTCTTTAAATCGTGTCCGACTCTTCGTGACCCCATGGACCAGAGCACACCAGACCCTCCTGTCTTCCACTGCCTCCCAGAGTTGGGTCAAGTTCATGTTGGTAGCTTCGATGACACTGTCCAACCATCTCATCCTCTGTTGTCCCCTTCTCCTCCTGCCTTCACACTTTCCCAACATCAGCTTCAGGATGTGTCCCTCCAATGAGCACTCAGGGTTGATTTCCTTCAGAATGGATAGGTTTGATCTCCTTGCAGTCCAGGGGACTCTCAAGAGACTCCTCCAGCACCACAGTTCAAAAGCATCAATTCTTCAGCGGTCAGCCTTCTTTATGGTCCAAGCTCTCACTTCCATACATCACTACTGGAAAAACCATAGCTCTGACCATGTGGACCTTTGTTGGCAAGGTGATGTCTCTGCTTTTTAAAATGCTGTCTAGGTTTGTCATCGCTTTCCTCCCAAGAAGCAGGCGTTTTTTAATTTTGTGGTTGCTCTCATCATCTGCAGTGATCATGGAGCCCAAAAAAGTAAATCTGTCACTGCCTCCATATGGTCCCCTTCTATTTCCCAGGAGGTGATGGGACCAGTGGCCATGATCTTACTTTTTTGGTGTTGATCTTCAGACCATTTTTTGCGCTCTCCTCTTTCACACTCATTAAGAGGTTCTTTAATTTCTCCTCACTTTCTGCCATCAGAGTGGTATCCTCTGCATATCGGAGGTTGTTGATATTTCTTCTGGCAATCTTAATTCCGTTTTGGGATTCCTTCAGTCCAGCCTCTCGCATGATGTATTCTGCATATAAGTTAAATAAGCAGGGGGACAATATATAGCCTTTTCATACTCCTTTCCCAATTTGGAACCAATCAAGTTGTTCCATATCCAGTTCTAACTGTTGCTTCCTGTCCCACATATAGATTTTTCATGAGATAGACAATATGGTAAGGCACTCCCATTTCTTTAAAGACTTGTCATAGTTTGGTGTAGTCCACACAGTCAAAGGCCTTTGCATAGTCATATTACTGTGATGTTGAAAGGTTTGCAGTTGATTTATATTGAAATGATTCTATCATTTTTTAGATTGTATCCCAGTACAACTTTTCACAGTCTTTTGTTGATTATGAGCGCTACTCCATTTCTTCTACAGGATTGTTGCCCACAATAGTAGATATGATACTCGTCTGAATTTAATTCACCCATTCCCGTCCATTTTAGTTCACTGACGCCCAGGATGTCAATGTTTATTCTTGCCATCTCCTGTTTGACTACATCCAGCTTACCAAGGTTCATAGATCTTACATTCCAGGTTCCTATGCAGTATTCTTCTTTGCAGCATCGGACTTTCCTTTCACTTCCAGGTGCAGCTGAGCATCCTTTTGGCTTTGGCCCAACCACTTCATTAGCTCTGGAGCTACTTAACCTCTGCTCTTCCTCAGTAGCATGTTGGACGCCTTCCGAGCTGAGGGGCTCATCTTCCAGCATCATATATTTTAGCCTTTTGTTTCTGTCCATGGAGTATTCTTGGCAAAGATACTGGAGTGGCTTGCCAGTTCCTGCTCCAGGTGGATCGCATTTAGTCAGAACTCTCCACAGTGCTCCCCCATACCCACTGTGGTTTAGATTCTATCAGTTAGTATTTTGTATTTGTTTTTGTTTTAGAAATTAAAAATAAAATAACTCTCCACTATGACCTGTCCGTCTTGGGTGTCCCTGCACGGCATAGCCCATAGCTTCTCTGAAGTACTCAAGCCCCTTCGCCACGACAAGGCAGCAATCCATGAAGGAGATGTTTATCCTCTAACTTTCTATTAGCCAGGAATAAGTACTGGTTTGGAACCACATTACTTCATCATCATCATCATCATCATCATTAGATATCGTTGCTTTTTAGCTATTTTCATCTTTTAATTTATAAATTAAAATTCCACAACAAAAAGTATAACAAAGGGTTATTTATTAGAGTGTTACACTGCACAATTTTCCTGTCTCTCCCTTCAATTTCAGGACAAGACCAAGCCCTAAATAAATAATATGTACAATGTATCTAAAATAAATATATAATTTAAAAGGAACTATCGTGTTAAATATTGTCCCCATTTTCATTAAGTTCAAAAGTTAGGTTACTTCAGCAGAGTCTAAGTGTTTTCACAGTTAAATCCTCAGCAGACGTCAGAAGAATCCTGCTTGCTGGTTCCTTCACTGCTTGTATGTGAAGCTGTTGCCTTCCAGTGGTACCAAGGCAAAGTCCAACTTTCCTCTGGATTTTGTGGCTCCACCTTGGGAAGAAGCCCTCTGTGGAGAAATGTGTCCCTGTCTCTCCTTTGGATTTTTTTTCCAATCTGGAGAAGAGTGCATTGCTTCTTCAACAAAGCAACTATCTGATACACAGTCTCCTTGGGAAAGGAACACTTGCTTCCAATCCTACAAACTCCCCTTTGACTTTGAAATGTGTCCAAGAAAAAGAGTTCCATCCACTGGACTGTGGAAGTAAAGCTTCTTTCACTGCTGAATCCTGAAATGTAATGAAAGAATAGTTCACATGAAAACAAACTATTGACTACACAACAGCTTTTTATGTACAGAATTAATTTTTAAAGCTTCTATCTCAGGCATCTGAGGAGGAATCATCCTGGCCTTGTTGTCACGTAGGCTCCCATCTCCAAAGATAAAACCACAATACAGTGGTGCCTCGCTTGACGATGTTCATCCGTTCCAGCAAAATCACTGTAGAGCGAAATCGTCATCAAGTGGGGGGAAAAACCCATTGAAACGCATTGAAAACCGGTTCAATGCGTTCCAATGGGATAAATACCTAATTGTCCAGCAAAGATCCTCCATAGGGCAGCCATTTTCCGGTGCCTGTACAGCGAAAAATCTATCCTAAAAACAGTGGGGAGCCATTTTGCACAGCGGGCGGCCATTTTGAGAGCCGCCAATCAGCTGTTTTAAAACCATCGTTAAGCGAAAAATTGGTTCCCGAAGCAGGGAACTGATCATCGTTAAGCGATTTTTTCCCATTAAAACATTGTTTTGCGATTGCAAAAACCTCGTCATCAAGTGGATTCATCATTTAATGAGGTAATCGTTAAGCAGGGGACCACTGTAAGTGAACTTGCGCCACTCCAGGACTCACACTGAGGAAGTGGCTTGAAGCGTAACATTATGCACTCTTCTGGAATCCAGTAGCTCTCTACAAGTGTCCCTACTTGCCTGCTGGCTCTAAGTAGATCCAACACACATATTTATACTTTGATTATCTAGATTAAGGAAATACTTGCAAGGCAAGTTTTCAGAACATATTTATTCATAACCCAACATTTGCAGCTATGCCCACCACTAAAGGAAAGCACTCCAAGGGAAAAGACAAATCACTTCCTTTCAAGTACCACAACTATGGCCTGTATAGCCTCTAAAGGGCCGTTGTTGATGCTGGAAGCTACAGCCTTCTAGGCAGGGCAAGTAAGAGTGGAAAATATTTTTGTAAAGCAAGCCCAAAAGCACCAGTGTGACTCAGAAGAAGAAATTGCAATACAAAGGAAGGACAAACAGATAGCCAGGGATGTGGCAGGTTTTCAGCAACACCAGATGAGGCATCAGTAAAGAAGGTGTATGGCTTGGGTCTTAGTAGAAGACCACATGATATAGAGGCAAATCTGTTATGCTTGGTTAGGGGCTCAGTACTTGAGGTCAGCACAGTGCAATATAGCTCCACATACAAGCCAGCAAATTATGTTTGCCCCAGGGCTTAATGTCCTCTCATCTACCTTTCAAGAATATTTTTATGACACAGCCAACATCACAGGCATCTCATATTTATATTAGTCTACTAAATAAGAAAGACTGCTTTAGGGCAAAGAAAGGACAGAATCCAATGTGATGTATTCCCACCAATGATATAAGCCAGGCTTGTCCAACCTGCGGCCCGGGGGCCGCATGCAGCCCAGGTCGGCTCGTAATGCGGCTCAGTGCAATTTTTTTTTTAAAAAAAGAAATTCCAAAGTTTCAAGTTACACTGCCGGTGCTTGCGGCCGGAATGCGGCCCGGGCACGTCACAATGGTGGGGGGGAGAGAGAGGGAAGGAAGGAAGGAGCAGGAGGGGAGGGGAGAGGGGGGCTGCGTGACTGCATTGCGCCATCCCAATCAATAGGTGGACCCCCTCCTGGCCCCATAAAGCCACCGGAGTCGAAGCTGGCAGCCTCTGCTATCTGAGATCGCAGCTGCCGGTAAGCGCGCTTAGAGCGGGGCTGTGGAGGACGGCTAGGGCTGCCCCCCCCATGCGGCCCAAACCAAATTTTCATCTTCTAATGTGACCCAGGTGAAAGTTTGGACACCCCTGATGTAAGCAGTCTGTCCATCAGTCACTTGGTTGGAAAGACAGATTACCTTCCATTTCCAGATTATCTCAGTGGTTGACAGGGATGCCCAGCTTCACCTTCTCTTCACTCTCTACATCATATACTCCTTTTTTATGGCACCTGGAAAACCCAACCAAAAAAGATACTCAAGATAAAGAATAAATCCAAACCTGCATAAAGAATGACAAAATGATTACCACACTACCATTAGTCCAAGACAAGGAGCAAGTATTCCCTTATAGTATTAGAAATTCCACACACCTCATTTCATGCCATGGACCAGCCGCAAGATGTGAAATACTTTGGACAAGGGGTGGGCAACTGTAACCTTCCAGTTATTTTTGGCCTTCAGCTCCCTTAATCCTCCACCACTGGCTATCCTGCATAAGGATGCGGAGCTTGTAGGCCGTAAACATCTGGCGTACCACCGTTGCTCATGTTTGCCTGAGGCTAAAACTATATTAATGCCTTCACTTTCTGACTTCCTGTTCAGGCAGCTTTTTGTGCTGTAAACTGCCCCGAGTAGCCTTTGGCTAGATGGGTGGTATAAAAATCAAATAAATAAATAAATAAATAAGCCAGCTGTGTAACTAAGAGTACAGAAGGGCTGAACCAGGAGACCTGGATTCAAATTCCTGCTTGGCCAGAGAAATTCACCGAGAGGTGACACTGGTAAAACCATTCCTTAAATATCTCATACGCTTTTAAAATCCTACGAGGGTTGCTATAAATCAAATGCAACCTGACAGCACGTAACAGAGAAGGGCTAGTACTCAGAGTCACTGAACTGGAAGAGATTTCCAAACCTAACTAATCAAATCGGCACCAAAAAGATTCTTTGCAAAATTTGACAACAAATCAAATTAAGACCTTGATCTGCCTCACTCTGCTACTTGAAAAAAAGTTAAGGGAAATGGACAGATAGTTGGGGTTTTGCTATTGGACAAATCACACAGTTGTTCACGAGGTGGCCTTGGGGACAGAGATCTGCCAGACTCAGTTTCATGCCTGTACTGAGCTAAGGACCAAACTAAGCAAGGACTACAAAGGCCACCTTTCACGGCTGTTACTTTCTTGCAGTTCTTGCTCTTCCAAATTATAGCAAACAAAATATAGGCCTGCACTTCAGTTTCTGCTACTCTTCCCAAACCCATCCAAGAGCTTACCTGAGCATCAGTAATACAGCAATGATGATAAGGCAGAGGGAGGACAGCACAACTGCTGTGACTGCTAGTATAGTTGTGTTGTCATAGCTGCGGGATCGGTTTTCCACTGGAAGACTAAGGGCATGGCATCGCTCCCCATGGTACCCCTCTTGGCATCTGAGAGTTGCAAGTAAAAACAATGCAAAAGAATTATTCCAGATCTGAATAATAGTCACGATCAGTCACACGGGTACTAATGCCTACCTCCAGCTATGTTTAATGCACAAAACATTACCCTAAGCCTCTTAAGTCTACTGTGCACCACACGCCTGCTCAGTTTCTCATTAGTTTCCTCCAGTCTGCATTGGGCATAGCTAGTGCAGAGAGTTCTCTGGTTTTGATGGAATCAGAAATACACAGACACTAACTGAAGCATGAACAAAGCTTGTAGAGTCACAACCTATCAAGTTAATTGTGCACAGCAATCTTTCTGGAACGTTGCTGAAGATCTATTTAGGTCTCAACCAGAATAAGCCTGAAGTATGAAACTACTGTAACACTGTCCTATCTTCAAAAGAGATCTGAGTCTTGTGAGTGCAAGTAATTTGGTATTATTATTAGTTATTGTTTATTTAGCATCATAAGCACTCATGGGCTTTTTATAGTAACAGAAGCAAAGGCTGAATTGCACTCACCAGAGGGAGAGGGAATGTGCAAATCTCAGCAAGGACTGAAAGTTCTCCCCAGTTCATAAAGTCTTTGCTCAAGAAAAAACATTTGCATGCATCCAATTGTTACTCAGTAGCAATGCTCTTTTACTAGAACAGAGCAAGACAGAAATTTGTGGAAGCAAAAAGGGGAGGCCAGTATCCATCACTGGATTTCAATAGTTTAATGAACAAGAAAAAGCAGATGCTCTTTAAGAGCATCGCCTTTGAAGAAAAGGAAAACAACCATAATTAACTCTGTCTTGGCAATCTTTGGGATAGAAACATATATTCTGAAAAGGATAACTGAGCTTCACTTGTCTGTACAGTATATCCAGCTAGTCACTTGTATATTATTTATAAAAGGCATGTGAGTAAAATACTTAAATCCACAAGTGTCCGTTTCACAGAGAAGCAAGGTAAACAGAGAGCTACAAGCCCAACATTCCAACGAGGCCTAACAGAGTGGTTCTTTCCAAACATTCAGACCGTAAGTCTCATGCTTAGTGAGGGCCTGGCTAGAAGTAGCCCATTCCATACATCAAGATCACCTTCAAGCTTCAGTACTCAAAAACTGCACCAAGAGTGATGACACAGCTTACAGCCCCCCATGCCTTCTCCCCTTCTGATATCACAAGACTAAAAATCTCAGTAGCCATCCCATATGATCCATTGATCTGTTCTAGCAAGGATGCCTATGGCCCAAAGGGGGTGGGCAGGAGGACTAACAAGAACAGACTCAACTGCAGACAGCATACATAGCAGCCACATATTTGTGTGCTGTTACAACTGTTTATTCAACCGTTGTGGTTGTTTAAAAAGTGTAACAGAACTGGTAAATGTAGAACTAATTATGTAGGGATTTATCAATGTGATAGGTCATGTAGTCTCCTCATCGTATAAGCGGGAAAGCCATGACAATGAACATCTCAGAAAACTTCTGCTTTCTCAAGATGAAACACTGCCAGTTTTATTGAATACCACCAAAGGTCTGCAATGTCCAGAAGTCTGTTCATTTAAGCCAGTGGTTCTTAACCTTTGTTACTCGGATGTTTTTGAACTGCAACTCCCAGAAACCCCAGCCAACACAGTTGGTGGTGAAGGCTTCTGGGAGTTGCAGTCCAAAACTCCTGAGTAACCCAAGGTTAAGAACCAGTGATTTAAGCCAGTCACGCCTTTTCCTTGAGCCTGGCACAAAACACAGTCTGATGTTCAGTATCTTGGAGACCCCCGCTACTTAACACTGGGAAATGTAGTGCTTCCCCTTGCTGAACTGAAGGAAATAAGAAGAGGTCTGAAGCTAATGTTCAGCATGCCTGCATCCTGCACTTTGTGAAGAATAATCCCAGGTATTTTCTCAGCTGCAAGTTAACTGTAACCACAATTTAACATGGAGAAACAAGACAGAACTACTGTATTGTTAATTTAAAGTAAGACTCATTAGAGATGACTGCTTGCTTCTAATTAATTATTTCTTCCAATAACCAAGTTATAACTAAATCGTACCACAATTCTAACATAACAAGGGATAACATAACTGGTACTACAGTGAGGATGTTAATTGTAGGGTGTGGCAATATGTGATCTCATAGAGGAGTGCAGAAATTGCTGCTGGGCAAAGAACTCAGCGTACTGAGAATGTCAACTTTTAAGGAAAGCCGAGTTGCTTTCCTTGCTGCAGGAATGGTACATTTTTCCAGCAGTCAAGCAGCAGTATTTCTTTTGTCATTGATAAAGAACATATTTTACTGCCACCTAAGTACAATAAAGAGTTTGTATTGCTTGCCCAAGTCACTAGTTCAAGTAATACTGTAGTTGCTACTTCAAACCTCACCATCACAAGTTTTTAGGTAAATTTAGAAAAAAACGATCTCATATTTCTTATTGTATTCTGAGGATCAAATACTACTCCCATAACTCAAGGGCAAATATTTAGGCTGCTTTCTTTTAACCACATATTGGGAAACAAAATCTATATTCAATAGGACTTATTTCTCAACAGACGTGTATAGGTTTGTTCAGGAAGTTAAAAAGATCTTGCTGTGCAGAGCTAAATCTGGTCATTGTGTGGAGCTCTGCCTATTTCCATTTAGCTGTGTGATGAACCCTCACACTCTAGTACCACAATGCACATCTACCGTCATTTTTATTTAACCAAAAATAAAGAATGTAACACAGTTATGTGATCATGTGGGGCAGGAAGGCAGGTTTGTGCAGCAAGAACAAACACATAATTAAAAAGAATATATTCGCTTTCATTATCTGCAAAGACATCCCTAGGAAAGAAATGCTGTGATTAACTTACTGGCAGGTTGGAATTTTGAGTGCTTTGACATATTTGCATTCTCCATGAAAACAGTAATTCTTGTATTTTCGTAAGCAGGGATCTCTCTTTTTCCCCTTCCCCTTCCTCTGTTTCTTCCTTTTCCCCTCTTTATTTGGTGTCACTGGATCTTGAGGCCTGGACAGGAAAGCAACTGGAAAAAGAATTAAAACAGCAATATTTGTTAGACTTATTAACAGTCTACAAAACATGTCTAGCATATACTGAACTAAATTATCTGCAGGTAACTTTGGTTATTATACCTTCCCTTAGACAGGAAAATCAAATTAATGTCATGTCACTTAGTTATCGATGTGATTTTAACAGTCATGACTTGTGAATTAACATGGAAGCTGGTTTTATCATTATTTACTACAGAGTTTGGCAGACCTCAGATTTATGGGCCTACTTTGGTTTGGGCTACACCCTCCTCACAAAGGTAAAGGTATAGGTAAAGGTTCCCCTTGACAATTTTTCTCCAGTCGTGTTCAACTCTAGGGGGCGGTGCTCATCCCCGTTTCCAAGCCATAGAGCCACCGTTTGTCCGAAGACAATCTGTGGTCACATGGCCAGTGCGACTTAGACACGGAATGCTGTTACCTTCCCACCGAGGTTGTCCCTATTTATCTACTTGCATTTGCATGCTTTTGAACCACTAGGTTGGCGGGAGCTGGGACAAGCAACGGGCGCTCACTCCGTCGCGTGGATTCGATCTTACGACTGCTTGGTCTTCTGACCCTGCAGCACAGGCTTCTGCAGTTTAGCCCGCAGCGCCACCACGATTTTAAAATTAAGGAATGGAGTGCCTTAATTTTTTGCATACACATCCTAATAATATTAAATCTGGGATGAGTAAATTCTTAAACAGAAAAGATCTCCCTGCAAAATTTCTCAGCTTCCTGAGCTTCAGGACTGGGGAGAAGGTTTTTCTCGTTGTTCTTGTTCAGCAAGGAGCCATATACCTTTGCCAAACATCTACAACAAATCACACAGAAATCAAGTAAACAGCCCCCAGCCAACTTTCTTCCTGCTCTCAATCTACTGGAATCCTAAAGCCCCTCCAAAACAAAACCAGACTACCCAGCCACCTCTAACAGCCTCCACTGCTTTGGTCCTGGGGCTCTCTTAAGCAGTGCAGGGCGGGTGCCTCCCAGTCTCTTGATTCCAGCATCCTCCTCTGGCCACCGCATCCTTCCAGTTACATTTATAGTTCAGAAGGAAAGCTCCAGGAGTTCTCCTCACACAGCAGCCAGTGAGAAAGGCTGCAGCTGAAGCCAGATTACAAACCAAGTGCCTTATTCACAAAGTGCTTTGAGGAAATGGACAAGGAGCTCTCCTCCCATCTGTGCCAGACCAAGTTTGGGGGCACAGATTTGCTCCGACTGTGTGTGTGTGTGTGTGTGTGTGTGTGCGTGTGCGTGTGTGCGCGCGCGCGCGCGCGCTACATCATTTTCCTTGCTGACTAGAAACACGTCCCCTTTCCAACAGTGTTTGTGTTTTAAGTCTTAGGTTGTCATTTGTGCACTCCAAAGTCACATGGAGTTTGTAGTGGCTGAGTGACAGCTGAAAAAAATTGAAATGGGACCCAAGTGAGATCTCACTTAAGAACAGCTGTTCCTCTTATGTGCGGCTTTCACGTGGCAGAGCTTCTGCAGCAGCACACTGCCATGTTTTAATGTATAGCTTCTTATTCATACTCATGCTAGTAGGAATCAAGACAGGTTATTGTATGTTCAGAATATAAACTTTGCAGAGGGAAAATTTTGCTGTTGTACTTGCTGGCCTCCCACAAAGCGCAGAAAAAAATCATCATGTTCTGACCATGATCTTAAAGTCTCTGGCCTTTTGCATAAGGCGGTTCAGAGTCCTGCTCAATAAATTCTACTATCATTAACTGATGGTTGACAGTGAGCTAAGTTAAATATTACAACACAGCCCCAGGCAAGGTCAGGCTCCCAGCCACTTCTCCCTTGCAAAGTGCCATCAAGAGGCAGCCCATCTGCTGTTAAGAGGGGACATAACTGGGAGGGGATTGTATCCTTTACCCTACTAAATCCATTTCCGTGAGAACTCCACCCTGCTAGGGTTCAGCAGCTATGTCGTTCTGAACTTCTGAGGGAGTGGACCAGTCCATGAAAGCTCACATTAAAATATAGCAGTTAGCTTTTAAGGTGCCACATTTTTGCATTCTTTATTTCTTATTTTTCTTTTGACTTTGCGTGATGCATTACGCTTGGTTTCTACACTGTGTAATGGTTGAGGCCCATGAAAGCCTATTGACTGGTTCCCTGAAAACAAGCTGAAGCAAAACAAACATACCCAGTAGAATAGGGTTCCCCCCCCCATTCCCCTGAAAATCTTTGTTCTCCATGAACTCCACTAACCCCCCCCCCCCTTTTCACCCATCTGGGAACAACAGACAGGCAACATTCCCTTTAATTTTCCAGAGACTTACACAGGAGGCCTGCCCTGTTCATGCAGAGTTCTGGCTGAGACCGGAAGCAAGTGGGCAGCCCTGATCCAGTGTTGTGTGGCTGCACAACTTAGAGGGTTGCAGACAGGCATTTGCAATGAAAGAGATAATTCTTTTCACAGCAAAGGTACAGGTGTTCAGCTCTTTTCTTTATTTACTAATAGAGGTTGGACTGTTTGGACTGTTAACCCTACCCATTGCTCTTCACCAGCGTTCATAATTAACCCTTCTATCTCTGACTTCTGCTGGTGGTGAAAAAAGGGGGAAGGTGCTCATCCTATGCACTAGATTCATGGCAGAGAAGAAGACTGTTGTTTGACATGTTAAGCTTGTGAAGCCCTATGGCACAGTGGTTAAACTGCAGTATTGCAGTCAAAACTCTGTTCATGACCTGAGTTCAATCCCAGTGGCTTCAGGTAGCTGGCTCAAGGTTAACTCGCCTTCCATTCGCCTGATGTTGATAAACTGAGTACCTAGCTCAGGGGAGGGGGGGGTCAATGTGTAGCCTGTCCAGATAATGCTTTCAGCACTACAGGGTGGTATGTAAGCACTACATTTTGCTTTGCTTTGCTTTGAACATGAATCTGGATCAAAGTATGGAAATGTTTCTTTTCTAGATTACACCACACAGAATTATCCTACCAGGCATACATATTGGAACAGAAGGCAGCAAGAAGCAGCTACAACTCCTGAGCACATTTACACACAGCAGGATCTGTACATATTTAGCACTCTGCAATGCAGGAAACATCCCATAAAGTTGGATAAGTACTCCTCACAGAGGGGGAATGCCTCTTTGGATCCTGCAAAACCAAGCCGCAAAAGCTAGACAGACAGGGCCATAAGGCTATTTACAATTCCCCTCTGCCCCTGCTCCTCACCCTATTATTGGCAGCTCCCCAATCCTGCCCCTCCTCCCTGAATAGCAGCTTGAGAAGACTGTGTGTGTCCGAGGAGCAGAAAATCCGGTAGGGAGCTACTCCAGCAAGGAACAAGCCAAACATCACCCTCCGTCAGGCATTCTGCCGAACAATATTGCAGGCTAGTCTTCTATATTGGGGGGGGGGGGGGAGAGAAATTCCACCCCTCCTTTGCTGCCCTGCTCCTACTGCTTTATTCACCCAACACACCATTGTTAGCTCTCTAAGCCCAGATGCCTCACTTCTTTGTTTTAATCAGAAGACAGACTGACAAAATAAGCCTGCAAAACTGCTCCATCTGTTGAGAGGACCACCAGGTTGCTCTTTGATAAAGCGGGATATCTAAACAGGAGGCGTAGAAAAAAAACACAGGCAGTGCAACACCTGGGGAATGAGCAGAACCCAGAAGCAGGAAAGCCAGGTCCTGTGACCCTTTTCTTCTGCTGCTAGGAGTCCCCCATGCTCTGGGGTCCCAGGGCTGACCAATGAAAACTGACTGAAGAGCTGGGCATGCAGACAACGCCGTGAACTGTTTATGAAGAAAAACAACTAGCCCAGATCTGGAGAAAGGTTGACAAAAGCCCTGGAGGGAAAGAGAATATACAAATTGTATATTTAAGACACTAGACAAAGAGATGCCCCACTCGTGCAGTGCTGCCTCATCAACTCCTGTGCAAATGCAAAGAAATATTATTCACCCTACCACACGTCCCAAGAAGTATCTGGAATAGAAAACCGGAGAAGATGCAGTTGGAAAGGTGAGTGAGGAAGTTGTGAGAGGAAAGGGGAGGTTCGGTATTCAACTGCCCATTGACAAAACTCTAGGAGGGAACCCCAAATGCAAAGAAGAATGACATTGCAGTGCTGTGAAACAAACAGGAAAGAGACTACCCGTGAAAGATGGGGTGCCACCTCTTGGTCAGGGTAACCAGTGACTTCAACAACATCAGAAGTTAGCTTTGTAGCCTATTTTAGCCTCTTGCCCGGGCCTTCCCTAGGTGCAAAAGATGCTAGGTGTTTCTGAAAATAAAGGGGTGGAAAAACAGGGCTTTCTTGAAAAATGAAAAGAGAACTGATAGACATACAGACAGGCTTGCCACAGCTATGTTCATCTACGTAGTTCAACCCCGTTTAACTGCAGCAGTTCAAAGTTCTTCCCACACAGAGTTTAATGACTGGTGTACTGGGACCCATATTGGGCAGAAAGCATCCAAGGGACTCAGGACAAAAATGGGCGGAGAGGGTGAAATGGAGACCCAGCCAGACGCCCCCAGATGGCACAATGTAGCCTCAGTGACTAAACTGAGCAAGGTAAGAAGAACCACATTGTGTGGGCGGGGGACGGTGAGTCATCTGTGGATCCCCTCCACCAACTGACACCATCTCCAGCCTGGAAAATTAATACTTCCTCTGGACAGACCCCCCCAGACACACAAAGCAATTGAGCCCGGGTGGCAAATGACTGGTCCTACTTTGCCTTTGGACCAGGGCCCAGCAATGCTTTATTATTCAAACCTCTCTGTGACTCAAACTCTATACAGGGGTACAAATGCCAAGAAGACAGATCTTTCTTTCCTTGCCATATCTTAAGAACATTGTTGCTATGGGACCCCAGGGCTGGCCAATGTTTTCCATAAGAAAGAAGGAAGGACAGGGTTGTCAAGGGGGGAGAGAGAATAAGTGTTTGTGAAGTTGCCAAGTTTTCAGATTCCTGCAGAAAACTAGGGAAGGAAGGGGAAGCTAAGAATTCAAAGTTGAGGTCACAGCTATACTAAAAGTTCTTGTGTAGCAGGAAGGCATAAAAACATCCTGTCACTAACAAAACATGTTGCAGAAGAATTAAAACCCAGCCCAGACCAGTGGGAGAAGTTACTCCATACTGTTCAAATTCCTTAGAAGTAGGCAAATTACATGAAAAGCAAAAGCCTGCAAAGTGCAGCAGTACCGTCAACCAAAGTAGTCCTCTAATTTTGATGTCATATTTTTAAGTGCCGGGGCTTGTGAAAACCAAGTGGTTATACTTCATAAGAGGACAAAAAGCTGTGGGCAGCACAGGATGCAGCTCTAAGGGCTTGTGGGCAGCTGGAATGCACGGCTGGCTCAAACGTGGGGCACTGGGGCCCTCCAGGGAAATAGCAAGCTCAGAAAATAGAAACAAGGAACTACTAAAACATCAGCACACTGTGACATCAAGCAAACAAGGCAAGAATTTCCGTGGGAACATTCTAGCCTGATTCCCTCCCTTGTCCTGGGGATCCACTCCTGTTGCCAGGGTTGTGCACACATAAGGGGAAAACACCCAAAACACTCAGCACCACAACTTTATTTGGCATGAGAATGCAGAAAAACAATCCAGTAAAATATGAAAGATCACATCAACAATTTTAACTTTGCCACTGTCACTCTTCTATTCCTAGCAGGCTTGGTATCCCTCTAGCAACACACTGTACAAGGATCTGAGTGGCAAGAAATATTCAGGTTACTAAAGCATTCTTGGTCATGTTCCTAGTTCAAAGCACACATAAATGGGAGTGTATTTCACTGATAGTTAATTTATTTTCAAATAAGTATATTTGGAATTTGGATGGAAGGCTACTATAACTCCAGAATGCCAATGATAGATGAATTTCTTCGTCTATTTAGCCACAGGTCCTCCATCACTGGGATCTGTGCTCAGCAAGTACTATCTCCCAAGGCACGTCTGATAAAGTTGGGGGCATATGAGCTTTGCTAAACAGGTAAAAAGTAGTCTAATTAGTTCATGAGGAGGAGAGATTAATTTGTTGACTAATCAGTCACAACCTCCTGCTGACATACAAGCCAAAGAATTGATGATTTCTCTCTTCTGAAATGCAAGTGCATGGATTTTATATTCAGATGGGGTCTAAATGTATTTCATTCCAAATTAGAATAAGCCAAGTTACAGTTTACTTGGAAACCTGCGGAATTAAAAGGTGTCCATAATCTGATCTTAATCTCCAATTAGTTTTCTCTTTTCTCTTCAGTGCAGGACACGCAACAAGGGGCTCAAGTTAAAGGAAGCGAGATTTCAGTTGAATATCAGGAAAAACTTCCTAACTGTTAGAACAATAAGACACTGGAGCCAGTTACCTCGGGAGTTGGTGATTGCTCCAACACTGGAGGCAATCAAGAAAATCTTGGATAATCACCTGGCAGATATGCTTTGACTGTATTCCTGCGTTGAGCAGTGGGTTGGACTTGATGGCCTTCACTTTTCTATGATTCTATGATTCATCTATTTTTTTTTAAACCACCATTTCGTAGGAAGTCTGCTTTTATGATAAAGATGCACCCTCTTTTATCTCTGAATTGGTGTATTCCAAGCATCTGTCTCCCACTTCTTCATGCACCGCTCAAGTCACCATACAACACAAGGATATATCTTTCAGCAGATTGATTTCATTTTTCAAAATCAATGGAAACATATGTGCCTAACTCTCTACTGGACAGTAGCCACTGAATGCAATGAAAGAAAATGACAAAGATTTCCCCAATACAACATGCAAAGTAACAGACTTGTGTTCTCCATGAACCTACAACGCATGTTTGTGGAAAACCCAAACCACCCCCCAAAATAGGTAGCAGACAAATATTTATCACTTTTCTTCTAAAATACTTTGGGACATACCTTGCGAGAGTTCACTAAAGTTACTGCTTGAGGATGGCAGGCCCCTGTTTTTTTCTCCTTCTTGTCCCAAGGTCTCCCTAGCTGGAAGGAGTTGGGGATGTGTCAGATCTTCTACACCATCTTCACTGTACTGTTCATTCTGAAGTAGAACAGACTCCTCACCATTCACCAGGACGGCACAAACTACAATTGAGAAAAAGGATATGTGAAAATGACTAATTCAATCTATCAATCAATAAGTCATCCTTTTAACATCCTTCTAATACTCCCCCTCCCCAATACATGGGGAAGTTCATTGTGCAATTCTCTCACCCAACAACCCATTATAACACTGTATTTTAAGAACTGGCACTGTTATTTATTGAATGATTGTGCAGCTAAAACAAGGATCAGAAACATGGTATGAATGAAGGACGAACACATTTTCATTTGAGTGCATGACTACTATAAAGGTTCACACATTCAAATGCAATATGTGTACAACGACTTTCTCAGGCATAAGGACACACATTCTATTAAAATATATGTGCACCCACATTACCCATACCCTAATACCCACACAGTATACACGTCTAGACCATCCAGTCACACGCTTCTTTTACACTGCTGTTTCCAAGCATATTTATATGCATATTCACTGTTTTGAGGGCTTGCCCCTGGGCTACAAAGAACATTTAGATTTGCAAATGTCAAGGTGCATGTTTAAAAGAAGGGGGAATCTCAACCACTGGCACTGCAGAAACTTCGAAAACTTTTTTTTTCCACCGTCGGGGAATGGCATTTTGCAAGGAATCAAACCCCCCAGGCACCACAATGTTGTGCGTGTGTGCGTGTGTGTGTTGGAACTACAGTATGTAGTCCGCTTACACCCACCCAAGCGAGCCAACCATATCGGCTATCAAAACAGGCTAAATTAGGCCGCGCTGCAAAGAAGCCCAAGCGACGAGAAGAGAGCCGCGGATTCGAAAAACCTCCTAAGCATCCGCGGGACGTGGACGGACTTTTCCTAAAGACCGATCATTTTATTTCCAATGCAGTTAAAAACGGGGCACGACAAGAGGACAGCTAAGTGCCATTCCTGATTTAAATGACATGTACATACAGATCCAAAGGGGTATAAAAATGCGCAGTAACTTTGCGCCAACCCCGAGCGCCCCGCGTTTCCTCGCGTTCCAACCGCGCTCCTTCGCCTCCCTTCCCCGGGACCCGGCGCCCCTCTGCCCAGGAGCTGCTACTCCGTCCGCCGGCGAGAAGGCGGCCAGCCCTTCGAGTCCGCCTTGCGCCCCGTCTCCTTCTTACCTGCCGCCAGAAGAAGGCTCGAGATCACCAGCACCCCCCTCATCTCACTCCCTGGCCCCGACTGGACAACAAGAGCCGGGCGCGGGGCGGGAGAGGCGGGCAGAAAGGCGCCTGGGGCTGCCGCCTGCTTCGGAGCCGCACAGTCCGACGGCGGGGGCTTGAAAGCCGGTGGCTGGGCGCTGCCCACGGACTCGCCCTCCGGCCGGCTCCTCCGCGGAGGTCCTCTCGGGACGGCGCTGTCCTCAAACGAAGCCAAGCGGGAGCGCGGCGTCCCCACGTGCGCCTCGGCGACGACGATGCTGGAGCGCAGCGCTTGCTCCCTGGGCCACCCCGCGCAGCGCTCACCCTCCTGCCGCCGCCGCCGCCGCCGCCGCCGGAGCCCCAGTTACAAACTCGAGGGGGTGGGCCCGCCAGCCTCGTCACCGCCCGGCCCGCCCATTCCGGGGCGACGTCGCGGCCTTTCTAGCGGTTCAGGCGCGTAGGCGGGTTTCCGAGCCCTGCCCTCGGGCGCGGCAGGAGATGAGCGGGGCGCCTTCTGAGGTGTTTCCCCACCCGCACCCGTTTGTCCCGTCGAGGGGGGGAAAAAGCGTGTCCCGCCCGTGGATTTCTGCGGCTGCTTTCGGGTGCGGGGGGACATTAGGACCCTTTGCCTCCCGTCCCGTTTCTTGGGCGGGTCGCCCCCTGGCTGGGTTTGGCAAGAGCCCACGCTTCGTTCCCTCAGCTTGGGACTGGTGCGCGGGCAGCGGCCGTGGGGGGGGGGTTGTCCTGGGGGCGAGGTCGCTGCTCAGCCCACCTGCCCGCCAAACCGGCGTAGCTTTCCGGAACTTTAAACACGATACTAGGTCTCAAACTTGACACTGCTAGGCTTTCTGGTTTTCTAGGTCCCATCACTCCGGCCCATTGACTATCCGGGTTGTGGCTTCGGGGAGCTGGGAGTCCACAACATTTGAATCACCAGATGGGCTCCTCTTTCCCACGAGGGTTGAAGAGGAACGTTACAGCTCCATCTGGTCATTTTTTCCTGGACCTCTTGCACCTTGTTGACCTTAAAGACATGGATGTGTTTCGTGAGAATGTCAAGCCAAACTCATGTTTGCAGGATTTTTTTTACTATTGTAGTTACTTATGAATGAGCAAACTGAGTTAGTCCAGGCGGGGTGGATTTTGGGCTCTCAAGATTATTCTGAACTACAACTTCCATCATTCTTCACAATTTGTTTTGCTGGCTAGAGATGATGGGAGTTGCAGTCAGATACAGGGAGGGATCTAGTATGAAAGCTTAAGCTTCAGAGCTCCTACTCCTGGACGCATTACCAGAAGTGACTTTAGCCCACATTAAAAATAAATAAATCTGTGACGATCTGTTACACTACAGAACAACCCCATGGTTGCAAATGGGGCCCCATAACAGGTCAAGCTTGAGGGCCCCAAAAATGTATGTCTGCCGCTGCTCAGACAGCAGCAGGAACCATAGGATTCCAAGCCCTGAGCTAGTGAAATGCCTACCTTCAAGAGAGGAACAGTACTGTTGTCCTTAAGGAGCTAGTTTTAAAGGGGCCTTTTTGCAGAAATACTTACTCTTGAGCTAGACCATAACAACAAAGTGTTAGTTCTATAAATCCCTAAATGGCTTAGGTCCAAGCTATCTCAAGGACTGTGTCTCCCTTTATGGATCTGTCTGGGTATTAAGATAATCAGGGCAGGCCTTTCTCTTGATCCCACCACCCTCACAGGTGCACTTGGTGGGGACACATGAGAGGGCCCTTTCTCTGTTGCTGATCTCAGACTTTGGAACACCCTCCCACAGGAAGCCAGGCTAGCCCCATCTTTGCTGTCGTTCTGCACACAGATGAAGACCTTGTTCTTCATACAGGTTTTCCCATAGTGATTAGTTGTCTGAGAGGAGCTTTTAAATAGCCTTGTTGCTTTCAATCTTTTTTTAACGTCGCTTTGTTTAGTGTGGTATTTGTTTGATTCTTTTTAATATTTGTACATGTACTATTTTTTAGCTTTCAAATATTGTCTTTTAATAGTGTAAGCTTCCTTGGGTCTTTTTTAAGAAAAAGGTGGGGTAATAATATTTAAAATAAATAATAATAAATAAATTATCAACCCGCAGCAAAGCTTTTTTTCTTTCACTTAAATCGGGTATTTAGGCATGTTATTGTTTTCACTTCTAAAGTTTTCTGGTTGAAATAGATTCCTCAGATTCTTCCCAGGCTGGGTTCAGGGTGGAGACTGTTTTGGTCAGCTTATTGGATGCCCTGGGTCAGAAAAGGATTGTTAAGGAGAATCTCTGTTGTTGCAGCTCGGTATGATGCTATCAACTATAGTATCGTTCTGGTTCACCTGACAGGTGAATCAGTGGCTCAATTCCTTTCTGGAGGGCCAGTTGCAGGAGAGTGCTGTTCCATCTCATGGCCTTTGGCCTAAAATGGTTTGCCTCAAGGGTCTGTCTTGTCTACCACTATCTTTAACATCTACACGAAACTGCTAGATGAAGTCATCTGGAAGTCTGGGTTGTAGCATCATCAGCGTGTGGGTGATACACAGCTCTATGTACTTCAGAAAAGCCCCAGAAAGGCAATCA
This sequence comes from Pogona vitticeps, assembly GCF_051106095.1. Lineage (NCBI taxonomy): Eukaryota > Metazoa > Chordata > Lepidosauria > Squamata > Agamidae > Pogona > Pogona vitticeps. The sequence goes on along the minus strand of NC_135786.1, from coordinate 131,269,184 downwards.
TGGTGAGCAATCAATACTTGAGTTGTGTGGACCCATGAAAATGGCCCACCTGAGGAGGCTTAGGAATTCCTGAATGTTCCTGATGAGTTTCTGTTTAACGTTTTCATGCCTGTCAAGGCCCTGGTCTCAGCCAACATTACTCTTTTTTTGGGGGGGGGCTACAGCTCAGAACTCCAAACCTGCACAGGTGCTGGCCATGCTGGAGGGCAGTCTGGGGTTTGTAGTACAACAATATGGCTTTTCAAGATTGTGCTCTCACAATGGTGATTGATGAGAGAGAACAAGCTGTTGGGACAATTGAACTAGCTGCTGAGAAAATGCTTCCAGACATTCTTTCTGACACTGTCAAGTCTAATAATTTCTCTAGTTTGGTGAGGTGGTTCTCTAGGACTGAGTAGCTTGCCCATGCCTGGATAGCTGTTTTCCCAAGAGGCACACTAATGAATTGAACTCCTAGCCCCTACTTTAACTCAATGAACTATCTAGCTAGATATGAAAGCGTGCTCACATAGATAGGAAAGCAATTGAGGTTCAGCCTAAATTCCAAAAAGGTTAAGTCAGATAGAGGCCCATCATGCCATTTGGTGTGATCCTTGCATCTAAATGGCATATATACCTCAAACAACCCTATTTGGCTTTCCTTATGAAAACAAGAAAAAAATCCCCCTGCTCATCCCTCCTCTTAGTTATCTGTTTTTTCATTTCCCCCCTTAAATGATATAACCCATCAATGCTTTCCTCGCAGACTTTAAAAGAAAAACTTGCTTCCTTCCTTTGCCCATCCACAGAGGAGCAGAGGAAGTGTTTAAATTCCCAATATTGTGAAGTGGCTAGGCCAGTGATGGCTAACCTTTTTGAGCCTGAGTGCCCAAACGGCAAAACAAAAAAAACATATTTTCTTTCGAAGTGCCAACATTGCAATTAAATCTGAATACTGATGTTTTAGTTTAGAAAAATCAACTCAGTTGTCTGAACTAATCATCACCATTTGTCTTCAAAACATAACATAACTTTCAATGATATAAACACTTTGTTATTGAAAAATAACCATTAACTCTAGTAAATGGAAACAAATATAAAAGTAATACAAGCCAGGTAATTTATACAATCTTTTAAATAATTATATGCATGTATTTTTGATAAGGGATACTCAACTTGGCATGATTTTGCACAATGTGATTTTTGATGTTGTATGCATGCTGATAATTTGGCAAACCTTGGCCCATATGCTGTTAGTTTGAGAGCAAGCCATGCAGCACCCAGACAACCCAGATAGTGTGGCTGCTGACATTGAGCCAGACATCCTGGAGAGTGAAGTCAAGTCGGCCTTAGAAAGCATGGCTAACAACAAGGCCAGTGGAGGTGATGGCATTCCAGTTGAACTATTTAAAATGTTAAAAAATGATGCTGTTAAGGTGCTACAGTCAATATACCAGCAAGTTTGGAAAACTCAGCAATGGCCAGAGGACTGGAAAAGATCAGTGTACATCCCAATCCCAAAGAAGGGCAGTGCCAAAGAATACTCCAGCTACCGTACAATTGCACTCATTTCACATGCTAGCAAGGTTATGCTCAGAATCCTATAAGGTAGGCTTTAGCAGCATGTGGACCGAGAACTCCCAGAAATACACGCTGGATTTTGAAGGGGCAGACAAACTAGAGACCAAATTGCTAACATGCACTGGATTATGGAGAAAGCCAGAGAGTTCCAGAAAAACACAGCTTCATTGACTAGGAACCACAAGAAACTATGGCAAGTTCTTAAAAGAAATGGGAGTGCCTGATCACCTTAGCCATCTCCTGATAAATCTATATGTGGGACAGAAAGCAACAGTTAGAACTGGATATGGAACAACTGACTGGTTCAAAATTGGGAAAGGAGTACGACAAGGCTGTATATTGTCCCCCTGCTTATTTAACTTATATGCAGAATACAGTACATCATGCGAAAAGGCCAGACTGGATGAATCCAAAGCGGGAATTAAAATTGCCAGAAGAAATATTAACAACCTCCAATATGCAGATGATACCACTCTGATGGCAGAAAGTGAGGAGGAATTAAAGAACCTCTTAATGAGGTTGAAAGAGGAAGCTCAACATCAAAAAAAGGTGGTCTGAAGCTCAACATAAAAAAAAAAAAACCAAGATCATGGCCACTGGTCCCATCACCTCCTGGCAAATAGAAGGGGAAGATATGGAGGCAGTGACAGATTTTACTTTCTTGGGCTCCATGATCACTGCAGATGGTGACAGCAGCCATGAAATTAGAAGATGCTTGCTTTTTGGGAGGAAACCAATGACAAACCTTGACAGCATCTTAAAAAGCAGAGACATCACCTTGCCGACAAAGGTCCACATAGTCAAACCTATGGTTTTTCCAGTAGTCATGTATGGAAGTGAGAGGTGGACCATAAGGAAGGCTGGCCGCAGAAGAATTGATGCTTTTGAATTGTGGTGCTGGTGGAGACTCTTGAGAGTCCCCTGGACTGCAAGGAGAACAAATCTATCCATTTTGAAGGAAATCAACCCTGAGTGCTCACTGGAAGGACAGATCCTGAAGCTGAGGTTCCAATACTTTGGCAATCTCATGAGAAGAGAAGAATCCCTGGAAAATACCCTGATGTCAGGAAAGTGTGAAGGAAAGAGGAGAAGGGAAGAGTATGAGATGGTTGGACAGTGTCATCGAAGCAACCAACATGAATTTGACCCAACTCTGGAAGGCAGTGGAAGCCAGGTGGGCCTGGCATGCTCTGGTCCATGGGGTCAGGAAGAGTCAAACACGACTTAACGACTAAACAACAACAACATTTATAAAGCTTATTAAGTGCATTGAAATTCAGGACTTGTTTCTTCCAAAGTAAACCACCCTCTGAAAAGCAGCTATATATAGGAGTGCAGACTTTTAATACACATTTTAATACATAAAGTGTAAACACACATTTCACTTATTTGAAATATAGTGGTGGAAAAGAGTTTTACAGATAGCATGACTTGTCAGAAAGATAAGTAAAGCAAATTAAGTGTGGACTTTCACTACAAGCTAAAATAATCAAACAATGGGCACTGTACTACCATCATAAGAAGACAAGCTCACTAGAAAAGGCAGCAGTGCAAGAAAAAGTGCAAGAAAAAGGAAGACTGCACATGAGATGGATTGACACAATAACGAAACCCACAGTCTTTTGTTTGGTGTTGCAGTAAAAGTAGGACCAGGAGCAGAAAGACTGGGATTCAGATTTTGGAAATAAAATGTGATACTTTTGCCTGTTTTGGGGATGATAAATAGAGAAACACGATTGCTATACACTTCATACTTCTGCTGTTCTCAGCAGAAACTGCAGAGCTAAATGCAGTGGAGATTAACAGTTTTGAGTCAGTCTCTCTCCCTCTGTCACGTTCCTGGGGGTTACAACAGCCGAGGTCCGATAAGCCAGTCCAAAGTCAGGAATACTAGGAATGCAAAGCCAATATCCAATTACCAAACCAACTCACAGAACGTAGTCCAAGGTCAGAGTCCAGAGTCAAACACACAACGTAGTCCAAGGTCAAACACACAACGTAGTCCAAAGTCCGAGTCCAGAGTCAGGAGTTCAGAAAACATGGTTCAAGGTTGTAGGAGCGTGGATGCAAGTCAGAGGTTTTGACTTGTTGCTTCCACAAAATTCTAGCTGACTAGGAGCTGTTTTTACAGTAAAACAGCCCCTTGAGCTGCTGGAAACCTTTCCATCCTGTCAATACTCAGGGCTAGTTGAACGGATGTTTCTGTGGACAGCCTTCAAGTGATCCTCTGACCTTTTAGCCATAGGTCTTCCCTGAAGCCTGGCCCGAAGCTTGTCTGCTGGGGAAGGAGAATCTGGAGGCGATTCAGGTGTTTCTGATTGCTCAGCATTCTCCTCAGCCTCAGTTAACCCTTCTGGTTCCAGGACTTCAGCTGCATTCATGACACCCTCCCTCTCTCTCTGTCACACACAAACACACTCTTGCTCCCTCATTTTGTACATACATGTAAACAAGCTTGATGAAGTTGCGCATTCCTTCCCTCAACTGGAGTTTCCCTCCTTGAATCAGTTCCCTTTTTCTTGATTTTGAATCACACACACACACTCTCCCTCCCACACCCCTACACACATACTCACCCTTGCTCCCTCCATTTTATACATACATTTAAACAAGCTTGATGAACTCTCACGTTCCTTCCCTCCTTAACCTGGAGCCTTTCCCTCCTGCTTGCAGTCACCTCCGGGTGGAAGCAGTCATTCACAAGCCCTGGATTGACTGCTGGGGGCCAGCTGTAACCAATCAAGCAGGCTTATCTCTGATCTCTTAAATAAGGAGTGCCGGAACCAAGGAAAATAGCAGGAAGAGGTGGCTGACTATGATGCAGTTTGAGGTTCGGCTGTGAGGTGATGGAGAGGGGGTGGGTAGCAGGAGGGGTAGTGCTTGCGTGCCAAGGGAGACTCTCTGTGTCCCACCTGTCACACTTGTGTCATAGGTTCGCCATCACTGGGCTAGGTTGTCTTCTTAAGCCACTTAACAATATTGGGAAATTGAAAACAGAAGGCAAATGTAAAGCCACAAACTCCACTTTGGTTCAATCCCAGCAATTGCAGTTGCTAGAAACAAACCAAAACAGAGCAACCCTACCTGCACTGAAAAAAATCAAACAAACCTAGTAGCCCATGACAGGGATCCAGAAAAGTGCCGGTAGGAATATTCTCAAAATGTGCTGTTTGATTATCCATAGGGTCCCTTCCAGCTCTGCAATCCTCAGACAATGCTGATGGCGATGATGCTCTGGCAATTACATCATCTGAAAGGAGTGAACCAGCCCACTCCTACAGTGAACCAAACAGCAGGACATATGCCTGTCTGATTGCACCCTAAATCTTGTTGCTGGAAACTTTTACAAAGTGCAGTTCTCCTTTAGACTAAGGTGTTCTCAGCAGAACGTGTTTCAACAGTGTGGGGGTGGGGTGGGGAATGTTTCAAACCAGAAGTATAGTTTATTTACTTCTACCAGTAAAGGTGCTGAGAATGGGAGTTGGCCCCTTGACTTGCTGCATGCCCATCCTTGATTTTAAGCCTTAATGACCAATTTGTCAGTATGCACATGCATGCGCGCACGCACGCACACACACACACACAGAGAGAATATAATTATACAACACAGTATGTATATGTGTATGTATGTTTAAATGTGTTTGCTAGGAAAGACCATAATTTTGTATTTGCATAGCATAACTTTCTGACCAATCAGAATGTGTCTGGAGTCAGACAAGCAGATATATAAGAGGCAGGTGTCAGTTAGAAGTCTGTCAGATATGTGACAGGGTCCATTACATATGGGACAGGGATAAGGGTGATAGGTCAGACAGGGACTAATATGTGATGGGGGTGACAGAATGGAAGATGTACCAGACAGGATCCGATAAAGCCAGATAAGGCTTACTAATGTAATAGTGTTAGGATAAGAGAGCTAGTTATTTACTGTAGAAAAATGTCTATCTATAAGTCAAGAATATATATGATAAATACCAAATGTCTAATCACTATGAGTTATGTTATATTCTACATACACTTCTAAGTAGTGTTATTTAATGTTAAACAAAAACACAAGTGATTATTTACTGTCAATTGCTGGCACAGATAAGGAAGAACATCAAATGTTCTCTACCAAGTGGTTTTTATCAAGTGGTATTTTAGCTCTAATCTGCTGTGCACAGACTCTGCAAGTTAGAGGTTATATATTATTTATTATCACCAAAAGCCAACACAATGAAAGTACTTTCCATTGAGACTTTAAACCAGAGGGTAGGCAATAAAATTGTCATAGCCCTATACAGATATGTTCTGCGCTGCAGGGGCAAAGGTCTGACCAATACATTTTCCACATTTCCCTTCAGAGGTAGAGTGGGTAGTGATGGGCTGGGTGAAAAAAAGTGTTGCTGACCTCTGGGCCAGAGGTTACCCCCTTTTGGCCTAAGTGATCGGAGGGAGGTTACCTGATGGACTGCTGTGAGATGGTTCAGTAATTTTCTAAGTTACTCTGTGTACAGTCGCAGAAATGTAGAATATGAGTAAACTATTATTACCTTCTGGGTGCAGTTAGTGAGGGAAGGGTAGTAAATTTGCACACCTGTGCTTTGTCACAAGCTCACAAACAAACAAACAAAAACCCAGCCATAAAAGCCTTAGGAGTCCTTAAATTCAGGATGACTGATTATGCAGCTCGGAGGGACAGGTGCAGTTTTACAGGTACGTACCTGACTCCTACAGCTATCACAGTGCTCAACTTAAGTAGAAGGGGAAGAGATTGTGCATTCAAAAATATTTGAGCTGTTTTTCTCATGCTTGTGGGTCTGCCCCACTTGCAGACCCATAAGCACTGCACTTTGCCCAGTGCCTCCTTTTTAAATTGATCATCTCTTAATAATTTAAGTCCATGGTGAAAGCGCTGGGATTTCAGCTTATCACCTACTTGGCTAGCAGCCATCTTGGATGACGTGGGGGTAAGGAATGAGGAAATATCTGTTGAAGTTTTACACATGTCTGAAAGTCTGGGAAGAGCCTAAGGAAGCTTTACCCCACCTACTACCTGAAAGAAGGCTTGTGACAAGTATTAGCACATAGATGATGACAAAAGAGTGGTAGATCCTGTCTTTAATCAGATCTGTTTCATCTACCAGAGCTAAAGTATTTTTGTTGGTTTGAGAACATGACACAGTGTAAGAGGCACATAACAACTTACACTTTTCTTACATGGCAAATTTATTCACATAGTTGTTGTTTTTAAAAAAAACATCATGAAAGTACAGGATCATCATCATGCAGAAAAATGTCTAGTGTGTTTATTTTGCTTTGCATGCACAAATAACAAATCCCCAGGCTAGCATGTGTAAAACCAACAGGTAATTATCACAGTACCCATCTTGCATTTCCATTTTTTTTAACCCACACCAAAGAGCTTTCAGTCCAAGAAAAGCTTTTTAAGCGATTCTGTTGGGTCAAAGCAAAGGGTTCATTTACGCCAGGAGGTCTGTTGAAAGCTATCCCGATATAATTAAAAAACATTACATAAGCAAGTAATGATAGTGGTGGCCACCCCAGCATCTATCACATTGCCCCAGAACATGGAAATTCTGTTCCTGTAAGTCATAGTCTCTGAGCCTTATATGATCGCTTATTGAAGGAAATGTACCGTAATACCAAACTCTGGATGAGAGTCCCCTCTCTTTTACAGACACTTCCATAGAAGCCAACAACATTAGAACACTCTAAATACGGTAATGTCTGTCTTCCCTCCCTCTTCTGTCAACTGGCTCCTATTTTCCTAGATTATCACTTATTTCATCATCTTGATTTGCTTCTACTCATCTGTACAGTCATTCAAGAACAACTCAAACTGAGGAAACAGCTCCTTCCTGAGGCCCTTCCAAGATCACATTCAAAGTTATTTCTGCTAAAGTAATACATCCTGCTCTTCAATGGAAAATGTACTCCCTACTTACACCTCTTTGTACAGAAACAGGTGGATGGGCTGCTACAATAGTCAGAATCCTATTGCTTAGTGTAATAAATTGCAGTAGAGTAGGCCCGTTGAATCAATGGGGATTTAGTAAGTCAACTCTTCTGTAAATTCCTTTGACTCAGATGTGATTTATTATGCTAAATTAAGGCACAATTAGAATCAATGGCACTTACAGAGGGGTTGACTCACCAGATCCCCATGGATTCAATAGGCTTACTCTAGTGTGATCTGTTATGCTAAGCAACAGATTTTTGGCCAGTAGGTAAATTACCTGCACAAACTGTGTCTATTGATTGAATGACTGAGGCCTTTAGATATACAACAGAGACAATAGGGGGAAGTAATCTCCTTTAAAAACCATTAAAAACAGTCTGTGGCTGAAAGAAGGGTTAACTAACGGGCAGCCATTACATTCTATAGAAATGAGTGAAATATGTAAATATATAATTATATGTTCAAAAGCCTGTTGGGACGATTCTCTGTTCCCCACCCAGTCTCAGCGTGAGGGTTTTCTGCCCCAGGACCAAACTGTCATGAAACCCTGGGCAATTTCCATGTTCCAGTTGCTGCCGCCACCCCAGTTTTTGTATTTCAAGGAACAAGGGACCCTTCACCAAAGTACATGCCCTTCAACAGGGTCATCAAGAGGTCAGGACTGCAAACAGAACTGCCATCCCCTCTCTCTTAGCTTGTAGAACAAACTTGCAAGTCTTATAAAGTTTAGTAAAGGAAAACATATCAAGTAAATTAATAGAATTAAACATTTTGTTGCCAATGAAAAAGAATAATTCAAGGGTTACAAAATATGTGGCTACAGATAACAAATTTGGAAAATAAGATTCCAAGTTTATACATTAAAGCAGTGGTCCCCAACCTTTTCCGAACCACAGACCAGTTTAGCATGTGAGGGGGGGCAGGGGGCGGCATCAGTGGGGGGGGCAACCATGTATGCATAGGGAGGCGGGGCACCCATGCCTGCATGTGTGGGTGGGGCATCCGTGCATGCAGGGCGTGTGTGCGTCCGTGAGTGTATGTGGGGGGCATATGTGGGGGGGGACGGGAGGTCTGTCTCTGTGACCCAGGCAGCGGACCGGGGGGTTGGTGACCCCTTAATTAAAGGACTAAGCTTCCAGCCTGCCTAAGCAAGCTGTGGGCTCTCCCTCCCCCCCCCCCCCCGCGCCCCTGCACTTAGCTCATCCTTCAAGTCCCCAGGAAAAGACAAAGAGAATACACAACTCTTAGTTCCTAAACAGGATGCCCATTTTGTTAATGGCTTGTAATCTCCCTTTGAACTCAGCAGGGAGCAGAGTACTGATGTAACCAAAATGTAGGATCTCTCAGATATGCCCTGGGGGTAAGCAGGTTATCCAAACAGAAATCTCAATGACTTCAAAAGCCCTTTGAAAATCATGATGCAGGGAAATAACACCTCCCTTAGCATTAGCTTTCCCATTGTTCATTCTTGCCATTTGTGTCAGTATAGTATATTTAATTAATCAAGCTAACTTCTGAGATCACAACTGTCAAAATGACAATGTGAGGGTTCACTTCCAGGCTCCTGACTTGCCCCAAATAAATCGGAGTAACGTTTATTGCATTACAGTGGGGTCTTGACTTAAGAACGGCTTGAGTTAAGAACATTTTGACTGAAGAACCACTCTCATAGGAAAATATTGACTTGACTTAAGTACTTAGATTTGAGTTAAGAACTGAAAAAAAACCATGTGGGAGGCAGGGAAAGTGCAAAATTTGAACTTTCAGTTAACTGTTGGCCAGTGAAAAGGGTGCCTGTCTGCTTCCTCACTCCTCCCAGCGTTTAGAGAGTGGATTGGGAGACAGTCTTCAGACTGCCTGGTACTGTACTGCCTGGACTGTATTTTCCCTGCCTTCCCTGAACCTTTCTTGACCTAAGAAAAAAAAAGAAACAAAATATCCCCCTCTAGTGGTCGAAGGCGGAATAGCAGCTTCCCATTAGTTTCTATGGACGGAAAAGAGCAGATACGGATCAAATGGTTTTCAATGCATTCCTATGGGAAATGCAGATTTGACTTGAGAACTTTTTGACTTGAGAACCGCCTTCCAATACAGATTAAGTTCTCAAGTCAAGACCCCACTGTATTTAACAGAAATCCGGTATCAGCAAAAGCATTCTTCACCCCCTCTTATATCTGCTAGCCCCGCCTCCACCACTACCCGTGCTTTTTGTTCTGTTCCCACCAAACCAGTCCTGGTCTCCTTGACCATTAACTTTCAAATCCTCCTCCATCCTCCCCGGGTCTGGTCCAGGTGTCTTGTCTTCCTGGGTGGGGGAATTGGCGGGGGTTTGACTTTCTTTATCAACCGCAGACGGCGGGAGGGAAGGCACTCCTGTGCGAGGCACCTTGCTGTCACCTCCTGTCTTACAGACAATATCTTGGTTTCTGCCCAAGGAACACAGGAAAGTTCTAGATCAATGAAAGATGGGAAAGGATTTGAGAGCTGAGAATACCATTATTTCAGTGCTGCTCTGCAGAACATCCCAATATCATGCCAAAAGTAGAGCCGCTGAGATTGTATTAATTCCCTGAGTAGATTTATCTGCAAGCAAGGTAAAGGTAAAGGTTCCCCTTGACAATTTGTCCAGTCGTGTTCAACTCTAGGGGGCGGTGTTCATCCCTGTCTCCAAGCCATAGAGCCAGCATTTTGTCCAAAGACAATCTTCCGTGGTCACATGGCCAGTGCGACTTAGACACGGAACACTGTTACCTTCCCACCGAAGTGGTCCCTATTTATCTACTCGCATTTGCATGCTTTCGAACCGCTAGGTTGGCGGGAGCTGGGACAAGTGACAGGAGCTCACTCCGTTGTGTGGATTCGATCTTACAGCTGCAGATCTATAGACCTTACAGCACAGAGGCTTCTGTGGTTTAACCCACAGCGCCACCACATCCCTTTATCTGCAAGTAGACGGTACCTAAAGCAACCTGGCCTACCATGTAGGGCTGGCATAAACAACATGTGCCCCACTGACTACATTACCCATCCCTTTGGGTTTTTCACTGCACTGGTATGCATACACATGCATTCAGACATGGATGGTCCTTGCTGCTGCCCAGTCTGAGCAATTCTTCTGGGTAACATGCAATGTGGGGAGCAAATACCTTATTGACTAGTATAATCCTACTCCCAGTGGTTTTCAAGAGCGTTATTCTGTCTGGAAGCAAGGCATACGCACTATGTTCCATGTTCCCAGAAAGATTGCTTGGTTTGGGCACTGGTGGTGTGATTCTTTCTGATGAGGCAGGAGGAAATTGCAGCTCCCCCAGGGTTTGAGGGGGTCCAGCGTGGAAGTTGTTCAGCTTCCTAGGATTCAAAGATCCAAAAGTAGGATTCTTTGGAACAGAGCACCAATGTGTATAGCAAGTGATCTGAACCAGTAAACGGAGACAGGAACAGTAGGCAGATGGATAGCCTGGATGAGTTTTCCCTCTTGAGTTTTTTCTCAAGGTTTCTTTGTGCTTCTTCCCAGCTCATATGATTTCTTTATAATGGCTGAACAACAGAGACACATGAAAGTCAGATGTTGGGACTTCTGTAACTAAGTTTAGAAATTTCTGCATTATCATTGAATGGATTTCTTGAAACAGTAAACAATGTTTTCACATTGTCAGCTGATTAAGGAGTTTCTGAAGTAGCGACTCTCGTTTAATAACTATACACTCAGTACTAGCCCCTACATTCTGCAATTGTAAATATCAGATACTCTTACACAAATGACCTCCCCCATTACTTTTGTATAAGCATTAACAAACATAGGGAACAGAATTAAGCCTTATGGAATCTCACAAGCCAAAGACAGAACAACAATCATCCAGCTCTACCCTCTTATTAGCAAAATTCCCAGTCTGATGAAGAGTCCTATAGGACTCAAAAGCTATCCGGTTTGTGGGATTTTAGTTGTGTAATAAAGGTTTCAGCCACTCTGATTTTCATCTTTGTACAAAGATGACACAGATGAGGGGTGTAATCACAGAGACCATAAGAACTGCAGTTATATTGACTGTCATTAAATAATTTTATAAAATTCTGTTCACATGACACACTGGTAAAATTGATTTATTTGGCCAACTGATTGATTTTTTTAGATTTTATCAGCATGACTTTTTAAAATGATCCGGTCCCTGATCACTTCTATCTGAATTGGTTTGATATGTGTGATCATTGCTGTTGATTTAATTTGCACTCACTTATGTTTTCAACACTATGGGCACTGCATGGCCACCACACTTGATTACTTTTTAAATAATTTTCCAAATGCTAAGTGATATATCAATTTTCTCTCCCCCAAGAGTTTACCACCGCATCACTTCCTTGTAAAATTCACCCCAGCTCATCCCTTCCCTTGTCAATGTGAAGAGACCCCACCTAGTATCCTTTGAGAAACAAAAAAAATCTAAAACCAAAGAACTGCCAAACGAAACCTTGCATTATGAAACATCTTCGAATATTGCTTTCTAAAACTTTTCAGATGAATTTAGATGCTGCTTTAGTGATATATCATTTAGGTTGTTGGTTTTTAATTAAAAAGCAAGTTTAGAGCAGCGTACTCCTAAAAACAGAATTGGAAATGAGTCAGTTTCATTGGGATGGCACATGTAGCTTTCAAAACCTATTCAAAGTTTTAAGTAATGTATATATATATATGCTATATATATAAAGATCGCCATGTGAACTGGCCCAAAAATTTATATACCACAAGACTATACATAGATATGTATTAGTGAAGTACTGTAGGAGATTGAAACAAATCAAATGGCCCATGTGTTTAGGGCCTAGGTTTCAGGGTTCCACAGAACTCTTTCCTCTTTTTTCTTCTTGCGTCCCCACCACCGCTTTGTTCCTACCCGCTCTCCTAAGAGGTGGAATGAAAATACGCATCAATGACCAGAATCTGCAACAAAATGTTGCAGTGTGGCATTCTCTCCTCCAGTATTTCGACCAGCCAACCAACATATGTTCTTCAGGGATAAACACTACATCTGTTATGCCCACCCCAGAGGCTTTCTGCCACGTATCCCATCAGATGGCATTTAATGTTCTGTTGCCACTCAGCATGTTCGGTCGCCAGCAGTGCTTTCCTTCTCTGTGCATTTGTTCTTCTCCTCTTCCATTGCTAAACATTCTCTTCTGTTTTTCCTAACCCTGGAGTTCCCCTTAGCAGGGTGATCCAAACCTTTTCTTTCTTAACAACATGTTTTTGCAGCATAGTCATTACAACTCAACACTCAAGCTCACTATTGCTATATATGTGTGTCACAGAGCCTGTGTCTCCATGCTTGCTGGAGTTTCTGTGAGTAAACATCCAGATGATCCTGATGTTTCTCAACTCTTGCTAGTTTAGAAGGGGTCTGTCCTGTCCTATTAAATGGTAGGCCTCTTCTGACACACATCTAGGGCATAGCCATTCCTTTGTTCCTTGTTTGGTAACAAGAGTCTGGGAAGCAGGACTAGGACTCAAAGTCACCAGGAAGTTTCATGTCTCAGTCGGGTATCAATCCAAGTCTCAAGAGTTCTAGTTGAATGCTCTAATGGCCACTGTGCCACCCTGAATCGCACTAAATTGAGATTCAGGGTGTCACTAAATACTCTAGCTCTGTTTAGGCCTTTGTCTCATTGCTGTGCCTTTGTGGCTAAAGTATTTGCAGTGAATTTAATATCTTTCCCCGCTCTGTTTCTGGCCAGGCAAGCAATGTGTCTCCATTGCTTGAATTAATGAAAATTCTGCTGCCATCGTATGGCTGTAGTTCTTTTAATTACCTCTCCTTGTCCCTCCTTTTTTCCTACTTGACATTACGATTCATTCCCTCCATCCCTCGGTGGGTCTTGAATCTTGTCTCCACAAGGAGGACTCTTGTGTTCTCTCTGCTGGCCTCTTAGACAGCTGTTTGGGGATTCTGTCACCTGGTTTGCTCTTCCTTCACTTTTATAGGTTTGGAGCAAAACCATGATTGTGAGAACCATGGGTGGTATAAGGGTATCTCAGCGCCTTCTGCAGAGGTGCTTGGAGGCTCACAGTTACTCTTTATGCCACAGCAGCTTGGGGAATGGTGCAGGATGGCTGCTGCAGTGAGGTGGGGGAAAAAGCTGTCCGGGCCTTATGTGCTTGTGACTTTCAGGGCATGTGTTTGCTCCTGAGGGCAATGGCCCACGATAGCGCTGGTAGTGCTGCCATGGATGCTGTGGCTGGAGCTGTGGCTCTCTCTCTCTCTCTCTCTCTCTCTCTCTCTCTCTCTCTCTCTCTCTCTCCATCCATCCATCCATCCATCCATCCATCCATCCATCCATCCATCCATCCATCCATCTATCTATCTATCTATCTATCTATCTATCTATCTATCTATCTATCTATCTATCTATCTATCTATCTATCTATCTATCTATCTATCTATCTATCTATCTATCTATCTATCTATCTATCTATCTATCTATCTATCTATCTATCTATCTATCTATCTATCTATCACACACAGACAGACACACAGACACACAGACACACAGACACACACAATCTCTCTGTTCTTAGCCTGGCTGTCCTAGTGTAAGATTTGGAAGCAGTTGCCTCAACATATCAAGAGCCTCTCCCTCTCCTCTCATGTAACTGGTGTGTGGGATTAATTAACAGTGAAATGAACTTGTGTGCTTTTGATAATAATTTCCAAATGAACTCGTAAGTTGCTCATAATAATTCTTCTTGTGGTGTTCTGCTTGGCAATGTTTTCATATATTATTAGTGTCATATATGTACTGTACATATTTCTGCTTCTACTGAATGCTTAAACATTCTGAAAGAAGGGAATTACAGTACAGATCCTTTTTATTTTGATGTCCAGTCGGTATCTTTAGTATTGTACAGTCTTCAGTTAAATCATTCGCTATATGTGTCTATCAACCCAACATCTAAAATGGGAATTAGTTCTAGTGATAGTAAATATACTCATCCCCTGCTATGGGCAGCTCCGCCTGGAATCAAACTAATATACTCTGCATGCTGTGTTGAGGTCACCACCCCAGGAATGAATCGCATCCTTCAGTCTCAAGAGACTATGGTAATGTCACCAGTCTGCTGAAATACTGTGTTTGATAAATACAATTCAGTGAAGCATGAGCTTAATATGAGAATCCTGCCTTCTCATGATGTGCCCAAAGTAGGACAGCCTCAGTTTCAACATTTTTGCCTCCAGAGATAGTTCAGTCTGGATTTGTTTGTCTTTCTGGCAGTCCAGGGTATCTGTAAAGCTCTCGTCCAGCAGCACATTCCATGTTTTTCCTGTCAGATTTCTTTACTACCAAGTTTATACACCCATACATAGTGATCAGAAATACAAGAGTATGGATGACATTGGTCTTGGTCTACGGGTAGGTGGGGCTTGTCAGCCTTGGGAGGCAGCCCATCTAGGAGAAGGAAAACTCCAACTTCAGTCCTCCACTGCCTTGTGGCTATATCCACTGATGGAAAAAGCTTCAGGAGTCAACCTCGAGGCAAAATCCGGAGCTGGAGTCCCAGAGGCAGTTCATGTCGTTCTGTCAACTTCTGCAACGTCGCTGGAACCAGTTGTATTGGCTCTTGCCTCTCCATTGGACTATTTCAGTGATGTGGAGAGGGGGGTTTGCTGCTTGGGTAACAGCCTCTCCTCCATATTATTTTACCCAGGCTTCGTGCCCTGGAGAGGACACTCCAGCTTCGCATACAGCGTCGAAACACTAGACGCTGTTCCAAGGCCTCCATACAGAGCATGTTACCATAGTCTCTTGAGACTGAAGGATACCTATGAGTAAATATAGCAATAAAGATTTTACAGTCTGACTTGAGTTGAATGTCTGTCCCATATCTGTTCACATTTTTATTAGAACATGTCATAATTATAGTCCAGAAAAGTAACTGTACAAAGCAGGGGCAAGGGCTGTGTGATAACCATAGCATTTTATAATGAAGACTACTAAATTTCCATCTATAACTGGTAAGATCCTGATGTTTAAGTCTAGCTGGGTTGTCTTGATTACCATTTTTAACGTAATAAGGCAAACTTCAACATGAAAACAAAATACTTAGAGTAGAAACAGAAATGTAAGGTCTAAAATCCAAGAAGATGTGAGTTGTTTCTAATATGGAGAGCCTACCTGTGAGCGGTGCCAATATGATTTTATCTTATGAAAAAAGTATTTTGGGGTTAGGTGACAAGATGAAAACATGAAACAAAAACTTGATGTTTACAGTAATGTTAGATACAATATTGTATTATTGCCATCCAGTAGGAAGCCATAGTAATGTACTGCAGAATTGTTGAACTGTGTTTTATATAATAACCCTAAATAAACTTGTTCTCTCAGAGTATTTTGCATTATACAAAGGATGACGCTTTGGAATGAGACAGTGGGAGTCAGGTGGCCCTGGCATGCCACCTTGTGGTGGTTCTGCAATTCAACTCACATTTGAAATACTGTAGTTGTGTGCTGTCCTTCAGTTTCTGACTTAAGCCAGCCCTTTTGAGGTATCCTAGACAGAGGGTACTCAGCAGTATGCCTCACCTCATGAGGAAGACATCTGACAAAGCACCTGCAGCTGAGTTTTGGGTGGTACTCTGGCAGCACAGCTTTAGAAGCCTCTGTTGTCAGCAAAGAGGATTCTGGGGAAAAAAGTCTAGACATTGGCTGTATCCCTTGCTAGCATGTTCCTTGTTGCTTGCTCTGTCAGACCGCCTTCATGCTTGACTTGAGACTGCCTTTGACTTTGTCTTTAAGTGCCCTTGCCTGTGTTGCCTCAATGATGATGATGATGATGATGATGATGATGATGATGATGATGATGATGATGATAATAATAATAATAATAATAATAATAATAATAATAATAATAATAATAATAATAATAATAATAATAATAATAATAATAATAATAATAATAATATAGATGGGAAATTAAATGACTACAAGGACATCTGAGAAGTACTGATGGAAGGCATGACAATAATTCAACATGGGCATGGCTAAAACTTGGGACCATTAAGAAAGAAACTGAAGGCTTGATTTTTGCTGCACAAGAACAAGCACTCGAAACCAATGTAAAGAAAGCCAAGATTAAAGGAATTAGTGCTAACAGCAAATGTTAATTCTGCCAAGAAAAAGATGAAATTGTAACACCTCATCTGTGAATGTCCAAATACTGAAAAAAACAGATTACAATATTAGACATGATAGAGTGACAAAATTTGTGCACTGGTCATTATGCAAAAAAATATAACTTGCCAGCCTCCAAAAACACTTGGGAATAACTGATAGAGAACGGGTCAGAAAATGAGAAAGTCAAGATCTTGGGGCATTTCCAGATCCAAACTGATAGACACCTTTAGCATAATGGACCAGACAGAGTAGCAATAGAATGAAGAAATGTCCGGATCATTGACATTGCAATTTCAGGGGATGCCAGAGTTGAAAATAAAGAACTGGAAAAACTAACAAAATACAGAGATCTGGCAATTAAAACATCTCACTTGCAGATGAAACACATGTCAGTGGTCCACATCGTCATTGGGGCTTTTGGAATGCTATCAAGAAATTTCACACAGTATTATAAGCAGTTGCAGAAATCTCGCCATCAGAGATAGATTTTTGGATTGTTGCAATTCATCCTTCTTTTGATTAATGATACTCCCTTTCCTGCCCCCTTCCTCACTTTTTCCCATGGCCATAATAAAATGGGCCACAGTTACCTTCCTTTTTTTTGTTAAATAAATTATGTGATATAATGCAACAGCAATACATCTACCTAGCATAGTACACATAATACTGCCAATGTATCTAATTTATCTAGAATAGCGCTGCCTCAATAGACAAATACCGTATTTTTCGCACCATAAGACGCACTTTTTCCCCACAAAACAGGGGGCTGGAAAGTCTGTGCTTCTTATGGAGCGAAGAAAACAGATTATATTTTCCTGTTTTCTTCTCCTAAAAAATTGGTGCATCTTATAGAAAGGTGCGTCTTATGGAGCGAAAAATACGGTATACTTTTAAATGTTCAAATGGTAGAATAGATAAAAATAGTGGAGGAGGGGTTTCCATCATCCATTTCAATGCCACATCAAGGATTGTCACCTTAGATAACATCACCCACAGCTCTATTCGACTGCAAACTATCCACACAGGCTACAGAATGGGATATTAGGAGTGTTCCGAATTGTGTCAAAAATATGTATCCCTAGTGCTGTACTAAAAAGAATTGGGACAGTTCTAAAAAAGGGGCAGATCATTTAAAATCAAAAAACATGTGAATGCTGTGATTTTATTTGAATTAAACAGCACCAAAAATGATCCAAATAGTGAGCCATATATCCTTCCAGATGTGTCCCAGGACTAAAAGTTCCAGCACACTCTCAAAGAGGACGAGCACGGTGAACTTTCATATTTCTTTCATTTCAGTTTTTTTGGGGGATTCCTTTTATGTCCCCCCTTGTATCAGTCCTTTCATTTTACAAAAAAAGTAATGCTTTTTTTTCAGTTTCCTGTTCATGTTTCCTCGTCCATGTTTTCTGACACAAGAAAAGCACTGAAGAACCCTTCCAAATTGTTCCAAAAAGCAGAAGCAAGGCAACAGGTTTCTCTCCCCTCACCACTTGATATCTTCTCATCTGGTCTTTTGAATCCAGCAGGCAGCAGCAGGCAGGACTGGCAGCAACAAAAATAATCCAAGGAAGGAAAGGACCAAAGGAAACCAAAGAGATGAATAAATCCCCCCCACACACACAAAGCAGAGGAGGTCTTGACACCAATCCAAAATGAAGGACAGCCCACATACAAAGAAGAACTGAAGCAAAGAGGGCTCCTCACCGTGTTCCAGACCCATGATTAGATTCAGAATTCCCGCTCTAACCTGTGGGCATCCTGATCGGTTGCTGACAGCCCTCACTGAGCTTTTCAAAGAAAAATGTCTCAAGCAATTGGACTGACAGCAGGGGAAAGGGCAATAAAGGTTTACACAAAAGAGAGGACCCAAAAGAAACATGAAACTCCATGGACCCCCTTTTTTGTAAACCTTAATTATTTATGTTTCAGAGGCTTGTCTTTTGGCTATTCTAGAAAGATCACAAATCACATGGCAGAGAGACACTTTCCATGCAAAGCCCATCCCTAAAGGTGGACTATACATACATATCGCTTTCCACCATGGAAATTTTTCCCCTACATCAGCCAAATAAGGCAAGTGACCAGAGAGGCACAAGCCAGGAGCCCATACTGTTTTTAGCTGACCTGGCAGAGCTGCTGTGAAGTCAACCCAGGTATAAGAGTGGGTGGCATTCACATTGTGCAACATCTCCTTGCATCATGCTCTGGTGCAGTATACTGTACCCGAACACATATATGCATTCACTCACTAGCTCATTCAAAACAAGCAGAAGCATTGCTCATATGTTTGTAAACTGGATTTGCTCACTCATTGCACAATAGGCATGATTTCTTCCTGGTCCAGCCTGCCTGTGTGTGTTGTGAACCAGCTACATTGATTCATTTTATCTACAACATGCTGTGGGACATTGCACCTTGTTAGGACCAGACCTGGGTGTGAGTAGGACATCAGGGCTTGCTTATAAGAGCTCTTTGACAGAAAGGATGCCAGAGACTTAAAAGGTCTCTGCCATGCATTTCCATGGTGAGCTGCCCTTGCTATACTGCATTACATAGCGAATGCTTAAAAAAGGAGTGGAAAGGGGGCAGGGGAATAACCTCCATCAAAGAGAAATGAGTGGGCAAGAAAGGTATTTGCCCATAAGAAGGCTCTGGGGTGGTCAGGGCTAAAGTTATACCTGGATAAATACAAAATGTGAGACATGGGAGGGCAAAGGTCTTACTTGAGAGGCTGATTTGTTATCAAGATAATACACCCCACATCACATTAGAGTCAAATTGGCTCAGTGTGGAGGCTGCTGGGATCAGTTTAATACTGTGTGAATTCCTCAGATGTATGTATGAGGCTTACCAGCTGGTTACGTTTGTTCTTGTTCTCTCCCTCCCTCCCCCCCCCCATGTATGTATCTGTACACGCACGTTAAACTCTAGACTCCAAGGAAAAACAGAATTGTTATTGGTAGGTCATTAATTTTGGTTTTTTTTCCGGGTGTTTAGACATAACACAGGTGGCAGTGCTTATGTCCACATTTATCAATATATTGTGTCCATCCCATTATTCTCCTGCTGTGAGACACAGATTCTTTTGTTGTGCTAGCTGGTGATTTTTCACCTGATTCATTCTTACCCAACCCATTCTTTCTGTCTACTGTTTATAGTAAAAACACTTCTTGTTTTTATGCATACATACATATTTGAAGTACACACACACACACACACACACACACACACAGGTGCCCCACTCACACTGCTACTTTGTAGAAACAAGTACTGTAGTGCTAACCCAGGGCCACTTGTTATGCCTGCTGGTGTCGGAATGGCACTGCTGTCAAATAGCAATGGAGCCCTCCATGTCTCATGGCATCCTGGGGAAGTCCAGGGCTGTAACCGAAAAACTCTGTAAACCTAGCAGGAAAGGCAGCATCTGAAGAAACATTAAGGACTTGTATATAGCCTGCATAACTAAACTGTAAACTGCCCCTAGAGAGTGCTTTAAGTGCTATGGGGTGGTGTATATGCAGCACACTTTGCTTTGCTTTTGCTTCTCTTGTTTGGATTGACAAGTACTGCTTATTTAACCCCTTCAGAGGATAATGATTTAGCCTTCCAAAACAAGATGCAGTCTCGTCTAGAAGATGTGCTTTTCACTTTAAGCCTCTCATTGGAAGATACTTTTTCATGAACCTTTAAGTCTAGCCCCTTAAATGAAACCTATCAGTCCATACCTTACCTATTCAATACCTTACCTCCAATGCTATTTGGAGCCTGGTAAGATTCCATGTTCAGGGCGATTGCCTAAGAAAGCTTAGCCTAAAAGCACCCAGGAGATGCAATACTGTTTGTTTAATGTGTAATAGCTTTGGGTGCTATTCATGAAGCAACATGAGCCACGTCACCTCCAGAGGAAAACAGTGATTAAGCTGCTTTGTAACATTGTATTGTTGGTTGAGCAAGGTGTGTCTGGGAGTGTGTGCCTTCTTGTTTACCCCAACAATAAAGTAACTACTATGGTATGTGTGTGAACAACAAAGAGTGCTAGCCGAACACCAAAGTGAGCTGTTATAGATAACAAGCCGGTATTGCATAATAATATTTTTAGGAATGCAAACAACATGTACAAATTATCCTCATCATAATCTTAGAACTGCAGATTTGGAAGGGACCCTATAGATCATCAAGTCCAGCCCTTGTCAAAGAGACACAGTGAAGATTTATATTCCCAATTTCTGGCTCCACAACTAGATACCTAAACCACTGAGCTCAGTATCTAATAATTGTATAATAACAAAGTTTAAATATATGAATGAAGGCTGAAAATCCAAAGAGAGATTAAAGAGATTCCAAAAATAGCATGGACACTAAGTTCAGGTGGATAGTTCACTAAGGTTTGGGAGCTGTCTTCCCCACTGTGCCTCCTGGAAGAAGAGCAAGCCTGTGTGACCTTGAGCAAGCTGTGTGGCCCAAGAGCACCATCAGAAAGAACAGCTGGTAAAGCATCCGGGGAGTTCTTTGTACCTCAGATAGCCTGGATGGCTTGGTGGTAGCCACTCATATTGAAAGTACTGTACGGGGCCTCTCAGCTCTAGGGGTTGCTGGGTGAAACTGATTATCTGGATCTATTTCACTCTGCTTTTAGACTTGGCTGGTGGACAATCTACACTGGAGACTCAACACAGGGAATATGTCCCTGTTGACTCTCCTGGATTTCTCAGCAGTTTTGATATTATCTACCATGGTATTCTTCTGGGCAGCCTCACTGGAATGGGACCTGGAGGTACTCCTTTGCAGTGGCTCCAGTCCTTCCAGGGGCTGAGAGTGGAGAGAACAAACTCAGAAGGTGCAGCTGGGGGACTCCAGTTTGATGTCCTGGCCTTTGGCCTGTAGCATCACTCAGGGCGCTGCTTTGTCCCCTCATGCTATGAAACATATACTCAAAACCAATGGGAGAGTTTGTCTGGAGTTTTGGGATTCGGTGTTATCTCTCCTCATCTAATTCCAAGCAAGCTATATTGGCTCTAAACTGGTGTGTGATGTCTGTAATGGATTGGATGAGGGCAAACAAATTGAAATCTAGTCCTTACAATACAGATACTCCTTCCTGGTCAGTTGTAAGGCAGATCAGGGAACAGAGTTTGACAGGTTTACATTCCTCCTGAAAGCTCAGGTTCACATCTTGGGGGGGAATCCTGGATCCATCCTGGAGCCTGGACGCTCAAGATTCAGCAGCAGCCAGGACTGCCTTTGCACAGTTAAATGTGGT
Organism: Pogona vitticeps; assembly: GCF_051106095.1. Classification (NCBI taxonomy): domain Eukaryota; kingdom Metazoa; phylum Chordata; class Lepidosauria; order Squamata; family Agamidae; genus Pogona; species Pogona vitticeps. Next base: position 131,247,237 of record NC_135786.1, on the reverse strand, counting down.
GCTCCAGCTGTGCCCATTCCTTTAAATGACTGATTTGGCTACAGTGACTTAGTTATGCCCTGTTTGAGTTACTGTAGCACATTCTATGTGGGTCTAGTTTTGCAGATGGATTGGAAACGTCACCTGGTTCAAAATGCTGCAGCCAGACTGCCGACTGGATTCAGTAAGAGAGACCATATAACTCCTTGGTTACAACAACTTCACTGGCTGCTAGTGTATTTCCATGTCATCCAGCACCCACCAGACAAATCTGTTTGACTGCAGAGGAAGCCCTAATCATCATCATCATCATCATCATCATCATCATCATCATCATCATCATCATCATCATCATCATCATCATCATCATGTGCCATCAAATCAATTCTGACTTACGGTTACCCTTTTCAGGGTTTTTCAGGTAGAGAATACTCCGAAATGGTTTGCCATTCCCTTCTTCCAGGGATGCCCTGGGATCATTCAGCTTGCCCAAGACCACACAGACTGGTTGGCACAGTGGGGAATCAAACGGCTAACCTCCCAAACTCTGGCTCAGCAGCCAGATACCTAAACCACTGAAATCATCATTCTGGGCTGTTTTGGGCAATAGAAATATTCTGACCAGAACAGGTACTGGAATGTTGTTTCCAGGGTGTGTGTGTGGGGGGGGGCTGGTTGCATCAGGTCCCCTCTAGTTGAATGGAATGGGTGCGTTTCATTGGGCTGCCCTACTTAGAAGTCAGTGTTCCAGGAATGTTATATAATATCAATTTTCTATACAGAACATTTTTTTTTCCTGAGGATGATTTGTGGCTTGCTGCATCTGTCTCATCTAGTCCCGTGTGTGTCATGAATTTGGCTTGATTATCCTACTCTTCTGGGCCACTGTGTTCCATTCTGTTTTTAAGGTCTGAGGTCTAAAATATTGTTCATTGTTTATTTGTTCTCTGGCATATATAGTATACATGCTTTTAAACATTTTACCATATCACACTGTCTTGTACTGTATGCCAATAAAGGTTTTGAAACTATAAACTGTTTATTTGTCCATTGCATTCCTTTATTTTTGACATCCATTTTTATTAAGAAGTTCTCATTCTGCCTTGTTCTGTTTTGTTCTGTTCCATTCCAAGTTTTACCTAGCCCCTGAATTTGTCAATTTCTAATATATACGAAAATATCAAAAAAAGAGAAGGAATTCAGTTTTCAGGCTCCTGAAGAGAACTTGTCTCCACTTATCTTCCTAACAAGTGTGGCAGACAAGCTGGCAGAGGTGCTGTGAAATTGATACTGTTTACATACATGGTAGAAACATGACTTTTTGGACTGTAACTCCCAGAACCACTTGCAACGTGGCCAGTAGGTATGAGGGGGCTACATGGGAGTGCAGTCCCACCCAAAAAAGCTTATATGCATAGGTGGCCCATGGCCAGATCAGAGGTTGCCTATTCACTTGGTCAGCAAGGTACTCTTGCTTACATATAAGCCATATACAGAAATGTGTTTTGATGTGTAAGCATTCGCATCAGCAGCCAACAGAGACTTCCCGTATTAAACAGTTTCTTGCCAAGCTACCACTGTTTAACTTAACATGTTGATCTTCTTTTTGAATAATAGATCTTGTTGCAAATTTAGCCATGGAAACTCAGGGACTAAAATTTACAAATTAGTTACAAAGTTTCTCCATAAATATGTGACCCATATGTAGGTTTACATGCCCTCCACATACATAAGCATATTTCCCTCCCATGCTGCATTTACCAGCCACTTGTCTCTGTAGCTGGTCTCTTAAACACACACACACACACACACACACACACACACACACACACACACACACACACACACACACACACACACACACACACACACACACACACACACACACACACACACACACACACACACACACACACACTTTAAATGCAATGACTCGTCAAATGCCATGTCTAGTTCAGCTTTCACCTTCATGGTCAGATGTTGCCAGCTATCAGATAGTGGAAAGCTCCATTAGTATTTTCCTCCTGGAGGTTTGGTATAAATTGCCCTTCACTCATGAAAATTCAAGTCTCACAGGAGAAAGAGATTACTATCAATGGTTGTGTATGCTTCCCCCCCCCAAAAAAATCTAAGTGTTCTCTTTCAGTGGTTTTTAATTCTCCCACTGTGCCAAAGCACAAAGCAAATTTTTCTTTAAAATCTTTCTTAGCTCGGGTTTTGGGGGAAAGGGTTTGTGTTTCCCTTACCTGCTGTGGCAAGCAAGTGTTATTTTCTAAAGAGAGCAAACAGTAAAGAACAGTTTGAAAGTGGGCTGCGTTCTCACATAGCTGCTTACATCTCTTCCATGGTGGGAATGCTGAAGTGGAGGTGTGGGGGGGGGGAGATTCATATTGCTGTTGTGTTCCCCACCACTGCCTCCCCCTCCCCAAAACTCTCCTGCTCCTACAAATCCTTCCAGCTTTCACTACCTCAAAGGTTCAACCGTGTCAAGTTTCCCCTCCTTCCCCCACAACCTCATCACTTTCCTTGTCTCAGGTTTCTTCACTTCCCAGGATGGCCTGGCCTGCCCTGGGCCTGGCCAGTGCTTCAAATAGTACACACTGTTGTAAACAAGCCCCAGCACCCATGATAAGGGCTGAGCAGTCCCTCTGTGATTAGGTGGGTAGAAAGGAGCAGCCCCAGTGAGTTCTGGCTGGTTTTTGCAGACCAAAAGAGCTCCTCTCCCTGGTTATATTTGTTTGGGGTAGTGTGTTCCTGCCCATTTGTCTGTGTCTGGCTTGAACAGGCTCTGGCCCCTTATAAAAGTGGAATGACATGGATCTGCTCAGTGGCTGTTCAGGCTTTGCCACAGAGGGAAGAGGGCCCTGCTGACGACGACAGCGGCCAGAGGGGGTGCTGATGGGCTGAGTGCTTGCCTAGCTCAACATGTCAAATGCAAAGGAAAGGGATGGAGGCCAGGATGCTCTCCCTGGAAGAACAGAAGACCTCATCTCTCATGCTGAGATGATGAACAACAACCATGGAGCAGACCGGGAGCCCTCCAGCAGAAATTCGGTGGTCATCTGCCAGGCAGTGGGCAGGAGTATCTTCACATCCACCATCTCTTCCGCGGCAGAGAGGGTCTGCCTCATGCTGAAACAGGAGGAGGAGAACGAAGAAGCAAGTCGCCCAGTGCTATTTATACAGCTCTCAGAACTCTTCAGTGCCCCTGAAGGACTGGAATGGAGGCAAACAGCCAGGTGGGTACCCATGCAGAGGCTAGCGTCAGGATTGAGCACATGGGTTACATACTCTCCCTGCAAAAGGTCTCCAGTTCAATCTTCAGTTAAACAGCTCCCCAGAAGAATGAGGAAAGAGTTATATCAATCTGAGATCTGAGGGAAGAACTTGGAAAAGTTCCCTTTTTTAAATTATAGGTTGCAGAACCCAGATATGAGCTGCTAGGAGTCTAGGTAGCCAAACAATGGGCAAGAGAGGTTAACTGTCGGGTTAACTGTCAGTATAAAGCAGAAGTCTCATACAAATCTCCTTTGGATTTGCCAGAACAAAGCAGACCTGATGGAGAACTGTACCATCATGTCTATAGATACCTTTAGTGGAGTGATAGGTGTTTTCTTGCCGGGTAGGAAGTTGCAATATGAAAATCTGTTTTCATCCTACATGTCTGCCACCAGAAATGAGAGAAAAATCAGATAAAAGACAGGTCATTGGTTTTCCTTGCCAGCAGCTGGAAGTAAAATTGGGATCACCATGCAGCCCCTTTCCCTGATGAATAATGTGGGGTTTATCCACATTCAACTGTCACAAACTCAACCTTGCCCATTTAATATATTAAAATGTTGCAGGACTTATTCTCCAGAGGAGGAAGAGGTTTAGATACTAGTTGTACCTGGAATGGCTGAATGAAGAAATAACCATTAACCCAGAGTACTTGGCAAATGCTAAAGTGCTTTCTAAAAGTAACATGGGAGAAATTGAGAGCATTGGTGGGATATCACAACAGAGCGGGCAGGGAATGATAAAATACTCTGCGCTCACATCATACAGGCTGCAACCTTAGTGCCAGTTGTTGCTTGTTCCATTATCATCCTGGAACATGGACAAAATGTGGCAGATAATGAATAAGCATTCCTTTATATTCTTACAGAGGATCTGATACAGGAGATCATGTAAAGAGGTATAAACTGCAACAATGTTACAAATGTGCTGAATATTGAAATATGCACATTTGCTGTAGTAATTTTCATTTATACATGCCTGGATGGAGTACAGCCAGATCACAGTGGTGGTGCCTCAGTGAGTACAGCTTTTCTCCACCTTTGTAACACCTGTCTTCTGAGTCACCTGGTGGGCAGGTAAGGGCAAACTCAGGTTAGCAGAGGGTTGAATTGTAGAAGATATCCCATTACTAGAAGAAGGAAGTCATCAAGTACTGATAGTGTGAGATTATTACTGTAGCAGTTTATCTCATCTCCTGCAATATGCAAAATAGCTTGCTTTGTTTTGGGGTTTTGTCTTTGGGACATAGGCAGCTCTTTTCTTGTAAGTCCAATTTCCCATCTCCAAGACAGACTATTGCCCCAGTTACATTTTATGAATTCCAGAGTGACTGCAGCTGCAATATACAATGTGGCCCAGAAATGAATTTATTGTTCCAGTACTGTAAATGAATCCATTGCAAAGAATGGACAATATGCAGAGGAGCGCATAAACTATTTCTAGCTTCCTGATTCTGTCACAGTTGTAAACTAGATTATGCGATCATTCAGACATTGTGTGATCTGTGTTCCCATGGATGGCAGAACCAGATACAGGAACTGTACAGCTTAGACACAGAGACAGTTTCTCTGTTGTGTCTCAAGTCATTCAATTAAAGAACTGGCAACTCTGTATTGAAAAAGAATGGTTCTGTGCTTGAAGTCATGCGCAGACTCAGACTGCCTTAGTATCAGATGATGTTTGCATGTACTATAATAAACACATGTGAAGGGTACTTTAATATATTTTTAAACAACTAAATAGTGCACAGGGGTGTGTGCACAAAAGGTTCCCCAAGCTACCTTCGAGTTGTGGGACCTCAAGGCTGGCAGGCAGGTAACTACCAGGTGTGTTTTCATATCTGCTTATATAATGGACTACATAAATAGGCCGCCTAAAGTGTTTGAAACGACCATATAGGCGGGGTATTAAATAAATAAATAAATAAATAAATAAATAAATAAATAAATAAATAAATAAATAAATAAATAAATAAATAAATAAATAAATAAATAAATAAATAAATAATCATGTCATGATCTCTTCCATATAGTTAAACAGGTGTCACAGTTATACAGACTATTACATAAAAAAGAAAAACCAAAAAGTAGCAATTGCTCAAAGTAAATATTGCAGAATAATTATAGAAGGAATCAGGAACAAAACTATCAGCACCGTCCTGTCTTAGACCAGATGGGTGGGATACAAATCAAATAAATCAATAAATAAAATAAATAAATAAATAACAGATGGATGACCAAAACGATCAAGGGACTGGAGTAACTCTCCTGTCAGGAAAGGCTGCAGTGGGCATAATCCTGTTGTAGAGCTTCATGCCAGTGTAACCCCAATGGGGGAACCGAAAACATTTAATGTACCATTGGTTAAAAGCTTATTGTCCTCTTGCCTTAGGGTCCAGAGCTCCCTAGTGGAACCCTTTTGCCCCGGGGAAGCCTTTGGGGTGTGTGTCTCAAGATGAAGCGGGGGAGAAGAGGCCTTTCATAGTCAAAAAGTGCATCAGATTATCACCACTAGTATTGCAACCACCAGTGGTAATCCAATGGTGATTTTTTTTTACTATTAAAGGACATTTATTCCACTTACAGACTGGTTTTCTATTTATTAATTATGCTGTCACTGTGACTACAGAAGAAAGGATGAGTTTTAAATTTAAAATACCTGTATTAGTCTATAAATGTAGTCTTTCTGCACTAAATCTTACAAAACGCTGCTTGAATCTGAACCATCATGCTTTAAAGTATTAAGATAAATTAAATAAAAGATGGACTGACCCCCTAAAGGTAGCCACAGGCTGGAGTTTACAAGAGCTGAGTATGGCAGTTGAGGACAGGGGATTTTGGAGATCGCTCACTCATAGGATTCCCACAAGTTGGAGGCTGTTGTTTAGTCGTTAAGTCGTGTCCAACTCTCCGTGACCCCATGGACCAGAGCATGCCAGGCCCTCCTGTCTTCCACTGCTTCCCGGAGTTGTGTCAAATTCATGTTAGTCACTTTGATGACATTGTCCAGCCATCTCACCCTCTGTTGTCCCCTTCTCTTCTTGCCTTCACACTTTCCCAACATCAGCTTCAGGATGTGTCCCTCCAATGAGCACTCAGGGCTGATTTTCTTCAAAATGGATAGGTTTGTTCTCCTTACAGTCCAGGGGACTCTCAAGAGCCTCCTCCAACACCACAATTCAAAAGCATAAATTCTTTGGTGGTCAGCTTTCTTTATGGTCCAGCTCTCACTTCCATACATCACTACTGGAAAAACCATAGCTTTGACTATGTGGATCTTTGTTGGCAACGTGATGTCTCTGCTTTTTACGATGCTGTCTAGGTTTGTCATCGCTTTCCTCCCAAGAAGCAGGCGTCTTTTAATTTTGTGGCTGCTGTCACCATCTGCAGTGATCATGGAGCCCAAATGCGATTCTAACGTCTTCTACATATATGTATTCTGCATATATGATGGAGGCTAATTGACAGCAAATAACAAAAACAACAAAATCCAGAGCATATGCAGAGTGCAAGCAAAATTACCAAAAAAAGGTCTTTGCCTGATGAGTAGACCTTTGGTCTAGATGGGTGGGGTAGAAATAAATAAATACATAAATGATGGAAGGACAAGAGGGAAGGGACCAGCCTAGCTGCACAAGGTAGTGCATTCCAAAGCCTGGGAGCAGCTCCTGGAAAGACCTTCTCTCCTGTCCTCACTAAATGATGCTGTGAAGGTGACGGGACTGTGAGAAGGGCCTCCCCAAAAGACGTTAAAAGTCAAAGAGGTTCATATGAGGTGATACAATCCTTCAGATAACCCGGACATAAGCCATTTAGGCCTTTATAGTTACTGTATAACCTGCACTTTGAATTGAGCCCAGAAACAGATTGTCAGCCAGTGAAGCTGTCGTATGACAGTATGCACAGGAATTATTGCCCCCTAATTCTGTAGACTAGTAACTGTCTTACATACAAATCTTCATAATGAGCAAACCTTGTTTTAAAAGCCTTTCATTCATTACAAAAAAGGAAATAATTTAACACACACCCCTCCCTGGTATTCCTGTTTCCTTATAAAACAATTGATTTTCTCATGTGTTTTTCTTGGGCAACCACATAACTAGATAACAGCATAACCACATCCGAACAGCTCTTACATCTTACTAGGGCAGTTGGATCTCCACTTTTGGCCCTGACACCCAGAGCTGGAATTTATCCTTTAAGTCTCAGGCTTTGGGATGTTGTCAGCTTGTCAACGTGACTTCAGTATAGGCCATTTAGACATAAACTTTTCCTTCTCATGCCTTTAACATTCCTGTGCTGGCCTTAAATTCCGTATAGTTCAAATGCTGTCTGTCTATCACATGGACACAATTTTGTAATTGCTGTTGAAACATTACTAACCTAGCAACTGAGCTTTAATATATTGGTCTGATCTGATCCATGAATACCTATTGTACTTTGTTTTAGTTCCTCAACAATCCATCAGTGTGCTATCAAATCAATTCTGGAACGGTGCAGCTTGCTCAAGGCCACACAGTATGGTGGAAATCAAACTCCCAGCCTCTAGCTCCACAGCCAGGTACCTAACTCGCTGAGCCAGCCAGCCAGCCTCCTCAACAATATCAGTCGAAAACAAAAAAGAAAGAGAACTGGGAATGACCAATCATAGTCAGCCTCGAACTTTCATGCAACTTTGCTGAGTCTGATTTCATGCAGATGTTCAACAGAGTGGCAGTCAAGCCAAAACCCGAGGGATCCTTTGCATAAATGCAACAGGGCCAGACAACAGCCCCAGAACACAACCTCCCCTCCAGTACGAACAAAACTATCAAAACAACTGTTTCCAATTCCCAAACCGCAGAGTTCAGTTAGAAAGACTTCATGGCCAATTCACCCTGTCCCTCTCCCACTATCTGTCCTTTGTCATGTTGTCAAAGCAACTTGTGTGTCAAAACTGGACATGAAACCAGGCAGGTGTGGGTGCAGATCATCAGTTTGACCCAAGAGTGCCGGAGGCTGCTCAGTTTGGTACTTTGCCTAAGAAGAGATCTTAGTGGATAGCTCAGTGGTTTAGGTATCTGGCTGCAGAACCAAAGGCTGAGAGTTCAATTCCCCACTGAGACTTCTGTAAACTAGCACCAGCCTGTGTGGCCTTGGGCAAGCTGCACAGTCCCAGGAGGTCCCCATAAGAAGGGAAAGGGAAACTACTTCTGAGTACTCTCTACCTGGCAAATCCTGGAACAAAGTCATCACAGGTCAGAACTGACTTGATACCACATGATGATGATGATGATGATTGAAGAGTTGTTATGACAATCCTCGTCTGCCAGTGGAAAGGCAAGAGGGAAGAAACTGGCCCAACTCTGGCAGGGAGCTTCACTCCTGAGAACAGCCATCAGAAAGAACTTCTCCACTGGGAGGAGAGGACTTATTAAGCAAGGAGTTTTCAGCACCAAAAGTGAGCTGACCTTTGGTGCTAGCAAAGATTCACTAGTAAATTCTAAGTAATTCTAAGCAATTAGTTAAGACACTGTAGAATTAATGACACTAATCAATACAACAGTTTGATACACTGTACTAATGTATAGTGATTCATCCTTCAAAATCTGGGTGTCTGTTCTATTCTGAAAGGGAAGATTTTTTCTTAAATGTGAAGACTGAATTTATTTGACAGGAAAGCCATTTCATGGTAAAGGTGATGTAATTTCTCTGACAGGCATTTGCCTAGCATCTATGGCAACACTATAGTTTCCCACAAATCACACTGCAGTGTAATGTGTTAATGGCTCCCGGTTCCCATATATGAAAGAAGGGATGTGGCCAGCTCCAGTGGAGTCCTCCATATCATTACCCAGCTCCACCACACAAACAAGGCATAGTTTGGAAGACTAAAGAATACCACAATAGAAATTAGTACCCACAAAGTATTAGTGGCACTAGGTGGGGGCTTGAATGTGATGTGCTGGGTTTCCAGGTTATTCCTGCCTTACTCTGATTACACACCTACTGCTAGTCCGCCTGGGCTAAGAGCCATCTCTCCTTCACCCTAGAAGCTGGCCTTTGCTCAGTTCTGACAAGGAGGCTAAATAGCTGGTATATTTTCCCCTGAAGTCATGAGGTCATGCCTTTTGGAAAGCATATGACCATAATTATGTCATATATGCAAGAGTCTCAGTTGCAGGTTTCACTTTTTGGTTGCAGATGGATAAAGTTTGAAGAGAAAGTGGAAGATGGAGGAGAACGATGGAGCAAACCTCATGTGACAACTCTGTCCCTTCACAGTCTGTTTGAGCTGAGGACGTGTATAAGGAAAGGGACTGTCCTCCTAGACCTGGAAGCTCCAAGTTTCAAGCAAATAATTGGTATGTGGGATGTGTGAATAGATCAAACCACCTTCCAAGGCCACAACTGGGGGTTTTGCAGCTTTTTCAGTGAAAGCCTTTGTTTGCAATAGTGAGGCCTATAGGCTCATCACAGGCTTTGGCACTGTAAGATTTGTATGGAGGGAGCATTCCTGGGCTTTTGCATGCATGAAGTTCTGGTGCTACCAGAAGTCTTTCTTGAAACTCACGTAAGCCCGCCATAGTACACTCTTCAAATGTACCCTGCCACTCAAGTCTTGCATATGGCATGCGGAAAGGCTAGTGGAAAGCAGCTTGGGAATCTGTAGGGCCACTTTCAGTATCATTTCTTCCTTCTGATCCTCCGTGCGTTGGGGCTCTCGTGCCTGCAAGAGCTCCTTTAAGCAAACGGTGGGGGGACCAGAAGTAGTGCAGAAGTCATACTTCTGCACTATTAGAGAGCAGGCCAGGTAGGTGGGACTTGTCAGCCATGGAAGGCAGCCCATCTAGGAGAAGGAAAACTCCAATTTCAAACCTCCACTGACTTGTGGCTATATCCACTCATGGAAAAGGCTCCAGGAGTTAACCTAGAGGCAAAATCTGGAGCTGGAGTCCTGGAGGCAGTTCGTGTTGTTCTGGCAAGTCTTGCGATGTCGCTGGAACCAGTTGTATTGGCTCTTGCCTTTCCATTGGACTATTTCAGCAACATGGAGAGGGGGGATTTGCTGCTTGGGTAACAGCCTATCCTCCATACTACTTTACCCAGGCTTCATGCTCTGGAGAGGATACTTCTCGATACAGAGCATGTTACCATAGTTTCTTGAGACTGAAGGATGCCTATGATGATGGGGGCGGGGGGGGACAGAACAATTAGAAGGTGCTGCAGAAATTGGCACTAGCCAGTAAGGGAAGATGCCTGAAAACAGTGCTACCTTCTGCCTGCCAAGGGCTGTTTCCCTTATATTACTTTTCCCATTGCCACTGTGGCTCCTTATAATCAGCACCCCTCCTGGCAGCGCCAGGACCTGGTGTTCCTGCAATATCTCACAGGTCTCTGGTTCCATGAGTTTGGCAAGATTTCCTCCTAGCAAATGTGCTGAAAATTGAAATCTTAATTTAGTAAAGTGACTGAACCTGGACCATTCGTTTCTCTGTTTTTCAACTGAGTCCATTGACAGAGCATTTATACTGAAATCTTTTCCTTTCTATGTCATTGGTAACCACTGCTGATCAACAGGGGGATGACTGACAGTCAGTGTTCTTCGATAAACCCCCAGATTTGAACATGATTAGCATGATAAGCATGTGTTTCCTCAACTGGTGTTTCTCTTGTGTTCAAGAAAAGGTGATTGAGAACCAGATTGGGAACTATCTCCTCCGGCCAGAATCCTTGAAGAAACTCACCCAAGTTTTGCTCCTGAAACCTCAGCACCAGACCACCAAATCACAGCTGAAGATGCTGGTTGAAATGGGGATGGGCTCCTGCTGCTCTGGTATGTAGGCATGGAACTATGTCCTCAGCATCTTTCCCTCAGTCCTTAACTCCAGCATCTGGCAGATGAGAGGGTCCCTCAAGCACTACGGCTTCTGGAGCACAGCTTGGGAGACAGCAGAATCCCATGCAGATTCCCAGAGATTCAGAACCTATTTATTTTGAAGCAGCACAAAATCGTCATCTCATCATTCTCTGACAATTTTGTTTGGCATTGATAATACAGCAGTCCTTCTTAGAATAATCATCATCTTAGAACTGCAGATCTGGAAGGGACCCTATGGATCCTCATGTTCAGCCCTGTCAAGGAGGCTCAGTGGGGAATCGAACTTCCAACCCCTGGTTCCATGGCCAGATATATAAACCAGATCATGGCTTAGCTGAGCAGATAATTCATTTATTTCATTTTCATTATTTGTACCACACACCCCCTTTCATTCTATTATCCTATATGGATGAGAACCTTAGGTCCTGTAGCCAAATCCAACTCTCTGAGACTTCCCAGACACACACTCTCTCTGTTCAGGATGACACCAACATTGGGTAGTTCCAAAGCTTTTGTATAGTTCTCCCAGCCTCATTTGAAAAGATTTAAGTGCCCCCCCCCAAAGGCCTGGTTGTTAGCTATTAAGGAGCCTAAACCTGAAAGCAATGACATTTTGATTGTACCCTTTTGACCATGACCCTACTGACCACTTGAAAGCAGCCTCTGTAAACTTCTCTGATAATGAATTTCGCCATGACTCTGAAATAATTGCCCACCTTTTCTATACACAGTCGCCTGAGCCTATGTTGCAGTTGACTCCATGGAATTTATTTCTGACTACACTTTGAGTATACCCATATTATACAGATGTAGCACTTTAACTGTCATGGTTCCATCCTATAGAAGCCTGGGTTTTGAAGTTTTATGAGATACCTAGCACTGGTAAATAAATAAATAAATAAATAAATAAATAAATAAATAAATAAATAAATAAATAAATAAATAAATAAATAAATAAATAAATAAATAAATAAATAAATTTTAACAATAACAACAACAACAACAACAACAACAACAATAGTGATGATGATGATGATGATGTGCCGTCAAATCAGTTCCAATGTATGGTGACCCTCTCTAGGGTTTTCCACATAGAGAATACACAGAAGTGGTTCACCTTTCTTCTGGGACATCCTGGGACTGTGCAGCTTGCCCATGACTGCATAGGCTGGCTCTACTCGCAGAAAGCAAGTGGGGAATTAAACTCCCACCTTCTGGCTCCATGGGCAGATACTTAAACCCCTGAGCTATCCACTCCTTAAATATTTCACTTTCTTTGAAATCCCTGAAAGGGTCACTATAAGTGAGCTCCATCTGAAGGAGGCATAACACAAGGCTGAGTCACCATTGAAAAAAGACCCTGAGATTTGTGGGCTGCCACAGAAGGTGGTCCGTGTACAGCAGGTTCTGTGTGATGGTACACCCATGAGAGACCCTTGGTAAAGCACAAGTGATGAGAGATGGTGCTTTCATCTGCATGCCTCTCTAACAGCCAAGTTAGCTTCCACTTCCTCATAAACACAAAGGAGTTGAAAACAATATAAATCCACTCATTTTGCTGCTGAGGTGCATTCCTGCTAGAAGCATGCTAACATTTCCTCTGCTTTTGTTTTTAACTTTTGCTGCAGGCAAAGCTAAAAGCCACTCAGTTCCTAAGGATGAGATCTCAGAGGTACCTCTAAAGGAACAGGTAGGTAATGCTCATTAGAAACACAGACAGGGAAAATGCTGTGAAATGCTTCAAAGGCCTCCTCCATAGGATGTCAGGGGTTGTCTATGGCAGAGAAACATCCTCCCTTCTCCAAGGATTCTTTTAGACACTCTCCGGTCTGGAAAGCCATGCCCGCTTTGAGAAGGCAGCTCTGAAAATTCAACTGGATTTTGTCAAATGAACGAATGCTTTCTAACAGAGAAAACAGAAGTTGCAAATATTTGTAGGATCTTTGGCACCCCTTACTGTAAAGAAAAGGAAAGGACTACCTTCATTTGAAAAGGTTCTACTTAATCCTCAGGACCAATACTAAATAGCCCTAGTGGTTTTATTAAGCCACAAGGGGAAGATCAGAGACTAAGATTAGAGAGGCCAGCTGCTCCAATTCATACAATGCAATGTAGTCTAGTTCTGTAGAAGAGGGAGCATCTCTCTCTCTCTCTCTCTCTCTCTCTCTCTCTCTCTCTCTCTCTCTCTCTCTCTCCCTGATCTCCAGTGCCTTTGGCTGATCATATGCCTAATCATTGCCAAAATCTGCTCATGTCATGATGCACTGCTATTAATTTTAGTGCTTTTATCTGGATAAGAAAAAAAGCCTAGCTGTAGAAGTGTAGACATCCTATATAAAATGAATAGCTAACCAAATGAGACATATACTTGCTAGTATATCTCAGTCTAATAATTTAATACAGCTAAGTTTGAGATCACAGGATGTTTGTGGGGACCCCAAGAATAATTTTGCTACAATATAATAGGAGTATTATTAAAAAAAACGTGAAGCCCCCTTAAAAAAATATACTCCATATACACCCCAAGAAATCATGCTGTCACCCTTCTCTAGCTTGGTGAACTCTCAATCGCCACCACAGTATTTCCTTTTACTGCAGCTGAAAAATGACTTCAAGAAGAAGATTCCACCTGGGACTGAAGTGGCCAACATTCTTGTAGGAGAAGCCAGCTTCCTGGAGAAACCTTTCATAGCTTTTGTGCGCCTTCAGGAATCAGTGCTTCTTGGAAACTTGACAGAAGTTGCTTTCCCTAGCAGGTAACAAGCAGGTGGTCCCTGGGGCCAGAATTTAAAAAGCAGCCAAAGACCCACTTCAGTAGCAATACAATGATATATCCCGTAATGTTTTTGTTGGGTGCACATTGTATGTATGGGTAGATAGGGAATATACAGATGTGGAATTGGGCATGCTTAAATTGGAGGAGAGATTATTGAGAAATGCTCATTAAGAACCTGAAGAGATACCACAGAGGAGATGGAACAAGTTGCAGTTTTGATGAAATATTAAGGACTTGCTAGGAATAAGAACCCATTGCACACTGCCTTGGAAGGAAGTGGACTCTCCATTATTGGAAGCTTTTAGGCAGAGACTAAACTGCTATCCGTTAGGTATGTTTTAGCTGAGGTCTCTCTGTCTTCACAGGAGTTTGAACTAATTGACCACTGAGGTCCCTCCCGGTTCAAACCGACTTTGATTCTCAATGAAGCATGCAAGCAAGCAGGTCATACAATCCTGCAAACATTTAGCAGAACACCACATTTCCTATAAGGATGCTTGCACTAAAGCAGGTGCCCAGCTGTTCTCAGCATTAGGTTGCTGCTGGAAATTAAGGTCGTTATCAGTGTTCTGATAAACAACTGAAAGGCTGCAGTCTCCCACACCCGACTGCACTTATTCAGTTTGAGACAGCTGGGTGCTAGTTATGGAAGAGAGTCCTTGAGGACAGCAGGGTTAACAGCCAGCTGCTCTAGGACTAGAACGCTTGCACCAAGGGATCAGGCCACTGCCTCTCATGTAGGTGGGCTCCTTGGCAGGGATATTAAAATTAGAAAGGCCATGCCTGAGGCCATTCTACAACCTGGGCAAAACTGAGGTTATGAACAAGAGCCAGTCCTGAGCAAATGTAGCATTTGGTAGGCTTGAAGACTAGTAGCAAGCCCTGGTTATTGTGCCGTCCAAGCTGGGCAGGACCCAGCCCATGTCTTTCAGGTCTTGTCTAAATGTAGAGATGGACTGCAGCCGGGAGTCCAGTTGCAAGACAGACTGACTAAGATCCATAGAGTCCAAATTAGGCAAGGTGGCTGGAAACAAGTTGGAGGCAGGTGAAGAGCAAAAAGAACAGGAGAAGCAGGTGAGGTCAAAGACAGGTCAGGGGCAAGGTTCCAGATGGGAGAGTGGGCAAAGCAAAGGCTGGGTGCCCACATGCAGGAACTGGCCCTAGAAGAACAACCGTAAACCAAAGCCAGACAGGACCTGACTGGATGTGATCCAGCCTGGCAGCAAAACCAAAATCAGGCCAGTATCTCTTTCAGGCTGAAAGGGGATCTAATGAAGTAGGGAGTAAAAGATCTAGCCCTGCTGCCTGACTCCCCAGACCCCTGGTGCCTAACAACTTCACTCGCTCCTAAAGAAGAAAAGGAGTGCTTAGCCACCTTCAGTGGAAGCAGGGACACTCACACACTCTCCATGGCTCTGCCTAGGTTCCTCTTCATCCTCCTGGGCCCCAGAGCCAAAGTGAAGGCCTACCATGAAATTGGCAGGGCAGTGGCTACTCTCCTGACGGATGACGTAAGTGTGGGTGCCGGGGGGGGGAATGGGGATGGGTGGCATAGAATTGCTGTCGCTAGTTTTTTGATAGTATGGTACTTTCAACGCCTAGAAGGCAAATAGCAGACAATTAGTACCCTGAGAGGAATCTTCTCATTCCGAAGGAAGAATTTTTTGTTTTTAGCACGTGGGATTTTCATAGGTGGCTGCCTCTGATGCATAATTTTCATGGTGGCTGCTAATGTTTTTCAGAACTCTGCCCACAGTCATTTTAAAATGTACTATGGAGAGTTGTTGAATGTATTTATATGTTTATTGTCCATTTATTTATTTTTGTGAAGGCAGAATTATGAGTCTGTGCAAACCTCAGAGTCCAGCTTTCTGTTTCAAAGATATGTGCCTGTGAACATTTCCAGATGGAGCATTTATTTTCCTATTATCCACAATGTAGCTGATGGTGCACTGATGACATCAGTACTGTACTTTTTCTACCATCCGTGCTAAATTCCGTTTGTCTCAGAACAGTAACAAACAGCAACAACATCCAAGATTTTCTATGGTTTACTCTTCCCTCTGCAATGTATGGTTGTTGTTTTGAAATCCCACATTGCGATGAATGTTGTTCATTTCTGACGTCAGCTCCCAGTTGAATGCTTTCAATTAAAGTCAATTAGATTTTCTGAGGTACAAAAACAATTTTAAAAATATTTCAAGGATGTCAACATTTTTAAGGGATCTCTAGATCACACAAAGCTAGGAGGGATATTCAACATCATAGAGGATACAGTCTAGGTTCAGAAGGAACTAGACAGGAAAGCAATGACAGGATGAGATTAAAGGAAGACCTCTAGATACAAAAATACCTCCACAGACGGAAGAGATCCGGCTTGGCAGTGGTATATGGACCTTAGTGCAGAATCTGAGCCAATGTTGTAATCTAGCAGCTAAAAAAGCTAATACAGTCTTGAGCTACATTAACAGAAACACAGAGTGCAGAACATGGGAAATAATAGTTCTACTCTTTTTTACATTAGTACAGCAGCATCCAGACTGCTATGACCAGTTCTGAGCAGGCTGTTTTTAAAAAAGTTAGAGCACAACCAGAGAAGACTGTGCAGTGTTTGGAAAACAGAGAAAAGTGTCTGTGTCCACAGAATGGTGTGAGTTAAAGAAACCATATCCTACAATCATTAGTTGAAAGATCAATATATATTTAGCTTGGAGAAGAGAATATTGAGTGCCATGAAAGCTGTCTTCAAGTATGATGATGATGATGATGATGATGATGATGATGATGATGATGATGATGATGATGATGATGATGATGTCAATAACAACAACAACAACCTTAGAACTGCAGAGCTGAAAGGGACCCTATGGGTCGAGTCCAGCCTCTGTCAAGGAGGCAAAGTGGGGAATCAAACTCTCACCCTCTGGCTCTGCTGCAGCCAGATTCCTAACTTGCTGAGCTATCCAGCGTTCCTATCTAACAAGCTATCGATGTAAAAGAGGGAGAGGATTCATTGTCAAGCCAGATGGCAGGTCTAGAATCAAGCCGTGCAAATGGCAAAGAAGCAGATTTGGCTAAACGAAACCTCCTATCAGTGGAAGGCAATTTAGCGTTGGAATAGACTGCCTTGGGAGGTGTGAGGTCTCCTTTTGCTGGAGTTGTTTCATTACAAGTGGGATGGCCCTCTGCCGGGGACCCTATAGCCAGATCCTGCACTTCATAGCCTGGATGTGGTTTGGGGGATTTGAGTAGCTTCCTTCTCTGACTGAAAGCACAACAAGGCCCTGCATGTTCTCTGGATGGTCCCCAAGGATCACATTATCTTATTAACTTTGCCTATTAAAAGTCAAAACTAGAACTAACACCCTTCTCTTCCAGCTTTTCCAAAGGGTTGCCTGGAAAGCAAAAAGTGCAGAAGATCTCATTGCAGGAATCGATGAGTTTCTGGATGAGCTGACTGTCCTACCTCCAGGCAAATGGGACCCAACCATCCGAATTTCTCCCCCAAAATGCTTGCCCTCGCCACAGAAGAGGTATAAACAGAGAGGAACTGGGAATGGGAGAACACTGATTAAATTCTGGTGAATCTGAGGCCGTCCATTTGATGAAAAATCAATGAGGAAAAGCCTGGAGTAATAAATGCTTCTTTCCTGGCTACAGCAGGGCCATCTTTTTCTAGTCCAGCAAGAATCTCTATGGACCAGGATCACTGCAGTACAACGGAAGCCCATTTATCCCTCATTTCTAGTGAGGAACTGAAAGAGCTTCATCCAGCTTAGTGCATGTGATGCTGCTTCTTCCCAGCATTTCAGTCATTCTAACCTACGGCTGGGAAAGAGTGGCTCTTTTTCTCAAGAGTGCACCAAGGTTGTGCACATCTTGCAGGTTCACGTACCAACTCGACTTCATTTCAGCTAAACAGCGAAGTTCAGTGTATTTTTTATTCTTTGCTGGAGAAATACAAGAGGCCAAGGTAGTTGCTTGTTTCTGCCAGGCAGCAGCACTGTTTCCTAGTTAGGACATAGCTGGTCCTCCCTATGTCCTCAGAGGTAGCTGAATGTCCCTGTTTCCGTCTTCGTTTTTTCCAAGAGGGAGCAATGGGGTGAGACAGGGCAAGGCCCCATGACCTCCTGGCAGCGCTGTCACCACCCGAGATACCATGTCCCAATCCCGACCCCAACAGAGATTGTTCTCTTTCTCAGTGGATCAGTGTTAGAAAGTGAGATCTGGGAAGGGTGTGCTATTCGATCATGTGCGGAAGCTGTTGGAAATCCTGGTGGTGGTGATGGTGGCTAGTGGGAAATATTGCCTAACGATCAATGGTCTGATGCTTTCTTGTAGATCAGGGATGGCTCTACCCTAAATTATGTCCCTTGTATTCTCAGGCTGTCCATGCACTTCCGTGAATGGAGTCCTCACTCTAATGGGAACATATCCGCCATAGATGACCGGCATATGCATGGACATGGCCACCAGCATGTCAGCGAGGAGCTGAAGAGGACAGGACGGTAAAAGCAGGATGGTCAAGGCAAGGGGAGGGGGGGTGGAAGAAGGGAGAGGAGGCAGTTTCCCTCCCCTGTCAGCCAGATATACAATAAACGGTGGTTGGCACAGGAATGCAGATCTAGGGGCCTCTGCACGAGGACTCAGCCCAGAGCTGGTTTTCAGTACCAGTTCAGCAGCTCACCGACAAGTGATTTCACACAAAGCTCTACTTCTGTTTCCTCCCAGCTCTCTTAGCCTCCCAGTGGAGGAGGCTTCTTATTTTTTTTCTTTTGTTGTCAAACAGCTGGGCATCAACACCATTGGGGATCTATTGCAGATCACTTGGTCTACTTTCTGCCTAGAGCTGCTCTATTCTAGGTTACAGCTTTAAAAGGAGAAATGGCTCCAAAATAATCACTTACCGTGAGTTAGAGACCAAGCATTACCAGAGTCTCTATCTTCTTGCAGGCTATTTGGAGGGTTATTAAAGGATATCCAAAGGAAAGTCCCTTGGTATTGCAGCGATTTCTATGATGCCCTCAACCTCCAGTGCTTTTCAGCCATCCTCTACATCTACCTGGCCACAGTCACCAACGCGATCACCTTTGGAGGAATGCTGGGAGATGCCACAGACAACATGCAGGTCTGTGGAAGAGCCCTGATGGCAACACACTGTGCTCCTCTGTGGATGCGATGACTTCTCCTCTCCGCCCCCACCTTACATTTCCTGAGCATCTTGCATGGGACAGAAGAAAGGCGGTTTTCATGGCATGATAGCCATGGAGTGCCACCTTATCCTCACCATCCCCATTGTAGCAATTAGCTGAGCACAAGCTTCTGGCCATCATTCAACCCACCTGCTTCTTCGTATGTTTTAGGGTGTGCTGGAGAGTTTCCTGGGCACTGCGATTGCTGGTGCGTTCTTCTGCCTGTTTGCTGGCCAGCCTCTGACCATCCTGAGCAGTACTGGCCCTGTCCTTGTTTTTGAGAGACTTCTGTTTTCCTTTAGCAAGTAAGTAAAGCCCTCGTATCAGTAAGTGTTTGCTTTTTGGGTTGGAGATGATGACAAATATAGTCAAAAGATGCCAGCTTGGGGAAGGCTGGGTCACCCCTCCCTCCCTCCCTCCCTCCCTTTCTCTTGCCTGCTGTCTGATGCCTAAAATTATCAGATGACTAACCTTGAATGCATAAATATCAATGAGCAGAAGACTGTTACCATTCTACTGTCTTTCAACAAAGGGTCCAACAACCAACCGAGATTATAAGAAAGCCATTAACAAGCGGTGAGGAGGCTTCTTCACTCTTACCTGCTGAACTTCAGGTTCTCCTGCTGTGTGGAGATGGTCATTCAGCTGCTCAGCTGGCTGGGCTGAGGGTGTAAGAATCTTCTTCTGAGCTCTCAGCAAGAAGTTTGAGCCATGAGTGAAATGCCTACATTGGAGTAGGGAACATTCAAGTTTGGAGTCACTTCTGTTTTCCTGCAAGACCTCAGAGGACTGCTTCCCCTCAAAACACCCATAACTCCCCAAAACTCCTGTTGGAATAAAGCTCACCAAATGTCACACTGATGCCCCCTGAAGCCTCAATTTGTCACTTAAACACAATTTCATCCCTTCCTGGGCTTTAGGCCTTAAAATGCCAGTCATTTCTGGTTTCTTTTTAAAAGGACCATTTAATGCCTAAAATATCCTTAGGAGTGAAGATTGTTATTAAACAACAAATAACAGCCCTCCTCCTGGCTTCCAGAGATTCAATTCGCCTAGCAGAGATGCTGACTTTTTTTGTTCAGGATTTTAGGGATCGGGGGCTGGAGAGGCCTGGGAGCCAGACAGGGGCATGGGGGGGGGGCTCCACAAAACCTAGAGGCCACATTTTGCTCTCCCCCCCCCCCCCCGTCAGTTGAATGGCTTAAATCTCATCCTGTGGACTGCTGCCTTCTGAGCAAGTCAGCTTATTAAAGGAATCTTTCTTGCTCCTCCTTCTTCCCAGAGACTACAGTTTGGATTATTTAGAATTCCGCCTTTGGATTGGCCTCTGGGTGGCCTTCTTTGGCCTTATCCTGGTGGCAACAGAAGCGAGTTACTTGGTGCAGTATTTCACACGCTTCACGGAGGAAGGCTTCTGTGCCCTCATCAGCTTCATTTTCATCTATGATGCAGTGAAGAAGATGCTGTCCCTTGTGGAACACTACCCAGTCAACTGGGACTACAAGATCGGGGATGTCACTTTGTACAGTTGCACCTGCCATATGTCAGAGAGAGGTAAGGTGAATTTTCAGTATTGCTGGGAGGGTAGGTGGGTGGGCTGCACCACATGGACAATTTGATCTAGTTCTCTCGGAATACTTTAATTTTTGAAATGTTTAGGATTTTGTGTTCAAGTGCAGTATATTTTCCCCCTTTGTAAACAAAAACCTCTGTGTTGCAATTATCAGTGCACCAGCTTCTCTTCTAGAGCAGCTATTCTCAATGAGGGCCCCTATGGCCCCGCGGGGGGTGCTCCTGGCACATTTGAAGGGGACCACAGGCTGGAAACAATTATTCACACAGCACCTTATAAGATTTGCTATGCTATTTATACAATCCTAATTTGGCCTATATTTCTTTTGTATTGTGTTTATGACCATGGCCAAGAAAAGGTTGAAAATGGCTATTGAGACAATATTATACAAACAAAAGAGAAGCCTGTAAAGCACAGTACAGTAGGTGTGGATATACTGTATTACTGTGCTCCAGGAAGGGTACACCCTCTCCGATACATCCTGTCTGTCCCTTTTATCATGCGCTACTGTTTGATGTTCTGTCATGCACTGTTAGCACTAAGTGGGGAAAAAAAATCAATTTTTAGCATGAAAAAACTGGCCAACCACCACACTCCCCTCCATTGAATTAAGAAAAAAAACTTCTTGTTCCTTTGTGTTTTAGAGTCTGATGTTATTAAAATATTTTGCATGACATCAACTAAATAAATTTGTTCCTCCTTGTTGCATTTCTTTTGAAATACAAATGTGAAATTCTGTCTCTTGTTGCCCCCAAAAAATAACTGCTCACAGGTAAGTACATTTATTGTAATATGTTACATCTAAGCTTTGCCCAACAACAGTGCAGATCATGAATGAGCCATCATGGCTTAACAGGTGTATTATCTAGGAAACTTCTCTGACATGAAGAATCTCTAAGTTTCAGGCAGCTGTAGACCTGAGTGATTGTTTGAGACAAGAACTAATGCCTTGGATTGACTGTTTCTTGCAGGCAACTTCTCTCTTACGAACAAGACGCTGACCCCTGACCTCAGCACTTTTGGGGAGGTAAGAAATTAAATAGTTATTATGGGGCAGGATGTGTATGGAAGAGAACCAAAGATCCTCAGGTCACTGTGACCCAAGCAAAGGCAAGAAATCAGCACCCCTTGACAAGCTTATGTCTTTCCCCATTTCATAATCAGGATGGTTTGATTGCCCCGAGTTATCAGCTATCCTATGCAGTTGCCTTTATGTGAACCCACTCAAAGCCCCCCCCCCATCACCAACATACACCATCTCCCTTCCAATGATACACTGTTGATTACCAGATAACATCACAGTCTCACAAATGCTAGAAGACCACTCCAGGGAGTTCACGGACCAGTGATTCCTCAGCTGCAAAGAAAACACACCCAATGCTTTTTAATTCCGTTTCATGTGAAAAGTGAAATAAATACACAGGTATTTGGGAAGGCAGATTGCCAGCACAGGCTGAGCTTGGCATGAAGTGGAAGAGGAAGGATGAGCCTGCTGAGACAGCCTAAAGATGCCCACTGCCTTCGCCCTAACCCACCCCGATTTCAATGCCTGGCTGTCAATGCCTCCAACTTATGGCAATCCTACCCATGAGCAATTTCCAAAATGGCCTCTCCTCAGCTGCTTAGGTCTTGTAAACTCAAGCCTGTTGGCTTCTTTTAGGGAATCAATCCATCTTGTGTTGGGTCTCCTGCTTCCCCTGCTGCCTTCCACCTTCCCTAGCAGGACCCTAGAAGGGAGAAAAGCCCCATGCCACCCTGAGCTCTATGTGCTGCTCCTTCTCTTCCTGACGTGGCCGAGATGTATCTCCTTCGCACCCAGGAGAGAGAGTTCTTCCAGAGAAGAAAGAAGGGCAGCACAGGCCAGAGATGACCGTCCTGCCACCATCATTAGGTTAGGCTTCTGACGCATCAAAAGAACAAGGCTTGCAGTGTTCTAAAAAGCCTGGCTATGACCCAGAAGCAAAGCTGTGGAACTGGGTTTTTAGAATATAATGTATTAATCGTGAATTCCTTTCATCAGCTGTCTTCGCCCTCACCCCCCCCCCGCGCGTGCCAATTTTACCTAATGGCAACGCTTCTGCAACGCGCTAGGCTGTGATCCATTTCCTGGAGGCGAGCAGCGCGTTTTCCCTCATGATCTGACCTTCTCCGCAGCAACCAGATCCGAAGCCCGGGAATTGGTCCCTGCTGACCAAAGAACAGTGCGTGCAACTAGGAGGCCACCTAGAGGGCAACAGCTGCAACTACGTGCCTGATATTGCTTTCATGTCTTTCATTCTCTTCTTGGGGACTTTCCTCTCCTCTATGGTACTGAAGAACTTTAAGTCCAGCCGGTATTTCCCCACCGCAGTGAGTAGCTCCAATGTCTTGCTTGTCTTTGGACTATCAGGGTGCTTGTTAGTAAACTGCAGGTAGAACAAAGGATACTTTGGAACGTGAACATTTAGCAGATTTGTCCCTTACGACAGTGGTCCCCAACCTTGGGCCTCCAGATGTTCTTGGACTTCAACTCCCAGAAATCCTGGCCAGCAGAGATGATGGTGAAGGCTTCTGGGAGTTATAGTCTAAGAACATCTGGAGGCCCAAGGTTGGGGACCACTGCCTTACAACGTCACAGTGGCCGAAATCCCGTGGCCTGGCATAGTAAGTCACAACCAGAATAGGCTCATTGAATCAGTGGGGATTTGATGAGTCAGCACCCTCTGTAAGTTTCAGTGATTCAATGGGTCTACTCTAATTGCAGCTTATCACACCAAGAAACAGGATTTCAGCCTCTAAATGTGTTTGTTTCTAAGGTATTCCAAGAGTCTGTTGCTTTTTTGGTTTGGTTTTTCAGAAAACTGTAACATAACTTCAGCAAGCAGGTGAATCAGTGCAGTCATGCCCATATGTTATGGTGATGAGTCAAGTACTGTGTATATCTACGTTATAGAAATAAAAGAATTTGCAAGAGATGGAGACCAAGGCTACAAAGTAAACAAAGAGAGAAAAGTACACATACACATATATTCGCCCCTCCTAAAGTCTATTTAATCTATATTTGACCATTATAAATTAATCATTTAGTTCAGCATATACTACTACTACTACTACTACTACTACTACTACTACTACTACTACTACTACTACTACTACTACTAATAATAATAATAATAATAATAATAATAATAATAATAATAATAATAATAATAATAATAATAATAATAATAATAATAATAATAATAATAATAATAATAATAATAATAATAATGTGCCATCAAGTCAATTCAAACTTGCAACAACTCTTTCTAGAGTTTTCTAAGAACCAAGTACTCAGAAGGGATTTATCATTCCCTACTTCTGAGGGCACTCTGGGGCTATGCAGCTTGCCCAGGGCTACACAGGCTGACACTTCTCCCAGCAGGCATAGTGAGGAATTGAATTGCCAGTCTCTGGCTCCAGGAGTAGATAACCACAGATCCAGTCAGCTATTTTTAATCCTATCTTTCCACTAAAAAAAGTGCTCACAGTGGCTAACAAATGCCACTAAAAACAGATTTTAGAAAGGAATATTCCATAAAGAGCAAAACAATTTGAAAATATTTATGTATTTTCCTACTTTTTCTACAAGCTGTGAGAGTGAGAACTGATCCCAGCTCTGAAAAATGTACACTTTACAATTTGGGAACATCACAGGAGGAAGTCATCACCTGTGCCAAGGCAAGGCCCTGAAGTTGATGGCATTCTCAAGATGGCCCCTCCAGAAGACCTAAGGTGGTCTCTTATAGAACCAGGTCCTATATTTTTAGTGCCTTAAAGGTTAAAACAAACCCCTTAGATCAAGCCCAGAAAGCAGTTGGCTACAAATGTTGTTTTACATTACTAGTTTCAAATATTGGGGGGGGGGGTCAGTGATTTATCATTCTGCACATGTTGTTTGCATTTGAAAAAGACAATAGTATCCCACTGTTGTTGCTGTTGTTCTTATAAACCTGTCCTTCCTGTTTCATACAACCTGCCCCATCATTCATCACAGAATACAGATTGCAGCCATCCTGCTCTCCCTAGTCCATATAACGTCCACAGTTAAAAAGGAAAGTGGGTTGTGGGAAGTTGAATTGTGCCTCTCAGAATATGGAAAGTTTCCAGGAAAGGGAAGGCACAGACTACTTTCTTTTCTCACTCCCAGGCCAGGAAGTGTTGCTGAATGGCAGGCTGTAGCCTCCAAACAAACCTCCAGTGCTAAATCTCTTTGTACAACCCTCCTCTCACTTTGAGGCGGGAGATATGTGTGTCCTTGTGGCCCACCGGCAAGTATGAGAGTAGAAGAGGGATTGCCTTGTTCTTTGCCTGATTAAGAGGTGCTCATCCATGTGTTTTTAAAATTTTTCTTACAGAACCACTTTATACATGTTTATTCACAACTAAACCCCACTGAACACAGTAAAACCTATTGCCCATTAATTTCCCCTACATCTAAAGACCACCATTCCCTTTCTCTCATGTACCCACATAGTCACAGATCTACAGAAAGTGTGATTTAATGGTATGATTACGAGTTAACAGCCATTAAGAAGAAAGATACTTTGTATGAGATATTTCATTACACAGTGTTTTATCCTCCTTCTTTCCCCCCCCCCCTCATTTTTTTTAAAGTCTAGGGCTTAACTGAGATGGAGAGGCATATGTTTGTGTCTGAATACTTTGGTTAATCTCATTTTTTGTTTCTTTCTTTCTTTCTTTCTTTCTTTCTTTCTTTCTTTCTTTCTTTCTTTCTTTCTTTCTTTCTTTCTTTCTTTCTTTCGGCTTCTTAGCTGAGGAGGCTAGTAGGGGATTTCTCCATTATCTTGGCTATCCTTACCTTCTGTGGAATTGATGCTGTCCTTGGATTAGAGACCCCAAAGCTCATCGTGCCAAACCAGTTCAAGGTGAGGTTGTCAGAACCAGGCACAAGGGTGATTCTCATTGGTTGTATAAGAGGTGCATTTAAACTGTTTGGAATTTTAACCACAAACTATGCAGTTGAGTTTCCCACGTTTGGAGAAATAGCAGGTGGCCACTTCAGTAAGTTCCAGAAGAGCCTCTCTGGATATAAGCAGCTTTGTTCCAGTTTCCTTAAAGGCGTAGATGTGAAATAGCTTTGCTTAACTAATTGCTAGGCTGTTAACTCTGTTCAAGATGACAGTGTGCTCTTAACTTAATTGGGTCCCTGACACAACAGATACTGTCCTTCTGGCTTTGGAAGACTGGGTGACAGTGGATGATGGAAGCTATAGTCCTCTTAAGGGTTAACTCAGTGAGTGCATCCCATTCCATCATGATCTTCTTTCATATATACAGTGGTGCCTCGCAAGACAATGTTAATTCGTTCCGCGAAAATCGCTGTCTTGTGAAAACATCATCTTGCGAAATGCGGTTCCCCATTGGAATGCATTGAAATCCATTTAATGCGTTCCAATGGGGGGAGAAATCATCGTCTTGCAAAAATCGCCCATAGAGAAACTGTTTTGCGAAGCACGGAACCAGCTGTCAAAGTTGTCATCTTGCGAAAAACTGTCCCGGAAAAAAAACCGTCTTGCAAAGCACGGACCGAAACATTGTCTAGCGAAAATCGCCCATAGGAAGAACCGTTTTGCGAAGCGCTATAGCAAAAAATCGTCTTGCAAATTAACCGTTTTGTGAGGTAATTGTCTAGCGAGGCACCACTGTACAGTCTTTGGGCTCAACAGAAGGTTTTTGGATATCTTCTGCACTTGATGACAGAGAGTAAAGTGAGAAAACATGTATCACAGTCCAACCTCCGATTCTCTGGTACCACAAATACTCTGTAATGGTAGGTCAATATTTTTAATACAGACAGTTGATAAGATGATCATGCAGAGAAACAATGGTCTGAATAACATCACTTACAGACCACACAGTAACAGATGAAGTTTGAAGAAGAAATTCTCCAGCTCCCAAGTTATGCTCGTAGTCACTAGATGACACTGTCTGTCTAATGTAAAGGTGCCAACCACTCAAGTCTAGGGAGAACAATGAATTTACTTTTGGAAATCTGCAGTATAATGGAAGCCAAGTTAAGCCATAGCTGTGGCCTCAGTTGCGGTCCTGGAACCATGCTCATTACAGTAGGAGAGAGAGTCAAGAGAAGCCATTGCTGCTATCTGGAAACTTTAAACTTTGTACACTTTGTTGGGTTATGATCTGGCGAACCTATCCATGATGTACCTTTACTGAATGTCAGGTTTGCACTCTCCTGCCTTTCTCTACTCACCTGTATCAAAAGGAAACACATTCCTTTCCTTCTTTATGCAGACGTCCCTATGACTTTATCTCATACCATTGCAGTTACATCAATTACAGAACAGAGGGGCATTAATCTGCAGGCAGTAATCCATCATTACATGCAGACAACAGGCTCCAACTCCCAGTAGCCACTGTCACCCCTGGTCCATTCCATTGGCGGGGCACTAGATTGCGAGGAGGCTTATATAACACTACATCTCAGTTATACCTATGTTTACTCACAAATAAGTCCTACCACTTTCTGTGAGACTTACTCACCAGTTAAATGTGAGTGGGATTGCTGCTTTACACTGGATGAACAGTCATTCCCACTTCTTCGGGTATCCTAGGGACTGTATTTCTGTCAAGGAGATCAAGAAGAAGCATCTCAGGTCCTCCAACAGACTACAGTTCCCAGGATTCACTGGGAAAGCCATGACACTCTGGAGGAAAAAAGAATAACAAAGCCGAAAACCATCACCAGCTTCCTGCTGTAAACTTGTTTCCTTAAGTCTCCTGCCATTTCTTCTCATAGGAAAATTCTGGAAGTAGCTACCCTGAAACATCCTACCTCCTGAGGAAGAATAATAGGAGTATAAAACACAACTTCACTAGAAAGCTAGCATAGCAATCTCAGCTGCCTTGCCCTCACCTCTTCTGGAGCAGCTCTTGTCTTCAAGCAAGGACTTTGAGGCCTAAAGGGCTCCTTCGCCTAGAGTGGTTACTACCATAATAAATAGGCCAAAGCCAGCCAGCCAGCCATGTCCTGGTTCTACTGTTCAGGGCACAGTTTGTGAAAGAAGAAGAGCCAATGGGTGGCACAAGTCCAGGCTTGAGCAGCAGCCCTGCCACAAGCCTGGGTGTGGGAGGATTAACAGAGGCTCCAGTGAGAACAGCACTCCCTGCCAGCCAAAGGAGGTGCCGAGGAGCTTGTGGCTTCTCTCTGGAACAGGCAGCAGGGGAGGTGTGTTGGCCAATGTGGGTGAGATGCCAGGCTCCATAAAAGGTGGAGGTTCCCAGGCGGACTGAACTAAGCGGGCATCCCAGATAGTGGTCTGAAGAACCTTCGGAGGCTTCTGCCCCTGCAGTAAACGGCAACTGCTGTTTCTCCATCTGACTTGCCAAAAGATTATGTTAATTAAATGCTACACACACAGCATCCCTTGGCAGCCATGGGAAGGCCTCATTATAATTAACTCTCTTTCTGAGATACTGAAACAGAACTTCAGAGAAGCCTTCTGACTCAGCCTTAGTATGGAGGTGGGGATGGACTGCCTGAGCCCTGCTACCCACGCCTAAGCCTGTTGCAACTTGCTGAGCACTGCCAAACAGTTTCAATCTAGGTTAAGGCCTCATGGATGAACTTTACCAACAGGGGAACATGTTGAGGGGAGGGAGGGAGGGAGAGAAAAGGATTATGATGCTGGCATGGCAGGATACCACTTTATCCCCCATGCTCTTTATCATCTACATAAACTCCCCGGCAACAGTCATCACTGTTGCAAGGACTATTATCAATCAGTTCTGGAGCAGGCACGGAGGTGGCAGTTTAATCCATAGTGTCTGGTTGCAGTGGAGGGATGAACTGGGGCCATAAACTGATACTGAGCTCTAGGAAAATTGTGACTTTATGTACGGCTGGTTCCCATATCTAGGAGACAGGTAGACTACTTGTTCTGTGAGGGATATCACCCCCACTGAACAATTTAGTGCATTCTGTGAGGACACTTCTGGATCAGTTTCTGGGGCTGGAGGCCCAGGTTGGTCTCAGAGGCTCAGAGTGCCTTTTAGCAGTTTGGACTCTGCTTAGACTAGAATGGCTGCCCTCAGTGGCCCAAACATTGGCAACGTTAAGCTTAGACTACTGCAGAGTGCTCCTTGTGGGGTTGCCCTTAAGGCTAATCAGCAAGATCTAGCTGGTGCAGAAAGTTTTCGGTTACTTTCCAACATTACATAATACCTCTGATGCAGGAATTACACCAGCTACCAATTTGCTATTGGGCTGGGTTTGCTCTCCCCACCCACCCCCACCCCCATTTTAAATTTTAAACAATGCAGGCATCTGATTGTCTGACAGAATTTCTCTCTCTTTCTCTCTCTCACACACATGCACACATGCACACACACACTTTGTAATATCACAGATATGCACTACATTATACTGTGTATAATTCTATTTTTAATTAAATTAGTACAAAATTAATGAATTCATAAAACTATGCAGTTCTTGAAAGAGTGATATAATCAGATGTGTGCAGATTTTTTATTTTTGGACTATAACTCTCCGAATTCTCTACATCGTCCAAAAACCACAAATTTGCACACCTGGATATATCCCTAACACAGCATCCATAAAATACTATCAAGAAGCAATGGCAACAAGCAGTCTGTGTTTTGTTCATTTGGAAGCCCACACCTCTAAGCCCAGCCTGCAGGACTTCCTTTTTGGTTAGATCACGAGATGGAGGATGTATAGATTGTACCTTGCAAGTATGTCTTAGAAGGATGTGAGGTGGCCACTGAATCCTTTGTTGAAAGCTCTGTTTGCTGCCTTTGATCTGCTAACTGTTCACCTTTCTCTCTGCAGCCTACAAATCCTGCACGGGGTTGGTTTGTCTTTCCATTTGGAGCGAATCCCTGGTGGATCTGCTTGGCTGCATCAGTGCCTGCCATTTTGGTCATCATTCTT
Source organism: Pogona vitticeps (assembly GCF_051106095.1). Taxonomy (NCBI): domain Eukaryota; kingdom Metazoa; phylum Chordata; class Lepidosauria; order Squamata; family Agamidae; genus Pogona; species Pogona vitticeps. The sequence continues at coordinate 131,217,625 of NC_135786.1, read as the reverse complement.
GTCTTCATGGACCAGCAAATCACAGCGGTTATTCTTAACCGCAAGGAGTATAAACTGAAGGTCAGTGAGGGCTGGAGAGCACAGGGCCTCTTATCTCATGCAGGAATTCCCTCACACATTAAGTGATAGCGCTGCGGCTTTGAACATCAGATGGCTATTAAACCCAAACATCATCTTTCAAAGGAAATCTCCGCCGGTGCCTTTTTCCACTGGCTCTGTCACCCACATTCAAGCTATGGCAGAGGCTTTGTGTTCCTAAGTAAGTACAATTATCATGGTTGCAAAAATGGAAAAGACCAAGCGTGAGATTCCTGTTTTCCAGTGCTGGATGATGCCCCAAGATTGCCATTTTCTACATACTAGATCTTTCAGTATCCTCATTCCCAACTGCAGTTAACACAATTACTACCAAGTTACTGTCTGTTATTCAAATGAAAGCATACAGAGAAAAGGGTAGAACTGCTGGATAGTTCAGTAGTTTAGGTATCTGGTTGCAGAGCCAGAGGTTGGGAGTTCGATCCCCCACTGTTCCTCCTCAACAGGGAATGGACTTGATCCATAGGGTCCCTTCCAGCTCTATGGTTCTAAGATAGTGAAAATGAGAGAGTCAGCGTGCATAGAAGTTTCTACTGCTTCCATGCTATGTTCTTCCTCTGCAGGCATTCCTGATCTGCAGAGGAAGAACATAAATGCCGAAAGTCCAATGTAAAGTGTGCATGCCTGTCTGCTCAGCTAGCCAAAACTGGTTCCTCTGGATGGATTGTTATGGGAGGGAGTGCCCTGCATTTCTCTGCCGCTTGGCCTTTTATTCTTGCTGGAGCTTACCTAGCCAGGCTTCGTGCTTCTTCTCTTCCTATTCCAGTCTCCTACCATAGCAGAGAAACCTCCCAATGGAGGGAACTGTTAGGTTCAGTGGATTGGCGCATGCGGGACCTGGGAGCATGTGAGGACTGAGCCTATCTCTCTACGGATTGTGGAAAGGCCAAATAGATAACAAGATCAGCCAATGAAACACCAATACTGGAGAAAATACTTCTTCTGTGGGCTACTTCTTGTACTGTTCTGCCAGTGTTATGGCTCTATTCTGTGGCGTGGGGTAGAAAGAGGTGCATGTAGCAAAAAAATCAAACAAACAGAAAACCCACCAACTTTTATACTGTATTTAAAAGGTTTTCAGAGTGGCAAGTGCCTGACGTTTCAAAGAGATCGTTGTGTTAATCTTGTAGCACCTCTAAGACTTCTTTTCAGGCTTCTTCTACCTGTAGTGTGAGGTCATCATGTCCCTCCTCACTTTGGTTGTGACGGTTCCAACTTTGGTTGTGACAGGTCCCCAGGGTTTTCAGAAACTTCAGACACTATCTTCCCCCCTGCAAATTTCTTTTAGTGTGAGCTTTTGTGGATTACAAGCCACTCCTTTAGATGAAGCAAGTGTTATTGGGGTGGAGGCAAAGCGAAATGGGATCAAGAAAATAACACATTTTTAACATTGGTCATTGTTTCATCGTTAAGTCATGTCTGACTCTTCGTGACCCCATGGACCAGAACACACCAGGCTCTCCTGTCTTCCATTGCCTCCCAGAATTGTGTCAAATTCATGTTGGTTGCTTCGATTACACTGTCCAACCATCTCATCCTCTGTTGTCCCCTTCTCCTCCTGCCTCCACACTTTTCCAATATCAGGGTCTTTTCCAGGGAGTCTTCTCTTCTCATGAGATTGCCCAAGTATTGGAGCCTCAGCTTCAGGATCTGTCCTTCCAGTGAGCACTCAGGGTTGATTTCCTTCAAAATCTATTGGTTTGTTCTCCTTGAAGTCCAGGGGACTCTCAAGAGTGTCCTCCATCACCACAATTCAAAAGCATCAATTCTTTAGCAGTCAGCCTTCTTTATGGTCCAGCTCTCACTTCCATACATTGCTACTGGAAAAACCTTAGCTTTGACTATGCGAACCTTTGTCGGCAAGGTGATGTCTCTGCTTTTTAAGATGCTGTCTAGGTTTGTCATCGCTTTCATCCCAAGAAGCAGGGGTCTTTTGATTTTGTGGCTGCTGTCTCCATCTGCAGTGATCATAGAGCCCAAGAAAATAAAATCTGTCACTGTCTCCATATCTTCCCCTTCTATTTGCCAGGAAGTGATCGGACCAATGGCCATGATCCTAGTTTTTTTTAATGTTGAGCTTGAGACCATTTTTTGCACTCTCGTCTTTCACCCTCATTAAGGTGTTCTTTAATTCTTTTTGCCATCAGCGTGGTATTATCTGCATATCTTAGGTTGTTGATATTTCTTCCGGCAATCTTAATTCCAGCCTGGAATTCCTCCAGTACAGCCTTTCGCATGACGTATTCTGCATATAAGTTAAATAAGCAGGGGGACAATATACAGCCTTCTCTAACTCCTTTCCCAATTTTGAACCAATCAGTGGTTCCATATCCAGTTCTAACTGTTGCTTCCTGTCCCACGTATAGGTTTCTCAGGAGACAGATAAGGTGGTGAGGCACTCCCATTTCTTTAAGGACTTGCCATAGCTTGTTGTGGTCGACACAGTCAAAGGCTTTTGCATAGTCAATGAAGCAGAAGTAGATGTTTTATTTTTTTTGGAACTCTCTGGCTTTCTCCATAATCCAGCACATGTTAGCAATTTGGTCTCTAGTTCCTCGGCCCCTTCGAAATCCAGCATGTTAGCCATGCTTTCTAAGTCCCACTTGACTTCACTCTCCAGACTGTCTTGCTCAAGTTCAGCAACCACACTATCTGGGTTGTCTGGGACATCCAGATGTTTCTGGTATAATTCCTCTGTGTATTCTTGTCACCTCTTCTTGATGTCTTCTGATTCTGTTAGGTCCCTACCATTTTTGTTCTTTATCATGTCCATCTTTGCATAAAATGTTCCTTTGATATTTCCAATTTTCTTGAACAGATCTCTTTTTTTCCTTTTCTGTTATTTTTCTCTATCGCTTTCCACTGTTCATTTAAGAAGGACCTCTTGTCTCTCCTTGCTATTCTTTGGAAATCTGTATTCAGTTTTCTGTAGCTTTCCCTATCTCCCTTGCATTTTGTTTCCCTTCTCTGCTATTTGTAAGGCCTCATTGGACAGCCACTTTGCTTTCCTGCATTTCCTTTTCTTTAGGATAGTTTTTGTTGCTGCTTCCTGTACAAAGTTACAAGCCTCCATCCATAGTTCTTCAGGCACTCTGTCCATCAAATCGAGTTCCTTAAATCTGTTCTTCACTTCCACTGTGTATTCATAAGGGATTTGGTTTAGGTTATACCTGACTCGTCCAGTGGTTTTTCCTACTTTCTTCAGTTTAAGCTTGAATTTTGCTATAAGAAGCTGATGATCAGAGCCACAATCAGCTCCAGGTCTTGTTTTTGCTGACTGAATAGAGCTTCACCATCTTTGGCTGCAGAGAACATAATCAATCTGATATCGGTATTGCCCATCTGGTCATGTCCACCTGTAGAGTTGCCTTTTGTGTTGTTGGAAAAGAGTGTTTGTGATGACCAGCTTGTTCTCTTGACAAAACTCTATTAGCCTTTGCCCTGCTTCATTTTGAACTCCAAGACCAAACCTACCTGTTGTTCCTTTTCTCTCTTGACTCCCTACTTCAGCATTTCAATCCCCTATAATGGCAAGAACATTTTTCTTTGGTGTCAGTTCTAGAAGGTGTTGTAAGTCTTCATAGAACTGGTCAATTTCAGCCTCTTCAGCATTGGTGGTTGGTGCATAAACTTGGATGACTGTCATGTTGAAAGGTCTGCCTTGGATTCGTATTGAAATCATTAGATCTTTTTTGAGATTGTATCCCAGTACAGCTTTCCCCCCTCTTTTGTTGACTATAAGGGCTACTCCATTTCTTCTACGGGATTCTTGTCCACAATAGTAGATATGATAATCGTCTGAAGTGAATTCACCCATTCCCGTCCATTTTAGTTCACTGACGCCCAGGATGTCAATGGCGATTCTTACCATCTCCTGTTTGACCACATCCAGCTTACCAAAGGTTCATAGATCTTACATTCCAGGTTCCTATGCAGTATTCTTCTCTGCAGCATCAGACTTTCCTTTCACTTTCAGGCGTGTCCACAGCTGAGCATCCTTTCAGCTTTGGCCCAACCACTTCATTAGCTCTGGAGCTACTTGTACTTGTCCTCCGTTCTTCCTCAGTAGCATAATGGATGCCTTCCGACCTGGGGGCCTCATTTTCCAGCATCATATATTTTAGCCTTTTGTTTCTGTTCGTGGGGATTTTTTGGCAAAGATACTGGAGTGGCTTGCCAGTTCCTTCTCCAGGTGGATCGCGTTTAGTTAGAACTCTCCACTATGACCTGTCTGTCCTGGGTATCCCTGCACGGCATAGCCCATAGCTTCTCTGAATTACTCAAGCCCCTTCACCACGACAAGGCAGCAATCCATGAAGGGGACAAAAGAAGATGAGAATTACATTTTTAACATTGGTAGGGAGTCTCAAAGTGTTCATAATCATAGGTAGAGTAACTGTCTTTTGTAAACTAATCCAGGTCATTTACAGCAATGAGCAAATGTTCAGACTATCTGTCACTGTTTCATTAAGACTGACTATTGTGTTTATCTCATAGTCTTGGACTCCAGTTGTGACAATACTAAGACTTATACAACATGAAGTATTTTCAATGTTTATATCCTTCTAAGGAATCAACCTATTACTAGATTGCAGAACCGAAAAAGATCAAAACCAACATTAATGATTTAAAATTTGAAACCCCTTAAGGAACCAGGTGTTACTAATCAGAGCACCTGTTTCATGCTAGAATCTGTTTTTTACATAAACATCTGTTGTATACAATCAATTGACTTTTTTAAAGGGTTGAATCAATGTGTTTTGCTCTTTGGAAATACTTAGCTGTGCTGATAGTTTTGCCAAAGAATACGTAGTATTATATCAGTATCTAGATCCAGACAGAGATATAATAAATGCATGTATATGTAGTATTAGTGAAATTCTGTTGTGTAGTTATGCAAATGTTTAACTTTGAGATAATAATTGCTATTTGTTATGACATTTCCTTAGACATAATCCAAGTCACGTGATTCAATAGGTAACAGAAAATGTGTACAAAGATTTCTTAACTTACAGCAGTTCACAGCTACAAGTTGCACCATTTGTGTAACTGTGCAACAGGATTTCAGCCATTGTGTTTGAATGTTGAGAGATAGAGGTGTGTGTGTTTGTGAGAGAGAGGGAGGGAGAGAGGGAGGGAGGGAGGGAGGGAGAATATACTTCAATTCTTCACGTTGCCCTTAAATAGGTTCTGAAGCACAGGGCTTTGTGAGAAAATAGACAGGTAGGGCATAGCTGCCACAAACTGAGCAGTTATAGGGGCTGGGAAGACTTAGGTTCTAGTCCATACCAACAGGCACAACTCTCTGTGTGACCTTGGGCTGATCCCTCTCTCTCTCTCAGCCTTCCCTGCCTCACAGTGTTACAAGGGTCAAATGGGGAAGAATCCATGTATGAGCTCATTGGTGAAGAAGCAGGATACTGACAATAGATTAAAACATATACATATAAATGGTGAGAAACACACCATGTTTGGAAAAGATGAAGATGTTCATTGCTCCACAAGATTAGAAAATGTCTGGACTGGAAAGTACTATATAAGGCCTCCCAAGCACATCCTCCAGCTCATGTCGCTCGCTTTTCTTTTGCAGAAAGGGGCGGGATTTCATCTAGATTTCTTCTGTGTTTCCCTACTGATGATTCTTACCTCTCTTCTGGGCTTGCCCTGGTACGTGTCAGCTACAGTCATCTCCCTGGCCCATATGGAGGGTCTGAAGAAAGAGAGCACGACTTGTGCTCCAGGCGAGCAACCAAAGTTCCTTGGAATCAGGTACTGGGCAAGGGCTCTTCTTCAGAGCAGCCTCAATGTGGATTTTGCAACCTGATCTCTTTAAATTCCTCTTTTTCTCCTAAACAATGGGTACCTCTGCTGGATACCTATTCCTCCCAGCAGCTAGGGGGGGCGAGGGAATGGCAGGGATGGTTGCCCACTGAGATGTAAATGTCTAATTCAGAATTACTCTTGCTTGCAGGGAGCAGAGAGTGACAGGATTGATGGTCTTCATCCTCACTGGGCTTTCTGTGTTCTTGGCACCTGTACTCAAGGTAACAAAGCCTCGTTGTACTTTCCTAACACTGGCAAGGGCTGAAATGAATACAGTGGTGCCCCGCTTGACGATTACCCCGCTCCATGACAAAATCGCTTCACGATGAGGTTTTTGCGATTGCTATTGCGATCACAAAACGATGATTCAAAAGGGAAAATCCATTTTATGACGATCGGTTCCCTGCTTTGGGAACCAATTCTTCGCATTGCGACGATCAAAAACAGCTGATCAGCAGGTTTCAAAATGGCCGCCTGCTGTTTTCCGGACCTATTTCCGGAAGACAGCAACCAAAAATGGCTTCCCCTATGGAGGATCTTCGCAGGACGATGAGGTATTTTGCCCATTGGAATGCACTGAACTGATTTTCAATGCATTTCAATGGGTTTTTTCTTTCGCTTGACGACAATATCACTTAACAGCAATTTTAACAGAACGGATTATCGTCATCAGGCAGGGCACCACTATATCTTTGCCTTGGGTAGTGTCCGCAGAGATCTTTGGGTCCGTGGTAGAAGGCAAGCTTAATCTTCTGCAACTGAATTATGCTCACAGCTATCATAAGCAAATATCAGCACATATTTAACATATTATGACACTAACTGGTTTCTTATTGAAGGTAAGATCACTTGAATCCCCAGGCAATTTTGCGGCCTTGAATGCTCTTGCTGCACTATTAAGCTTGGAGTATCTGGAATTCTGTACGATATATGCTTAGGAGGAGGCAGAACAGGTGGGAAGCGTGGGGCTGGGGGACAGAGTCTTTGGATTTGTTTGTGCATAGATTCAAGAACATATTATTACCCCTGGATCCATGGAATCCTTCCAAAATTCCCTCCAACAAAGGCATGTGCCCATCTAGTCCTTGATTCCTTTTGGTAACGGCTGTCTGTTTTGTTTTGCTTTGCTTTCACATAGTCAGCATCAAGCTGACTTGGATAGTGGTGTTTCATAGAATGTTGTCTAGGAAGGTCCATTTTGAGTAATGCTTATGCTTTCCCCCCAGTTTATTCCAATGCCTGTGCTGTATGGTGTTTTTCTCTACATGGGTGTGGCAGCACTCAGCAGTATCCAGGTAATTTATTTATTTATTTATTTAATTTATATCCCATCTATCTGGTCGTGTTAGGACCACTCTAGGCGGCTAAGCACAAAACAGTAGGAAAAGAGGCTTTTGGGCTGAGTGGAAGGAGGCAATGGGAAATTCACCTGATTCTAGCACTATCACTGTTATGGTAGAGGAATTTTCTTGTTGTTTAGTCGTTAAGTCACATTTGACTCTTCGTGACCCCATGGACCACAGCACTCCCGGCCCAACTGTCTTCGATTGTCTCCCGGAGTTGGGTCAGATTCATGTTGGTAGCTTCAATGACACTGTCCATCCATCTCATCCTCTGTCGTCCCCTTCTCCTCCTGCCTTCACACTTTCCCAACATCAGGGGCTTTTCCACTGAGTGTTCTCTTCTCATGAGATGGACAAAGTATTGGAGCCTCCGCTTCAAGATCTGTCCTTCCAGTGAGCATTCAGGGTTGATTTCCTTCAGAATGGAATTTTAAATTATATTTTAAATTATATTTAATTAGAAAAAAAATGCTATTTCTATCTTTACATACTCCATTTAAAATATTCTTTGTATATACAGTGGTGGAAAAAAGTATACAGTGGTGCCTCACACAACGATGTTAATTGGTTCCAAAAAAATCAACGTTGTGTGAAACATCGTTCTGTGAAACACCATTTCCCATAGGAATGAATTGAAAACTGGTTAATCCGTTCCAATTGGAACAGATTGCCGTCTTTAAGTGAAAAAACCCATAGGAAACATCGTTGAGTGAAACAATGTTTCCTCCATTGGAATGTATTGAAGCCGACTCAATACATTTCAATGGCTTTGCGAAGTCCTTTTTCGCTCCTGTAAAAGTGCCTTACAGTGTTTGGAACAGGTTTTAATGGTTGCAATCGTTAGCCCACCTCCTGAACCCTATGCAAACTTAATTTGATGTTGTTCTGAGTCGTCCTTAATTTTTAGTGATTTTTTGAATTTTCTCTCATTGGAATGTATTGAACTTTCCGTCCAATGCATTCCAATGAGAGAAAATTCAAAAAATCACCAAAAATTAAGGACGACTCAGAACAACACCAAATTAAGTTTGCATAGGGTTCAGGAGGTGGGCTAACGACTGCAACCATTTAAAACCTGTTCCAAACACTGTAAGGCACTTTTACAGGAGCGAAAACGGACATTGGAAAGGGCTCTTTGATCTCCGTTTTCCTGCTTTTGAAGCTCTTTCCGATGTCCGTTTTCGCTCATTTAAAAGTGCCTTACAATGTTTGGAACAGGTTTTAAATGGTTGCAATCGTTAGCCCACCTCCTGAACCCTATGCAAACTTAATTTGGTGTTGTTCTGAGTCGTCCTTAATTTTTGATGATTTTTTGTTTTCCCTATTTAAATGCATTGAACTGTCCATTCAATTGATTTAAATGGGGAAAATAAAAAAATCACCAAAAATTAATGAAGACTCAGAACAAAACCAAATTAAGTTTGCACATGTTTCACAAGGTGCACTATGGAATCCAAGTATTTAAAACAGGTTTCAAACATTTTAAGACACTTTTAAATGAGCAAAAAGGGACATCGTTAAGTGAAATTCCCCCATAGAGAACATCGTTAAACGATGGGGGAAATTCCTCAAAAAAACCCATCGCTGTGTGAATTCATCGTTGTATGAAGCAATCGTTGTGCGAGGCACCACTGTATATTGCATTTATAAAAATGTGAGGGAAGCAAAGGCCTATGACCCACTGAAATCACTGTGAACCTTGGAGGAAGTTGGGCTCAACTTGCAGCTGTGAGCTTTCTCATTCTTTAACATCTGTCTTTCTCCTCAGACTCATTAGAAACCCTGCAACTTAAAATAGGGCTCGGAAGAGCAAAGGAATTTGCAGTGCTTCATGGATGCCACTTCAGTAACCCTGCAATTGCCTTGTGTGGTAGCCAGTATTATTGTGATCAATCCATAATGCATACCGAAGGGTGGAGGCTAAGTGAATAGAGGCTTACCCGGGAAGGCTACATAGTGAATTCGTAACTGAGCCAAGATATGAATGAAAAACTTTCCAGCTGACTCTTAACTTCCCACTGTAAAACAGTATACCTACTTCAGGGGGCTCTACGATTTAATATGGACAATTTAGTATTTTCAGCTCAATGTTCTTTATATTTAGAAAATCTCAGGCTCCTTGAAGTTCTTTATATTAAAAAAAAGTAATCAAAGTGCATTGTAATTTGTGATCGCTTGTCCTGCTCTCGTGTAGGATGTTCCTCCATGGAATATTCAGTGCCCAGGAAAGTACTCCATAGGTTTCTTGTTTTCATGTGTCCCAGTTCACAGACCGACTCCAGCTCCTACTGATGCCTGCTAAACACCAGCCTGACTTTATCTACCTCCGCCATGTTCCACTGCGCCAAGTCCATCTCTTCACCTTCATTCAGATCCTTTGCCTGGCTATTCTGTGGATTATTAAGTCAACTGCAGCTGCCATTATCTTTCCACTAATGGTAAGAGCCTTTAGGGCAGAGAGGAGGTTCTTCTGATATATATGCAAATATTGTGCATAGAATGTGAGAATTTGCCTTTGCTTGTATCCTCTTCTCTGTTGTTCTCTATAAAGCTGTAAATCTTTTATTTTCCACTGTACTATAATGCAAATTATCCTTCATCACCTCAGGGTTATCTAGTCCTTGAATCACCTGGTATATCTGTTTGGAATGAAACAAATATGCTAAAACTGTCTTGAGCTTTGACCATTTTCTCCTCTAGAAAGGTTTCATGCAACATTTTCTGTGGCTCCCTGTTGTCACTGTTCTGTGGTGTCACTGATGTCCAAAAATCTGCTTCCTGAATTATTGCCCTCTCTTGTGGCTCTGACTCTATGATTCCTCTCCTCAACTGCTCAGAGCTCTTTCCTTTCCATATCAAAAACAAACACCATATAATGTACTTGATTCTTTATGTCTCCCTACCATCCTCCTCTTCCCCCAGTTTCCTCCATAGCTTCCTGAAATCTTCCTAAGGATGATTCTCCCCTCTTAAGAGGTAGATACTCATGATATCACCTCTCTTCTTTACTCTCTTTGTGGTACTATATCTCCGCTTAACTTTAGACTGGCAGCTGGTGTGAATCTCCACAGGAATTTATTTATTTATTTATTTATTTATTTATTTATTTATTTATTTATTTATTTATTTATTTATTTATTTATTTATTTACTTGCTTGCTTGCTTGCTTGCTTGCTTGCTTGCTTGCTTGCTTGCTTGCTTGCTTGCTTGCTTGCTTGCTTGCTTGCTTGCTTACTTACTTACTTAACTTGTATGCCCTCCATCTAGACAATGTCTACTCTGGGCGACTCACAACAAATAGAGTAAAAACAATTGAAATGTACCAACAACTTCACAACAATAAACAATCATTCAAGATGGAGGATAAAAAGATAAATTAAGTGGTGCCTGGAGGGAAGGCCTGCCTACATAGCCAGGTTTTAAGTTGGCTTTTGAAAATACCCAGCGAAGGGGCCAAACGGATCTCGGAGAGGAGATTATTCCAAAGATGGGGAGCCACTGCCGAGAAGGCCCAGCTTCTTGTTTTTTCTTTCCGGACCTCCCTTGGCGTTAGGTTCCTCAGCCGCCCCTCCTGGCTGGAGTGAGTGATATGAGTAGATCTAGGTGGGAGGAGGCGTTCCGTCAGGTATCGAGGTCCTAAACCATTTAGGGCTTTATATGTAATCATTAAAACTTTGAAATCGATGCAGAAATGAACAGGTAGCCAATACAAGGCAGCCAGAGTGGGAGAGATATGTTGATGTTTTCTTACCCCACTGAGAAGTCTGGCTGCCGCATTCTGCACCATTTGAAGCTTCCACATCAATCTCAAAGATAGTCCTATGTAGAGCGCATTATAGTGGTCTAATCTCGAAATTACAAGCACATGGACCAGAGTGGTGAGTGCCCCAACATCAAGATAGGGATACAGATGGGCAATCCACCAAAGAGGCAAATAGGCGGAGCGGACCACTGACGCCACCTGAGTTTCCATAGTGAGCGCCGGGTCCAAATGGACCCCCAAGCTGCGAACCTCACTCTTCGTGAGGGAGTTTTCCAAACTGCCAATGATGGGGCCACCCACCCTCAGGACCTCCATCTTGTCCGGGTTCAGCCTCAGCCCATTTTCCTGCATCCATTGCAGTATGGTCTCCAAACAGCGCTGAAGGGACAGAACGGCATCCACTGTGGTTGGAGAAAAGGAGATGTAGAATTGAGTGTCATCAGCATACTGATGGCACGATGCCCCACACCCCCTGATGACCCCACCCAGCGGCCTCATATAGATATTAAACAGCATTGGGGAGATAATCGAACCCTCCGGAACTCCACTATTGAGGCTCCACGGGGCAGAAGCTCTCTCCCCAAGCTGAAATCTCTGAGGACAATCCTCCAAGAAGGATCAGAGGCGGCCTGAAACCCAACTGGAACGGATCCAGAGCATTTGTTTCATCCAAATCAACCTGAAGCTGATTGGCCACCACCTTCTCCACCACTTTACTAATGAAAGAAACATTGGTGACGGGCCTATAATTGCCAATATTGTCCACCGCCAAGTTTGGCTTCTTCCTAATGGGCCTAATGAGTGTCTCCTTGAGGGCAAGAGGAAAACTGCCCTCCAGGAATGACCCATTAATTATTGCTGTGGCCCATTAAGTTGTTATAGATCTGGCTGCTTTGATTAGCCAGGCCGGTCAAGGGTCAAGGGAGGAGGTGGTGGCCCGGCAGCGATCAAGTGCTTTGTCCACAATATCTGGCAACACAGGCTGAAAGAGATCAAGACTCACCGGGCAAGACGGAGCGCTGGATACCTCTGCTCGATCCACTGTATCCAAAAAAGGAGGGAGCTCCCAGTGGATGGCCTCCACTTTAGATTTTAAAAATGCTGCAAATTGGTCGGGTGAGATACTAGAAGAAGGCCCATCACTTAGACCAATTCCAGATAGGTTGCAGACTATACGGAAAAGTTCCACCTGCTGATTTGAAGCTTCACTTATCCGGTCAGCGAGGTGAGCTCAACTAGCAGCCCTTACCTTAGCAAGGTAAAGATTAGTCGCGACCCTGACAGCTTTCAGATTGTAAACCGTTGGGCTCCATCTCCATTTGCACTCTTGCCTTCTCCTGGTTTGCTTCATAGCTCGCAGCTCCTGGTTAAACCAGGGTGCTGGCCGAGCTCTGCAACGGAGAGGGCGTTTAGGAGCAATCATGTCTACAGCCCTGCTGGTGGCAGTAAACCAGCCTTCAACCAGAGCCTCAACAGGAGCACCAGTCAGATCAGCCAGAATCCCTCTCATGGAATCCTGGAATCCTATAGGATCCAGTAGCCTTTGAGGGTGGACCATCAAAATAGTTCTTTGCTCCCTCAGGAGAGGGAGAGCCACTGAGAGGTTACATTTTATTAGGTGGTGATCTGACCATGACAAGGGAACTGACACAAGGTCAGTTACCATTAGACCACATTCACTTCGCTCAGTGGAGAACACCAGGTCTAGCGTGTGACTACCCATGTGGGTGGGGCCGTTAACATGTTGAGACATGTTCAAGGAAGCCATGGTTTCCAAGAACTCAAGAGCTGGACCAGAAATCTCTGCCTCCGCATGGATGTTGAAATCTCCCAAGACCAAAAGCCTTGGGGATTCCAACAGTGCCACGGAGACAAAGTCCACCACCTCTGGTAAGGAAATGGCTGGGTCAGGGGGAGCACGGTAACCCAGCAAAATACTAATACCATCCCTGGCCCCTACCAACACATGGAAGGCCTTCAAACCTGGCTTCACCACCATGGAGCACCTAGTAAGTTCCAGAGTATTTTTATATAAAATGGCTACTCCCCCACCCCTCCAGTCTGCCCTGGTGCTCGACAGCATAACCAGGAGGGCAGGCAAGGGTCAGGGGTGGACCCCCATCCCCGCCCATCCAAGTTTCCATTATGCACGCCAGGTCTGCATTCTCCTCCAGAATGAGATCATAAATAATCTGGAATTTATTAGTTACAGACCTGGCATTCAACAACACCAGTTTTAGAGTGGAGGGTTGGCTGATCTGGCTACCTTGATACTGACAGTTGGTCACAGTCCCAGAACAGTGAACAGCCTACAAACATCTGTTTGCTGTTCTTCTAACACGAGTAGGGGCTGTGCCAGTGCCATATCTCCCTCTACCCGTAATCACTCGGATGTTCAGTGGCCCCTCGCTGGGAGGGCAAGCCTTCCACTCCATGTCAAAGAGAAAAGAAACCCAAAGAAAATGCCAAATTAATACAATTAAACAATATAGTGATATCAAAATTTAACATAAGGTAACAAACAGAAATAAAATATACTATTAAACTAAACAATAATCAGTAATCAAATTAAATAATTTAAAGTACATATATTTCAGAAAAAGGTGAGTAAGACAAATAACAATAAAGTAAATAAAATAAAGTAAATATAAATAAAATAAAATAAAAATGAAATAAAAATAAAATAAACAATATAAATAGACAATATAAAGAAATTAAACCCAAAATTTACCCCCCACACACACACACACTAACAGTCCTGTTCTGTTGTGTTCTGTCTGGAGATCTTCTCTTTCCAGATGTTATTAGGACAGTTATGGTAGCCGGTTCAAGGTTGACTCAGCCTTCTATCCTTCTGAGGTCAGTAAAATGAGTACCCAGCTTGCTGGGGGGGGGCAATGTGTAGCCTGCATAATTAACTTGTAAACCGCCCAAAGAGTGCTTGAAACACTATGGGGTGGTATATAAGCAGCACGCTTTTTGCTTTGCTTTTATGAGGACAGTTTTTAAAACTGAGGCATGTTTCAGTAGTAAGCAGGGGAAACAACAGTAGCAAGAGAGTTAGTGATAAAAATGGTGCTAGTGTTGCCATTTTCCATACCAGGAGGTCAGTTGAAAGATCCTTGCTAGTCGCGCCAGGAGAAGGGGCGGGGGAGTAGTTCTTGATGATATTGCTCCTGGTGAAATTAACAACGTGGCAGCTAGCAAGGGGGTAGCTAGCAGGACCCCACAGCAAGCTTCCCAACTCCAAACTCCCAGCCAAAACCTCCAATGCACCACCCAACTTCAAATAATTCCACTGAGCCTCCCATCGTCTTCTCAGGAATGGTGGACCAATTAAGATGATCCGCCCCAGATGCCTCATAGGTCCTATCAGTTTCCTGAGCACACTTGGGGAGCTTCATACTTTGTCAGTGGGACTATCAAAGCCCTGACTGGTTGGTCCAATATAGAAGGGGCTGGAGCTGTTGACAGTATTGCTCCTAAGCACCCTCTCCCCACTTGTACATCTAGCCCAGCTCCTTGGTTCAACAGGGATCTGAGAGCACTGAAACAGCAGGATGGAGGCTAAAGCATCACTGGAGGACAACTAGGGATGAGTCAGGTCACTACCTTGCTGTCATCTATTGGAACAGGCACACTGCAAAAGCAGAGGTAGCTAGGAAAGCCTACGTCTCTGTTGCTATTGTGTCTGCACAGAGCAGGCCAGCTTTTTCAGACTGTGCAAGGCCTCCTTCACTAGGATACTGGGAGGGACTACTGCGGGTGGCGTCTTACATGTTTTGCAGACAAGGCTCACCGGCCTTGCCTTGACATTGATTCTGATATTGGGCCATGGCCATGCTGATGTAACTATGGCAGCCATTTGTCCTTTTAGCTGGGATTCTTATCAGCTTGTGGAACTTGAGAACAGGAAAGAGTACTTGGAATGGTGAGGGCAACCCCGGCTCACTCAATCCTTGCTTCTTGGCTAGTCAAATATGCCAAGGTGGGAGTGATGCCATGGCTAAGGGAGGTGATAATTACTTACTTAAAGGAAGGACCTGTTCCTTCGTATCCAAAAGAAGCTTAAAACTTTCTGAAAGAAACTTGCCCTTGACTCAGTTTCAATTAATTGAAAGTCTGTCTCAGATTTACCATTTTTGGTAAATCCGAGACAGACCAAGTAGTTGCACTCTTGGATGATATTGATTATCTGGACCATTTCAATCAGGCTTTCCACAAGAATATGGGACTAAGACTGGTTTGATTGCCTTGGCAGATGACCTACACCAAAAACTTGATAGGGGGAGCACAACCTTTTTTGATCTCCTTTTAGTGGCATTTGATACCATTGATCTTGCTATCCTGCTGGACCAGGATGGGTTAGCGGGGGGGGGGGGCACTGTATTACACTAGCTCTGGTCCTTCCTGTCATGACATGCACAGAAATTAGTGCTGTGGGAGCATTGTTTGGTATTGTCGGATAGCATGACCTCCATCAGAGTTCCATCTTATCCTCTACAGTATATTATTTAATATCTACATGAAGCTGCTGTGAGAGGGTCATTCAGAGCTTTGGACTGAGGTGCCACCAATATGCTGATAACAATCAATGCTTATGCTTCTTCTCCCCCAACACCAAGAAAGTAATCAGGATCCTTGAATGCCTGAGCTTGATAACAGGCTGGATCAGTGTAAACAAGCTGAACCTAAATCCTGACAAGACAGACATGTTGCTGGTTATTAGAAAGTCAGATTCAGGAATGAGGATTCAACCTGCTCTAGAAGGGATTGCTCCTCCTTCCCGACAACTCAGTTTTGTAGTCTGGGAGTGTTCTTTGACTATGCTGGAGTCCAAGTGAGGAGTACCCTTGCACAACTCCACCTAGTGTGCCAGTCACCACCTTTCCTGAATTGACTTGGCTTAGTAACAGTCATTCATGCCTCAATTAAATTGCTTCTTGACTACTATAATGCATTCTGCATGGGACTACCCTTGAAGAAGGTCCAGAGTCTTTAATTAGTGCACCATACTGCAACTAGGCTGCCAGCCGGTACACAATACCTTCAGCAAAGGACCCCAATACTGAAAGACCTGGGCTAGTTACCAGGCCCCATTCAGGTATTGGTTTTAATTTTTAAAGCCCTAAACAGCTTGGGGCCCAGAGTGCTGACTGCCTCTCTTATTATGAATTGATACAGAAGTTAATAACAGGCTCCCTTTAAAATAGCAACTATTTCAGAGGCCTGCCTAACA
Source organism: Pogona vitticeps (assembly GCF_051106095.1). Lineage (NCBI taxonomy): Eukaryota > Metazoa > Chordata > Lepidosauria > Squamata > Agamidae > Pogona > Pogona vitticeps. The sequence goes on along the minus strand of NC_135786.1, from coordinate 131,201,361 downwards.
ATCATGTGGGAGAGGATCTTCTCTTATGTGGCTCCCAGACTGTGGAATGTACGTCCATCAGAGCTGTGATCTCTTTCTACTCTGACTGGTTTTAAAAGGGAATAAAAAGTATATATTTTAGACTGAAAAATTATTTAACCTGCCCTACTGCATTGTTGCTTTTAATGGTTTTAATGTACAGTATTTACTTGATATTAGTGGTTTTAACAGTGGAGGTGGCTTATTTGATTTTATGATTTTTTTAAGTTAAATGTTGTTTAATCTGTTTTATTCTTTTCTCAGGTTTGTAAGCCATATTGAGTGTTATTTTCTAGTGGAAGGACAGGATATAAATATAGTAAATAAAATAAAAATCTCCTTAAAGGTCACATTCTCTTAGTCGTTCTCACCAAGTGAAATGAAATTTAAATATACGTGACCAGCTTTGCCTCTTCTTTCCTCTTCTCCCTGTCTCTTTGTGTTGTCTACTTCATTTCTATTATTTCTGTAAGCTCTGAGGGGCAGAGACAATGTCTTTTAAAGTTGGCACCTAAATGACAAAGAGTGTGGTTAACAACCAACTCTCTGACAGAACTGAGATGTACAGTTAGGGTACCATCACTGAGAATGCCCTGCTGAATGCAGCGCTCCTGTAGCAGATCATGGATAGGTCAGTTTTGGGGAAGGGAGTCCTCTGTGCACCATGGCACTGAGTCATGTGGGTTTTTTGCACTACTGTTAACATATGGGGCTTTGTGACAGCTAGTGCAACGATTTTGAAATGCAGTCTGTGTTGGCAGCTGGGTGACAATATTCTGCACCAACTGCATCCTACAGATCATCTTCTACACAGTGTATTCTACACAGTAGGGCTGTGTAGAATGCACTGCAACAATCCACCAGAAACTTGTCTTGTCATTTTATTAACTTCTAGTTTGAGTGCTTTCTTACTCTGAGTTTACATACCAGGATGAGGAAGTTATCAGATAAGGGGGCAAAATTTAGGATTGTTGTAAGGATTGCATCACTATATTTCATCCTTGTTGTACAGCCTGTTGTTGCTAACCAGCAACCATTTAAATTGGGGTGGAAGATCCACTGATGAGAGCAAATACAGGAAGACCGCACAGTGTGTGGGAAAGGATGGCATAATTTTTCAGGAGGGTGTTGTTACATACAGCACTGATGTTACCTGTCTGTCATGGGTTTGGAGGGAAAGTTCCATCCTATGGGGAGTGGAAGGCGGGACATCAGGAGGAGGGGCTGTACTGTATATAAATGTGAAACCTGTGTGGTGAGAGAGAGACAGACTGTGAGACACTGGGTTGTGACGAAGCAGCAGCTGGGAAGAAGAAGCTGTTGTGGGAGTCTGTGTGTCAGACAGGGTACTTCTGTGTGTCAGAGTACCAACCTGATAGGTTCAGGTGTCTGTTGGTTAGCCAGAACTGATAGGTTCAGGGTCTGTGCTTTAAGTTAAGGGTTCTGGGTGAACCAAACTGTATGCTTGTATGAGTGAGAATAAGCCACGTTATTTTATCCTATTCACCTGATTGTTTATTTTTCCCTGTGTGTATTTAAATAAACCTTATTCTTTTTATTGTTTAAAAATCCATCCCTGGTCTGTGTGACTTCTTACAGGGAATGGTTGGTGGCAGCTTAAGTAAAGTGTGGCAGATCCCAGTAGGTCTGGGTTTGTCACATTGATTGGTGTCCAGCGTGTGGGATACGACTGGTCCAGTTGTCCAGCGGTCCAGCAAAGCCTTGGCAAGTGTGCCCAGAGCAAGGGGGGTCTAGTCAGGGACAGTCTGAGGCGCGTAGGTAATCTTCTAGGTGTACCTCACGGGGAGGTGCGCTAGTAGAAGAACGTGCCAACTGGGGAGACTTAGATTAAGGTGCTCTGAGGCAGCCTAGTTTTGGCGGGAAAAAGCTGAGGCAAAACTGCGTAGTAACAGTGAGCTAGCTTGCCAGCTGAGAGGCCCAGCAGAGGGGGGTAGGCTCTGACTCGATACTGTTGCAAGTTAGTGCTGAAGAACAGCAGCAGTCTCTAGGGAGAGCTGGTTCTGAGGCAAAAAGGAAAAAAGTGGTCGTTTTATTTTGAGGCTTGACTTTTTAAAGCAGCCTGTTCTGAGGGGGGATTATGCCCTTGACTCGAAGCCAGATAGCAGACATGAGTGAAGTGAAAGACCCCCAGATTGACCAAGGTTCTGAGGATGAATTTGGCTCAGTGCAGGGTGACAGCACAGGAGAGCAGAACCCAGAACTCAGAAAATTGCTCATAGCCCAACAGCATGAACTGAGGATGAGGCAATTTGAAGTGGAGGAAAAGGAAAGGGAAAGGCAATTTGAAAGGGAGGAAAGGGAGAGAGAGAAACAAAGGCAATTTGAATTAGAGAGAATGGAGAGGGAGGAAAGATTGGAGAGAGAGAGAATGGCGTTTGAATTGAGAAAACTGGAACTGATGAACCAGAACAATAATAACAATAGGGATTCTGAGGGAGGCCAATTGTCTAAAGCTGACCTGAAGAAATTCCCTGTGTACCACAAGGGAGATTGTCCTGAGGTGTTCTTTTCCTTAGTGGAAAGAGCGTTTGTGGACTTCTCAGTGAGGGAAACTGAGAAGATGACCATCATGCGATCTTTAATCAGTGGTAGCCTGGCTGAGGTTTATGCCGAGATGCCTGAGGAACTGATGAAAGATTTTGCAGAGTTTAAAAAACTGGTGTTTGCCAGACATGGGATAAATGCAGAGCAGCTGAGACAAAGATTCAGGTCCCTCACAAAAAAACCAGAACAGACTTTTACCCAAGTGGGGGCCCAATTGGTGAGGCTGCTTGAGAAATGGCTATCGCAGGAAGGGACAGAGACCTATGAGCAGCTTAAAGATTTGATAGCGCTGGAGCAGTTCTATTCAGTCCTGCAGGGGGAATTGAAATTCCAGGTGAGGGAAAGGAAACCGAGGTCTGTGGCAGAAGCCTCAGAGATCGCAGATTTTATTTCCCAAATAAGAAAGCCCTTGGGTGAGGGGAAATCTGTAGGTAAACCCAAAGAAACCTACAGCAAGTACTCTCAGGGACCAGGGAAAAACCAGCAAGGGGGAGGGGCCCATGGTGAAGGGAAGCCCTCAGACATGAAACTAAGACCTCAGATTTTGGAGGGAAAACCAAAACAAGATGAGAGAGAATCAAAATACACCAGAAAATGTTATTTCTGTCAGGGAAAGGGTCATCTAATCTCAGAGTGTGAGAAATTAAAACAGCTAAAAGGAATGGTGCCTCAGAATTCTAGTGGGACCAAGCCAAAAGCTGTGTTCTGTGTCCAGAAAGAGCAAGGCTCAGTGTCACAGAGGGAGCCGGTTGCCATGACTACTCAGTCTGGAACAGCTACCTCTGCTGATCAGGCTGAGGAAAATGGTCCTCTTGTGGAGGTAAAGCGCTGCTTGCTGGTAAAAACAGATTCTCAGTTGTTTGAGACAGCTGGGGTGGACGTAGGAATACTTGACCGTCAGTATAGGGGGCTGCGGGACACTTGTTCCCAGGTAACCCTGTGCCATCCAGATATCATCCCTAGGGAGTTTATAATCCCAAATGAGAGCATAAAGGTGGCAGGGATTGAGGGGCAGGTAATCTCTCTGCCAGTAGCAGAGGTACCTGTCAACTTTCAAGGCTGGAGGGGAGATTGGCGGCTAGCGATTTCATCGACTCTGCCAGCAGCCGTGCTCGTGGGAAATGACCTGGCTGAACATGTGAAACGGGTGCTAGTGATTACACGCTCACAAGCCACCACAGGGACAGTTCAGGGGGGTAATGATGAGCCAGAGACGGAAGCAGAGGGGAGTTCAGAAGCTGTGGTGGAAACCTTAACCACAGACAGCAGATTTGGACAGGAGCAAAAGGCAGACGCCACTCTCCAAAAGTGTTTTGAACAGGTGACTGACGCCCAGCTAACACCTGAAACCCCAGTGAGATTTCTGGAGAAAAAGGGGATTTTATATAGAGAAACCCTGAGGAATATCTCAAAAGGGGGAGATGGGATCAGAAGTCAGCTGGTGGTACCTGAAAAGTATCGCCCCATGATCTTACAAAGGGGTCACTCTGACATGTCTGCTGCACACTTAGGGGTGAAAGGGCCCCTTGATTTGATCAAACAAAATTGGGAGCAGATCACCCAGGATGACCCACAAGACGTTGTGACTTACATAGACACCTTGATGAATGACCTAAAGAGAAATCTAGAGCTGGCAGCAGAAAACCTGCAAGCTCAGAAGGTCAGACAGAAAACATGGTATGACCACAAAGCTAGAGAGAGGCACTTTGACCCAGGGGAGGAAGTGCTTTGGCTTAGGCCCTGCAGAGAGAACAAACTGCAGCTCAAATGGGCAGGACCATATAGGGTCATTTCCAAGATGTCAGACCTGAACTACCTAATAGAGCAGGAGGAGAACCAAGCAAGGAGGGTGGTTCATGTGAATGCCCTAAAACCCTACTACAGAGGGGAACAGAGGGTTTTATTCGCGATAAAAGCAGCTGAGAGTGAGGAAGCTGAATTACCCTTCTGGGAGGGTAGAGGGGAAGTAAAATACAACCCAGAGGAGGTAAAGATCAGTCCTGCACTCACCCAAGACCAGCAGCAAGAACTGAAAATGCTGCTTAGTAAATATCAACAGGTGTTTTCCAACAAGCCGGGGATAGTGAAGGGAGTGATGCATCGGATCCACACAGGGGATGCACCCCCGCAGGCAGTATCCCCATACCGAGTAACGGGACCCTATAGGGACAAGGTGCGGAAGGAGCTGGACGAGATGCTTAGGGAGAACATAATCGTCCCCTCTTCTAGCCCTTGGTCCTCTCCGATAGTCCTTGTGGACAAGCCTGATGGGAGCATTAGGTTTTGTGTCGATTACAGGAAATTAAACCGTGTAACCACTCCTGATGCCTACCCAATGCCCAGGCTAGACAACCTGATTGAAACCATAGGGGGTTGTCGGTTCATCTCATCATTGGACCTGGTAAAGGGATATTGGCAATTAAGAATTGATCCCAGGGATCAAGAAAAGACTGCCTTTTGCAGCCCGTTTGGTCTCTATGAGTTTCGAGTCCTGAGCTTTGGTCTCAGAAATGCACCAGCCACATTCCAAAGGCTGATGGACCAGACCTTGGCAGGGCTCAGTGACTTTACAGTGGCCTACATTGACGACATAGGGATCTTCAGTAATACCTGGGAAGATCACCTGAGACACCTGGAGGTAGTGCTGCAGAGGTTAAGTGCAGCAGGGCTAACGGTAAAGGCCAGCAAGTGTCAGCTGGGTAGCCCAGAAATAAAATACTTGGGTCACATGGTAGGGGGAGGAATGATAAAACCCCTGGAGGCCAAAATAGAAGCTGTTCGTGATTGGCCTAGACCCAACACCAAGAAAAAAGTCAAATCATTTCTTGGGTTGGTGGGCTACTACAGAAAGTTCATCCCGAGGTTTAGCGAGATTGCGGCTCCGCTGACCGATCTGACGAGGAAGACGGCTGATGACCGCATCCCGTGGACCAGCGACTGTGAGGCGGCGTTCCAGAGGTTGAAGGAGGCGTTAATCAACTATCCTGTCCTGCGTGCTCCAGACTTCGACCGGGAGTTCATCATCTACACCGATGCGTCTAACAGCGGGGTAGGAGCAGTTCTGTGCCAGGAGGATGAGAATGGTGACCAGCATCCAGTGTCCTACCTGAGTAGGAAACTTCAAAAAGGTGAGAGACATTTGGCAACCGTGGAGAAGGAGTGTTTGGCCATAGTCTACGCGATCCAGAAGGCCAAGCCTTACATCTGGGGAAGACATTTTATTCTGTGTACTGACCATTCACCATTGCAATGGTTAAAGACAATGAAAACCCACAATAGCAAACTTATGAGGTGGGCTTTAAACCTACAGGACTATGACTTTGAAGTGAAGGTGGTCAGAGGGTCAGTGAACTGCGTTGCTGACGCCTTATCAAGAAGACCTGAAGAATGAAGACGGCGAAAGAACATGGACTATGTGTATATAATGATGACAAAAAGTTAAATGTACCTGTTTTTGAATTGGTTTGTATGCATAAAGGTAAATTGATGTAATGTATATGGTAAATGTTTAAATGCCTATTTGCTATGGTTTAACTTAGAATGTAAGTATAAGTAAGTATAATATGGTATGTATAACTGTTGGTGTGTATTTTATACAGGTTGTTTTTTGGTGAAAAGCACGTTAGCTTTCCCCCTACAAAACAACTTATAAAGAGGGGAGGTGTTACATACAGCACTGATGTTACCTGTCTGTCATGGGTTTGGAGGGAAAGTTCCATCCTATGGGGAGTGGAAGGCGGGACATCAGGAGGAGGGGCTGTACTGTATATAAATGTGAAACCTGTGTGGTGAGAGAGAGACAGACTGTGAGACACTGGGTTGTGACGAAGCAGCAGCTGGGAAGAAGAAGCTGTTGTGGGAGTCTGTGTGTCAGACAGGGTACTTCTGTGTGTCAGAGTACCAACCTGATAGGTTCAGGTGTCTGTTGGTTAGCCAGAACTGATAGGTTCAGGGTCTGTGCTTTAAGTTAAGGGTTCTGGGTGAACCAAACTGTATGCTTGTATGAGTGAGAATAAGCCACGTTATTTTATCCTATTCACCTGATTGTTTATTTTTCCCTGTGTGTATTTAAATAAACCTTATTCTTTTTATTGTTTAAAAATCCATCCCTGGTCTGTGTGACTTCTTACAGGGAATGGTTGGTGGCAGCTTAAGTAAAGTGTGGCAGATCCCAGTAGGTCTACTGGGATATGTCACAGGTGTCACAAACTTCTTGTTGCTTTGCCACTCAGATCTCTGGAAAGAACTATGTTAATAAATAATAATCATAATTAATAACAAATATTATACTAATTAATTATCATAATTGTTCTGGCCTTCTAGCTGCTGTCTCTAGTAGGGGTACGAAAAGCAATTGAATACATCTTCCCCCGGCATCACCTGGCTTGGTTGGATGATGTCATGCCAGAAAAGGAGAGAAAAGAGGAAGAGGAAAAGCTGAAGAAGAAGCAAGATCATGATGACAGTGACAGCGAGGATGTGAGTATTAGTAATTTTTAGGGAACAGAACAAACAGGGGAGGAGGCTGCATGGAGTGTAAATTGCATATACCTCACCTCAATATCCCCTTCACGGATTGCTGCCTTGTCGTGACGAAGGGGCTTGATTAATTCAGAGAAACTATGGGCTATGCTGTGCAGGGACACACAAGATGGACAGGTCATAGTGGAGAATTCGAACTAAACGCGATCCACCTGGAGCAGGAACTGGCAAGCCACTCCAGTATCTTTGCCAAGAAAACTCCATGGACAGAAACAAAAAGCTAAAAGATATGATCCTGGAAGATGAGCCCCTCAGGTCAGAAGGTGTCCAACATGCTACTGAGGAAGAGTGGATGACAAATACAAGTAGCTCCAGAGGTAATGAAGTGGTTGGGCCAAAGCCAAAAGGACACTCATCCCCTGGACTGCAAGGAAAACAAACCAATCCATTTTGAAGGAAATGAACCCTGAGTGCTCACTGGAAGGACAGATCCTGAAGCTTAGGCTCCAATAATTTGGCCATCTCATGAGAAGAGAAGACTCAGTGGAAAAGCCCCTGATGTTGGGAAAGTGTGAAGGCAAGAGGAAAAGGGGACGACAGAGGATGAGATGGTTGGACAGTGTCACCAAAGCTAACAACGTGAATTTGACCAAACTCCAGGAGGCAGTGGAAGACTGTTGGGCCGGGCGTTCCCTGTTCCATGGGGTCATGAAGAGTTGGACGCAACTTAACGACTGAAGAACACCAACACTTCAATATGTAATTCTGAGGCAGCAAAACAGAAGTTCAACTTGCCTATGTGTAGGGAAGAGCTGGTGTAGCTGCCTTGTGACTTATTCAGGGCACTTCATAACATCCAGTTTCCTTCTGCGAGATACTTCAGTATCAAGACCTACATCCATTTGTCTTTAATGAGAGGGATGAAGGAGTATAGCAATCTTTTTTCCTGGCAGATCTATGGACAAACTACCTTCCCACTTGTATTTTGGCTTCTGTCGCCAGTTCAATTTCACTTGCCCTAAAGGAGCTTCCATCAATTCTAGTATCCAAAGAAACATGGGTTTAGCAAAGGAAGGAAAAGCTGTCCCTCCACAAAACATGGGCAAAAAATTATTGGGAAGATTAAGGTGGCAGGACTCAGTTGTATAAGCATAGCGTGCGTACAGACACAGACACAGATTTGTAATAGTAGACAGAGGCCCAGTGGTAGAAGTGCGATAGGTCTCTCTCTGCATCCACTCAGATCTAACTTTATGGGGTTGGTCCACCTTGCTTCAGGAGAGAATATCATTTCAAGTCGATCACTCTGGCTTCAATCAGCAATTTACTAAGAACCAAACTAGACAATACTTCTAGAATTACTAGACCTCCCTTTAGAGAGAAAAGATGGTACTTTTATCCTAAAAGGAGTTCTTCTCAGGATGTTGCAAATTAGTTTGCTTTTGTTTCATGACTTGCTACTGGGAAGTGAACATGGGCTTCATTTGGAGCTTTGATGCTCGGGTATGGAGTTTTGATGGAAATGCATGCCTATGGCGGGACTGTTGTCAGTTGTCATAGCAAGAGACAGGCCTCTCCCTTAATGCATAATTTGACATGCAAGGCCAAAACTGCTTTGAGCATGCAGAATAACAGACACTTTCTTTAGGCAATGCTAGCTATTTAAGGTTCAGCCTCCCCCCCCCCAGCCTCTGCCTTTTGGTAACCCCATCTTTTTGCTCCTCAAGTGCTGTTATTTGCTGCTTTCCTGGCCTCCAAGTTATGTAATTTCATACCATGGAGCTCTTGTTTCTGGAAAGAGTGTGGTTTTTACATCACATTTCTACAGAGAAGAGTTAGGAGCTCTTTCCAGGATCCTAGATAAGGGAATTCCAGCTGGTGAAAAATAGGAGTCAGACGATCTGGAGGATCATAGTCAAGCCCTTTCCCTCTCTGAGAATTTCACCTATGGTGTCATTCTTCCATTGTGTCTCCTATCTCTTTGGACCTTTGTGTAATGGCTTTCTCAGGGCAGGGAAAAGGAAACAAAAAGCACTATTTAGGTGGTGCTGTCTTGTATGTAGTTTTATTAACTCCTTCTTTGGCTTGTGCTTCTTTTTTAGTCTGAACTTATGTACCAAGAAAAAGGACCAGAAATCAACATCTCTGTGAACTAGAAGGACTGATACTTGCCAGTGGACCAGGCCAGAGATGAATGTGTGTAATGTGTAAGGATGGCTTTAAAAAAATAATAATATTTATTTATTTATTTGATTTATATCCCGTCTGGTCTGGTCGACCACTCTGGGCGGCTTCCAATAAAGTGTATACGATAAAACATAAGAATTTCACAAACAGTCCATAACACATACAATAATAAAACAAATAATAAATGAAAGAAAAAATAAAGAAAGAATTAAATACTGACAGGTGGGAAGGCCTGAACATACAACCATGTTTTTAGTTGACTCTTAAAAGTGCCCAGCATAGGGGCCACATGAATAACCAGAGGATGGTTATTGCAGAGGCGAGGAGCCACCGCCTAGAAGGCCCGGTTTCGTGTCCTTTCCTTCCAGGCCTCCCTCGGCGTTAGGCTCCTCAGCCTCACCTCCTGGCTCGTGCGGGTGATTCAAGTAGATCTAGGTGAGAGCAGGCTGTGACAAACCCAGACCTACTGGGATCTGCCACAGTTTAACTAAGCTGCCACCAACCATTCCCTATAAGAAGTCACACAGACCAGGGATGGATTTTCAACAAATAAAAGAATAAGGTTTATTTAAATACAACACACAGGGAAAATAAAATGATCAGGTGAATAAGATAAAGTAACGTGGCTTATTCTCATTCATACATGCATACAGTTTGGTTCACACAGAACCCTTAACTTGAAGCACAGACCCTGAACCTATCAGTTCTGGCTAACCAACAGACACCTGAACCTATCAGGTTGGTACTCTGACACACAGTAGTACCCTGTCTGACACACAGACTCCCACACCAGCTTCTTCTTCCCAGCTGCTGCTTCTTCACATCCCAGCGTCTCAACTTCACCACACAGGCTTCACATATATATACAGTACAGCCCCTCCTCCTGATGTCCCGCCTTCCACTCCCCATAGGATGGAACTTTCCCTCCAAACCCATGACAGACAGGTAACATCAGTGCTGTATGTAACACCTCCCCTCTTTATAAGTTGTTTTGTAGGGGGAAAGCTAAGGTGCTTTTTCCCAAAAAACAACCTGGATAAAACACACAACAACAGTTATACATACCATATCATACTTACTTATACTTACATTCTAAGTTAACCATAGCAATTAGGCATTTAAACATTTACCATATACATTACATCAATTTACCTTTATTCATACAAACCAAGTTCAAAAAACAGGTACATTTAACTTTTTGTTCACCAAAATATATACATAGTCCATGTTCTTTCGCCGTCTTCATTCTTCAGGTCTTCTTGACAAGGCGTCAGCAACACAGTTCACTGACCCTCTGACCACCTTCACTTCAAAGTCATAGTCCTGCAGGTTTAAAGCCCACCTCATAAGTTTGCTATTGTGGGTTTTCATTGTCTTTAACCATTGCAGTGGTGAATGGTCAGTGCACAGAACAAAATGTCTTCCCCAGATGTAAGGCTTGGCCTTCTGGATCGCGTAGACTATGGCCAAACACTCCTTCTCCACGGTTGCCAAATGTCTCTCACCTTTTTGAAGTTTCCTACTCAGGTAGGACACTGGATGCTGGTCACCATTCTCATCCTCCTGGCAAAGAACTGCTCCTACCCCGCTGTTAGACGCATCGGTGTAGATGATGAACTCCCGGTCGAAGTCGGGAGCACGCAGCACTGGATAGTTGATGAGCGCCTGCTTCAACCTCCGGAACGCCTCCTCACAGTCGCTGGTCCACGGGATGCGGTCATCAGTCTTCTTCCTCGTCAGATCGGTCAGCGGAGCCGCAATCTCGCTAAACCTCGGGATGAACTTTCTGTAGTAGCCCACCAACCCAAGAAATGATTTGACTTTTTTCTTGGTGTTGGGTCTGGGCCAATCACGAACAGCTTCTATTTTGGCCTCCAGGGGTTTTATCACTCCTCCCCCTACCATGTGACCCAAGCACTTTACTTCTGGGCTACCCAGCTGCAGTTTGTTTTCTTTGCAGAGCCTAGGCCAAAGCACTCCCTCCCCTGGGTTAAAGTGCCTCTCCCCGGCTTTCTGGTCATCCCAAACTTTCTTTCTGACCTTTTGAGCTTGCAGGGTCTCTGCTGCTAGCTCTAGGTTTCTCTTTAGGTCCTTCCTTAAAGAGTCTATATATGTCACAACGTCTTGTGGGTCATCCTGGGTGATCTGCTCCCAATTTTGTTTGATCAAATCAAGGGGCCCTTTCACCCTTCTCCCAAATAAAAGTTCAAATGGACTGAACCCGGTACTGGCTTGTGGCACTGATCGATAAGCAAACAAAAGGGATTGCAGCTTCTGGTCCCAATTGTTTGGATTCTCTGCCAAGTAAGCCCTAATCATGCGCATTAGAGTCCCATTGAACTTCTCAGTTAACCCATTACTTTCAGGATGATAGGCAGTAGTTTCCTTGTGCTTAATTCCACAGATTTGCCATAAGCGTTTCATGAGCTTTGACGTGAACGATGCGCCCAAATCTGTGATTATTTCTGAGGCAAATCCCATCCTGGACATATACCCCACCAAGGCATCTGCCACTGTGTTAGTTTCAATGTTAGTCAAGGGTATGGCTTCAGGGTACCTCGTGGCATGGTCCACAATGGTGAGAATGAACCTGTTCCCCCTCTTTGTGGCCTTGGGCAACGGTCCCACAATATCCACCCCTATGCATTTGAACGGAGTGTCAATCACAGGCAAAGGGCACAACTTTGCTTTGGTCCTGTCGCGGCTATTCCCCTGCCTTTGACACACATCACATTGTTTACAGAACTCCCTGATCTGCTTCCCTATTTCAGGCCAGTAAAAATTCTGTGTGATTCTCTGCTGTGTTTTGTTCACCCCTAAGTGCGCAGCAAACATGTCAGAGTGCCCCCTTTGTAAGATCATGGGGCGATACTTTTCAGGTACCACTAGCTGACTTCGGATCCCATCTCCCCCTTTTGAGATATTGCTCAGGGTCTCTCTATATAAAATCCCCTTTTTCTCCAGAAATCTCACTGGGGTTTCAGGTGTTAGCTGGGCGTCAGTCACCTGTTCAAAACACTTTTGGAGAGTGGCGTCTGCCTTTTGCTCTTGTCCAAATCTGCTGTCTGTGGTTAAGGTTTCCACCACAGCTTCTGAACTCCCCTCTGCTTCCGTCTCTGGCTCATCATTACCCCCTTGAACTGTCCCCGTGGTGGCTTGTGAACGTGTAATCACTAGCACCCGTTTCACATGTTCAGCCAGGTCATTTCCCACGAGCACGGCTGCTGGCAGAGTCGATGAAATCGCTAGCCGCCAAACTCCCCTCCAGCCTTGAAAGTTGACAGGTACCTCCGCGACTGGCAATGCGATCACCTGCCCCTCAATCCCTGCCACCTTCATGCTCTCATTTGGGATTACATACTCCCTGGGAATAATATCTGGATGGCACAGGGTCACCTGGGAACAAGTGTCCCGCAGCCCCCGATACTGATGTCCAAGTATTCCTACGTCCACCCCTGCTGTCTCAAACAATTGAGAATCTGTTCTCACCAGTAGGCAGCGCTTGACCTCTACAAGAGGACCATTTTCCTCAGCCTGATCAGCAGATGTAGCTGTTCCAGATTGAGTAGCCATGGCAACAGGCTCCCTCAGTGACAATGAGCCTTGCTCTTTCTGGACACAGAACACAGCTTTTGGCTTGGTTCCACTCGAATCATGAGGCAAACCTCCCTTTAGCTGCTTCCACCTCTCACACCCTGAGATTAGGTGGCCCTTTCCCTGACAGAAATAACATTTTCTGCTGTACTTGGAGTCCTTCTCATCTGGTTTTGGTTTTCCCTCCAAAATCTGGTTCCTGGACTGGCTCTGCCCAGAAGTTTTATCAACAAAATGGCCGCCCATTTTTGGCGGGCCCTGAACTAACCCTTTGGAGTACTTAGGGTCCCCTGTTTCCCTCATGTTTTCTTCAGACTAATTCAGGTGTTGACGTTGTGCCTTAACCTGTGTGCCTTCTTTTGGTTTCTTTTCCAGCTCCTTTTGCTTAGCCTCAAACTCAGCCCTGATCTGTAAAATTTCTTCCTCAGCCCTAGCTTTTATCTCTTTTACTTTTTCTTCAGTCTTATCTCTGATTTCTTTTAATTTAATGTCTTTTTGCTGATTATATTTTTCAAGATCTTGCTCACTTTGTCTGGCCTGAGCCTCATACTTTTCTCTTTCCGCAATTTCTTCAACTGATAAACTGTTGTTTCTCTTATTGAGGAATGTTAATTCTAATTGTGCCATTCTAATTCTGTGTTTCAGTTCCATCTCTTTTATCCTCATGGCCATTCCCCTTTCCTTGGCATCTGCCTCTGCCTGACTGATTTCAGATCTTTCTCTTAAGTCTAATTCCCTCATCCTCAGTTCATGCTGTTGGGCTAGGAGCATTTTTCTGAGTTCTGAGGTCAGTTCTTCCGTGCTCTCATCCTGCACTGAGCCAAATTCATCCTCAGAACCTTGGTCAACCTGGGGGTCTTTCACTTCACCCATTTCTGCCATTTGGCTTCGAGTCAAGGGCATAATCCCCCCCCAGCACAGGCTGCTTTAAACAGTCAAGCCTCAAAATAAAACGACCACTTTTTTTTTTTCTTCTTTTGCCTCAGAACCAGCTTTCTATAGATTGCTGCTGTTCTTCAGCACTTAACTTGCAACAGTTGCGAGCCAGCGTCTACCCCCCTCTGCTAGGCCTCTCAGCAGGCAAGCTAGCTCACTTCTATTTCACAGTTTTGCCTCAGCTTTTTTCCCCGCCAAAACAGGCTGCCTCAGAGCTCCCTACTCTAGTCCCCAATCTGAGGTTACACGTTCTTCTACTAGTGCACCCCCCCGTGAGGTACACCTAGAAGATTACCTACGTGCTCTCAGATTGTCCCTGACTAGACCCCCCTTGCTCTGGGCACACTTGCCAAGGCTTTGCTGGATCACTGGACAACTGGACCAGTCGTATCCCACACGCTGGACACCAATCAATGTGACAAACCCAGACCTACTGGGATCTGCCACAGTTTAACTAAGCTGCCACCAACCATTCCCTATAAGAAGTCACACAGACCAGGGATGGATTTTCAACAAATAAAAGAATAAGGTTTATTTAAATACAACACACAGGGAAAATAAAATGATCAGGTGAATAAGATAAAGTAACGTGGCTTATTCTCATTCATACATGCATACAGTTTGGTTCACACAGAACCCTTAACTTGAAGCACAGACCCTGAACCTATCAGTTCTGGCTAACCAACAGACACCTGAACCTATCAGGTTGGTACTCTGACACACAGTAGTACCCTGTCTGACACACAGACTCCCACACCAGCTTCTTCTTCCCAGCTGCTGCTTCTTCACATCCCAGCGTCTCAACTTCACCACACAGGCTTCACATATATATACAGTACAGCCCCTCCTCCTGATGTCCCGCCTTCCACTCCCCATAGGATGGAACTTTCCCTCCAAACCCATGACAGACAGGTAACATCAGTGCTGTATGTAACACAGGCGTTCTGTCAAGTATCGAGGTCCTAAACCATTTAGGGCCTTATATGTAAGCATTAACACTTTGAAGTTAATGCCGTAACGGATGGGCAGCCAGTGCAGCATGGCCAGAGTAGGAGAGATATGTTGGTATTTTCTCACTCCAGTAAGGAGTCTGGCCACCGCATTCTGCACCACCTGAAGTCTCCGCATCAGCTTCAAAGGGAGAGCTGCGAGAAATTTCCCAGAGAAAATTAAATTTGCTGCAGCATAAACTATGAGGAGAATGTCAGGGGTCATTTATGCTAAGCTTCTGTATGCAAGTGTACAGTATCTTATGTAATTAGACTGTTCTCTTCTTAAAGCACACCCACCCACACACCAATAAGTCCAGATATTTCATTTGATAGGGTAGTAGCCATCACAAGGCTTGTCCTAGTGATGGGACCACAATATTTACAATGGAATTTATTCAAAAGAAGATGTGTCCAATGCTGCCCATGAAGGTGTATCATGTAAAGAAATAAAGAGACAAGTCTTAAAATTAAATTTAATTATTCTCTGCCATGGTCCTGAAAAGAATCCAAGGTGAGGCTCTATGGACTGGAGTGGGCTTGTTTCTCAGTACCTCCCATTTCATTCTTGATATCAAGTAAAGCATTGGAGCTGAAAAATCTCCTTGAGAAGGGAGCAAATCTTTCTTCCCCAGAAAATGAGTTTTCTATTGCTGAGAGCAACCTCAGCCTACACCTCTGAGGTGGCCCTTAATATGGAAATTTCTTTCCTATACAGTAAAGTGCTGCCATCCTCCTAACTAGTGTTGCATCTGAGGATACAACTGTAATGACTGCCTACTCTTCCCCATAAGGCAAAAGCAGGCAACATTGCCCTTCTTGTATGGAGAGCTTCCTGTAGGTCTATTCCTGTGGTTGTCACATTGTCATGAGATTTAGATGCAGTCAAGCTTCAGGTGGTGGATCAGTGAGGTTGACCTTAGGCAGAGGAGACAAGGTGCTTTCAAGTTAGGCTTTCATTGTGAAAGGGATCTGTCTCCCTAATGAAATTTTATGGGGTCCAGATGATAATTGTAATCTGCTTGTAACCTTGTCTTTTTCTGTCCTTGCTACACAGGAAGGAAAGATGGAATGGCTTCACAATGCCTTTTGATTGGTAATACTGGGAGTCCTCTGTCTGGAAGCCTGCCCTCTGTTATACTCTCCACTGGCAGCTGTTGTGGTGGTGGTGGTAATGGGGTGGAGGCGCTGCTATCTTTCTCATTGCAGTTGCAGCAGAGCTCAGTTCAAGAGTGGAGGAGGAGAGAGAGCCTTCCCTTTGCCATCCAGCTTTGCAGCTCTTCATCTGACCTCTCCAGTCAGCACAGTGAAAGGACACAAGACCACTGCTTGCTTGCACTGTAGCAGAATTAGATGAACTGACTATATTCCCCCAAGAGCCATTTGACACTTACTACTACTGGTGGTGTTTCTATGCCATCAGTGCTCTTTAGTGTTGCTGTCAACCAATTTGCCTTTAAATGGCAAAGTGACTTCTCTAATTCTAATTATGGATGCAGATTTTCCAGAGTTTGCAACTATGTACTGACAAGCTACAATAATGTGATCATTATTCCATTTCTTGGGAGTAAGTCCCACCTATTTTAGTGGTATTTACCACTATACTGTAGAAATGTTTTCAGGAATGCATCCTTTGATTCTTGCCATTTTCTATGATAATCCAGAAAATGGCTATTTTGTTTAACAAGCAATTTTGTATCTTCAGGACTTTATGCTTAGAGCCTGTTAGATCTCACAGTTCTTCTCAGTGGGGCCTTCGACTTTACCATCTAAGTTGACTGGATTGTATAAAGAAAATGGTCTTCTGTAAAAATTACCTTCTCCTTCTTGCTGCTTTTCAGCTCATTCCCACTTCAGCAGGAATTAAACCAAGATATACAGAGAGATGTTCAGATACGTACTATGCAATGCATCTTATAGGAATTGCTGGTGTATTGACACATGTGCACATTTCACCTGGTGGATTTTCAAGATAATCCTCTGGTTGGCATTTCAGGACGTATAAGATCTGTTAGTTCCCTCTTCCAAGGAATGAGAGAGATGTCCATCTTCAAACAAAGAGGGTTCACCTCGGTCCTCCCCCCCCAAACTTCTGTGGCCATACCTGCATCTCTTATTACTGCAACATAAACAGAAGAAAGGTGGGGAGAAACTGTGGATCCAAAGGATCTTTGCTCTGGATGTACATGTAAATCAGTTAGTAATCTCTGCCAGCCCTGGAACATTTGTAGTTGAATCCTCCCAGACTGGTTTAAGTGAGAGGAGTCTCTCAATATACAATTTGATGGAAGTTCAGAGTGTGAAGGAAGGCCCATTAGAACATACCTCTCATGTGTGGAAATGATACCACACTTTTTCCTGTGAATTGTTTGAGAGAAGACAGCTTATATTTAAGGAGTATTCAATCCTTCCCAAGGATGCCCAATTTTCCAATGTTCTTGCTCATGTGTAGAGCTTACACACAAACAGGAACATATCTGCAAACTTTTTGTGCAGAAAACAACAGGGATGAAAGGGATTAGCAACTCCCCTCTCAATTTAGGACGCGTCTCGTACGAAACAACTGAATCCCCTTTAGAGGATGATCTCTGCCATCTTATAGAATATGGTTGCTGTATGAATATATCAAGACAAGTAGAATACTCCAGGGAGTTTAAGCATCAAAGAAAAAAAAATACATTATCAGCAATGTGCCCTCTAATTTTCCGCCCCGCTGGGCGGGGCTCTGCCTCTGTTCTGAGTGACTTCTCACCTGTGTATGCATGTGACTCTGCCCTCCCTGCGTGTGGGGTTCCATTGCAACCAGAACCAAAGGGGCTGCGCAGAGGAGGAGGAAAGCTGTCTGGTGAGAGGCCGAGTTGTGCACGCAGCCATGAGCCTTAGAGGAATTCTTGATTAGCAGTCTTTTCCCCCTTTTCTCCCTCTTTCTCTCCAATGTATCTTGCTATGCTGAAGTGGCCCGTATTGAACATGTTGTCCTAAAACAACTGTACAGCTATTTAGTGTAGAAAATCATGAAGTACAAATTGTTCAGATTTTTTTTTATGAAACTGTTGACATTCCTTTGGTACTTTGCTTCCTTTAAAGCTGAATAGTGTTATGTTAAATAAAGTATATTGAAACAGGCATTGTTGCTGCTTTCATCAATTCAATTGTGTATTTGGAACTTGAGGCTGTGATTACACCAGGCCTTTTGGTGCAGTATAAATAGGGTTGCCTGAGGTCAGAGGGAGGAATTATATGCCATTTGGTGCGATCCTTGCATCCAAATAGCATACCGATCTCAAGCAATCCTATTTAGTCCAGCTACCTCTCTGTGGAGGGACAGGGGAAGTGAAATTATCTTTTGCCTCTGCTAGAAAATTGTTGATGCCCTGAATCAGTAAGATTACATATTAAAAATATTATTTGCCTTTGTTTCAAGTGCTGATTGAAATCACAGCTGCATACAGTTTTTTGATTGGCATAACGCGCAAGGCAAAAAAAAATCTTAAAAAATTTAACCTGAGTGATTCAGTGCATAAGCATGGTCTAGCACTTTCATTTTAAAACATTTTATTAGTTTTTCAATCTATCTAGATTCAATTCATGCTTGTTAAACATCGTGTTAGATGGGTTGCTTATAATTATTTGGTTTTTGCGTCTTGGTGTCTTCTTAGTTGTACCTTCAAAATCTATACATTTTTAAACCATTCATGCATGGTTTTTCCAGTAGTGATGTATGAAATTAAGAGCTGGACCATAAAGAAAGCTGACTGCTGAATAATTGATGCCTTTGAACTGTGGTGGTGGAGAAGACTCTTGAGACTCCCCTGGACTGCAAGGAGAACAAACCTATCCATTCTGAAGGAAATCAACCCTGAGTGCTCACTGGAAGGACAGATTCTGAAGATTAGGCTCCAATACTTTGGCCATCTCATGAGAAGAGAAATCTGCCTGGAAAAGACCCTGATGTTAGGAAAGTGTGAAGGCAAGAGGAGCAGGGGATGACAGAGTACAAGATGATTGGACAGTGTCATCGAAGCTACCAACATGAATTTGACCCAACTCCAGGAGGCAGTGGAAGACAGGAGGGCCTGGTGTGCTCTGGTCCATGGGGTCACGAAGAGTTGGACACGACTTAACGACTAAACAACAACAACAACATTGGCTACTATCACGATATTGCTCTAATAGTATACAATGTTCTCAAAATCCTCTAATCACATACCTAATAAAAGTAATTCCGGTTCCAAATTTATATTATTTTGAGGTGATTTTACTGACGAACTTTGTATTTTATACCAGTAATAACTGAATAGGTTCCTAACACATAAAGCATTTTATACAGTTTTTTAATATGTTTAGCCATTTCTGTCTCCACATTTTCTATCATATCAATATCATATCTAATGTATGTTCATTAGGTACTATTTATTTTACCTCATCCTTATATCTAGCTTCAATTTACCTTAAGAACCACTGTGTTGTGCCTTTACCCTGATTAGAGATCCCTTATTTCAGTTTAATTCCCTTTTCTAATATATAGGATATGCCCCCTTACAATTCTAGAAGTTAGGTATATAGATGCTTTCAACGTTGAAGGCCACTTTAAATTTTTTTTATTTTTCATCTTTCTAAGTAACTCTCTTATTTGTCTTTTCCCGATTCTTGTTTCTATCTCTCTAAAAATTCTGCTGTGCCTTGTGCCACCTGAGAACATTTTATACATTTGATCTATATCCAATAGATATTCCAGGCTCTTTTTAATTCGATCTGCTGATTCTCTCCCATTATCTTCCCTTACAACACATAAAACTCTCCTTGGCTCCAGAGTTAGAATTAAATCTCCAGTTCCTCTTTTGACTGACATATATCATCCACCACCCTCTCATTTCCTTGTTCATTATTCCCTGTCTCCTGTTGACTATAGCTCTTCTTCAACCATGAATAATTTTGCCTCTTTGTTGTGGAATTTCACTATTTCTAAAATTGCTTGAATTGTAGATTTTGTTTCCTCCCAAAATTGTCCTTGTTGTGGCATTATGTCCCAGAGGTCAAATGATTGTATTCCAAGTGAAAGCTGTCCATTTCCATCAATACTTGCTTCCATAGGTCCACTTTAATGGATTGATCATGGATTAGGGTTGATGGATTAGGGTTAAGCTTGAATCCAGTCTCAGATGTAGAGTTTTCCCTGCCTAAAGGCTCAAGGTCCAGTCATGTTCAGAACCCAGGATACAGTTTAGAAGTTCCACTTTGGCTGGATTGGACTTTCTAGGGTTAATTTATCTGTAGTTCAGTTCCATCCTCAAAAAGAAAGGGAATTCCAACAGCCATAAAGTGTTCACGGTCATTGATTCTAGGCTTTTTGCCAGCACCTTATATAGCTGTTTCAAGTAACATAAATAAGTTTAGCTTCCCAGAGTTGTTGCCAATGATGTTTTCAAGAGAAAGATTCTTAAGTTTATAATGACAAGTACCAAACTTCCTTCCTTGAATTATAATTAAATGCCTAATTAATGTCCAATTTATTTTCCTTGTGTCTCCCTGCATCTCCTCCTCTCTCCAGATTCACTGCTGCTCAATCAGTGGTGGGGGATAGAAGACGCTATTTCTGCTGTAGAGATTGTCTCATCCAGGGATAGTAAAGCAAGGCAGTTAAAAATGTATCTCACCCAATTTTAATACAATGTTAATTACGCTGATTTATCACTTCTCCATTGGTGGCTGCTGATGACTTCCATGCAAGCTAGTTCAGCTGCTTGTTCCGTCTGCTAGTTGATTGGGGAGTTTCCCAGATCAAACGTGGGTAACCGCCATTTCCCCCATGATCAACAGGCTTCTCCCCCATTTTACCACCTCTTTGGGGTGGTTTTAACCCCCGGGGGATCCCAAACAGGTCGAATTCAGCCCAGGGGACAGAGCTCCATCCTCCTGCTGCTGTCTCATTGCAGTGTCAAGCCGGAAGCCAACTGACTCGGTCTAACACTTTCTTAAATTGTACCTCAAGCAA
Source organism: Pogona vitticeps (assembly GCF_051106095.1). NCBI lineage: Eukaryota > Metazoa > Chordata > Lepidosauria > Squamata > Agamidae > Pogona > Pogona vitticeps. The sequence goes on along the minus strand of NC_135786.1, from coordinate 131,180,595 downwards.
AACCACTCTTTTATTTGAAATACATTGATGACTTTTTTTCATCTCAACCCATGGAAAGGGAACCCTAAAAAAATTCCACTGAGATTTCAATAACTTTCATTTGAACCTCAACCTGGACCAATCCACACAACAGGTGCATTTTCTATACACCATTGTGAAAGTACAGCATGGACTCCTTAGCTCCACATTCTATCAAAATCCCACTAATCAATATGCTTACAGACAAACCCGCAATCTCAAGCAACAGTAAGTTGCAGAATACTGATACAGCGATGGGGACTATATCCTGCTACAAACCCAGGTGCCAGCTCTACTCCCACATTTACTCTGGCAACATGATTACAGGACCTAACAATGTCTCACACACTATCAAAGGCACTTTTACTTGTTTCTCTGATAATGTGATCTATGCTGTTTTTGCCAACAACGCCCCTCAGCACTATACATAGAAAAGATATCTATACAGAAGGATAGCATATATCAGACATCACGGATGGCAATACACAGGAATGTTTCATATCATTTCTATATCATTTCTATCTTCAGACAGCCAAGCTCTTCAGACACCCAGACAGACAAGCCAAAAAAAAAACCCCACCTCTCAGAGATGTCAGACCTACAAATAGGTAAAAAAGTCAAGTACCTCGGAATATATTTAACTGCCAGATGTTTAACTATAAAAGAAAATAATTATATAAAACTACTTAACCAAATAAAAATAGACCTAGAAAAATGGAAAAACCTACAACTATCACTATTAGGAAGAATTGCAACAACCAAAATGAACACCTTGCCAAATCTACTTTTTTTTGTTTCAAACAGCACCAGTGAAAATAGAGAAGAAATACTTTGATGATTTAAACAAGGTGATATTAAAATATATTTGGCAAGGGAAGAAAGCCAGAATCAAATTAAAAATGCTCCAAGAAACCAAGGAAAATGGAGGATTTGGTTTACTGGACTGGACCTTATATTACCAATCATCTGTTCTAACCTGGCTGAAAGAATGGATTAGCCTGAAAAACAAGACTTTTGTATTTAGAAGGACATGATCTACAGTTGGGTTGGCATGCCTTTTTATGGTATCAGAAAGCTAAAACTCATAGGTATTTCCAAAAACACTATATTAGAAACTCCCTGTATATAATATGGGAAAAGATAAAAATGAAAATGTACACAAAAATACCAGGATGGGTTTCACCCTTAGAAGCATTTGTTATCCCAATCTTCTGAATTTTGAAAAAATATGACCTATACAGATATCTTAGATATAGATCTTATAGACCAGGGATTAGATGCATCATGGTGCTCCATAATGCAAATACAATCAAGATATGAAAGGGACTTAAAATGTATCATTTTTAAAAAGAACAGACAACATTTGACCAAATAATGTTAACATCAGATGATAAATTAATTAGGAAAATATATAAATTTCTTTTAAACTGGAAAATGGAGGACGAACAGGTCAAAGAAATGATGGTTCAATGGGAAATTTTTTTTGGATACAATATTGACTTTGAAAAATGGCAAGGTCTAGAAACTATAAGATGACATGGCAACATCTTATAAAGAGAACTTATATAAAATGTTTTATAGATGGCATTTACCTTCCAACAGATTGGCTAAGATGTATTCTAATAGGTCAAGTAAATGCTGGAAATGTCATTTAAAAACTGGAATTTTTTATCACCTTTGGTGGACTTGTGATAAAGCAAAAAAAAATTGGAACAAAATACATATATGGCTTGTTAAAATAATCAAAAAGCATATAGATTTTAGGCCAGAGCTCTTTCTGTTAGGCATAATACCAGAAAGTGTTGATAAACAAAATGTATATTTAATACTGTATATTTTAACATCCGCAAGGATTATATTTGCACAGTACTGGAAAAATGAAGAAACACCTACAGATGAAGAAATAATTAAAAAGATATTGGACTGCACCGAAATGGATAGACTAACACTGAAAATCAAAGGAAAGGAAGATAAAAAATATTATCAAACATGCGGCTTTTTCTATCAATGGTTAGAAGCATGTTCTATAGATTAGGAGCTTAATGTGTATTGTCCTTTGCTAACAAATAATTATAAGCTGTACGCAGGTGGCACAATGTTAAATTAGCATGGATGGATTTTATAAATTATAATGATAATAAAATTAAAAAAGAAAATATTATGAATAAAACTTGGTGGCTGGAGGCAGAAAGAAACAGTCTATCAGACCCAGGAACAGTGAGGCTGGGTGCCTGAAGAAATATAGTAGCAATCCATAGCTGCCAACAGAGAGCTACAAAGTAACTCTCTTTCTAACGCAGAAAAGGAAAAAGTATTTTTAAATTGAGGCTTGACTGTCTGTCTCTGTAAAGTCAGCCAGCTTGTCCAAAGAAGCACAAATAAACATGCCTTCTAATCAAGGGAAAAGTTAGCAATGGAGGTAACAGATGTTCAAAGTTTACCTCACAAAGAGGAGAGCCCTCTTGAAATAACTGAGCAAGATGAGACTCAGGAGGAGGATGCCTCAAGAGGAGAAACTGGGTTAACCTCCCAAGAATTTGAAAGATGGAGGTTGCAACAAGAATTTAAATTAAAGGAGTTAGAAATAATAACTAGGGCTGAGGCTTCACAGTTAGAAATAAGAACTAGGGCTGAGGCTGAAGCCAAACAATTAGAAATGAGAGGAAAAGCTGAGGCAGAAGAAAGAGAAAGAGAAATGGCAATGGAACAAGAAAAGAGACAAATGGAGTATCAATTAGAACTGAAAAGATTAGAATTGGCATCTCTAAATAAGAATAACAACAATAATATTGAAAATGTAAAAACAGACCTTAAGAATTTCCCTCAATTTAGAAAGGGTGATTGTCCAAAAGCATTCCTTATTGCTTTTGAGTGGGTGTGCTGGGATTTGAACGTAAAAGTAGAAGAGAGAATGGTTATGCTGAGGTCCCAGATAGTGGAGAGTTAGCTGAGATTTATTTTCAAATGCCACTGGATCAAGCAAGAGACTATGAGGCATTCAGAAAATTGGTTTTCTCAAGGTTTGGGATCAATGCTGAGCACCTCAGATGGAAATTTAGAGCACTGACTAAAAAGCCTGAGGAATCATATTCTCAATTGGGAGCAAATCTGCTCAGATACTTGGAGAAATGGCTAGAACAGACAAATGCAGAATCGTTAGAAGATATGAAAAATATTATTGGGCTAGAACGATTCTATTCAGTTCTACCTGGAGAGCTGACGTATTTGGTCAGGGACCAAAAGCTCAAAACTGTACAGAAGGCAAGTGAAGCTGCTGATTATATATCAGAAATAAAGAGCCCAAAATTTTCTGAGGTAAAACTTGGCGGTAAAAGCTGGGATGAAAGAAAGAAAGAGTCCAGAGATTATCACAGAAACAATCAGGCTACTGGAGGCCATTTTAGAGGCAAGCCCTCAGAGCAGAATCAACAGAGGTATAAAGGCTTTGAAGGAAGACAAGTCCCCATATTTTGAACAAAGAGCCCCTACAACCTGCTATGGATGCAGAGAAAAGGGGCATTTCATTTCTCAATGTCAGATTTCAAAGAATAAAGAGGTTGGTCAACAGAAAGGAGGGAGAAATCTGCTCAAGAAAATGTACTGTGTACAACAACAGAGAAAGACCGCTGAGGCAGTTAGAAATGGTGCAGTAACTGAGAGAGCTGAGAGCCAGGAACAACGACTGCCTTTAGCAAACATTGTACATTGTTAGTTTATTGAGAGTAACCAGGAGCTGCTTCATTGTTCTGGTGAAAGCATTTACATAAATGATACTAAATATCTAGCTTTGAAAGACTCATGCTCTCAGGTGACTTGTGTTATCTTGATATAATCCCTTAAGGAGAATACATAATCATAATAGGGATTGGAACTGAATTAATTACTCTACCCATGGCTAAATTACAAATGAAATATCAAGGGTGGGATGGAGTGTGGAAGGTAGCCATCACAAATCAAATTCCTGCTCCTTGCTTGATTGGGCTGAATGTATCTGAGCATGTTAAGTGTGTTTTGGTAACTACTCGCTCCCAGAAAAAAAAGGAAACCCCTGAGGAAAAATGTGAGATCCCTGATGAAATTATAGGAGGAAATGAAGCCCATGAAACAGCTGAGGTATTTATGATATTTTATGATATTGGTAAACTGCCCCGAGTAGACACTGTCTAGGGGGGCAGGGTAGAAATCTAATAAATAAATAAATAAAAAGATTAAATTATAAGGAATCCTCATGAAAATGCTTTTAGCAAGGAACAAAGACAGGATTCCACTTTACAACAATGCTTTAAGTTAGCCAGAGAAGGAAAGCTAACCCCTGAAAACCCTGAAAGATTCTGTGTAGGAAAAGACCTGTTATATAGAGAGGTATTAATAAGTCCTAAGAGGGGAAGGGAAAGCATCCACAAACAACTAGTAATCCCTTTTAAATAAAAGGAAAAGATTATAGAAAATGGACATAAAAGCACCTTTCCTGCTCATTTGGGAATCACACACACAAAGCAGAGGATAGCTCAAAATTTTTACTGGCCTGGGATGGGGAAGCAAATAAAATCATACTGTCAAAGCTGTGACATATGTCAAAGGCAGGGTACTGGCAATGATAAAACTAAAGCTAAATTGTGCCCTTTACCAGTAATTTCAATCCCATTTCAACGCATGAGTTTAGGCATTGTGGGACCCTTACCTAAAGTAACTAGAAGGGGAAACCGATTCATTTTAACTATAATAGATTATGCCACCCGATACCCAGAAGCTGTTCCCTTGCGAAATATACAGAAACTGTGGCAGATACCTTATTGAATTACAGTGATGCCTCACAAGACGATGTTAATTCATTCCACGAAAATCGCTGTCTTGCAAAAACATCGTCTTGCAAAATGCGGTTCCCCACTGAAATGCACTGATATCTATTTAATGAGTTCCAGTGGGGAAATATCGTCATCTTGTGAAAATCGTCCATAGAAAACATTGTCTTGCGAAACGCGCTTCTCCATTGGAATGCACTGAAATCTATCTAATGCGTTCCAATGGGGGGGAACCGTCTTGCGAAGCATCGATTTAAAAAAAAAAAACACCATCTTGCGAAAAGCGGTTCCCCATTGGAATGCATTGAAATCTATTTAATGTGAAGCATAGACCCAAACATTGTCTTGCGAAAATCGTCCATAGGAAAAACCGTCTTGCGAAGCACAACAGCAATCACAAAAACCCATTGTCTTGCGGATTAATCGTCCTGCGAGGCAATCATCTAGTGAGGCACCACTGTATATGTGTCACATTGTGTTTTTTCAAAAGTTTCCCCACTGCCAATGCCTCAGTCCACAGGTGAAATGTGGGGCAGGAATCTCTCCCTAATTCTCAAGGAGGTGAAGAGGCCCCTCTCGCCAGTAGGGGGATAAGGCTGGTCCCTTATGTTTTCAGATTTTGTTCCAGTAAAAAATTGAAACTTCTATAATCTATATATGTATTTTCAGTTGAACCCAATGCCTTTGTATAATTGTGCCAGATATAAATAAATGAATAACCAGAAGACATTAAATTACATTTCTAAAAATCAATGCATCACATTCAAAATTGATTACATCTCAAGTTTCTTCAGATATGGTGCTGACAGCATGCATGGACATATGAGAAGCATTTGTCTCATACAACCAGCAATGTACAGCTGTGAATCAGTCAGTTGTTTTATTTGTATAGTTCTCTATTAACATTATATTCAAAGGTATTCACAAGTAGGACAAAAGATTAATAATATTTTCTTGCTGAAAAATATTAAATTTAATAACAATTACATTAAAATCCACAATAAAACAATGTAAGAAAAACAATTATAGCAATATCCCCACAATCCCATGACTTTGGTGTACATTCGCAGCAAGTTGTTTCAGGCAGGAAGGTGGAGGTATAAATGTGCCACGTGGTGTTTAGATAGAATAAGTAGTTTCATGGTAATAACATGTTGAGGGAAACAATCACAGACTAATAGCTGTTATCTGGTCACTCTAGCCACCATACAGTTATGAGTGATGACTGGTTTCCGTATCATCTCCATTCCATGTCATGAATGAAGACAGTTTCTTTTCTTTTAGGCAACCCTTTTATTATGGACATTATTCACTGATGCTGCAGTTGTACCTGTCACTCCTACTATCTTTGGACAACATTTTTTTACTCAAACAGACAATGTTCAGTGATAAAGGGTAAAAAGATAACATCATCTCACACCAGGATGGTTGGTCTTTGGGGTTAGGGTTCTGATTCTGAAATGTGTTGTGGGGGGATGCAGCACATCAACAATAGTACAAAAGACATTTTCCTCACCTTTTTAGGGTGATTGTTATCCTTAGAGAGTTCCAGATATATTTGGCTGGGAGAGGTTAGTCTGCTTTCTATATGGAGTTTCAGTTTTTATGTTACTGTTTACTGATAAAATTACTTTTCATTTTTCCCTATTATTTTTCTGTTGGTAAACTTTTTCATAATATTGATGTTTATTGTTTACCTTGCATGAATTAAACCTATGTACCTTTTAACTCTATAGACGTCTGCACAATATTTAGACAAAGCTCAGACACACAGCATGCCTAGCCTCATAGACACACACACACACACACACACACACACACACCTCTAATCACAGGTATATAGGGTGTCAAATAAAGTAAAATAACCACCATGACAGGTTTTGAAATTTGGTGACACAATGAGAAAAAAATTTAAAAATACTGTATTACGTGTTCTAAAATATCTCTTTTTTGCACTAAAAACAAATGCTAGCTACCTCAATATGAAATGGACATTTCCCTTCTTTTAATATCTAGTAATTTAGTAATATTTTAATTTTTACCATTTTTGTAAACACTTTTTAAAATAATAATAATAGCTCAAATGTGTATGAAAGTTATTAGTTAATTAGGGAAATAAACACTTAGTTCTTTATACAGTGGTGCCTCGCTTTACGATTGCCCTGCATTACGACAAAACCGCTTAATGACGATCTTTTTGCGATCGCAATTGCGATCGCAAAATGATGGTCTGGATGGGGGAATTTCGCTTTGCGATGATCGGTTCCCTGCTTCGGGAACCGATTCTTTGCAAAATGATGTTTTTCAAACAGCTGATCGGCGGTTTCAAAATGGCCGCCGGATGATTAAAATGGCTCCCCGCTGTGTTTAGGGACGGATTCCTCGCTATACAGGCAGCAAAAATGGCCACTGTATGGAGGATTTTCACTGGACGGTGAGTTTTTACCCCATTGGAACTCATTGAACGGGTTTCAATGCATTTCAATTGAGTTTTTATTTTCACTTTACGATGTTTTCGCTTAATGGCGATTTTCCTGGAACGGATTATCGTCGTTAAGCGAGGCACCACTGTATTTGTAATCAAGTATGAAACACAGTTCATTATATATGTTACTACTTTTTGTAAATGTTTGTTTTGTTTTTAGCAGCTGCTGTCTTATATGATGTCTATGTGTTTCTACCTTTCAAACAGCAGGGGAGTTTCTGAAGGGGAGGATACTTAATCGGTTTAAAACAAAAGGGTTTGATTGAAACTATACTCAACTAAGCAAATAAATTCAAACTGCAGATAAACCCTGCTCACTCAAAATATTAGCATATTGATGGACCCTTTTTTGCAGCTTAACTTCTACCCCAGTTAAACAGAAGAGATGAAGTTCATTCTGACTTTCTAAATAGGGGGAAAAACCAATTTAGGCTTATCTCAGCCTAAGCCAATTAAACACAGCACAACTTTTTTGCAACATGGATCAGATGGGTTGCACTAGTACAGATTATACATCTGTTTATTGTTATTGACATTATCAAAGCTTGTGCTTTATTTCAAGTCCTACACCCTACTAATAATGTGTTATGTAGGAGCATTGGCTAGTGAGATTATGCTGCAGCATTCATTGGAAATGGAGTTTAAGGTACTGTACCAAAAGGGTACATCAATATGCCTGCGTTTTAATTGAGACAATCAACATGTCATCTACATTTCTTTCATTTTGGTTTATAGAGATGTGTATCTGTACTGGTTGGAAGCTTTTGTGTTTAATGGTCCTAGCCAAAGCCAAAGCCTTGTTTCTTTACAACAGAGCTAATTTTTACACATGCTTAGGACAGAATATGAAGTACAAGAGCGGTGCTTCTATGTGCCCATGTATGGAGGGGGGGAATCTGCCACCTAAATTTCTGTACCTTTTGGATTACCATAAATTTTGCACTAAATTGGTTGAGACATACACACTTTGGGGATTACGCATTACATTTGGACTGCATATGAAACCTAACATACAGTTTTGCATATTTATAAATGGGAAAATCAAGTACTACTTGTGTATACTTTGCCTGTCTTCTAATGGGAAACAGAGAGTGAGAAAGCCAAACAGTGAGTGCGGTTCAGAATATTAGCCACTGATGACAGGCAATAAAACATAGGTGGCAGCACAAGATCTGAAGCTTGTTACAGTGCAATGAAAGGGAATTTTGATGTTGGGGGTTTAAGTATGATCCTACAAGGCTGAGAGTGACTGATCCAAACTCATGATAAATTTGAACCTCAGTCTCCCAATTCACATACAAACATTCTACCAATCACACTGGCTATCTAGTTATGGTTGTGTCATGGTTTTGGATGGTATTGCATAATCCTCCAATCTGCTGCAAAATTGTGGAACTGGTTTTAAGTGAAGAGCACAATATTGGGTTCAGAGTAATCAGTAGAACCCTGTACTAGGATGTAAGCAAGCATTGATGCAAACTGCATTTGGGAATACTGGCCAAAATCTTGTTGATTACTATAGTAAATTACACTATAGTAAATCCATTCTCAAAAGCCCTGCTCAACTCCTGTAAACTCAAGCATCAATCCATCTCATATTTGGTCTTCCTCTTTTCCTGCTGTCTTCAACTTTTCCAAGCATTATTGTCTTTTCCAGATAACTTTGCCTTCTCATAATGTATCTAAAGTATGATACAGCCTCAGTTTTGCCTTCAGACAAACTTCAGGTTTCATTTGCTCTAAGACCCTGTTGGGACCAGCCCCACTCCCCTTGCTGATGGGAGTGGGCTTTCCACCTCCCCAGGAGTAAAGGCAAGATTCCAGTCCCACAGTTTGCCTGTGGACTGGGGTACTGTAGGCAGTGATGTGGACAACACCTTAAAGGATACAAGCGGACATGGAAGACTGGATTTAAGGAGGAGAGCAAGAAGGGAGGACTGTTGAGTAGATGCCTTTGACTGGGAGGCATTCAAGGCTCAGATTGGTACCAGCACTACTGAAGCACCCACTGGTTGGTTGGGAGATGATCCATCGCTGGGACCCTGACACTGGGCATTAGGAGGAGTTCTTCGTGCCGATGGAGGAAGCAGCCTGAGTCCACCAGGATAAGGCGAGGTGGCAAGAGGCAAAGCAGCTGGAGAAGCAAAGAAGAGTGCAATGCCAGCAGAGGAAGCAGCAGGGACAAGTGGCCCTGCAGGAAAGTTCCATGGGCAGTATTCCCAGCACTGGCCAAGCGGTCCTCCTCCTGCATCATGTTACATGGGTGAGCCCAGCCATGTCTGTATAGACTTTGGCAGTGCCTCTAAGGAGATGTACTGCATATATGAAGCAGCTTCTGCTAGTGGTGACTACAGAGGAGTAGTTGGGAAAGATGCCCAGGCTACTCTATTCCAAGGACAATTAAGCGTTACAGCACTCCATACTTAACACACCTGAGAGGTGTCCTCAAACTGGCAGAAGAGGTAGGGCTCTGCTCCTTCAAGTAAAACTATTGTGGACTGGTCCTGTTGACATAAACTGTTTGAGAGTGCAGTTAACTCTGTGGAGTCCATAGAACTGTTTAAGTTTTGTTGTTGAGCCATGTTGGCGTCGTTACAGTTGCTTTGCTCTAATAAAAGAGCTTGTTCCTGCAAACACTTCCTGCATCTTCAAAGGTAGATCAATACATTAGTATGTATAATTTGTGTGCTGAATAAGAGCAACTTAGGGTTTCTACCACTCATTTATCAGTATTCTGGCCTTTGATATACTGCTGTTCTGAATGAGAGGAAAAGTACGGTAGTGTCACCATTAGAACTGCCCAGGCCAAACAAATTAGTTACGAGCCACTTTTTTTTTGTTTTTATTTACTTCTTCCCTACCTGCCCCTTTTCCTTTCTACATTGTTCCCATATTCACATCAAATTCCTGAGGGTAGGACTATGCTATCACAGAGTATTAATGGACGAGGATGGCCAGCAGATGTTCTCTTTACAGAAGATAAGGGCAAGAAAATAGTTGGAGCTCTCTCTGAAAGGTTTTAGGAAGACAGCTGCTATCAGAAGGTAACACATCATTCTCCTCTCAAGCCAATGATCTAATTATCTATTTACCTACAATAAAAATAAACTTGACAAGTTTGAAATGTGGTGCTAGAGTAGAGCTTTGTGGATACCCTGAATTGCCAGAAAGACACACATATGAGGCCTTGATAAAATCAAGCCTGAAATATCTCTGGAGATAAAAATGATGAGGCTTAGGCTGTCCTGCTTTGGGCACATCATGAGAAGACAGGATTCTCTCGAAAACAGAATGCTGGGAAAGATGGGAGGCAGCAGGAAAAGAGGAAGACCAAATATGAGATGCACTGACTCCCTAAAGGAAGCCTCAGGCTTGAGCAGGGCTGTTGAAGACAGGGCATTTTGGAAATCACTTTCTAAAGGCTCACCATAAGTTGGAAGCAACTTGGTGTCACATAACAATAACAATGTTTCCTCCAGCAGCCAGATGTGTCTCTTCCTGAAATCCAATCACGCTCCCAAAGTAGATACACTTACCAACACCTGGGCATTACTTTTTCATATAAGCAAGAAACTGGAAAAAAAATTCCAGTAATGGTGGAATATATATTCGATCTATAAATACACCCTGCTATTTGTTGTCTGCAACAGGAAGTGTGATGTAAAGCACTGAGTACATCTTGGCCATCATGTACACATTTTGTACTGAGAAGATAGGTGATCTGAGAGAGGGGTCAGGAAGGCCATACATGTACATATATAAAATCCCTCACTCAACAGGAGTGGAGGCCCTATATATAAAAGTTTGCTTTTTAATTATTTATATATATTAATTATTAAAAAGTAAACTATCTTCCAAACAATCCTCAAACCTAGCATTTAAGGTACTGTAGGAACTCCCGCACACACACAAATCCATGGCATCAGAATCTGCTGATTGACTTATCTGCTGCCTGAAAACACTAAATATTTATGTGTATTTCCAGGATGTATTTACCAGAACTGGCCACTAGAGAAATCCAGAGACCATGCAAAATACATATAACATTTGCTATATCTGTGTTTTTCGGCGTCTGGCTTGGAATCAATGCACCATGGATGCTGTGGTCCTACTGTAATGTGCTCATTGTTCATAGATTTGCAGAATCTTTATTGTTTTATTTTGTGTTGGAAGCCGCCTAGAGTGGGCCGGTGGCCCAGATAGGCAGGATACAAATCAAATCAAATCAAATCAAATCAAATCAATCAATCAATCAATATAAACAATAGGATTAAGGTCTCTTCCTGGACTTTGCTTATTTTATACCAGTTTTATTGTGAAAAAGTGCATGCTATCTCAGATTGGGTAACTTGGCTTAACTGAATTAGTTTACCAAAAATATATACACTGCATGAATATGCAGCCTCATGCTACATAACTAAACTCTATTTTATGCTGAATAACCTTTGTAATCATTGTATCTTAAATAGAAAACTAGATAATTCTTCCTCCAAAGCTTTTCATTAAAATAAATCTGATTTAATTTTTAAAAATTCTTTTAATTTTTTAATCATCCGTTTTAATTCACACTGAAATACATTTTTCATGCCATTTCTTTCTCCTGGGCCAAATTTTGTGAGTGAATTCATTCAGGAGAAGGCAGCAGCCTAATCCCCTGCCAACTGACCCAGAATATATTACAGTATGTAATATCCTGCACATTAACCTTTTACTGCTTGTTTGTTCTTTACATGGACAACTGGCAAAGCACTTGCCCTACTTTGATTTTTGGGATGTATCTACTAAATACACTAAAGTAAGACTGTATAAGGGAATATACTGTGGTTCACTGGTAAAGAATATGCTCTGTACACCATATGTCTCAGGTTACGTATTAGGCTTCACCAGGTGCAGTTGAGGTGCTAAGCCCTGGACATCCACTGCCATGCAGTTTAGATTACCCCAAACTTCATGTACCACCAATCCCAACTCTGTGTAACACAATATAACACAGCTACTTTTGTTCAAAATCGCAGTGTATTTGTAAAATCTGCAATCCTATGCATGCATATTTCTGAACTAATGTGCTGTAAACATTTATTTACTAAAGAATATAAAACTTTGCAGATAAAAATGGAAGCCAGTGTAAGACAGGTGCTGCTTTGTTAGTTAATGCCAAGTACAGTAAGATGAAAAGTCTTCAGCAATGGAAAATACTTTTGCTCAGCCCTAAAGCTTGTGAGTAAGACGTGGCATTTTGGATTTGTGGGTTTCCTACATGCATCTGGTGGCCACTGTGGAGAAAAATACTGGGCAAGATAAGCTTTTGGTTTGACCCAGCGTGGTTCTTATGTTATCTTCAATAGCTGAATTCAGAAAGATTACCTAAGATCTTGCAAACACGTTTTCAAAAGAATAGTTAACCTTGTTGTTGGAAAGGCTGCTGAGAAATTGGAAGCTCACCTCACTCAAGTGAAATAATTGTTATTCTGGGGAAAAATGATAAGACTAAGTGAAACAACTTTGTGGCGCACATTTACAACGGGAGATGTAACTAAGTATAATGTAAAGATTGTAAGAGAAGAGGCAAAATAACATGGAGGTTCATAGTGAATTCTATGAGGTGAAATTGTTAATTTAAGGCACACCAAGCTGTGAGCTGGAGGCAGTCAGTCCATGGCAAAAGTCAACTCTGACACCTTCCTCAACCACTTAAGCACAGGCGGGGGGGGGCATATGGTTCACTATGATCAGCAGTTAACTGCTGAAGCTCCTGGCTCCTAGATAAAGATTTTTAAAAATATTCCCTTGAAAAACCATCATATTGTGAGTGAGTAATGTGCTCTGAAAGAAAAAAGAACGCAGCTTCCTGATAAGGACGAATTAAGGGGTGGTGATTTATAGATAGCTAGTTTCTTTTATGAGAGTTTTTGCCGGGGCAGAGGATCACTGTCTCAGCAGCTGAAAAGGGAAGGAAGAAGCATCCATCTCTTATCTGACTTATAAGAACTGGCTGGGAAATTTGTTTAGATTGGTTAGGTTAACAAAGTTTAAAACTTATAAAAGCACTTGAAAGTTTTGGAAATGGCTCAGACTGAGGCTGTGATAAGGAGGGCAGAAATGAATCTTTTGAATCATTGTTGTTTGAGCAACAGAAAATTCTACTTCTTGCTTTTGAAAAGCGAATTTAAGAAAAATAAAGCAACAACTCTCAGGTACAAGATTATTAGAAAGAAAGCTGCCTAAAAAGAAAATATATACACATATGTATAAGAACGAAGGATCTGTGTGAGGTCTTCCCTGATGGATGGGTGTAAGAAGGTCCTTCTCCAGCGGGGGGGCACTTGTAGTGAAGGCGGGAAACAGACACGGAGGCTCATCACGGGGTTCATTATTAAACACTTTATTGTAAACAGCTTCCAACTCTAAAGGATCAAACGGATCTTGCAACAACCGATCATTCAACAAATGGTACTTCTTAGGACGAACAGTAGGAACCGCGGTTTGTTCGCCTAGAAGGGAGCTGGCCCAAACTTCTCCCTGTCTGTCATCTGACGCAAGGGCGCGCTCCTCAGTGCACACACCGTGCCGCAGCAAGGGTGGCGGGCCCAATCTCCCTCTAAAGGTCTCTTCTGATATTCTGGCCCGGGCCGGATCACACGTCTCCCTCCCCCAGGATAGTTCAGGGGGAAAACTGAAACCTTCCATTCCAGGGGCTCAATACCTCTGCCTTTGGCTCCCAGGAATGGTGGATCCGGCAGTAGTCCCCCTCCGGTCATCAGATTAGGGAACCCCGATGTTGCTCCAGACGCTTGACTTTGGTCGAGAATGGGCTCAGTCTGGACCCCTCTGTGTCTTGGTCTGTCCGCGTTTAAGTCTGTCCAAGTTCTAAAGTCCCGCGCGCCTCCTCCGTCTTTTATCTCCTCCCACATAATTAGATCCACCTCCTCCCCTCCTTCTTCCACAAGACACACCTCTTCAGCCCTCTCAGACACCACCTCCGTTTGGTCCAGTTCTATCAGCACCCCTTCCACACATCCGCCTTCCTCTACATCTTCCTTTTTAACGGAGGACGGCACACTCTCTTGATCACCTTCACACGCCCCCCCTTCCGAGTGGGCCGTCCTCGACTCCAGTTCGGGCTCCCCTCTGTCCTGTCGAGAGAAATAGTCCGCATTAGAATGGGCTGTCCCCTTTTTATACTGCACTTGAAAAGAATAGGGTTGTAAGCTTAGATACCACCTGGTAAGTCTAGGGTTGGTATCTTTCATTCAGTTCAGCCACTGTAAAGGGGCATGGTCCGTCACTAAAATGAAGGGAGCTCCTAACAAGTAGTATCTTAAGGCTTGAATGGCCCATTTGACTGCCAGCGCCTCTTTTTCTATGGTGGCATACTTCCTCTCCCGGTCACTCAATTTTTTACTCAGATACATTATGGGGTACTCTATCTCTTCCTTCTTCTGAGATAGTACCGCACCTAGGCCTCTGTCCGAAGCATCCGTTTGCAATATAAAGGGAAGAGAAAAATCGGGAGCGAAGCGACTAGGCAAAGATGACAATACCCCTTTTAACTCCTCAAAGGCTTTCTGTTCCGGTGGTCCCCAATCTATTCGACTCTTCTTCCTTTTGCGGGTTAAGTCTGTGAGAGGGGCAGCTACTTCTGCAAAATGTGGCACAAATTGCCTATAATAACCAGCCAGTCCTAGGAATTGTTGGACTTCTTTCTTATCCCGCGGAACTGTCCATGACACTACTTTGTCTACTTTGTCAGACTGGTTGAATCTTTCCTCCTTCTATTCGGAACCCCAAAAACTTAACCCCCTTCCTGGCTACTTTGCACTTGGAAGGATTAACTTTTAGCCCGGCTTTCTCGATTTCCCTCAAGACTCTCCTAAGGTGGTCAATGTGTTCCTCCCAAGTTTTGCTGTATATCAAAATATCGTCAATGTAAGCGCCCGCGAAATCTTTTACCGGTTCCAACACACGGTCCATAAGCCTCTGGAAAGTCGCAGCTGCTCCATGTAGCCCAAAGGGCATTTTTTTAAAATGGAACAGCCCCTTGGGGGTGACAAAGGCGGTTTTCTCCTGGTCTTCCTTCCTTACTGGAATTTGCCAGTAACCTTTAGTGAGGTCCAGCGAGGTCAGGTAAACGCCCCCCCCCAGCCTCTCCAAGAGGTCATCCACTTTTGGCATTGGGTAGGCATCAAATTTAGAAATTTCGTTAAGGCGTCTGAAATCAATACATACCCTAACTTGCCCATCTGGCTTAGGAACTAGTACTGGGTAGCTTCGCCAAGGGCTGCGGGATGGTTCTATGATGCCTAATTTTTCCATCTCTGCTACCTCAGCATTGATAGTATCTCTCAAATGATAGGGCCAGGTCCTATCCCCCATTCTAGCAACCATCCCCGGGGGTGTATGAATTTCATGCTGAATGAGATTTGTCTCTCCTGGTATGCCCGAAAATACCGCTTCGAATTCTTTTTCCAACCTCCTCACATCTAGTTGCTGGGCCTCTTCCAAAATCTCATCAACCTCTAACCTTAGGTCTTTACTTAGACACACACTTACTTCGGGACCAAATTCTTCTCCTACTTCCCCCCACAGGGCTTCTCTTTCCTTCCATTCCTTCAACAAATTGACGTGAAAAATCCCATTCTTTTTGGTCTTATCCGGCATGTATATTTCATAATCCACTGCTCCTACCTTCCTAACCACTTCGTAGGGACCTTGCCACGTGGCAAATAATTTAGCCTGTTCGGAATGCATCAATAGCAAGACTTTCTGGCCTGGGTGAAATTCTCTGACTTTTACCCTTTGGTCATACCTTCTTTTTTGTCCCTCTTGGGCGTTTCCCAAATGATCTTTTGCAATACTTAGGACAGTTCTCAAATGGTCCCTCATTTCCATCACATGCTGCACCGTGATCTGAGCATCATCTTGGCCCTCTTCCCATTTTTCCCTCATCAAATCCAGTATGCCTCTGGGATTCCATCCGTACATTAATTCGAAGGGAGAGAAGCCCGTAGATGCTTGTGGTACCTCCCTAATGGCGAACATTAAGGGTGCCACTAATACATGCCACCTTCTAGGTTTTTCCATAACCAGCTTCCTTAACATGCCTTTTAGTGTTTTATTAAAACGCTCCACTAAGCCATTGGTTTGTGGATGATAGACCGCGGTGTGAATAGGTTTGACTTCTAGTAAGCGCCACATCTCTTTCAGCGTAATACTCATAAAGTTGGTCCCTTGATCTGTTATGACTTCTTTAGGGAAGCCTAGTCTTGTAAATACCTGCATTAACTCTCGCGCGATTACCTTAGCCGTGGTGGACCTTAAGGGGATTGCCTCCGGGTATCGGGTGGCATAATCCACCAACACTAGAATGTGTGTATGACCTCCTGCTGATTTAACCAGAGGTCCTACTATGTCAAGGCCAATTCTTTGAAAAGGGTGATCCATGAGGGGCATTGGCATTAATTCAGCCCCCTTTGCTGGGCGCTTTTGCGTTTTTTGACATTGGGGACAGGTGACACAGTACTCTCTAACTTCCTTGTCCATCTCTGGCCACCAAAACCTTTGCTTAATTCGTGCTTTCATTTTTCCTCTGCCAAATGCCCAGCTAGGGGCACGTCATGGGCCAGTTCCATTACCTTACTTCGCCATTTCAGGGGTACCACCAGCTTCTTCCCCCCGTCTCCCTCCACCCTATACAACAATCCCCTATCCAACTCCCATCCCGTTTGCCCCTTCACCACAGTTCCCACCGGTTGAGCCGCTAGCAATGGTTCTTGAAGCGATGCATCGTCCTGCTGCATCAATTGCATCTGTTCCCGCGAGGCGCGCTGCAAAAAATCGGACTCGTCTTCAACTTTCAACATTTCTCCCTGTAATCCCTCCTTGATCTTCCCCACATCTCTAGATCCGACCCAATCTCTTCCCAGCAGCATCTCCCTCGACAACCCCGGCACCACACCTATATTCATCCTTCGTTCTTCTGCCCCTACCCTCACAGTGGCCCATAATGTCTGATATTTCTTTACATCCCCATGTATGCAGCGAACAGTCAATCCCTCTTCTTTTTTCTGTCCCGAAAGGTCCCGTACTAACGTCTTGGCACACCCTGTGTCTATCAAAGCCTTTTTCTTTTCTCCATTCACCCAGGCTTCTACCTCCCACCTCTCCGATGAATCCATTTTGGGGGGGGAAGGTCTGTCATACAGCCCCACCCACGAACAGTCGGCCCCCGGGCAATTCCTCCTCACGTGGCCCGGGACCCCACAGGCGAAGCAGACAGGGCGCCCCTCTTTGTTCTCGCGTACCCCTGCTCCGGGAGTGTAAATAGGGCGCCCGTCCTTGCCCTCTCTCCAGCCCGTCCCAGGAGCATAAATCCGCTGATCCACAGTTACCGGGCGCACAGGTTTAGATCCAAAGGGTTCGAACATCTTCCCTTTGAATTTCTGCGTTCCGCTTGGCTCTACTGCTGACCGCGCACTTGAATTAGAAAACGAAAGCGAAGCCTCTCCACCGCGTGGTTTGCCTTTCTCCGCCCAGGGGGTGTTGCCTTCTTTCGCAGCCTCCTCCGTCATACTATAATCCTCCAATAAGGAAATTGCTTTCTCCAGCGTCTTCGGGTTGTTTCGTTGAATCCAGTTTTTCGCGCCAGCTCCTAACGTCTGTACTAGCTGCTCCATAACAATCAAATCCACTACCCGCTCGCCGTCTTCACCATTAGGTTTTAACCATCTCAACGCGTTTGCCCTCATCCGTTGCGCCACTGTGCGGGGGTGGGAACCCGGCTTCCATTTTAGATCTCTCAGTCTTTTCCGATACGTTTCTTCGGTCAAATTCAGTGTTCGAAGTATAGCCCTCTTTACTGCCTCATATTGGGAGGCCTCCTGTGTGCTCAAAGTATCCACTTACCTCCTGCAACAGCCCCGTAAGGCATGGAATCAAAATAAGGGTCCATTGTTCCCTCGGCCACCCAGCTGCTACAGCCACTCGCTCAAAGGTATGCAAATAGGCCTCAGGATCGTCAGAGCTTGTCATTTTTTGCATTCGAATGGGGGCAGGCCCTGCTATCAAGCCCCCCCTTACTGCTGCCGCCGGTCTCTCCGTTCTCTCCTCCTCTGGCCCTTGCCGCCTTATCTGTCTCGCGATCAGCGTTTGTTGTTCAACCAGATTTTCTATTAACTTCGCCTGCCGGTCCATAGTCTCTTTTAGTCCCAGCCATTCTTCCTTTCCCGCCTTCGGTACCGCCCCCCGCCCCACGTTGGGCGCCAGTGTAAGAAGGTCCTTCTCCAGCGGGGGGGCACTTGTAGTGAAGGCGGGAAACAGACACGGAGGCTCATCACGGGGTTCATTATTAAACACTTTATTGTAAACAGCTTCCAACTCTAAAGGATCAAACGGATCTTGCAACAACCGATCATTCAACAAATGGTACTTCTTAGGACGAACAGTAGGAACCGCGGTTTGTTCGCCTAGAAGGGAGCTGGCCCAAACTTCTCCCTGTCTGTCATCTGACGCAAGGGTGCGCTCCTCAGTGCACACACTGTGCCGCAGCAAGGGTGGCGGGCCCAATTTCCCTCTAAAGGTCTCTTCTGATATTCTGGCCCGGGCCGGATCACACGTCTCCCTCCCCCAGGATAGTTCAGGGGGAAAACTGAAACCTTCCATTCCAGGGGCTCAATACCTCTGCCTTTGGCTCCCAGGAATGGTGGATCCGGCAGTAGTCCCCCTCCGGTCATCAGATTAGGGAACCCCGATGTTGCTCCAGACGCTTGACTTTGGTCGAGAATGGGCTCAGTCTGGACCCCTCTGTGTCTTGGTCTGTCCGCGTTTAAGTCTGTCCAAGTTCTAAAGTCCCGCGCGCCTCCTCCGTCTTTTATCTCCTCCCACATAATTAGATCCACCTCCTCCCCTCCTTCTTCCACAAGACACACCTCTTCAGCCCTCTCAGACACCACCTCCGTTTGGTCCAGTTCTATCAGCACCCCTTCCACACATCCGCCTTCCTCTACATCTTCCTTTTTAACGGAGGACGGCACACTCTCTTGATCACCTTCACAATGGGTTTGCCACATTTTGATGCCTAGACACTGATCAATGTGAAACAAGAAGCCTAAATGGAGGGTAAAAGACCCCATCTGTCAGATAGAAGTTTATCTAGACTTCAAAGAGTAGAGTTCTCTGAGGAACAAAGTGCTAATAATACAGATGAGACTCAAGAGATTTAGACTGAGAGAAGATACCTTACCACCTAAAGGGGACGACAGAGGATGAAATGTTTGGACAGTGTCATTGAAGCTACCAACATGAGTTTGACCAAACTCCAGGAGGCAGTGGAAGACAGGAGGGCCTGGCGTGCTCTGGTCTATGGGGTCATGAAGAGTCAGACACAACTTAACCACTAAACAACAAAAAGTACTGGCAAAATTGTTTTCCTATGTAAATATATATATGGTAAGGTGCCTAAAGACTGGGAAACACGTATAATTGTAACAATTTATAAGAAAGGGAATAAAATTGGTCCAACTAATTACAAGCCTATAAGGTTATTGGATGCAATCTCTAAATTATATGTATGACATCTCTTAATTAAACTGGAAGTTTGGGTAAAATCTAACAATATTAATGTGAAACAACAAGTAGGTTTTAGGAAAGGCAGGAGTATTATTATTATACAATTATTATATGTTCTATTATTGTATGTTATATCATCTCATAAACAAATATGCTAAGGAGACATCTGTATGCCATTTTTTTAGATCTTACAGCAGCATATAAATAAAATAAATCAAGAAAGATTGTAGGTATAGTTTTAGAACTCCGATATCGATACGAGATTATTTACTCTTATTAGAATTTTGTATGTTGATATGTGTATGACACAGAGAGTTGGCCAGCTGACAAATCCAATTCCAATTTCTAAGGGTGTACAGCAGTGCTATTTATACATTGGTTCGAAAAGATGAGTAAAGCAAAGTAAGAGCAAATAACAGCAGTATTAGGATGGGAAAGAATATCTTGGTTTAATCTGATCCAATTAGAGGAATGGACTAAAGAGTAAAAAAGAAATGGTAAATATAGGTATCTTACAAGATTTGAAGAAATGATACAAGAAACATGTAGATTAAAACTAGATAATGAAAGAGATAACAAGTAGGATGTACAAGGTATTAATAGAAGCAGAAAATCAATAGGATGTTCTTAAAGGATTATGGGAATATGATTTGGGAGAAGAAATAAATATCAAGGTGTGAAGAATACATGAAATAAAAGAATATTTTAACCGTATGCGGATCAGGATAAAGGAAAACTTTTAGAAATTAGTCTGGACATAGTATTTAACTCTGGTGAAATTAAATCATATAAATACTAAATATTCTAATTTATGTTGGGGAGTATATCAGGAAGCAGGCTGCGGATATGTGGTGGGAATTTAAGAATACATCGAAATTTTTGAGGTGAGTCTTCAAGGAAATAAATTAAATAATTCAGTTACATATAAAGGTTTCCCTTAAAAGAGCTCTTTTTTCAATATCTGATAAGAAGCAACGGAGCTGGACAACAACAGAATTGATTTCAAATTTATTAATAGTGGCAAGGTTAACGGTAGGAAGCAATTGGAAAGTTAAGCATGATTTTCAATTAGATGAATGGTATAAAGAAGTTTGGAATATAGCTATACATTTAGTTCATATGTAACATGAAAATTAAAAAGGGATTGTTACATAAGAATGTCTTTATTGATGCACTGAGAGAATTTATTGAGTTTGTGTTAATTAAAGGGAAGGGCTCTGTACCTCCTCAAGAATCAATGCAATTTTGGAAGGGGAATGGGGCTTCGCTATGAAATTAAACATGGCTATATCTTCAGATGGTTCTAGTGGTGGTGGGGAGATGTTTTTGTATTATTATGTTGTTACTGTGTTTTTGTGTTATTAAGGTTTTCTTGGTTAGTTGTGTCTCATTTTATTTTTCTAATGGTTGTTATAAATAAAAATGTAAAAACTTTCAAACACCAGCCTGCAAGAAGGTTGTGTGCCATCTTTCACCTGGGCACTACTCAAGGTGGGATGAGCCCTTTGTGCAGACTGCTTCAGTGGCAGCCCAGAACTCAGAGTCCTGGGAAGCAGGAATGGTGAAAAACATCTAGGAAGGGGCTGTATAAAAGGAGAAGAAGCAGCTGCTGAGGGAAAACAGTGTGAAGAAAAAGAGAAGGGGGAGGAAATTTCGGCTGATGCTGAAAAGAGAGAATTTTACAGGTTGCAACAACTTGAAGGTGGCCTCCAGGATAAAGAAGAGTGCAAAAAGGAATAAGAATATTGAGACAATAGAGTGATTAGTACAGCAGAGTTTTTAGCGAGTAGTGAGAGTGATTAGTACAGCAGAGTTTTTAATTTCTGGTTAAAACTTCTCTAGCAGTGAATTAGAAGTGCAGGGATCCATGGAGCAGAATACCTTCAAATTCATCAGAGTAGTCCACCCCTGGTACTAACATTTTCAATAACTCACTCTGACGCATTAGTAAGAAAAACAATAAAAAATTTTTTCTTTACTTACAGTTGTGCACAGACCAAACAGCAAACTGATAAACATGGCTGACTTCCAACAATAGACTAAAGAGAGGGAGAAACCTCTTAAGAGAGAGGTGGGGTTCTCGTTTAAATCAAAGGCAGGAGGGAACTGTTGGTTAGTGCTGGACACACTGACAGTCACCCCAGTCCAAAAAATATCCCTCCTAGTCAAACCTGCTAGAGGCAGCATGCCAGGTTGTAAAAAAACTTCAACAAATAGAACCACCCAGGACACTTGAACTGGATTAGCAGGTGGTGAAACTTAACTGCTCTGTCCTAGGAGAACAAGACTTGTCAGAAAAGTGATGATCTGGAAGAATCTAAGACAGTGAAAGTAGCTAACGTACTGTGTATAGTTCTTGAATAAAGTTCTGAGTTTACTGCACATTGTTCTTCTCATGGCAACAAACCTCATGGGCCTTGCTGCTGCCCCCTTGACCATGGAGGGCTTGCTTTTGTTGTTATGTGCTGTCACATCAGAACTTATAGTGACCCTAATAGGGTTTTCAAGATAAGTGAAGTATTCAAGGAGTGTTTTTACCAATCATATCCTTCCCCCAGTGAGTTTCCATGTCAGAGCTAGGGAACTGAACCCAAGTATCCTCAGTCCTAGTCAAGGACGGAGTTACACTCCCTCTAAAAACAAATTCGTGCAGCTTGGTGGTGCTCCTGGGTTAATCTTTGAGCCTGAATGCCCAGTTTTCAGTGGTGGCCAGGAGTACACAATTAAAACTGATGCACTCCTGGTAACCACTGCGACCACTCATGGAGAGGTCTGAATCTGGCTTTATGACAAATGTCTTAGTTAAATCCCGGCTGGATTACTGCAACGTGCTGTATGTGGGGCTGTCTATGGGAAGTGTCAGGAAACTTCAGCTAATTCAAAACACAGCAGCCAGATTACTGACTGAGACTGGTTACAGGGATCACATAACCTTTGTTAAAGTGGCTCTACTGGCTGTCGATTGATTTCTGGGCACAACATTTGATGGGGAAAGAGGAGAGGGCCTTCTCCCAGACTTTGGAACTCCCTCCCAAAGGAAGCCAGATTGGCCCCATTTTTACTGACTTTTCTTTCTTTGCTATAAGGAGGCTCTTTGGGCAAGCTTTCCCTCAGTGACTGGCTACCTGAGTGGAATTTTTAAATGGATGTTATCTATTACTGCTTTGACTGTGTTTTTAGTATTGCTTTTGTTTACCATTTCCCAGAGAGGTATTTGCTTGTTCCACATGTCTGTATATTTATTGTTTTTAGCTTTAAATATTATCCTTTAATGATGTAATCTGCCTTGGGTCCTTTTTGAGGAGAAAGACAGGGTAAAAATATTTTAAATAACAGTAAATCAATATTATTCTATCCACTACATCACACTGGGTACCATGAAGAGCTTGGGGACCCACAAAAGTATATTTAGGTTTTTGAGATAGTGGTTGCTGTGTCAAAGATGAAATACATAACTCATATTATCGAGTTTTAAATATGTATTATTAAGTCTTTGTGAGTTTTCAACCTCATAGGAATTTCTGATGTACTAAAATAGTGATTTAACTTATAAATAATTAAATAATACTGTAGAAAGCCTATAAATAGGTATTAATCAGTTAGGTATAGCAACTGGCTGCTAACAGCTTCCAAAACACCAGGAAACAGGCAAAATCCCTAACACTTGCAGGGTCCCTGGCAGGCACAGCCTGTACAGGTAAGATGAACTAATGGCTGGAGTTAGTATTAAACACCTTTTTCTCAGCAGTTCTGAAGATCATAAGCTGCAGCAAATCTCAGATTCTGCAGGTAGGTCTCAAGTTCACATCAAGTAACATCTTTGCTTAAAAGGAACTCTGATAGCAGGATCAGTTAAAACTAGCATACGAGCTATATCATTTTCTGGAGAGGTCTGACCTAGCCATGGTGACACATGCCTTAGTTACATCATGGCTGGATTACTGTAATACACTCTGCATGGAGCTGCCTTTGGAAAACATTCAGAATTTTTAGCAGGTCCAAAACACTGCAGCCAAATTGCTAACTGGGGCTGGTTACAAGGATCACGTAACCATCCTGTTATAGCAGCTCCACGGGCTGCCGATCCATTTTTGGATTAGCAATTCAAAATGCTGGTTTTAACCTATAACCCAAAACAGCCTGGGTCCGAGCTATCCCAAGAATCACGTCTCCCTTTACAAGCTTGCCTGGGTGTTAATATACAGTACTGTAATTTGGAGAGGCCTTTCTCTCAGTCTCACCACACTGACATATGCACTTGGTGGGGACACAGGGAGAGGAGAGGGCCTTCTCTGTCACTATGCCCAGACTCTGGAACTCCCTTTTGCAGGCAGCTGTCCTTCTGCAAGCAGGCAAAGACCTTTCGCTTCAGGCAAGATTTCCCTCAGTGTCTGACAGCCTGGGAGACAATAAACTGTGTGGTTTGCACTTTTGTTGCTTTTATATCTGTTTTAATAATGTTTTTACCTAACATTTTAAATATGTTTATTTAATTATTTTCCAATATTAAAATAATTTACTGTTTTTAGCTTTTTATATTGTGTTTTTAATGATGCAAGTAATCACTAAGGCAAGGTTAAAATATTTTAATTAATTAATGAATGTCTGGGCTCTTAGATGATCAGTGGTTAGTAGACACCTAATAGGTTCGGTGACAGCTGTATAATTACTTTTTTTCAATGCAAAGAGTAGTACTGGCCTTCACCAGGCCTTGGTATGAAAACCTGGGAAGTTCAGGAACAGGAACATCATCTTCTCACCTGTGCAGCGCTACTAAGACACATCTCCGACCAAGCCCTTCAAGAATCATTTGCCCGCGCCTTTGTTAAGTAAGATAAGTTCAAGCTCCAGTCACTTTTACCTTGGCTGTGCTATCCCTGGAGAGGCCCAGCAATAGCGAGGCTGCAACCTACCTTCCCTAGAAACACCTACAGATTCGACTAGAAAAGTCTACAAAATGGCAACTCGGAAGCTTTGGTATGGGATGGAGGTTGACTGAGAATCAGACCTCTGGTCTCAGTGACTGACATGACTTTTGTCCAATCCCTTCCTTATTGAGAATTGGTTTCGGAAAGCGTTAAAAAGACTGCCAGGCCATAACAGGTCGGCCTTACAAATAATAGGCACGCCTTCCCCCAATCAATACACTTTCTTTTTGAGGTGGGGGTCCGTTTCTCCTCAGACCAAGACCTTCACTCGAAAAAGAGAAGGGTGGGAACGAAAGGAAGCGTAAACCAATCGCGTGTCGCCAAGAGAGCAAGGTACGATTGATGGCTACTATGTACAATCAAGCTTAAAGATAACTCGAACGACTGTTGTCCTGTCCATTCAAATAGCACAATTCGGAAGCTTATGCTTGATTGACAGACTGATGACCTAATCATATATCGGCTGATTCAGGAAGCGAGTGTACAAAGTCTAAGTGGTAGGCGGGCAGTCTAAACCGCCTCAACGTGTACTCTCAAAGCATCTTGCTGGTGGGAGGGTGAAAGAGCGCGTGACGAGCTCGTAGAGTGACGGATATATTGTCCAATAGAGCTCGAACCTTGAGTAGTCCTGGCCAATGGAAGTGGCGAAATGGGTTGGTGAGGGCATCACGGTGGCTACGGGTTAGATAGGGTGTGAGAAGTTAGTGGCGCTGCTGCTGTGAGGGGACGGAGACGGCGTTTCCCCCTCCCCTCCTCCCACGGCTTAAGCTTGGATCAGCGCGCGATGCTCACGGACGGCACTGCCGCCCCGACCCCCGCCGGCGATGAAGAGATAGACTCGGTAACGCCCCGTGTTGCCTCGGCCGCCGTCGTCGAGGCCTCCACGGCCGGGCCCAACCCGCTGGGGCTGCGGGCCGTGCGCCTGTTCGGAGAGGCCGGGCCCTGTGGGCCGGTAGGCCCGGCAACAACTTCGGGAGAGGCCGGGGCCGCCGCCGCCGCCCTCGACTTTAAACTGGCGGCCGCCGTCCTGAGAAGCGGGGGCGGCGGCGGGTCCGGCAGCGACGAGGACGAGGTGTCTGAGGTGAGAGAGGCCTTTACTCCCGCCAGGCTGTCCGTGGAGGAGGAGGAGGGGCCGGAGGGCCGCCGTCTCGAACGGAGCTCCCTCCCGCGCTTGTGTACCGGCCCCGCCCGTCAGACTTTAGAAACCTTTCTGTGGGTTGGTTTTGGTCATGTACAGGAGAGTGGAGACCCACCCTGATGCGCCCCCCTCCCGCTTTTTCCCCAAGGTTTAATATTAGGTGGGCTGAGTTCTGCTCTGCTTTCTAGCTTCATTGTGTGAATGGAAGCTGCTAAAAAGACGAACATCGAGTCCTGCAAGTCCGGCCCATTAGTCTCCCGCCTGTACCTGCTCGGGTCTGGATGATGGCGGAAGCGATTTTGGCTTTCTGCGACACCTTCCTTCCCCGCGGCTGCAAAGATCTGCTTTTCTGTGAAAAGTGTTATTGGGTTAATGTGTATTTGAGGCCGGTTTGAAAGAGCTGTTATTATAATAGGTATAGTTGGATTGTTTATTTCCACGAATAAGTTGTTGAAATCTGTTCGAGAAACATTGCACATATACTTTTACAGGGTTTTGCTTTGCTCAGTGGGCCGTAGTAGTAATGCCTGGTATATGCAAGACTTGCATGGGTCTCCTTCTTTTCCCTAAATGAGACAAAACTCAGTATGTTAGGAGTCATGTAGAAAAAGTTTCA
The DNA here is from genome assembly GCF_051106095.1 of Pogona vitticeps. Classification (NCBI taxonomy): domain Eukaryota; kingdom Metazoa; phylum Chordata; class Lepidosauria; order Squamata; family Agamidae; genus Pogona; species Pogona vitticeps. The sequence goes on along the minus strand of NC_135786.1, from coordinate 131,154,044 downwards.
ACGTTTAGATAACCTATGATCTGCCCTGTAGGTAAAAGATATTTATGGAAATTTGATAGAATCATAACAAAAGCAAGGTTATCCATCAGACATCCCATTCCTGCAGTCATTTCTGGTTCGTTTCTGGGCTCAGTTAAAAATCACATTTAAGCTCTAAATAACTAGAAAAGTGTATGTGTCTGTGTGTATCTATTTCTCTATCTAAGTTAGAATTATATGAAGTTTTCTTATTTGAAATTGTAGATTTTTTACTTCTTGACCCAGTTCACATGGAAGAACTTTGAGCAACATCATTCACAGTAGGATTTTTAACCTGTTTATTCCTGAGATGAGCACAATTTGTGTTGACTAAGGACTGCAAGAAAAGCTTAAATTTGATAGCTCATGAATGGTAGTCTCTTTGTCAAGACATGTTCCATTATTTTGATTTTCCTTTTTGTTGGCAAGTTTTTGTGTTGGAGTTTACATAACATACTGTATTACTTTTGTAATTTTAAAGCCACTTATTTTTATTAAGAATTCTGAGGTTATAGAAGTAGTGAAGACATTACATTGTAGTTCACAAAATTCTATTAGGATGTTGAGAGATTTGTTTTTCAATAAATAGGTCTAACACAACACTCAGAATTGTACAGAAATGGTAAAGTTTTTTTTTCTAGAGTAGTGGTTCTCAACCTTGGGTAACTCAGATGTTAATGGACTCCAGCTCCCAGAAACCCTGGCCAGCACAACTGGTGGTGAAGGCTTCTGGGAATTCCAGTCCACGAGTACCTGGGTTACCCAACGTTGGAAACACGGTTCTAGAGGATTAAGGTAGGTGGCATTAAGTATCATTTGAAAAAATGAATTACAGCTCAGAAAGGGCTTACAGTACATTGACTTATAGGCAAAGCAAGGAATGGAGGAGTAGAGATTCAATGAGGTTTATCTGTGGACCATTCTGCTTTGTCCACAGATGGAGGAGTAGAGATTCAATGAGGTTTATCTGTGGACCATTCTGCTTTGTCCACAGAGACTGCAGAACAACCAAGAATATCTTCCTTTGTTCTTGTACATGATTTCTTTTCTTAATGAAGATTGAAGCTGATTTTATAAGGGTTAGAGCAAGTTAAAAGGCTCTGGGCAGGCATTGGGGCACTATACATACTAACTTTTGAAAAGAATGATTGGTTGAGATGGCTCTTAGTCTTCTGGCTAGTGAATTGCATTGTATGATGCTGGTTTGCTGAAGATGCGAGCACAGAACTATTTTTTTTTTTTTGCTAACGTGAATTATTTGCACGTTGCAATTTGCAGAACAAATAAATGAAATAAAATTAAGAGGCCTACCCTGGTATTTAGCAATTTTCAATGTTCTGCAAGGGAACACTTTGGGATTTGTTATTTTGAAATAATAAAAGCTCACATTGCTTCCTCTACCTTTGCTACTGTGCTTGTCTTATCATTCAGCCCTCCTGTTCTTTGGAGATGAGAAGCAGTCTTATAGCCTAGTTTCCTTCCTCATTTTTGCTGTCACAGCATGTTTACCTCATGTCACATTTATTGCACTAGAGTCTTCATGGTGATTCTACAGTGCACACTCAATACATGAGTTAGGGCAGCAATTTTTACTCCCCCCCCCCAAATGTCCATAAACACAATACAGGATGAAAGAAATATAGGCCGAGTCAGGATTGTATAAGTCACATACAGAACTTTATAAGGTGGTGTGTGAATAATTGTTTCCAGTCTATGGACCCCTTGAAAAGTGCCAGGGCCTCTTAGGGGTACATGTGACCTCCAGTTGAAAATCACTGTATTAAGGTGCCGGGAGGGTTTGTTAGGCCTTACTCTTGTCTTAAATGAATTGCAAATTGAATTAAAATATAAGAATAACTCTGCTGGATCAGGCCAAGTGCCAGTCTAGTCCCTGTATCTCACAGTGGCCCCAGCAGATGTCTCTGGGAGCACATGAGACAACTAGATACCTTTCTCCTGATAATGGTCCACTGCATCTGGCATCTTGAAGTACCTTCCTTTGAAGCCTGGAGATTATACATCTCCATCATGGCTTGTAACCTGTGATGGATTGTTCCTCCAAGAATCTGTTCCATCCCCTTTTAAAGGCATTTAGGCCAGATGCCATCACCACATCCTGTGGCAAGGAGTTCCACAGACTAACAACATGCTGGGTAAAGAAATATTTTATTTTGTCTGTTCTCATTCTCCCAGCACTCAATTTCAGTGGATGTCCCCTGGTTCTGGTATTGCGTGAGAGGGAAAAGAGCTTCCCTCTATTTACTTTATCCACCCCCTGCATTATTTTACATGTCTCATATCCCCCCTCAGGTGCCTTTTCTCTAGACCAAAGAGCCCCAAATGCTGTAGCCTTTCCTTCTAAGGGAGGTGCCCTAACCCAGTCATCATTTTAGTCTCTTCTACACCGTTTCCAGTCCCACTATGTCTTTTTTGAGGTGCAGTGACCAGAACTGTACGCAGTACTCCAGATGTGACCTTACCAACATTTTGCACAGTGGCATTATAATGTTGGCTGTTTTATTTTTAATCCCTTTTTTAATGATACCTAGCATGGAATTGGCCTTCTTCACTGCCGCTGCACACTGGGTTGACACTTTCATCGAGCTGTCCACCAGGACACCAAGATCTCTTTCCTGAGCCATCACATTCAGCTCAGAACCTATCAGCTGATAAATAAAGGTTTGATTCCCCCCCCCCATTACTTTATATTTTCTTATATTTAAACACATTTGCCATTTTGCTGCCCATTCTCCCATTTTGGAGATATCCTTCTGGAGATTTTCACAATCCCTTCTGCTTTTCACCACCCGAAAAAGTTTCGTGTCACCTGTAAACTTGGCCACCTCGCTGCTGTTTCCAGGTCATTTATGAACAGGTTGAAAAGCACAGGTGCCAGGACAGATCCTTGGGGCACACCACTCTTCATCTCTCTCCATTGTGAAAACTGCCCATTGACACTTACTCTCTGTTTCCTGGTTCTCAATCAATTCTCAGTCCATCAGAGGACCTGCCCTCTTATCCCCTGACTGTGAAGTTTTCTCAGCAGCCTTTGGTGAGGGACCGTGTTAAATGTCTTCTGAAAATCCAAATAGACAATATCCACTAGTTCACCGGAATTGCATAATGGTGTCAGTTTTACTGATTCAAATCAGAATTCCACAAACCATCACATGGTTTTATATTCTCGTAAGGTCTTAAGGGCACCCCCCTCATTATATAAAGAATTTTTGCAAAATTACTGATTCTTGGTGAGGCAGTCTGTTTCTACATGCCGAGACAGGCTGTTGAGATATTGCTGATCCCTACAAGATCCCCCATCTCCAGTGCGAGCATGAAACAAAAGGCCTTTTTTCTTGACGTTTCCTCAGTTTGTGCCCAGTGTCTCTGTACAAAATTATTACCTGTGTTTTCTGAATCATAGTGCCCATATGCAGCAAGCAAAGAAAGACTGGGTGATTGATCAAACAGGTGAAGAAAATCCATTCAGAGTTTTTGATTTTTGCAAGTCTGTTACAAGATAGATGCTGTTCCTCTTTTGAGCAGTATGCATAGTTGGTGCATATTTGTGGAAAAATAATGTCAAATGTGAAAACTGCATCAAACTGTCAGAAATGGTCTCACAGACAAGGGAAAATGTTTAGTGATTTCCTGTGCTTGTGCAGGGGAATGAAACAAGCAGTGATTTACTTTCTTAGCTATGATCTTACCCTGTTGTTAAATTTCCTGCCCCACATTAATTTTTTGTGTAGATTGTCCCCTCTCCAGTTAACCATGATCCCTATGTGAGAGTGATCTGTATAAAGATCACTGGGAGGGGAGGGATGGAGAGAAAACTCCATCCCCCCACCTTGAGATAGAACAATTTGTGTTGTGATCTCTAGGGAGAGTATGGAAAACCTCTAAATGTTTTTCCCAAGAAATCTTTGCTTTGAGTTTTGCTGCATGGGGAGGTGGGAGGAGAAAGCAACATATGCAGTCCTTGAGATCAGAAATATAGTGCATCTCCAGTTAAACTTACTGTATTAAAAGTGAATTTTTTTCAGTGAAAGGGAAAACTGAAATTGGATTGTCTTTGTGTCTGTATTTTGCCTTCCTTCCTCTAATATTTGAGTTTCTCTGAAACTGAAAACTTGGAAATTTTTATAAAGCTGCTGCCCTCCAAATGTGGGACTGCAACTCCTTTTAGTCTTAAACAACAGTATAATTGACCATGCTGTTTGGGAGTTGTATTCAAGCATGTGGAGTGTGGTGGGTTGGGGAAACCTTTCCCGCTGTAACAAACTGAATGTGTAAGTGATAGTTAAGGGAGGAGTTAGAATTTTCCTCTTACCTGTGTGCCCTTTCTGTTTTGTATATTGGACCTTTTGCTCCATGTGATCATACATTATTTTTTAAAGTTGATTTCCATAAGTGGGTTTGTTGCTATCATATCTATTTTAGTTGTGGAAGTAAGTACTGAAATAAATTTAACTGTTCTCTGTGGTTGTCTGTTGCACAGAAGGATTTCTAATAGTGGACAAACTGTTTTTCAGAAATTTTTCTCTGGGGCTAGTGATCATCTTACTGAAAAAGCCCTGATGAGTTACCAGAGAAACTCAGGGTTCTCCTCAACACAGCTAGAAAATGGTTGCAATAATATAATGCACTCATTTCCCCCCTTTTCTTGCTTGCTAACCAATCTGTCTCCTGCCAAGACTTGAAAACAGCCCTTAATTTTCAGTCTCAATAATAGATATGGAACAGTACTTGCATTATGTCTATCTACAGTATAGGTTTCTGATCAGATTTTGAAATTGTATAGGTCATTTAGCATGTTTGCTGTATTGTAACAATATCACATGTAATGCTCTAATGTTGCTTACCATGTGATGTAAAGTTTTGGTAGAGTAAAATTATGCTACCCGAATTTGAAAAAAATCTTTGATTCTGAGGTTTTGCAAATGGGAAAATGTTTTCCCACTTGTGGTCAAAGAGCTACTTCCCAATGGATGCAAAACTTCTGTTCAGTTTCTTGTTTTTTCCACAGCATGCAAACTGAACTGAATTGGCCGTATAACAATCTTAGCTGCTTTTGCAGAGCAGTACATCTTAGCTTAACCAAAGTAAGAGGGAAAAGCTTTTGAATTGGTTGTGTGTGCATTTTAAAAGTGTATTAATGTGGAGCAGGAAAAAAGAACAATCCAAGTATATTTGTGTTTGATGTGAGAATGTCATATTTATGGAAGCTTTTTAACAATCATGGGTATACTAGTGAAATACATGGGGGCAGGCATCAAAAGGTCATAGCATCGTGAGGTAATGTACAAGTACACAGAGACAGTAGTGTGAGTCCAATGTTGCACTTCTCATGATGGTTTATGGGCAGTGTTTTTATACTTGGCAAAATATAAACATGTACATAGAGCCTTAGTTGGGTCTGTGCATGTCAAGGTATATTTTGGCTTTGAACTTGACTTCAGTTGCTGCCCACTTGCTTTTAGACTGTGATACATAACATGGCCCTTTCTATATAAAGGTAAAGGTTCCCCTTGACATTTAGTCTAGTTGTGTTTGACTCTAGAGCGCGGTGCTCATCCCCGTTTCCAAACCATAGAGCCAGTGTTTTTCCGAAGACAGTTTCCGTGGTCACATGGCCAGCATAACTACACACGGAACGCTGTTACCTTCCCACCGAGGTGGTACCTATTTATCTACTCACATTTTTACATGCTTTCGAACTGCTAGGTTGGCAGGAAATATGTATATAGTCAGTAAAATAGAACTGTGTCTTTGCGTCGCAATATGAGTAAAATAGATGAGGTGACAGAACTGAGAACATATATTATTTTTGTAAATATACTTTTTTCATTTGGATTTCTAGCATAATTTTCTTGATTTTTTTTCTATTGATCAATGTACCCTCTAATTTTCAGCCCGGCTTGGTGGGGCTCCACCTCTCTTGTGACTGTGCCTGCTTATGTGTACGCCCCCCCCCCATTCCAACTAGAACCAGAGGGGCTGAAAATGATCACTGTGTGAAGGAGGAAGAAAGCTGTCCAGAGGGAGGGGGAGTTGCATGTGCATGCATGCAGTCACCCACTTAAAGGGAACCTTGCTGTTGAATATTTGTTGTCATCATAATTTTTATGACATGCAGATTTCACTCCTAGTAAGCTGCATAGTAATTTGTTGCTGTTAATTGTGCTCTCTGAGTAAGCATCCTGGTCTTTTCTCAGAGTTTGTTGTGGATTTTGACAACAGTGATTACAGTTACCTTTTTGTTTGTCACATAAATTGCATGTTAAGAGTTTAGCAGATGGAAAATAAACATGTAGTATTAATTTTGATGTACAATTTAATGTAGAGATGAGAGCAAATTCAAAGAGCATTTAATTGATTATTATTTTGCTCTAGTTCTCTATAAATATGGATTTGTTATTTTAAAATGGGTGAGTTTCCCATCTTTTGGCTTCTGTTAGCAAGACTTAGTTGGATTCTTTTTTTAAAAAACTGAGTGATAATGTGACAGTTGTATCTGAGTTCATCTAATGATATAGTGACTGTTGGTAAATGCCATAATTAGATATACTTTTGTAAGATTCAACCAGCTTTGGATTCTTAGTTTATAGCTTTTGGTGTTCTTTAGCCAGATTTGTCTGCAGTGAATGTTTGCTGTAGTAGCTTTGGTTCTTACTGCAGTAGGTGGTTAGGAACATGACCAGTGCTGGCTCCCTTTTGAATTTGGGATACAACTTCAGATATTTTGTTTGATTTATAATCCAAAGGTGGAGAGAAAGTAAATTCGGATTGATTTATTGGTAGCCCTCTAAATGATTTGCAGTTTGCAGAGATTGACAGTAACGAAATGACTCCCCTGAGTATATTGCTGAAATGAGAAAGGATGGTGACCCAAGAGTGATATTGCTTGTAGAATAACTCTTTTCTGGTAGTCAGAACAAATTCCCATTATCAGAATTACAGTATTTCATTTTATATCTTCTGCCATGGTTGGGGTTCTACTAGGTATATAAAAATCACATGACCCTGAAAGTATCTGTCCAACCTTGTTCCACGGGCAGACACCGTTTGGATAGCAGTTCCATAGCAATGGAATTGGATTTTAGGGATTTCTGAATCATTTTTAGAATTATTCCTGTTCTAATGTGGATGAAGAAGTTTGATGGATGAAGCTGATATTTTGACAACTACTGGATAGAATAGTTTCAACTGTGAGTAATAGTATTCCGTTTATGGATTTAAAAAAATCCTATACTAGCTATACTAGCTTTTATGTGTATGCTGGTTAGTGTTCTGAGAACTGCAGCCCCAAAAAGTCTGGAGGATACTATTTCCTCAGCACTGCTTTAGATAACTGGAATCTGATTGACCTTGTTTTACTTGTATTAAACAACTAAAGATCTCCAGATTTATTTTGAATGCTATGTCAATCTGAAATTCACAAATACAGGAACATTACTGTTTGACGTGGGAAATAAAGTGAGGGTGTGTTTTAAATGTTGTGTTTAAGAGATTTAAAACTTTATTTGGAAATTATTTTTGTCGGCAAGTTTGTAAATATTGAAACATAAGAATAATGTGCTTTCTTTCATTACTTAAAGGTGCTGAAAACTATTAGCACACAGATTTCAGCACAGCAAAAGAGTTAGCCGCTTATGTACTATACTTTGTGCTATACTATACTAAAGTACTGTACTTAGTTTAGGAGGGATATAAAGTCATGTCAGTTGCAACTCGGAAACTGGCCAATTTCTCTCATCAGTTTGTTGTTACTGATTATTTTTGTGAAACAAGCCATTCATTTTTAGAAATGGGATGCTTTTCTTTGATTATTAATTTACTCTAGTTCTCTATAAATATGAATTTGTTATTTTAAAATGGGTGAGTTTCCCATCTTTCGGCTTCTGTTAGCAAGACTGAATCCAGCCCTTATTTGTGGAATTTTAAGAGGTAAAATGCAGATCTTTGTTAAAACAACTTTATCCAATTGGTTTCAAATCAGAATTATGTTCATTTTCTGATTGGGATTTTTTTTTCAAATGTTACACCAAAATCCACTTTCAAGTCTTCAGAATCTCAGAGGTTCTGATACCTATATCCTGTTTAATATTTTAAATGCTTTGGGTTCATATTTGGCCACAAAGGTGAGTAAAGAAAGAAGAGACAATACTTTGAGTTGCTAAACGGTAGGTCACTATAAGTCAGTTCTGAGTTGACAGCACATAACAAGCAGGAACAACAATTTCTCCTAAATTTTTGCTCAATGTAGCTTACAAAAACATACTAAAATGCAGCAAATTTAGATAATATAAACACACTCAATGGTACAATTGTTCTTAACACCAGTCCCTCTTTTTCTATTTCATCTTAAATAAAATGCTATGATTATTTATTCTGAGTTTTTGCTGAAATACAGGCCATTGTGAATATTGCAAACATTTTACAGAAACAAAGAGTTCCTAGCTGCCACTGGAAAGTTCTGCCATTAATTTGAGGATTGTTAAGGAGTGTGAAAAAGATTTGTATTGAGATTTATATGTAGATGCCACTTAACTCTCTTACTTTTTCTGAAAAAAAATCAGGATACTCTCCTCCCCCTGCTCTTTGCCTTCCTTTTGCAAATAATTCTTGTTTGTGGAACATTTCAAGAGTGAAAATTCTCCTTAAATCAGCCTCTTCCCTCCCCCACATACTGCTTGGAAAAGCAGGCATATGTATTTCATACCCCTCTGTACTATAAATAATTGCTTCTCTGTTATTCATTCAGTTAAGAAAATGTTTGTATCACTTTTCTTTTAAACAATCTCAAAATAGTTTACAGTCAAACAGCTACAAGGAATGCAATAGTTTAAAAAACAAACACAATATAACACAACACAACATTTTAATGTTCATTAAAAATTAGAAATAACTGACAGCATTGATGGTCAAGAAAATCTAACAGAGTACTAGATCCCAGTAGGTTTGTGATGACCTCATTCCATTGAAGAATGGTGAAGCATATGTACACTTTTTGTATTCTGGTGTGTATTTGATGTTAGTTAACTAAGTGAATAGCTGAACTAGATGCTGGAAATTCTCTATTACTTAGTGGGCCTATGTGTTTGCTTGCTTTGAAGACAGAGGGAGGAGGATTAGTCTTTCTATTGACATTTCTTCCATTGACAGTCCAACTTCCTGCTCTGTTATTCATTTTCTCTGTGGAGCTAAGGCCTGTGTGACAAGAAAGGTTAACATACCCCTTTTCTGCACTAATTCCAATTTTTGCTCTCTGTTTGTGGTCAGGGAGACCCAAGCATGTTTCTTAACTTTTGAATATGTGCCTGTTAATAGTTTATATTTTGGGCAAGTATAGGAATATGATTCTTGTTGGAAAAAAATCTGAAAAAGAAGCTTGTCTGGATTGAGTTTCAGTTTATTAACCCTCATCCAGTCCATTATCAGGTCCAGACACGAGTTCAGCACAGGAACCGCCTCATCTGGATTGGTGGAAAACTAGAGGTAGAGCTGAGTGTCATCAGCATATTGCTGACTCCTCAGCCCAAACCTCCTGATGACCTCTCCCAGCGGTTTCATGTAGATGTTAAACAGCATGGGGCCAGTATCGAGCCCTGAGGAACCCCATGACATAAATGCCATGGGGCAGAGCAGTTGTCCCCCAGCACCACCCTCTGGTCATGGTCAGCCAGGAAGGAGTGGAACCACCGTAAAACAGTGCCCCCAACTCCCAACCCAGCTAGCCTATCCAGAAAGACACCATGGTCGATGGCGTCAAAAGCCACTGAGAGGTCCAGGAGTATCAACAGGGTCACACTCCCCCTGTCTCTCTCCCGGCAAAGGTCATCCTACAGGGCGACCAAGGCAGCCTCTGTACCAAAACCTGGCCTGAAACCCAATTGAAATGGATCCAGAAAATCAGTTTTATTTTTTATTACATGCTTTTAAGTTGGAACTGACTTATAGCGACCCTAACAGGGCTTTCAAGGAAATTGAGATATTTAAGGAGTTTCCATGACTGACTGGGAACCCAGGCTTTCTGAGTCTCTCTGCTTAGCTGCAGAGTGGCTGGGTGAGCATGGAGGCGTGACTGTGGCAACCAAGCTACTGTCATGATTGGGGCAATGGATATGACGCCGGCTGTGCATGCCATGTAATAAGTGGTCTGGCCGGGTCTGGGGATGGGAAGTACTGTAATCAGGTCGGCCACATATGCCAGGGGGCTTTGTATTCGTATACAAATGTGAAGCCCCCATCTCTAGTAGTGACATTATTTGTAATGGGTTACCTTTGAGATTTGTTTTTGAAGTTTCATAATTTAGTATGAATTTTCTTGGGAAAAAGTACCACTAACATCTTTCTTGCTTTTGAAGAAGCATGCATTGAATCCTTCTACAAAAGTAAAATGTGAAGGCATTTGCACTAAAAAGTGGATTTAAACTAGTTAAATAATATTTCATAAATATGCCAAATAGTACAATTTTGTACGGCAATTTTAAGTGTGGATATAAATTTTTTAATCAAATTGATTTAAATCATAAAAAATCTGATTTTTTATCATTTAAATTGTGATTTTAATAATTTAAATACAGAAGTCATCGCTAGTGAAAATAAAGCAGCTGAAATGCTTAGTGAAACATCCTATGATACACATAGGAGATCATTGCTAGAGAAATTACACTGGTTGCTTGTGTGCTACTGAGTAAGTCTTGTTGACTTGCCAAACCCTGATGAGATCAGGTGCTTGACTGCTGCTAGTGTACAGTAAATGGTAATGTATGTTATGGCATCTAGAATAAGGACATTCTGTGTTGTGTCCCTCATTTTGTGGAATGCCCACTTGTTAGAGATACAACAGGCAATGTGTGGTGCTGGTATTCCTTCTGTTAGTAAAAATGGACCTATTCTTGGCATCAGTCCTACTCAGTTTAGTTAGAAGTCTAAAAAGTAAAGACAAGTTGTATCTGAACTGACAATGCATGATCTGGCTGGGCCTTCTAAACTGACTTGAAATAACATTGTGATTTGCTTCTTCACTAAATAATGCAAGATGGGTATTTTGCTTTACAAACATGCCTCTGTTAAATGGGGGGGGGAGTTATACCACATAAAATTAATGACATTATCACTTCATGATGATGTTTGAGAAAAAAGGAAATTTTGTATTCCCCTGCAAAGGTACTGAGGCTCCATGGAATCACGCTGTTCATGGGGAAACAATTGGGGCTGCAAATGGGGGTGAAAGTCTTCAATTTTCAAAAATTGCCATTGCTGGTAGAGTCATCCTGCTGGTGGTGATCTGTTGAAATTGAAATATGGTGGCTTCCAGGTGATTCCATGGGAGTCTTGAAGCTTTCAGGAGAGAGAAACCAATATTTTTTTATTTCTAAAGAATCATGATGTCTGATGACATAATCAGTCCTTCTGCAGTTTAGCGGTGCAAATGGGATTGCAGTCATTATATTTTTATTTTCAGATTATGACTTAAGGCAGCAGTACAATCAGAATTAGTTTAATCAGATTAATACTTCTGAATTACAGCAGGTAGGTTTTCCCTAAAGACAGACAAGAGTTCTTCATGTTTGAATGAGGGTTTTGTGGCTGGTTGGTGTAATTCTTGGCCAGTAGGTTATTTGTGAACCTGATTTAAAGATTATTTTCTATTTAGCAAATTTGCATTCCTTTTCCAATAATAATAATAATAATAATAATAATAATAATAATAATAATAATAATAATAATAATAATAATAATAATAATAATAATAATAATAATAATGATCATGATCATGATCATGATCATGATCATGATCATGATCTTTATCCTACAGCCTTGTCTTTTGAAAACATAATATCCATCTAATGAGTTTTTATGTCAGAATCTGAAATACTAAGTCACCTAAATTTGTTGACTGAAACCTAGTAGTTAGTTACAATTAAATCAGTGGAAGTTGCACAATATTGACACACCAAATCCTCATTGATTCAGTGGTCCTACTCTAGTTGTGATTTATTATTGGATTTCAGACATTGTATCAGATTTCTCTACATTAAATGAATGGTCTGTACTTAAAATTGCTTTGTTTTTCTTGTTAGATTGGGTAATAGATTTATTGAAGTTCTGCTAGAGTTCTGTGAATTTCCTGTAGTTATTCATCTTAGAAGAATATGAAATTGGTAACATAGCACAGTCTTATTTATAGTTATTTAGAAGTGAATTACGTTGTGCTCAATCGAGTCTCCCAGGTATGACTGTGTGGTTATTGTTTATTTTAACGTTAAAACAGTTTTTTGAGATACTGTTGACCAAATCTAGGTGATTAATAATTTAGTTGAGAGTTATTTTCTTCGTATCTACAGTCAAAGCTGCTCTGAAGTGGGCAGAGAACATTTATGAGCTTCACATTTTATGAAGTATCAACTGTTTTGAATTTCAGCAGTAATAAGTGATATGCTTGCTTTGCTTTTATCCTTTTTTCCTACAGTCATGTATAGGAGGATATTCTGTGTTATGTTAAAAGTGATTAGGCAAAATCCCATTGCATTACTATGCAGGTGTAATTCAGTGTTGTACCCATGGTAGCAATGATAATTCTGAGGCACAAGTGCTGTCCTTGAAGCAGTTCTGTGGGTATGCATTGCACAGTTGGCTTTCCAAGGATGTGTAACCAATTACGCAGTTGAATTGTGCTATTTCTTGTTGCAAGGTGTATTGTCCAGCACATTTATACAGGATTTTGCCCATTGTTATTTTGTTCAACTGAGAGGGTAGGATCTTAAAGCCATATTTGTTCAAGGAAGTGAATCCGTGCAACAGTTGTCATATTTTCAGCTTTGGCGTAATGATTACCTTCTTCACTCTCATTTCTAATATATTGTTAAATTTTATTTTTTGAAACAGGTTGAGTCGTTTATTTTGGACCAAGAAGATCTGGATAACCCAGTGCTTAAAACAACATCTGAGATATTTTTATCAAGTGCTGCTGAAGGAGCAGACCTACGAACAGTGGATCCTGAGACACAAGCAAGACTAGAAGCCTTGTTGGAAGCAGCAGGTAGCTACTTTTTGCTTGATAGTGGCCTGCTTTCGTATATTTGGTTTGAAATTAAAGAGATGTCAAGTTGTATTAGCACATTAGCAGTTTGGAGTTGCTACTGAAAAGTAGTATGAATTTTCTAGAACTGAGATTTATGAACAGGCACCATGCTGGTTTTAGAAGTATTAGATGTAATACATAGTGGCAATATTATCATTAGGACTTTGCAGATCTGTGTATACAGACTTGATTAATGTAAGAGGTACAAGAATAATGCTTCATATCCAACTAGTAGTAAGTTTAAGGGCATCAAGTTAATACTGTTCAGTAAACTGCTCAAAACTGAAATTTAGCTAGGAAATATTTCCTAGAGTAAATATGAGTTGATTGTTTAGGATTAAGTGTAATAAAGGAATGTATAATGGTGAAGCATTTGGAGAATAAACTGGTTTCCATTTAATTTCATACCATTCAGTTTCAGCTATGTAAAACAGTTACTCATAATTGGTGGAAGTGATAAATGACTTGAATATTAATTATTGAAGAAAGTTATTGTATGTAATTAAAAAGTGGACAGAGTGGAAAAGGAAAGGAAAGGGGACCAAGAGGCAAAAATTGGTGCAACATGTGGAAACTGATTCTTAATCTTAGACCATACAACAAGTGTAAGGATCCTGCTTGCAATCGTCCCACACCAGCTTCCTTCTCAGTTTGTGTTGCCATGCAGAAAGTTTTACCCTTGATCAACAAATGATAAATTCTTGCCGTTCACTTGATCAGGAACATAGGTGAAGCCTCTTTCAGTAGCTAATAGGGAAAGTGCATTGCCATCATCAGTATGGTTCAGTTGAGATGGGCTAAAGCAGTGGTCCCCAACCTTTTCTGAGTTGCAGACCGGTTGGGGTGTGGGGTGTGCTCACTTGCATGTGTGAACAGGCAGAACACGCTTGCGTGGAGGGGAGGGGTGCGCTCGCAGGTGGGCAGAACGTGCTTGCGCAGAGGGGCAGATAATGGTTCCAGTGTGGCTTTTAAACCATAGTTTACTGATGTGTAAACAAGACTGCGTAAGTGTTCTTGAATGCTTTCATGGCTGAGATCCGATGGTGGTTGTGGGTTTTTGGGGCAGTTTGGCTGTGTTCTGGAGAACACAGCCAGAGAGCCCAAAAAACCCACAGCAACTACAAGACTGCATAAGCGTCATTCTTATATATTTCATCCTCTCTGATTAGGTAAAATGACATCAACAGAGAGTGGGAGCGATAACACCTTCTCCCCTTCACACCTGAGACTTGCCACACTAATGGGTCCCATGACACCAGGGAGGGAAAATGGCTACTTGGGCCCAATTTGGACATTGTCGCTTGGGGGTGTACTGACTTTTGTTGCCAGTGGTTTAGACAGGAATGGCTGTGTGTTGCATTATTTTGAGGGGACAGCACATTTACACTGTTATACAAGCTGTATACTCACTGCTTTACATTGTAGCCAAGTGTCAATTCTTCAGTTTTGTAACATGAAAAGATATACTAAAATATTTATGAAATGTGAGCGGGTGTACTCACTTTTGTGATAAACTGTAAATAACAATTGAAATCACAATTTAAATTAAAAAATAAAATTTAAAAAATAATCAAATAAACCAATTTTTAAAATTTAGATTGTGATTTAAATTTATGTGATTTAAATAAATCCACTCTGGTTTCAATTAGGCTAATATTTGACTGAACATTTAATTTTATGGTTTGCCTGGATTCTAGAAATAAAAAGGTATTTAAGATGTGGTTTCTTAATCATGATTGTGCAAACTATAGGTTGTCTATGTTGACTGTAATAACAGGCTGTGTTTTGAGCAAGCCAGAAAGTAAAGCATGGGTGAAAAGCTTGGAAACCTGATGCTTTAGCATGAATAGTCTAATATTGTGAGAATGAAGTTTTCCGTTACTTTACAAATCTTTACAAATAGCTAAATAAGCATACAAGTTGGATCTCCATTTGTGAAGTGTTTGGAAAATTCATCTAGTCTAAAATATTCCAGCCAGACTGACTGGATCCAATTATGGTAGTGTGTATCTCCTCTGCTGCAATAACTTTTCTCCCTGTTAATAGCAGCTTAAGAAAAATGTTGTTGGATTTTTCTTGTGGCAGTGAAGCTTTGTATCAGGGTGGATTTGATTAAAATCAAGTTAATTTAAAGTACTAGTCAGTAAGACTTTATTTAAATCATGACTTTTAAATGTAAAAACTCATTCTTGCTGGTAAATATAATCTTTAATCTAGTTATGACTGTTTTTTGATATGTATAGGATTCCTCTTTATATTTGTAAGTACACCAGATAGTACACTTTTATATCCTAAGTTATGCATTTTCCATTAAAACAGAAAAGTCTATTTAGACTTGATTTAATGTTTCATGTACAATATTTCAATTTTTAAAAATGTTGTAGGTGAAGAACTCATGAACAGATTATCTCTACATACTCCAGCTTCAAAATTTCACACCTTTACTTGGGGGAATTCAGCTTCTGAAAATAAAACTTTTCATGATTGCTTTGTTCTTCCATAGTAATTGATTTTCACAAATGAGCTGTTTGTGCTATACTCTCAAGTGGATAAGTGTAATTTTATCTGACAGTTAATAGTTAAAATGCAGTGTATGTGAAATATTACTTTGTGGGTTCTTGAGGTTGGATTCCCTAACACTAGTGGAAATAGCAGAATTCTGTTTTTATTACTACTGCTGCTGCTGCTGCTGCTGCTGCTGCTACTGCTGCTGCTGCTGCTACTACTACAGTACTACTACTGTTATTTGTTTGCCACATTTCTCCCAAAGAGGGACCCAAAGTGGCTCACAACATTAAAATTCACACAATTTAAAATACAATAAGTTAAATATTAAAAGATAAATTAAACAATATATGATTTAAAATACCATTAAAAGATTGAAACATGAAAACATAAAGATTAAAATTATCTGTTAAAATGGGGTTCAGGGGTTCAGTTAAAATTGTTAAAAACCTGCCTGAAGAGATGGGTCTTCATCTTTTTTCTGAAGGATAAAAGGTTGAGCATTCCATAGCCTGGGAGCTGGCACTCCATAGCCTGGGAGCTGGCACAGAGAAGGCCCTCTCCCGTGTCCCCATGAGCTGTGCTTGTGCTGACAATGGGACTGAGAGGAGGGTGTCCTCTGCTGATCTTAATTGCCGAGAAGGCTCATATAGGGAGATATGGTCCTTCAGGTAGCCTGGACCCAAGCTGTATAGGGCTTTATAGGTAACAACCAGCACTTTGATGGATTTAAGGAGCCTGTGGTGCATTAGGTCTGATGGATTGAAACCATATGTGAATAATTTTTCCTTAATGGCTATTGCCCACTCTGAGAGATAATTATTTGTTAGAATCAGGGGAACTAACCGGATGAAGCTGATATTTAAATCCAACTGGATTGAAACCAAACTCTTGCTTCAGTGCCCCCATCCCCGATTCTCAGTAGCGCATTAGGATTATATTCGAGATGCCAAATGTGGATCATAAGCATTTAGATTTTACTGTTACAGATCTGTGCATAAAAGTGCATAATTGTGTCCCAAACATAAGTTGTATCACTGCCTTACCCTGAAAAACTTTTGGTATGGATAGTGTATGCAAATTCTTGTGATAAGTAGAATTTCAATATGACAGGAGCTGTTCTTTAGGCAGTTTCAGTGGCTTTGTTGATCTGATAGCTAGATGTGGAAAACAGTACTCAGGTATTCATGGATCTTAACTTGTTTGATGATATGTCCCTCGATCCACAACTTGTGCTTCATGGGCCTTCTGACGAACACAAGAATTTTAGTGTTGTTGTGTGTTTTTTTTGGATAGTTTGTTGTAAGTTGCTTCTCTGAACAATATGCAGAAACATCCGATAAGGATTTCCTGAGTCCTGTTTATAAGGTGGACAAGATGGCTGTATCAGCTGTACACAGTAAAGCAGGATTTACAGTATTTACTTACGGGTTGTGGGGCATGGAACTCAGAATTGGATAAATTTTGGGTCATAGAATTCATGTAACAGTTAAGCGCATGTGCTCAGAATATCTTGTGGTGAATTTAAACATTTAGCAGTTTGCTTCTGAAATTTAGTACTGTATCAGTTTTTTACAATTAATTTTTCTTGGGTATACTGGGAGGCCTTTAAAGGTTTGAGGGCCACATGCACCCTTTGTCTACCCTTGCTTTAGTCATTTACTTAAACTGAAAACTATTGAGTGTCTGTTGCTCAGAGGAACATTGTCAATATCAGACTCTGTTTTTTGAGACAGTGAACCCAGCAGGAAAGCTGAAGATCTTCAGTATCATACATTCCTACTAATGAAAATAGAGAGTTTACTCATTCTGCGTGCAGACAGACTCAGATGTTGGAAATATCCTCTCACAATTCTTGACAGGCTCTCACAGCCTTGAGCTTATGGATAAACTTTCAGAAATGTGGTTTCTGTTGTAGAATATGATATCTATGACTGGATAAGTAGAGTGCATTGTGGGTCCCAGGTATTTTCTTGATTCCCTGACATTATCTGCAGTAGTGAACAAGAATTGTGACCTTTTCTTGCCTTTAGGCTTAGTCTCTGTGGTTTAGAAACAACCCTGTCAGGCTTGTCATTGAAATGAGGATCTGAAGTCAGTGGGATTCACTGTGCATAGTCGAGTAACTATTTGAAAAGAAACATTACATTTAACAAATCTTTGTAGTAGCTGCCCTAGTTGAGCTGGTAGGATTCAAATTCATCCCACTAGTTCCATGGGAAAATGAACCAGCATAGGTGTCAAGACCAGAATTCAGGTGCATACCTGTGTAGTGGGTGTTCTGCAATATGGTCACTGACATGACATGCTCCCAGCTGTGTCAATTTATAAGACAGATACAGAATCTCCTTAGAACAGAATAAGCCCTAAGAATGTTACCACTAAATCCCTTACCCCAGAGTTTATTCAGAGGGTTGTTGTAAACATCCTGTCTATTCCTTCTGATGTATTAAGCTCTGAGAAAAATGGGTGAGCAACTTAAAGTCCTGGTGTCATTTCACCCATCTCACCTATTTTATTTATTTATTTATTTATTTATTCGGTTTTTACCCCTTCCCTCTAGACAACATCTACTCGGGGCGGCTTACATAAGTTAAAACACGTTAAAATAGCATATAAAATGCAATTATACAATTAATTCTAAGCAACAGATTTCCAAGATGGCAATACAGTGGGGGCTTGACTTGAGAACTTAATCCGTATTGGAAGGCGGTTCTCAAGTCAAAAAGTCTGTAAGTCAAGTCTCCTTTGACCTACAGTGCATTGAAAACCGATTAATCCCGTAACAGGCCATTTTTGTTCCATTTTGTCTTTGATAAGCCCCCATTGCCGTCTGATAATTGGTTACACCGAGCAAGAACGTTGTCAGGGAATAAATACAGTGGGGTCTTGACTTGAGAACTTAATCTGTATTGAAAGGCGGTTCTCAAGTCAAAAAGTCTGTAAGTCAAGTCTCCATTGACCTACAGTGCATTGAAAACCGATTAATCCCGTAACAGGCCGTTTTTGTTCCATTTTGGTTTTTTTCTGGTCTGTAAGTCAAATCTCAGTCTGCAAGTCAAACCTACATTTTGCGGCCAGAGAAGTCTGTAACTCAAAAAGTCTGTAAGTCAAGCCGTCTGTAAGTCAAGGGTCCACTGTACTCAAAAGAAGAAAAAGAAAGAGAAAGAGAAAATCACTTAATTGATTGGGGGGGGAAGGCCTGTTTAAATAACCAAGTTATTTCTCTACTTCTCTCTTCTCGTTCTTAAATGTTCCTCAGCTTACTCTTGGTAGAGTAGTCTAAGGACTTCCACATCAAAGTCTAGAATTCCATTCTGGAACAGGAAAGAAATTTTGAGAATTGTAAAGCAGATCTTAATTCTACATTTAGAGAGCACCACACTGCCTACAGAAAATCTAGAGAGATTTAAAGACAACCATGCTGAAGCAACAAGTATCTGACTTCACAGATATTCCTCTCTTATACCAAACTTGAGGTTATCTGCATGTCTCTGTATGGAACATCAGTCCCCCCTTTTTTTGGGGGGGGGGAAGGGGTCAATAAGTTACATACATGAAATCTTGAACCTTCTATTTTATCTTGACAGTGCTGACATTTGAAGTAATTCATACAATTTCCTGTTTCTAAAAAGTAGAGATGGCCCCAAACCAAACCATGAACCAGAAAAACTGATAAGCTGGGCTGGTTCACAGTTTGATTCATGACCCAGTTTGGCGACCCTGTTTTTCCAATGCAGAACAAAGCACCAAACTTCTTCTTGGCACTTCATTTTATTTTGGCAAAATGGGATGGCCTGAACACACTTTTCCCACTGACCTCATTGCTTCCCTAGCTGCTCCTGCTTCCACCGCCATCATCCACAGAGGCTGTGGGCCCAGCTTTTTAATATATTTTTATCCTGTCTTTCTCCTTAAAGAGAAATCAAGGTGGCTTGCATCATTTAAAAGACGATATTTGAAAAATAAAAATAGTAGGTATCAAAGTATTTTAAAAGATTTAAACAACATGGTGGATATATCAGGGATCCACTACCTACTGTCCTCAGACTGAAGAAGCTACCGTATTTTTCGCTCTATAAGACGCACCTTTCCATAAGACGCACCGATTTTTTTAGGAGAAGAAAACAGGAAAATATAATCTGTTTTCTTCGCTCCATAAGATGCACAGACTTTCCACCCCCCTGTTTTGTGGAAAAAAAGTGAGTCTTATGGTACAAAAAATACAGTACTTGGATGAGTCGCGAAATGTTTCAACCTAACAAGAAGTCCAGTTGCCTTGAGTCAATTTCCAGATAACATCTTTGTAGCAATAACAGATAGCAGTTGCTTTGTATATATGTAGGATAAGAGAGAGCAACAGAAAAAAAACCCAAAAAGATTATTGAAAAACTACAGGTGAGGAAAATTGTTTACCCTACAGACAAGTTGTTTTGGTACACAAAGTAACTGATAATAGGCAGTAGTAGCTCATTCAGTTTTGTGCCAGCTAGTACCTTGCCCAAAAAATGGAATGTTGGAGACTGGCTTATAATTGTACATTGCAGTGAGATTCAAGGAGGGCTTCTTTAATAATGGTTTTATTACTGCCTCCTTTGGTCATGCTGGCATTCTGCCTTGTTGCAAGGAGGCATTCACTACTTCCATTACCCACTTTTCCAGTCCCACTGTGGCTGCTTTTATAAGCCAGAAAGGGCAAGATTCCGGCATACATGTTGTAGCTTAGATGAACTCAGCCAGCTCATTCATGGTTGGACCTCATGGTGCACAGTACAGGCAAAAAATACTTGTTCTGTCTCAGACACCCACTCTCAGGTATACACCCGTAAACACATCAAACTTAGGACACCTAGTGAGGAGGATAGAATCATGACAGACTACTGCAACTCCACCTCTCTCCCCTAAGGTCTGGCCTTTTGCTGCACAGAGAACACCATTTGTTAAGAGCTGGGAGAGGCTGACTCGTCCAGCTTTGCCCAACAAATATTGTGAGCAGTAAACTTCAGAATAAGGAAGAGTAAAAGAGATATGAAATGAAGCAGCAGCTGCAGCTTGCTGCCACTTTGACACTTGTCAGATGCTGTATTGCCCACATCTTCGACATTGCAGCCTCTGCCTCTGGGGCCTGTGGTGCTTGAGAAAGTGCCAATTCTTCCTTTAGGCAATGTTACAGTGATGCCTCGCTTAACGATTGGCCTGCATTACGGCGAATCTGCTTTACGACAATCTTTTTGAGATCACAAAACGATGGTCTAAATGGGGGGATTTTGCTTTGCGATGATCGGTTCCCTGCTTCGGGAATCGATTCTTCGCAGAACGATGTTTTTCTAACAGCTGATCGGCGGTTTCAAAATGGCCACTGGGTAATTAAAATGGCTCTCCACTGTGTTTAGGGACGGACTCCTCGCTATACAGGCAGCGAAAATGGCCGCCGTATGGAGGATCTTCGCTAGACTATGAGTTTTTACCCCATTGGAACACATTGAGTGGGTTTCAATGCTTTTCAATGGGGTTTTCAATTTCGCGTTACGATGTTTTCTCTTAACGGCGTTTTTTTGGAACGGATTATCATCGTTAAGCGAGGCACCACTGTATATGCCTTCAGTCTGTTCTAGAGAGTGAGATTAGAGACAATCCAGATGGAAGTTTTTACATGTCTCATTGGTTACAATATTGTGATATGTATTTCCTGTAGAGCAGAGTTGACAAGACATACAAGCTCCCACAAGTTCGTTTTTGTGGTCTTTGCTCCTGTGATTTTTCCCAAAGAGGGGAAGGTGAATTGGTCCTGGAAATCTCCAGGAAGAGTGATTAATCAGCTCACCTTTTAAATATGTCCTATCCAACCTCCACTCACCTTCACATATCTTTAAAGACTGGAATTGAAATTTCAGTCACTTTTGGTTTGGGTTTTTTTTTCAGTGTTTTTGTTTGTTTTGTTCTTCGTATTTTTGGCAGTTCATGTGGCCTCCCAGAAAAGATCCCAAAGCAGAACATTGGGCTCCTATTATGTTGAAGTTGCTAATCCCAATTTTAGAGCTTCCAGTTTTATTCTGTACACCATTGATAGGAGCCAGCATGGACAGAGTCTTCTCAGACCCGATATTCTTGTTATCCTGCCACCTGGAGGAGGAGCTCTCTTGGAAGATGGGCTAAACATGATTACATTATAATACATGAGCTGAGCTGTATCTGATCTGTGAAGAATAAGATTGGAACCACCTTATTACTGCCAGCATACTTGCTCAACTCTTCTAACTTCCATTAAAACTTCACATCTTGCATCTGGCATATGCCATAGCATGTTCACCTCTCCACTGTACAGTAATTGTTTTAAACTTCATCACTCCAATTCGAAGAAAGGAGATACAAGTTCTTCTAGCAAAAGAAAAAGTAATAAAATATTCTAACCTATCTTACAAGTATACAGTTTTTCCTCCCAATGTTTTATGGAGTGAAAAAAGGAATACAAAATTGAATCTGTGCTTGCTCATGTGACCAAAGTCATTTTGAAGTCCCATCTTTTGGGCCATGCCACTGCTCTGGGAGTACTTACCAAGTTCATGATGGTGGCAGTTCAGTCATTTCCAGTAGTGGTCACTGTCTTGATGTATGGCTCTTTCCACTTTATCTCATGATACTTAGGAGACCAGTCTTCACATTGCTCTTAATCTGTTGGCCAGTCAGGCTCCCCAAATGAATGCTGATAGTTTCAGCTTAGGCTTTCTCAGCACATACAATTCATACAAGCCTCTTTGAGCTTCATTTATGGCATAATGTATTTACTTCCAGACAGGCTTTTGCTAGCCTAGTGCTTTGTCTTTGTCGCATCTGCTCTGTCTAGATCGGGGGTCTCAAACATGCAGCCCGTGGAAAGATAGTTTGTGGCCCCCGCCTTAATATGAAAGTTTAAGGAGTGGGAGCAGCAGCGGCACCTACCTGGCAAGCGCGGAGCTTCCTCCCCGCCTCATAGGGGCTGGGTCCTGCCTTCCCCCCCCCCCCGAAGCATCCACGTGTCCAGAAGGGGAGCCCTCACCCTGCCTGGCAGTCTTCTTTTAGGTCTCTCTCCCCCCCCCTTTGCGGGTCACCTGGCAAGGCTGCTGCTGCCGTCACTTCGTCATCTCTGCACTTCTCCTTCCCCCCGCCTGGTCCGCCTCCGCTCCCTGCCCAGACGTGCCGCAGGAGGGGGTTCTGCTGAGAGAACAGCCTTCTCGTGCACGCTTCCTCCCCCCCAGTCTTACTGAGCCACACTGGGCAAGACCATGGCATCTTGCCAGAGTGGGAGTCAAGAAGCCCCAGGAAGCCCCATTAGCCCTTGGGCACAAGGGAGAGATTACTCTGCTGATGGGGCCAGCCTTGCAGAAGGGGCACATGCAGCTGCTAGAGGTGTGTGAATCTGTGGGCATTTAAACTCCAGTGGTTTACTGCCACCCCCTCCATGGAACCGGGGTGCCTTGTCTTCCTGCTGCATCCCTCCATTGTCCCCAACCTGCGTCTAAAGAGGGCACGTTTCTTATGTGGAGAACGGTAACACGCGGGCAAGAGCAGATCGCACGTGGAAATCTTGCTCTCTCCGGGTTGTCATCCTTGCTTGTTCGCTGCACTCATTTTACTTCTGGCTCAAAACATGCAGGTGGGAACCCTTATGAAGCCAGTTCCCTACAAGGAGGAGGACATGTGCTCTTCCCTCCCACCCCCCTTTCCTGTTTCTGCTCACGGCCAGGCGAGCAACACACAAGCCGTGCCATTGCCAGATACAGCCGCCTTTTCCCTTCTGCCTTGCCTCTGTCCTTGGCTTTCAAATGCTTGCCCAGATATAGTGTGTTTGAACAGGGAGGCTCTGTCCGCTGACTGGGGCGAATGGCTTTTGGCACATTTTCCCTCGGCAAGCTGGCCTGATCTGCTGGAGAGGCTGGTCACCCTGGCGCCCCATCCATAGCAAAAGGGTGCAAAGAAAGTGGCTCCTGCATCAGCAGCTGCGGGTCGTCCTGAGTGGGCGACGGAGCCGCTTCCTTGAGTCAACTCCGTTTGTCCTGCTGCAGGGCAGGGCTCTCACCGGAGGGTGCTGAGGACAGGAGGAGGAAGGAGGATAAACAATGTTTTACTGGGCAAAATCCGCTTTACGACAATCGGTTCCCTACTTTGGGAACCGATTCTTTGCATTACAACGATCAAGACAGTTGATCATCGGGTTTTCCAAATGGCTCCCCGCTGTGTTCAGGATGGATTTTTCGCTGCACAGGCATTGGAAAATGCCCGCCCTATGGAGGACCTTTGCTGGACGCTGAGGTATTTCGCCCATTGGAATGCATTGAAATGGTTTTCAATGAATGCATTTCAATTGGTTTTTTTTTCACTTGACGAGGATTTCACTCTGCAGCGATTTCGCTGGAACGGATTATCCTCGTAAAGCGAGGCACCACTGTACTTAATTTATTTCTTGCTATCTTGAATTGTATTAATGCTCTTGTTTTATGTTATGCTGTTATTATTTGGATTGCTGTTAGCTGCCCAAACTAGACTTTGGTCTAAATGGGCGGGGTATAAATTTAATTTACATACATACATACATACTGTACATACATACATGCATACATGCATACATATTTTGTTGGGTTATGGCAGTGGTTTTTTATGTGTTTGGATTTGGGCCTTATATGTATTCTGTCCCAAATACCCTTGCCTATCTAAGAATGTGTTTGCTGCATATCTGATTTGTAGATGCACTATCTTTTGAGTCAGATAATAGGTTAGTATGTGAATCTGCTACAACATGTACACTACTTCCTTTGCTGACGGAATTCCAAAAACATTTCTGTTAAAGGGACTGTATTTTCTTCAGTGATTTTTCAGTATGGTCACCAGAAGTGCCTCTTGTTACTAACTAGGGACGGCACTGTAGCCAAAGAGTGTTTCATAAATAGCAAGGACACTTCCTGCACTTCTGATACAGCTCTTACATTCTATGACTCTACCTATATAGATGAGTCACAGAGATCACAAAGAAAGAGGACAGGTTGCTTACCTGCAGCAGTGGGTTTCTTTATGATGAAGTGTGATTCAAGTTACCCACTATTCCATATCAGATAGTTTACTATTCTGGTTATTTTATTTTAGTACATTGGGTGAGAATTGTGTGGGAGCCATGTTCTTGGATGTGTGTGTATCCTACCACAAATTGCTCAGTTCTAGAACATTCAAAACTAGCTTGAATTTCTGCTCAGTGCTAATGTTGAAAATGATTATGTGCCTGCACCTATGTGAAGCTTTTTAACAGAAGTACCATGTTGTGTCTTGGTAAATGCCTAAAAATGCTTTAAATGCTGTGTGGCAAATTGAAAATTGTTGTTTCTTCATCGTGGCCTCTGTGAATGCACACAATAGGGCTTTGACAGCGCCTGCGCTGGTTCTCCCGGAATATTCTAGAGCTTTTAGATAAAAGTAACAAAGTTTAGAGTTGCCCCTATCACGCATGCTCTGCCCGCCTCAGCCCTCAGTTCCATTTTACCGCCATTGTGCTTGGAACTTCTCGGATAGAGCTCTCTTCCTTTGCCAAAAAATTCGGCTTTGAACACAGACTGTTTCTCAATTCTGAAATTCTTCTGTTGTCCCTTGATCACGGACTGTCTTTGACTACTCTTGGACTTGTGGATTGGCTTTGTTGTGGATTACCGCCGCTGCTCTGGTTGATTGCCGCTTAAGTATCCTAATCCTCCCCTTCCAGACCCCATTTTCATCGGAAATCACCAATTTCTGAACTAATCTCCACCGTGAGTCTACCTTTCCTTCCTTTCCTGCTTATGTTCCCCTCAGGACCGTTTAGCAGGTGCAAGTCATGTTCCCGCAAACTACCATTCTCAGATGGGCACGACTGCTGCCTCTTCTATTTGGGAGACTCCCATCAACCCCAATCCTGCAAGCATTGCAAAAATTTCACTAGAGCCGCCCTTAAAGCTCGTGAACAACAGTTCAAACTTTTTCTGTGGGATAAGACATTGTCGTCATCCAGACCATCTGACATGGAAACTGCTTCCACTGCGTTGGCTACTCCGCGCCCGGAGGTTTGCATTTCCTCCCCACCCCTGGCGCCTACATCGAAGACTGTCGAAAAACCTCCAAAAAAGCCAGCTTCGACAAAAAAACTCACCACGACGTCGAAATCTTCCTCAACCTCATCCTTTAGAGATCCTGCGAAACAGGCAAAATCATCTAAGGACAAGAAAGATAAGTCGAAAGACCTTAGGAAACATCTACCTCCCATATCAACATCGCTGCCCTCTCCAATTCTTGAGGACTCGTCTAGGGATAGAGAATCCCGGTCGGAAGCCGCTGCCTCTCTTCCACCTAGGCAGATGCACACCTCCCCTGCCGGTCTCGAACAATGCGGCCAATCTCCAACCCCGAGTCACTGCTGTTATTAGCCCGGCTATTCCCCCTCTGTTTCGACCGGGCAGACATCTCCGGCACCGTCAACGCCTGTTTCTTCTTCATCGAGGGAGCCTTCTCCACCTCGTAAGAAGGCTGGTAAAACAAAACACATTTCATCTGATCGATGCTGAAAATCTCGATGAGAGGTGGTCGTTCTGCCTCAATCTGCTCGATGTAGATCAAAATACGACGATCAAGACTATGTCGACATTAGCCGCAAGATATCTTGCCGTCGACGTCGAGTGAGGACGACTATGCAAGAAGGAAGAAGGTAAATATGTGTATGCCTCATCTTCTTCCTCTTCCTTGATGTCGACACCGAAAACATGTCAACGTCGACACCGCTCAAGCCTCTAAAAACTCGGGAAAGAGCATAGACGTAGCCACTAAGGCAGGGGTCAGGGAACTTTTTTACCTTTTACCCCTAAATAATTTATATATGTATATACATTACCCCCCTTGGCTCGCACCATCTGCAGCCAAACCCCCTGCGCTCACTCGGGACCTGCCACCGCCACCCAGGCAGCCAGTCGAGCCGCCACACCACTGGGAAAGCACATCCTTGGTGAGGGGAGGCAGGCGCCGCAGGACCAGCAGGTCCACCGGCCATGAGCTCAGGTGAGGCGGGGCAGGAAGGGGGCCTCCTCACCAGAGCATCGGGCGGGTGGGCACAGGCAGGAAGGAGAGCCCTGACCAGGGCTCCGCCGGTCAAAGAGTCCAGCTGGCCTGGTACGCTGCCCTCCCCCTCCACTTTGGAGGTGAGGAGGGCAGGCAAGTGCCCTGTGTATTTCCTCACCAGGGCTCACTCTCGCTATGACTGAATGCCCGCCTACACACAACATCATCGAAAATAAAATGCCTGGGAGTAAAATGCCTGCTGCGACCGTCCTCATTACCCCCAGAATTTTCATTTTTATCCCATTTGGGGTAATTTACTCCTGTTCCCTGACCACTGCACTAAGGCTTCACATTCTACATCGAAGAGCTCACATATCAAAACCCACTGAACGTTGGTGCCTCAAAACTCTGAATTGGACAATAGAAAACGCACAGAACATATTCACTTAATTTTTGACACTGATGAAGATGAGGCTATCTCGTCAGATGATTCCTGCCAAGGACATGAAGTCCCTTCCGAAATATCTGGGGGAACACCTGTAGGAGGAGACCCATTGGAGTCAGATGCTGGAGACCCTCACCCATGCTCCCCTTCGGAAGATTTTTCTTCATATGTACAGATGATCTCGAGGATGGAAAAGACTTTAAAAATGCAAACCATTGAACCACCCCCTCCGTCATAAGATCTCATCTTTGGGGACATTAAACAGGAGAGAACCCCTCCACTCAGCTTGGGGTCTATTTCAGCACTGATGGACTTTATCAAAGAGTGCTGGAATCAACCATCCACCTCTGCCCCTGTTTCCCATAGGACAGAAAACCTGTATCTTATACATGGTGAAGATGCAACTTTCCTCATAAAACATCCTGTCCAAAAATTTTTAATTGTTGAATCCAGTTCCTCCAGGTCATCTACAAAATCGCATGTCACGCCCACTAACAGAGAGGGCCAAAAATTAGATGTACTGGGAAGAAATACAGTGGACCCTTAACTTACAGACAGCTTGAGTTACAGACTTTTTGAGTTACAGACTTCTCTGGCCGCAAAATTTAGGTTTGACTTGCAGACTGAGATTTGACTTACAGACCAGAAAAAAACCAAAATGGAACAAAAACGGCCTGTTACGGGATTAATCGGTTTTCAATGCACTGTAGGTCAATGGAGACTTGACTTACAGACTTTTTGACTTGAGAACCGCCTTTCAATACGGATTAAGTTCTCAAGTCAAGACCCCACTGTATTTATTCCCTGACAACTTTCTTGCTCGGTGTAGCCAATTATCAGACGGCAGTGGGGGCTTATCAAAGACAGCTTTGGTCAAGAGTACTCCCTGCACTCCAGGCAGCTCCAGATGACTCTAGACAAGTTTTCCTGAACACTTACGCAGAAGCCCAGTCTGTATCAAAGCACCGTTTAGCTGCCCGCCATTCAGGGGATGCTGCTGCAAAAACACTTATGTCCGCTGTAACATTGAGACGACATGTCTGGCTTAGATCTTTAGGCATCATAGAAGATGTTAAAACTTGAAGATTTACCTTTCGATGCCAGAGGACTGTTTAATGAAAAGACTGACAATAACCTTGAAAATCTACATAAGATAAAAAAGACAGCAAAGTCATATACCATACAACAACCTAAAAACAAATATCAGTGGGGTAAACAGTATCCACAGCAATACCAACAACTGGCTTCCCAATCATACCGCCCTTTCAAAAACTAGAGCCAGGCCAGATCCTCGCAAGCCTCGTCCTCTGCTTCCACATTTCGAACACAATCTGCTTCACAATGTCGTCTAAACAGTATCTTTGACTCACAACTATCAGGTCACGACCGCATCACTCGACTGGAACCATACAGTGGGGTCTCTACTTAAGAACGTCCCTACTTAAGAACAATCCAACTTAAGAACAGCTACATTTGCTAAATTTTGCTTCTACTTGAGAACAGAAATCCAAGATAAGAACAGGAAAAAAACCTTTCCTGCTCTTTTTTTAACCTTAGGTCATCTTAGGTTTAAAAAAAATTCTCCCCCTAGTGGTAGAGTACGTATTAACCAGCTTTGCATTAGTTCCTATGGGAACTAATGCTTCAATGTACGAACGCACCTCTACATAACAAAAAACCAGCCAGAACGGATTAATTGGTTTTCAGTCCATTCCTATGGGAAATTTTGCTTCAACTTAAGAACGTTTCAACTTAAGAACACCATTCCAAAACGGATTAAGTTCTGAAGTTAGAGGTTCCACTGTAGTTTCTATGGACGGAAAAGAGCAGATACGGATTAAATGGTTTTCAATGCATTCCTATGGGAAATGCAGATTCAACATAAGAACTTTTCAACTTGAGAACCACCTTCCAATACGGATTAAGTTGTATCTTCTCAACTGGACAAAAGACACCTGGGTCTTAAGCATTATTCAATTCGGCTACCGTTTGGAATTTACAGAATTGCCTCCTCTAGGACAAGTCAAGCTTACATTCTTCAATCCTGTTCTAGAAGAAGAGATTCTTACCCTTCTACAAAAACACGCTATTCAAAAAGTGCCCATGCGGGACATAGCAAATGGATTTTACTCCCGCTACCTCGCTGTGCCAAAAAAGGATGGCGGCATAAGGCCTATTCTAGACCTAAGATAATTAAACACGTACCTTCATCCTCGACTGTTCAGGATGGTCACACTAGAGTCCATTTTACACCGGCTAAAGAAAAAAGACTGGTTTGTAGTGATAGACCTCAAAGATGCTTACTTTCATGTAACCATTCACCCACATCACAGGAAATATCTCAGGTTCATATTCCAAAACACCATATATCAATTCTGTGCTCTTCCATTTGGACTCTCAGTGGCTCCAAGAACGTTCACGAAATGCATGGCCCCAGTGCCAGCCAACCTTCGTCTCCACAGCATACAGATATTTCCTTACATCGACGACTGTTTGGTAGTATCTCCATCTAGGCGAAGGGCACTTCAAGACACCGAGTTTGTCCTCCCCAGGCTCCACGATCTCGGGCTATCGTTCAGTTGGAAAAAGTCCCACCTTCTTCCATCACAGATGGTCGACTACATAGGGGGCAGGCTAAATTCTATCAAGGCAAGAATATTTCTACCTCAAGACCATGTGAAGAAAATCAAGAAGGCTGTTCGCAAGTTTTAACCACACTACACTGTGTCAGCAAGGCATGCACAACATCTGCTGGGCCCAATGGCCTCCACAACATCATCATTGGCACACGCCCGCCTGAAAATACGGTCTCTCCAGGCGTGGTTTCTGACCCTTTTCTACACCATCCAAGATGCACCTCGAAAGCGACTGCTTGTCATGGTGGAGCTAACGAAACAACTGCGATGGTGGACATTCGTACCAAATCTCCTGATCGGCCAACCGTTTCGTCCTCTGCAACTGACAGTTCAAGTAACCACGGACACGAGCCCCACAGGATGGGGAGCACACTGTGGATCCCACCAGATTCATGCACGGTGGTCCAGGCAGGAAAATCACCTGCATATCAACCATCTAGAAATGCTTGCTGTCATGAAGGCATTCAAGGCGTTCCTTCCTCTAGTACAGGGTCGTGGTGTACAAGTGATAACAGACAACATCACGACCATATACTACATCAACAAACAGGGAGGAACACGATCCATGTCCCTACTATATTTCTCGATACACCTGTGGGAATGGTGTTCCAACATCACATATTCGCAGTTGCGCTTCATGTCTCCACCACAGACAACTAGTTTGCGGACAGATTGAGCCGCCTCGCAACCCAAACCCACGAATGGGAGCTGGACGGAGAGATCTTCCACCTACTATGCAGCAGATGGGGCACTCCTGTCATAGACATGTTTGCCTCGCAAGGCAACAAGAAGTGCAAGAGGTATGCCTCCCGTGCGGGAAGAGGCATACAATCCCTAGGGAATGCCTTCATGATACCATGGGAACAAGATCTACTCTGCCTTTTCCCACTGATATCACTCATTCAGAAGACGCTGGTCAGGGCTCGACAACTAAAATCCAGTGCAATTTTCATTGCACCATGGTGACCTCGTCAGCGTTGGTTTTGAACCGTCAGGATGATGGCAATGGATGTGATGAAGCTACCAAACACCCCTCATCTCTTGACACAAGACTCAGGACAAGTCCTGCATCCAGACCTCGAGTCACTACACTTGACAGCCTGGATGATAACCCATCAATCAGATAAGTCTTAGACAAAGCAAGAACGTCAACCAATCTCCTGTACAAATACAAATGGAGGAACTTTGTCAAATTTGCCCAGTTAAATTACTTACAAACTTGTCCTATTTCACTATCAGCCTTACTCCAATACCTTCGTTACCTATCTGACTCTGATTTGGCACTATCCACCCTAATAGTCTACATTTCCACAATTATATCTTTCCAACCTCGTGATTTGGACTCCACACGATTTTTTTCCCATCCTACCATCAAATCTTTTCTGAAAGATCTTTCCAATATTCGACCACCCACTAAACTCCAATACCTCAGTGGTCCCTTCAAGTTGTTCTGCATGCGCTTACATGCCACCCATTCGAACCTATGGCCTCTTGTGACATTTGTTTACTGTCAT
Organism: Pogona vitticeps; assembly: GCF_051106095.1. Taxonomy (NCBI): domain Eukaryota; kingdom Metazoa; phylum Chordata; class Lepidosauria; order Squamata; family Agamidae; genus Pogona; species Pogona vitticeps. Next base: position 131,122,790 of record NC_135786.1, on the reverse strand, counting down.
TCAAGATATTGTTCTTAGTTGCCATTACATCTGCGAGAAGAGCAAGCGAATCAGCTGCCCTACAGTCTGATTCTCCTTATCTCCAATTTTAAAAAGATAAAGTTACTCTATACCCGGACATATCCTTTCTACCTAAAGTTGTCTCCGATCTCCACCTTAACCAACCCCTTATATTGCCTACCCTGTTTCCAGATCCTATTTCAGATGTCGAACGCATGCTCCACTTGTTGGATATGAAAAGAGCCTTGGCTTTCGTGTGGCTCAAAAACTGTTCCTATGCTTCCATGGCCAATACAAAGGGTCTCCTGCTTCTTCGTCTACCCTCTCCAGATGGCTTGTCTCGACTATCTCCCTTGCCTATGAGCTCCAGGGCAAAGCTCCTCCTGAAGGTCTCAAAGCTCATTCCACCAGAGCTGTTGCAACATCCAAGGCCCTGCTGCGTGTTGTCAATGTGCCAGACATCAGTAGAGCAGCCACCGGTCCAACGTGTCAACCTTTGTAACACATTGCAGGCTGGATCTTAGAGCAAAGAAAGAGACAAGCTTCGTGAGAGCGGTGTTGACATCCATTCTACAGTGACGGCCCTCCTTCCGGTAAGTGAGCTTGCTAGTCACCCTATTGTGTGCATTCACAGAGGCCACGATGAAGAAAAATAGGTTACTTACCTGTAACCATGGTTCTTCAAGTGGACCTCTGTGAATTCACACATCCCGCCCAGCCTTCCCACTATCCATCACTGATTGTCTCTGGACTGATTATGTCTGGATTAAGGTCACGTTATGATGGCGGATAAATGGAACTGAGGGCTGAGGCAGGCGGAGCATACACAATAGGGGCAACTCTAAACTTTTTTACTTTTATCTAAAAACTCTAGAATATTCCAAGAGAACCAGTGCAGGCGCTGTCAAAGCCCTATTGTGTGAATTCACAGCGATCCACTTGAAGAACCATGGTTACAGGTAAGTAACCTGTCTGCTTATGTGTTGCCCAAATAAGTTGTTTGGAACAGGTTGAGAACTGGCAGGAATACTCAGGAAGTAAGGAAAAATGAAAGACCAGCACCACAGGTAGAGTGAAGGAAGCAAGTGAGCAAAGTGGTAAATAAAGAGTAGCTTTTCCTGCTGCTTCTTGATAACAGGCAGACATTCATGGGTTGGGGAGTCTTCACAAACTTAGCCTGGATCTCTAGTGATTCATAGTAAGATGCATGGTCAGACATTATAGTGACATAAGGGTTACATGCCATAAATTCTTCTTCTTTAGGTGAGTTCTTATGGCATGGACTTTTTAAAAATTCTGATTTTGGTGTTGGTCCAGTATAAGCAAAAGAAGGTAATGAGTTGGAAGAGATTATTTGGGTATCTTTTGAGTATGTTTCTAGCTTGCTTTATTTAACCATACATTGTAAGATTGCCAGAACAGATGCATCCATATTTTATTAAAAAATCTAATTTGCTATGCCTTACTTGTGGTTAAATTTGTATTATTATGTGATTTGCCTATTCTGTGACCAGTATAAATATGGCTATGCTAGATTTTATATTTTTAGACTAAAATAAGCCCTCAATGTGGTAGATGCAGAAGATATATTTTCGTTAACAATTTATTTTATAATGCTGGTACACATTACATAAAAAGGCTTCAAAATGAACAAAATACATGTCTTCTGTTTTTTTTTACAAAAATGTAGCTTCAGATAGTATGTAAACAGTTTTAGAAGAAATTTGTTTTATAAAACAAAGAACTTTTGAATCTAATATTGGCCAGCATGAAAAACCACATTAACGTATTTTCAAATTATTTTACCTTGGTTGTATTTTTAGCAAAAGACACAGAATTGCATCCAGACATAGTTATATTTGTGGTAGACCCATTTGTGGTAGACACCCCACACACCCCTTCGCATATGCACGCAAGTGCCCCCTGCTCCTTCGCACATGCTCAAGCACATGTCCACCCCTTTGTGCATGTGCGTGAGTGTGGGGGGTACCCTGCCTTCCCTAACTGGTCTGTGGTGTTAAAAAGATTGGGGACCACTGGCTTAAATGACATTGATTTCAACAGTGTAAGCCTAACTGGGTCTAGTCCTCTGGAAAGTAGCTAGAACACCTACTGAATTAATTAAATTGATAGGAGACAGATTAATTCATCTAGTCACATACAGTGGTGCCTCACATCACGATGTTAATTCGTTCCAGTGAAATCGCTGTAGAACGAAAACGTCGTGATGCGATTTTAAAAAGCCCATAGAAACTCATTAAAACCAGATTGATGCGTTCCTAGCGGCTTCAAACTCACCGTTCAGCGAAGATCCTCCATAGTGCGGCCATTTTCGTTGCCTGTGCAGCGAGGAATCCGTGCAAAAACACAGCGGGTGGCCATTTTGTTTACCTGGTGGCCATTTTGAAACAGCCGATCAGCTGTTAAAAAAGGGAACCAATCATCGCAAAGCGAAATTCCCCCATAGGGAACATTGTTTTGCAATCGCTTTTGTGATCGCAAAAAGTTCGTCGTGATGCAATTTCGTCGTGAAACGGAGCGCCCGACTTGCAGGGCACCACTGTATAGGTTTGTCTTTTACATTTAAAATCTCCAACTGATTTAAACTTTACTTTTATCAAACTCCCTGAAAATTCAGGAAATATTTAAATTATAATTGAAGTCTCAAATGCACATTTCCTTGAGCCTTTTTGCCATTTCCTATTCTGTTCTTCAGATTCATGTTTTTACACCAATATAAGAACAAGAATACACTGTGTAATAAGAGTTATAAAGTCCTTAAACTTGGTACACTGCTTTGCTGTTGTATTTGAACTTCTGATGTTTTAGGAACAAAGTAGCATCTAATTTTCTGGCATGTTTGCAACTGACAACTTTAACTACTAGTGCATGTGGCTGAAGTTTAAAATAGTGTCTTTGCATTTTTTGTGTGGTTTTCGTACTAACCTGATTGATGAACGCACATACGCTGAAGGGATTGGTAAATTGTCCACTGCCGATGGTAAAGCCTTCGCAGATCCTGAGGTGCTCCGAAGACTGACCTCTTCTGTCAGCTGTGCATTGGATGAAGCTGCTGCTGCATTGACACGAATGAGAGCGGAGAACAATCACAATGCAGGACAAGTCGACAAGTATGTATTATGTATCTCTTGCTTTGGTTCAGTCTTGTAAGAGCTGCTGAGATTCTACAGGTTGATTTCTGAAGTGTACTGATATACAGTATGTGCTTAACTCCTGCAGTGTAGAATTCCATGTCTGCCCAGAAGTTATTTAGCTATGAAGTGAAATAATATGAGATAGACAGAGTAGCTTAAAATAGGTAATACACAGCAGAAAAGTGTATAGAAGCCTAGATAGTGGCTGCAGAAGCCCTTTAGGTTGGACGGGTAGGTGGAGAACATTGATTTCTCTCTGTAAGATTGCCCATGTCACATCCTTCCTGACTGTGGAGAGCACAGCTATGCAACTTCCCAGATCCAGGTGTCAGCTGCAGTAAAGCTTCTGTTTTTGGTGAATTTTTGTGCACGCCATTTCCCCGCTGTTAACAGGATTTCTGCTTTTTCTTATTTATTTCCACTTCAGAGGTCTGTAGACAAGACATTTCCCTTCACTATTATTATTGCTCAGATAACGTTTTTGAAAGTGACGATGAGGGTGCATTTGGGGAAGAGAATTGTCAGTTTCAGCTTGCATTTCAACCTTACTCATGGCGTAGGAACAAATATGTTGTCTTGAATGGGTTGAGGATGGGAAGAATTCTCAGGCAGTAAGGAAAGTAAGAGGCCAGGCTCATGAATAGAGGGATGAAGAAAGCAAGTGTGCTGAAAAAGAGTTTTGAGGGAAATTGGAAAATGGAAAACAACAGTTGGACATTCATGAACAGATGTCTAGACTAAAGAGTCTAGGTGGAAGTCCAGTGAGTTGCCAGGATTGACAACCTCTTGGGCTGATTCAGTTGAAACAGTAAGCCAAGAACTAATGGGAATGCTTGTTTGTACGGACAGTGTGCTGCATGCTGCCCACAGTTTCTGTTAGCAGGAGAAGGGGCTAAAGAAGATCTGTGGTCTGTTTTAACGTGCCATCCGAATGCAAATACAACCCTGATAATCCTTTTCGGCACTAAACCTGAAAAGAGAATCCAGAATAAGCCATGCATTCCTCCTCTGGTTTGTTGGAGGGTAGTTGCGTGAGTAAGGAAGCTGTGATGTATCTCAGTGACCCAGCAAACAAACTGGATCAGAAGAGAATGCTCTGGTTCATTTAACAGTCCTGTTCTAAGCACAAGTGATCAGGTAGCATATGTTGACATGCTGCTCCTAGGGTCCAAACCAGACAGTTAATTTGCAAATTCGCACAAGCCAACTTTTTGGTTTCAGGGCTCATCTTGTGAGGATTGGTTCAGGAACAAAAGATTGGATTTAATGCTGTTTCCATAGTCATTTTAATTAAGTCTGGAAAAAGTGTCAAACAGATTTGGATTTTCTACATTTGTGAGATGAAATGGGGATAAAATTGGTTTAGAAGGTGCCTCAGGAGGCAGTGCACCATTATTGAAAGGAACAGGCCTTGCCTGCAGATATATAGTATAAAACATGTTTATTGGCTGGTGCATATGAGATTTGGAGTTTTAAATGATCCTCATCCTTCCCTGAGCCTCATTTCTCTTTTCTCTGAATGTCTGCTATGTGTATTTACCTTGGTTCTTACTGATGGGCACTACTGTTGGTGTAATTATTTAAGAAGGAGAGGCCATAATTTGGTGGAGTATTTGAAAAGTCTTAACCCCTCAAAACAGTATTAGAAAAATTCTTCTTGAATAAATTCTATAGGCTAAAGTCCTAATAATATGTCACAACTAGGGTAGTCTTATTGAATACATTCCACTGATTCTGTGGGCCTGATCTAGTTGTGACTTACTACTGGATTTCAGCTATTATTTAAAAGGGTTGTGTGGTGAAATTTATATCTGGTAGGCATTAATATGGTACCTGCCCGCATCTGCTACGTTAATTGCAGCATGTAGGATTTGGAACCAAAGATTTGTTAAGCATGTAGATTTTTTTTAAAAGATATATGTTACAGTCCTTCATTTTTTGTGACACAGATCATAATTCAGGCTAAAGCAAGGAGTCTGTCATCTTCATATTTCTAGTGTACTGTACATAGTTAAGACCCTTAAGACTTGTGAGCTTCATAGAAAATATATTTTGTCAAACATGTACCACAACTATTTAGCTTATTCAGGAATCTGGAAGAAACATACTAATAAGCTTAAATTACAGAAAGCCAGATTTCAGTTGAATATCAGAAAAAAACATAACTCTTTTCTGTACTATTTTTTGATGAGTACAACAGTGGAACCAATTACCTTGGGAAATGGTACCGTGTTTCCCTGAAAATAAGACAGGGTCTTATATTAATTTTTGCTCCATAAATGCATTAGGGCTTATTTTCATGGGAGTTTTATATTTTTTTTTCATGTACAACAATGTACATTTACTCAAATACAGTCATGTCATTTTCTTCTGGTTGCTGCACGATGGTGGAGGGTGGGGTTTCACTTAACTGGGGCTTATTTTTGGGGTAGGGCTTACGCATTCTGAAAAATCATACTAGGGCTTATTTTCAGATTGGGTCTTATTTTCGGGGAAACAGGGTAAGTCCTCCAACACTAGAGGCATTCAGGAGGAATATCTGTCAAATATACTTAAACTTGGATTCCTGCGTTGAATAGTGGTTGGATTTGATGGCCTTATAAGGCTCTGTCTAACTCCATCATTTTATAATTCTATGATTTATAATAAAGAGAAGAGAAGTGAATCTTATAAACAAAATCTCTATCTTCCCAAGTATCAGTTTCATAGCCTTCTACACTACTTAATTTCTGTCAGTATGAAAGAATAGCTACAGTATTTCTAAATTGTCCTGATCTGCAGCCTTCATATAGACTATAGATTTCTTAGTTCTGATATCCCCATTTCATTTGTTGTGAATGGCAGCAAAGGGAAGTGTAAGGCCAGTGCTATACTTACTTCCAAGCTTTCCTAAGATTAGTCTTATTGAGAAAACATAGTCTTTGTAGGGCTAGAGTTGCCAGTATGCAAATGTGGCTATGTCCCCCATTTAGTTGTTATGTTAATCCATTTTAAAGGTTATCAGCTGTCCTTAACTTGAAGATCTTAATTTGATCACAAGTTGATATTTGTGTAATTTATTTCATCCAATTTCATGTGATGATTAATTTCAAAATGTATTTTCCAGTCGCAGTTTGGCAGAAGCATGCTCAGATGGGGATGTAAACGCTGTTCGGAAGTTGCTGGATGAAGGAAGAAGTGTAAATGAGCATACAGAAGAAGGAGAGAGTCTACTTTGTTTGGCATGTTCCGCTGGATATTATGAGTTGGCGCAGGTAAGTGCTGAATAGTGATTTTAAAACTATTGCTTTTTGTGAGGTGTTGAGTCCTTGTCATAAGTACACATTTCAGCTCACCTTATTCAGACCAGAAGGAAAGCTTGTGAATTATGGTTGCAGTGTAAACATATACATTAATAAAATATAATGTCAGGTACTTTTGTTCAAGCTTGTGCAGCCAATAGTTTTTGAAGGGCCTAAGCTTGCAAGGTTTCATTCTTTTAACAAGAAAGCAGTTGAGAATGTGCATTAAGTTGTAACCTCTTAGTTTATAACTGTAAAGATTGAGTAGGATATCTCCAGTTTTTTTAATGATCTCTGAGCATGATCCCCAGGGCTTGAAAAATGCACTCATCCACTCGTCTGTGATGAGTGAAAAAGTCACAGCTCCCTCCCTCCCTCCCTCCCTCTTTCCCCTCCACCTCTCTCTGTCTCTCTCTCTCTCTCTAATCTTGCAGTCCTCACGTCCACCCTCCCATTTCAAAAGGAAAACTGCTGTCTTCTCGCAAGAAGAGAGTTTGAGCGGCACGTAGAGATATAGCTCTGCAGAAGAATGTACAATAGTCCTATGCTGGAGAATATGGAGATTCACTGCTCCCAATTTCAACCGAACAAGGACACATCCTGGGGTTGGAGGGAACCGTGGCTCCTGAAAAGGCTGGGGGCTTTTGCTTTCGGTTTTATTTTGCTGGAGACATTAAAAAGAAAGGCATTCAAAATACAGTAGTGCCTCGCATTACGACGTTAATTCGTTCCAGTGATTTCGAAAATGTAATGCGAAAATTTCGAGAACGAAAACGTAATGCGAAAATAAAAAGCCCATTGAAACACATTGAAACCCCTTCAATGCATTCCAATGGGCTGGAAACTCACCGTCCAGCGAAGATCCTCCATAGGGCGGCTATTTTCGGTGGCTGTCTTGCGAGGAATCCATCCCAGAAAACAGCGGCAAGCCATTTTATTTACCCGGTGGCCATTTTGAAACCGTCGATCAGCTGTAGGAAAATCGTCGTTTTGCGAAGAATCGGTTCTGGAAGCAGGCAACCAATCATCGCAAAGCGAAAAAAACCCATTCAGACCATCGTTTTGCGATCGCAATTGCAATCGCAAAAAGATCATAATGTGGTTTCATCGTAATGCAGGGCAATCGTAAAGCGAGGCACCACTGTACAAGCTTCATGACCCCACAGGCACGCAGGTAATAAAGCAACAAAGTCTGAGGGCATAAATCAGTGATTCCCAGTCTCAATAAATTGCAAGGCTATAGTGTGGTCATGCTCACTGGTGAAATTTTTGACTGACTGGTGAGACATTCTAAAATTTTTCAAGCCCTGATGATCTCAGTTGTCATGAAGTTCACTGAATAAAAGAAATTGGGGAACCTGCTTTGCATACCCAACAGGGGGAAGTAATATTATTCTTTATGATCAACTCAGCCTGTGGTTGCTTTATTCCATAGACCTCAGTGGGAACTGAGTAGAGGAGAGCAGACAAAGGGAGGTTTCAAAAACACAATTATCAATGCTGAAAAGCGTGGGGGGGGGGGCTGTCATGTTACCTTTAATAATGCCTCTGTTATATCACCGAAATGAATTGATCCCATTTATTTTTGTGGCAAATGGTAGACATCTTGCCTCCTTTGCTTCCCATACCCAGTCACAGTAAGATCTTTTAGGTACTGGTAGCTCTTTTGTAAAAAGATTAACAAAGACAATAGGTGTTATGGAGAGCTGACCATGTCTGTCTTAATAGTCACATCACTTCATGCATAATCCTGATTTTACTTTATTTGTTGTATTTCTGAGGTGTGTCAGACTAGGGTGAGGGTAGGCATGTTTGGCAGATTTGGAGTCCCCTTGGTGTGAAAGTTCACCCTTTAATGAGAAAGTGTGAAAAGTCTTTAAATCAACCAGATAATACTTGCTTTAAAGGGCTGTAGCATAGTGGTGCACCACATACTTTGCATTAATTCAGGTTTGGCATCTTGAGGCAAAAATGAGGAAAAAAATAGATTTAATATCTTGAAGCTACTGCTGCTTGTGATACATGAGCTACATGGAGCAAAGACCTGAATTGGTAAAAGGTAGCTTCTTACCTACTTATAAATAACAGGGTAAAATATTTGAGGGTTACAGTGCTAAAATTTTGTATCATTTTTTTTTTTTGCCCAGAGATACAGATAGCATTGAAGACAAAAGTGCATTGTTCACCTTGGATTATATCTGGGGATATATAAGAAAAACTCATACTGAGAAAATGAATTAAAATTGATGCCATGTGAATATGGTATACCCAAAGTATAGTATTATCTTCCCTATTTGTTATAAGCATGGTTTGTGGTATTAAAGCCTTTCATTAATTTGCAGCCTTTCACATGAAAGTTCAGGTACTTATCTGTTCCAGGCAATTCTCATTCTTGGACTTCCCTCCTCCTTACCTTAAGAGGTTTTCACCACTTTTTTTTCTAAGCACAACAATATCATGGCACATAGCTCTACCATCATCGTGGTAATAAGACCAAGAAAAAGGAGTACAAAGATGGCAGATGGGCACAAGTGTAATTCCACCAGTTGTACATTGCTTCCTTAGTCCAGAAGACACTACATGTTACTGGTAGCATTAGTGTAATAAGGTGAAGTTTACCACTTGACTACTTCCCCAGGCCGTTTCTGCTTGTCCTGTAAAGGTAAAATTGAATTGCTGTAACATAGGTACAGGTATCTTAAGATATTCTTAGGTTAACAATTCTTTGCTTATATACCCTTTTCATCTTTGTCTGATATCAACAGTTCTTCATTTATGCTTCTTCATCTCTTCTTTATTCTTGTTTGTCTGATTTGAATGAGTAAGCCCTCTGAACAGGGATTTATATTATGCTGATACTAAATAACTACTTTTATGGTAGAAATCTGTTTCTTCCCTCTCACAGAAAATTTAATGATAAGCCAAATGTCTCTTTAATTTATGCAGGTGTTACTTGCCATGCATGCAAATGTTGAAGATAGAGGAAATAAAGGAGATATAACACCACTCATGGCAGCAGCCAGCGGAGGCTATGTGGACATTGTAAAACTGTTACTTGTTCATTGTGCTGATGTCAATGCCCAGTCTTCAACAGGTAAGAACAATTATAGATAATGTAATGCAATTGATAACATGGGTATTGGTCTTCAGTTTCTTATTTGCAGTGTTTTTATGTTAATTTCTATCCTTAAAAAAGACAGATGTTACGAAAAAAGACACATGATAAGAGTATGAATATATAACACAGTAGTTTAGCACAGTGATTTAGGGATCTGGCTATGGAGCCAGAGGTTGGGAGTTCGATTCTCCACTGTACCTTCTGGGAGAAGAGCCAGCCTATGTGGCCTTGGGCAAGCTGCACAGTCTCAGGATTCCCCTGGAAGAAGGGAATGGAAAGCAACTTCTTAGTATTCTCTACGTAGAAAACCATGAAAATCAGAATTGATTTGGGGGCACCTAGTTCTTATTATTTATTATTAATAGAGTATGAAAATCTAATTCTTCATAATTTTTTATGTCCTCTTTATTAATAATGCCACATTACATAACAAAAACAAAGAGAAAGTAAACTGACAGTTTTAACAATAAAAACAATGACGCTTGTCTTTTAAATTTATGAATCTCTTGTTGTAAGCTGCATTTTAAATGAAAACTCAGATGAATCTTGGTGAAAAATCAGTCAATGTTAATATTGCCAATAATGTTTAAAGGATTTATCGTAAATTTGAGAATTGAAACATATTGTTACAGTAATTGTAATTTATTGTAAAACATTTCTCCCAAGATACACAGAAATTATTGCTCATTCTTTAATTTATTAACATGGCTGAGCCTGAATTGCAAATAAATTTTCCAAATGTTACTTGTTATCGGACATATTATGGATCAGCATACAAAACTATAATTTCTGATTTAATAATACCTTTACTACTATCACCGACCAGAAGGCCAGAAAACAGTGGAAGTTGTCAATTATAAAATAAATGCCTCTTAGTTTGGCATTTTGGAGGATGGTTTCTACTTTTTTGATTTGACTTGACTGTAAAATAGTAATTCTTTGTGTTTTTTCCTTTGATATCTTTGACTTTCATGGCCTCTGATATATTCTTTCGAAGGTTTATTCAACGCAGCAGCAAGGTTTCTCAGTCACTTCACTTTCTGTCTGCAACACATTTTCTGTCTGCAGGAGGGTCACCTGATGTAAAAGTACATCCATTGTGGACATTTTTCCATGCCAGTCCTTTAAAACATTGAGCTTCTTCTCAGGGCATTTTCCTGAGAGAAAGCTGTGCAAACTTCTGACCAGACCACTCTGGCTAGTTTTTCTCCACTTCCAAGTGTCTCCTGTCTCCTGCAGGCTATTTTCTTGCATGGAGCAGCTGTGTTGATTTCCGGTACCACCACAACCAGCACTATATTAATATATGACACCACCACAGCCATCACTGACACTGGCCACTCCTTCCATTTTAAACAAGCCTTTAAATTATTAGTCGCAGCCCTCTTTGATACCTATCACGCGCAGGGTTAGCTTGTTGCTGCCAAACAAGAAGTAGAAAAATAAGGAGAAGGATTGTGCTCGAACTCCTTCCCCGCTTGTGAAAAAATTGATGTAGAATTAATTCTCTTATAGAAGATTCTTGTATATGCTTATTTACAGGAATGCAGAAATTTATTTATGTTGTACAATAAAGAGGTAGTGTTTTAAAGATCAAACAATAGTTTAAAAATACATGAATTATGTAGTTACGCATTTGTTAGATTTTTAAGTACATAAAGACTAAGGTGGCTAAAAGTAATCATGACATATTTCTTCTTCTGTCCTCTTAGGGAACACTGCACTCACTTATGCCTGTGCTGGAGGATTTGTTGACATTGTCAAAGTGTTGTTGAAAGCAGGTGCGAATATTGAAGATCATAATGAAAATGGACATACACCTTTAATGGAAGCTGCCAGTGCGGGCCATGTTGAGGTTGCAAGAGTGCTTCTAGAATATGGTGCAGGAATCAATACTCACTCCAATGAATTCAAAGAAAGTGCTCTTACACTTGCTTGTTATAAAGGTATGTAATTTTCAACAAATTGTATATTCTGTAGATAAAGAGCTGCCTCTTGCCTGTAGCATTCTACTCAGTATATATAGCTGAATTATAATGTCACATGACTCACTGATGGGTGTGCTGCCATGGGGTCTTCTTGAAGAATTTTGGGAGTTGGAATCCAAAAACATGAAAGAGTAAACCCACCCCTATTTCTCAGTATAAACACAGCCAAGGCTTACCTATAGAGTGGCAGATGTCATGCTTACCAGGACCTTGTATCCAAATTTGTGATGAATCTTAGAGCACAGGGAAAAAGCTTTCGGAGGTTGTTAGGGTTTAATATTTTTTTGCTGTAACATGACAGTAGTTCCCTTTACTTAATTTTGAACCAGCTGTCTCCAAGAATGATTCCTTTGTTACTGCTCTTACCTCAGATTTCTTCATGACTTGGTATTGGTCCACCTCACAATGTAGGCATATCACTCTGCTCATGTCTCCAGATACATCACCTTTAAAGGGGTCATCCCTTCCAATTCCCAAGTCAGTGCTTTCTCACAAATGAGAGTTTGCTTGTCCAGTTATTCACATGTTGCTGTAGATGAGCAGAGAAAGATCCATTGCTGGGAATGAGTACTGGTATGTGGCTATATAAATTTCTAGATGCATAGGTCATTGAAAGAACAACTGTTACATGTGAACAACCTGTGCACAAGGGTATCTAGTTATAGCTGAGATGATAACTAAAATGCAGGCGTTGGTTTTTTTAAGTTCTGTTAATATAGTAAACAGTACAGTTTTAACTGTTGAAGTTATACATGATGCATTTAAATTAAAAGCAATTGGTTCAATTCTGATTGTTTATTGTTTTTGTACTCCAAAAAAGATGTTGCTCCAAACACTTTACAAAATATTAAAAGTATAAAATATTAACCCATCATTAAAACAAGTTTCCAAACTAAAATCAACATTGATGAAGCAGAAAGAACTAGAATGAAAGAATAAATGAGCAGCAGAGTCAAATACTTGTTTAGAAAAAATATCTTAACTTGTTTGTGAAACATAGATACAAAATCTTTTGGTCTAGGTATTACATACAATTTTCTCTGCATGTCTTTTCTTGATTTTCAGAGAAATGTTTCTCATTGTTTCAGATTTATTTGATGTTTAAATGTTTCAATTCTGTTTACAAAATTATACATAATAGAAGTCATGGATCAATGTCTGATCCTAAAAATAGGCAAATAGAACAGGATTTTCCTGCTTCTCTTTCCTTCTGTTATCTCTTGGACTTCTCCCGAATCTTCTTTTGAGGATTTGGAACAGCGTAAATGTATTTTAAATTAAACTGATTTAAAACACTACAGTACTTGGAAGGACTTGGTTTAATCATATGACTCTCCCTTCCTCAACATTTTCCCTCTTGTTTTCTATAGACCCTTAATACTTATTTCCACAATTTAGAGATACAAGTTTCATTTTCAGAAGACCGATTTTGTACAGTTTAAGAAACACTCTCTGACTGAAATCCTGTTGCTTTGTTACATTCACTTGATTTCATCTGGTAATTAGAGTCACCATTGTGATTCTCAGGCAGTGCTTTTGCTTGTTGCCACTATTTATTTATTTATTTATTTATTCATTCATTCATTCATTCATTCATTCATTCATTCATTCCATTTATACCCTGCTTATCTGTTCATCGCGAACACTCTGGGTGGCTTACAACATAACATATAAAACAAGCATATATATAACATAATTAACATAATTAGAAAAAAGAAAGAATTTTTTTTCTCCAAGATGGCGAGAGAACAAGATAAATTATAATAGATAAAAAGGGAAGAAAAATTAAGAATTAACTGGAAGGGGGGAAGGCCTGCCTAAACATCCATGTTTTCAGTTGTTTCTTAAAACTACCCAGCAAGGGCGCTGCGCGAATCTCTGGAGGTAAGTTGTTCCAAAGGTGAGGAGCCACCGCCGAGAAGGCCCAATTTCTTGTTTTTTCCTTCTGGGCCTCCCTCAGCGTCAGGCTCCTCAGCCTCACCTCCTGGCTCGCGCGTGTGACATGGGTAGAACTGGGTGGGAGTAAGCGCTCCGCCAAGTATCGAGGTCCTAAACCGTTTAGGGCTTTAAACATAAGTATCAAAACTTTGAAGTCAACATGGAACCAAATGGGCAGCCAATACAACGCGGCCAGAGAATCCCAGCAGGGAGTTCTTAATTAGCAGCTGAAAGTGAATGAATGTTACGCTGTTTTCTTTCTACTTGTATAACAAAGCAGCAAGATTTCAGACATTAAAACAGATTTTGGCAGTGGAAGTGAACAATGTTTGGTTGAACAGGTTGATCATAAATATTCAGAGGATTTTCTGACTTTCATTATAACAACTACCGTCACCAGACAGACATTCAGATTATTATTTTTTTCAAACTAAAGCAACAGTGGCTGAAATTCTGTTGCCTTTGTTCTTCATGTGTCAGACTGATTATATCATCAATCATGGCCTTTTATCACTAATTAAAAGTTTGCAACCTGCCCCCACCCCACCCATCCACTGGTTTTAGGGCTCCCTAGAAATCCATTTCACCCTGGGTAAGTCTTTGGAAGGCTGGGACAGCCAGGTACTAGGAGCAGGATGGGAATCAGAATTAGAAAATAAAGTTGATCAGGTCTTTTCTTCCTTTTGTCATATAAATAAATTAGTATATGTTTCTAGAGAGAAACGTCTGAGTATTGCAGATTTTCTGCTATTTTCTATACTCGGTACCTGTAGAAGAGAAAGATTAAACTGATTAATCTCAACCAAAGCCTGTGGAATTGCATAAAATTAAGGTCCCACTCCAAGAGATGTTGGGCCCTTTTTACAAAAAAAATAAATAAAATACATTTTTTAATTCATTTTCCATTGGGTAAGAGAAGATCATAGGGAAGGGGATTTGGATCAGGGTATTGGGGTAAATAAAATATACAGAATGTGATGGACAACAGTATATATCATTATTACATTTGTTGTTATGTTTCTTACTAAACTTACTTCACACTTACCATTTTTTTTCTAAGCATTTAAAATCTAAAAATGTTATCCTCTCTATGTTATATTTTCTTTCTCATTATTTTATCCCTTTCATATTCTCATCTCTCATCCAATTATACAAAGGTTTCCACTTTTTTCTAGCCTCAGCAGTTTCTTTGTCTTTTTTCTTCAGTTAAAATATCCATCTCTGCTGCTTCAAAACTTTTTTCTATTAACTCCTGGGTTGTCTCCTCTTTTTTCCAATATTTGGCGTAGAAAATTCTTGCTGCTGTTGTTACATGTATGATCAAATATCTTTTTTTCTTTTTCTATAGAATCTGGTATTATATTTAACAAAAACAGTTCAGGTTCATATGGAATTATAGAGGATAACATTTTTTGTAAAAGCTCATGGACTAATTTTCAAAAGTTCTTAGCTTCCCTACAAGTCCACCACATATGATAAAAGCTACTTTCTTTTGATTTGCATTTCCAACATTTGTTAGAGGTACTTCGATATATTTTCAATAATTTTTCAGGTGTCATATACCATCTATAGAACATACATATTTTCTTTGTAATTAATTGTTCTTCTTCGTGGTCTCTGAATGCACACGAATGGGTTAAACTGCGCCTGTGCAGGACTCTTTGGAATATTCTAGAGCTAAAATGACAAGTGTAACGTCTCCCTGTATCGCGCATGCTCCGGCCACCGGTACCTCAGTTCCTTTTTGCTGCCTTTGCAATAGGACTTCTTTGAATCGCTTAGAGCTACTTCTGTTTAAAATTTCTGGTTTTGACTCAGATTGTTTTTTCTTGACTATTTTTATTATTTTATTTATTAGACTTTTATCCCACCCTTCTAGACAATGTCTACTCAGGGTGGGTCACAATAAAATCCTTCATAAAAACAATTAAAAGAATAAATTAAATTGACATATTAGTGTTGATCAAGATGGGAAAATAGACAAAAAACTAAGAAAAAGTAATAGTCAAGTATTGACAGGAGGGAAGGCCTGCCTAAAGAGCCAAGTCTTTAATTGGCTCTTAAAAACACCCAGTGACTACGAAGATTATCTGGCTTATCAACAAGGACTGTTCTGATTTTGATCTTATGCTAATCCCTTTGTATACTGTGATCATTCGGATTTGACCTCGGACTGTTTATCTTATTGATGCTGGTTTCCGATTCCATTTATATTTCATTACTTAATTTGACCCTTGGACTGCTTATCATTCTGATCTTGGTTTCAAATTCAATTTATACTTGATTACTTGGCTTGACCCTCGGACTGTTTATCATTCTGATCCTTATTCAGTGGCTTAGGTATCTGATTCGAATTGATTTACACTTGATTGTTATCGGACTGGTATTTCGGCTTGATCTTGGACTTTGACCACTACGTCTCCCATGAGTTTCACTTGCTGTTGTTGTTCTGTATAGTTCCTGCCAAATTTTATGGCCTCTTCAGGCCCATTTAAAAGGTGCGTATCATGTGCAAACAAGATCCCCTTCACAGACTGCCACAACTGTTGCTTATTTTGCCTAGGAGAGACACACCAGCCTAATTCTTGCAAGGAGTATAAAAAGCTGACTAAACCGGCCCTAAAGCTTCAGCTGTAGAGACTCCGATCTTTCCTCTATAAAAAATCTTCAACACCTTCCAGCTTGACAGAAATGGAACCAGCTGTATTGACTGCTCCCCCAACACCTAGTATCGAGATAGTCGCTTCACTGGCACCAGCTACAGTACTTCTTCCTCAAAGGCTTCGAAGACACCATCAACATCCGTACCTAAGGTACTGTCTAAGGGGGACCCGAAGAAGAAGGAGGAGGTGCCAAAACAAAAGAAATCTAAACCTAAATCGATTCAGCTGAGGGAACCTTCATCTATGAGGGTAATGTTGCCTTCTCCTATTTTGGAGGAGTCATCTAGGGAGCTCCAATACCCTGAGTCGTTGTCTGATGGGGATGATGTCCCAGCACAGTCTCAACAACAGGTTTCGGGGTTGATTCTGAGACTGTCTCCCAGCCATGGCCAGTCAGAGGCTGAGATAATTTCCAGCCAGGCCTCAGCCCATTCTAGCCCCAGATTGATCGGGCGGATGACAGTGGCTTAGGTATCGGAGTCGGAGAGGTCTCTGCATTATTCCTCTCCTTGGAAACACCTTGCCAAGCGTCAGCATCTTTCCCTGGACCAACGTCAAGCTCGACATTGATAGGTCATTGTACTCCCCTGCCCTTCTTGACATCGAGCGGCTGTTGAATACGAGGAGCCTCTGTACATGGAATCTAACCAGCATGGGGTTCGATGCCGGTATCAAGAATATGAATTCGACCCCATCTTGGACTCTCCTCTATTGATTCACCTGCCCAATCTATCTTACCTTCCCTGGCTAGCCCCATTTTTCAACAAGTGGACCAACATCACCACAGACACTTTGGTGCTCGCCATCATATGTTTTGGTTGCCTCCTAGAGTTCTTAGATCTTCCTCCTCTCAGTCCTCTCCGGACGACCTCTTACTCACCTGCTCTAGAGGAAGAAGTCTGTCCTTCTTCAGAAGCACACCATTCAATGTGTCTCTTCTCAGGAAGCACTGGCTGGCTTCTACTCCCGATATTTCACGGTCCCCAAGAAGGATGGAGGTCTGCGACCTATCTTGGATCTCAGGTGTCTCAACACTTACCTGCACCACTGAAGGTTCTGTATGGTCACTTTAGAGTCCATCATACCTCTTCTTGCTCCAGGCGACTGGTTCGTTGTGATAGGCTTGCAGGACGCTTACTTTCACATCACCATCCACGAGCATCACCACAAGTATCTCAGATTTATGTTCATGGAATCAGTGTACCAATTCTGTGCCCTCCCATTTGGCCTTGCCACTGCCCCAAGAACTTTTACAAAGTGCCTAGCTCCAGTAGCAGCCTACCTTCGTCTCAACAGTATCATGGGTTTCCCATATATCGACAACTGGTTGATCGTCGCTGGCTCATATGCCAGGGCACAAAAAGACACAGCTTTCATGCTGCAAACATTGGCAGATATAGGACTTCAGGTCAAAGTAACAAAATTCCATCTTATACCATGGGCTATATTGGTGCGGTCCTGGACTCCAACAGAGCCAGAATCTTCCTTCCCGTTGAAAGGCTCCACAAATTAAATCGTGCTATCTGTCCCTTTCGATCCGGCGTCAGAGTGACAGCACATCACACCCAACATCTCCTGGTTCTGATAGATTCCACCACGTCTGCTGTTCCACATGCGCGACTCGGCAACCATAGTTCACCACTCTCAAATCCATTGTAGCCAAATACCTGAGATTGCCTCCCAAACCAACTCTCCTGACTGAGGACGGAGGCAGTGTCTGCCACCCCAATGTCGAGTCTCTCCATCTCACAGTGTGGGGGATTCTCCCAGCATAAAAGAAGTACTCGGCAAGGCTAGAAAACCATCAACCAAATTGTTATATTCCCATAAATGGTCTGCCTTTACCAAATTTGCTGAGCTTTCTTACAGTTCCTGTTTCTCTGAGGACTCTCCTTACCTTCTTGTGCCACTTGTTTGATTTGGGTTTGGTGCATTCCACACTTAAAGTTTATATTTCAGCCATTGTATCATATCAACCAATGGGTTCGGAAGCTTCTTGTTTGTTTTCTCACCCTACTGTTAAGAAATTTCTTCGAGGTCTGCAGAATATTCGTCGTCCTGTTCAATCTCCAACTCCTCAATGGTCTGTTTAGATTGTCCTGGAAGTTCTCACATGTTCTCCATTTGAGGCAATAGCTACTTCTTTTTTGAAATTACTGTCCTTTAAGACTTTGCTCCTGGTGGCCATCACGTCTGCACGAAGAGCAAGTGAACTAGCTGCACTACGAGCCGATGAGCCTTATATCCAATTCTACCCAGAGAAAGCTGTTCTCTATTCTGATGTTTCATTCCTTCCTAAAGTGATTTCAGAGCTTCATGTTAATCAACCCTTAATCCTTCCAATGTTGTTTTGTAACCCTTTGTCAGATGTTGAGTGCATGCTCCACTCCCTCTATGTTCATCGGGCTCTAACTTATGTTTCAAGATCTAAAGACTTCCGCAAATCTCCAAGACTGTTTGCTTTCATGGTCCTCGGAAAGGCAATCCAGCTTCTTCCCAATCTATCTCCAGATGGTTGGTCTCTGCCATCGTTTTAGCCTATGACCTGGTTGGCAAAACTCCACCAGAGGTAATCAAGGTGCATGCCACCAGAGCCGTGGCTACTTCTACCGCATGGCTGTGTGGCATTGAACTCTGACATCTGTAAATCAGCGACTTTGTCTACACCACTGATCTTTGCTATGCATTACAGACTGGATGTCAGAGCAAAGAAAAAAGCAAGTTTCGGAAGGGCTGTGCTGACTTTGGTTCTGCCGTGACGGCCCTCCTTCCAGTAAGTGAGCTTACTAGTTACCCATTTGTGTGCATTCACAGAGACCACGAAGAAAGAGAGGTTACGTACCTGTAACCGTTGTTCTTCCAGTGGTACTCTGTGAATCCACATGTCTCGCCCTACCTCCCCGCTGCCCGCCACGACATCTTTTGGCATTTAACTTTTCAGAGCTATTGCAACAGCTGATAGTTGGAACTGAGGTACTGGTGGGTGGAGTATGTGCGATAGAGGGAGATGTTACACTTGTCATTTTAGCTCTAGAATATTCTGACGAGTCCTGCGCAGGCACAGTTTAACCCATTCGTGTGGAGTCACAGAGTACCACTAGAAGACTTTAAGTTAATATCGTGGCCCACATTTTGGGCTCATTTTATCATACATTCTTTAACTATTCCATCTTGTGTTTTTAATTCTAGTAGATAATTATACAACATTTTCATCAGTTTTTCCTTTACATTCAGAAGTATCTTATCCAATGGTGTCTGTTCCTAACAGAAGCCTACTGTTTTATCTCTTGTATATCTGGAATCTATTTGTGTTTTTGTCCACCAATCAAGTATTGTACCTAGTTTATTTATTTTATTTTTATTTATTTAGCTTATATGCCGCCCACTCTACCCAAAGGTCTCTGGGCGGCTTACAACAATTAAAATACAATAAAATATAAAGTAATTAAAATGCAATTAAAATAGATACTCTAAAAATTGCCATTAGGACCCACAGTTGATGTTATTTCAATTAAAAGCCTTCTGGAACAGGAAAGTTTTGACCTGGCGCCGAAATGTCATCAACATTGGCGCCATATGAATCTCAGTTGGAAGGGCATTCCATAGTCTGGGTGCAGCTGCCGAAAAGGCCCTTTGTCTACAAGTCATCCCTCTTACCTCCTTGAGGGACGGCTCTTTCAAAAGGGCCCCCTGGCTAGATCTGTACTGCTGAGTAGGCTCATATGGGAGGAGGCAGTCCTTCAGGTATCCAGGACCCAAGCTGTTTAGGCCTTCATCTGTCAAAACAAGCACTTTGAATTGGGCCTGGGCAGCAACTGGTAACCAATGTAATTTAAAGCTTGATATGTCCCCACCACTCACCAGCCACGCAGCTCTTAGTTCTTCTAGTTCCCTTGATTTCATACTTAAGTCCTCTTTTAACAAATCTCTGTATCTCAAGAGTTTCTTCTTTTCCATTACTGTTTTGTTGTGTAAATGCTTCCATTGGTGAGACCCATTCGGGAATTTTTTGGTAATTTTCTTCCCGGATCTTGGTCCATACCCAGTTTAAAGCTTTCCTTATCAGATAGTTTTTAAATTTTTTTGTCTTTTGCTTTTTGATACCATAGAAAGGCATGCCATCCTACATTTAAATCATGTCCTTCTAGTTGAAATATTCTGTCATTTTCTAAAACTATCCATTCCTTTATCCAAACTAGAGTACAGGCTTTATAATGTAAACACCAACCTGCAAGTCCAAAGCCTGCTTTTCATTTTGCATCTTGAAGTGCTTTGATTTTTATTCTAGTTTTTTTCCCTTGCCAGACAAATTGCATTTTTTGTTAATTCTTGAAGTTTTAATAAATTTGAAAGAACTGGTATTGTCTGAAAAAGAAATAACATTTTAGGTTTACAAAACTTTTTCAAAAGAGTTATATGAATATACTCTCTCACAACAGCAACAAAAACATTTTTACAATTTTTAAAATTATATCCAGTTTTAACTTTAAAAAACAACATTGATATTTACCCATTCTGGTTCACAGCCCCCCTGGAAATAGCAGTATATGGCATGGAATGCAGCATTAGGAGAAGGGGGGAAGGGAGCCTCCCCACTTTTTGCTACCAGGTGCCTCTTCCTCTCACCCCTCCAAGAACTTTTCAGATCCATACCTTTAGTTAAATACTTCAGATCTCAGAGTAACCATGATTTTTGTTGCATCAGAATTAAAATAACATTTTATAAAGTAAAGCAAGTTGTTCAAAGGAATAGGGTTAGGAAGCCACCTCAGCTTTTGCTTAAAAGTGTTGCTACCTTGCAAGTAAGCATTTCTAATGTAGATAGGCTTGAGATGTTTTCTGTCTGATATTAATTTTAGGTTGTGTACAATCCACATTGGGAGTTTTAGTTTGGCAAATGCTTTATAGTCATATTCTTAGACCTTTATTGTTTTAAATAAATAGGTTGCATTTTTTTTAATATCTAACAGTTATCTAGTCTTGTAATTTGTTTTTCTTATGTGTTTTGAAGGTCACTTGGACATGGTTCGCTTTCTGCTTGAAGCTGGAGCTGATCAAGAGCACAAAACAGATGAAATGCATACAGCTTTAATGGAGGCTTGTATGGTAAATTTGAATAAACTGTTTTTCTTAAAAAGAATTTTAACATATTCACCTTTTCATTCTTTAATCTGGTTTTTTTTTAGTCAGGGGGCCTAAGGCAGCTCACAATGAAAACTGTACAAAAATAACAAGTTGAAAATGCTACACACAGCTGTATTAAAAAGTTAAACATTAATAAGATTAAAAACAATTTTAAAAATATCTAAATTTCATAATTACCACATTTCCTAAACACTCCGTTATTGCTTAAAGCCTGGTTTTGCCATCTTTCCCGAAAAATATTTTTGCCCAAAACATCCATTTGTGTCCTCATGAGAGCGTTGAGGCAATTTTGTTGTGTTTTGAATGGGCACTGAGACCATCAATCCATGCATGTGTGTGTGTGTGTGTGTGTGTGTGCGTGTGTGTGTGTGCGCGTGCGTGCGTGCGTGCGCGCGCGCGCGCGCGCGCACGCATGCGCGCTTACCGGATCACTAGGTAGCACAAGCTTCTTTACATTTTTAAAATTACAAAACAAAGCAGGCTGCTTATGTCCTGCCCCATAGCATTTAAAGCACTCTCTGGGTGGTTTACATTTTAATTATACAAAGTACAGTCTGCCACCCCCACCCCAGCAACTTGGGTACTCAATTTACCAGCCTCAGAAGGATGACTGCAGTATACAGTTTAACCACAGCACCCTGAGGCTCTTAATTTCAATTTAATTTTTTTTGTTAATCCTGTTCAATTATTAAAAACTTATTGTATCAACATTTACAGTACATCATGATGGTAATTTTTAAGTGAAAAAAAATATTTACCTTAACTCCTTTAGTCCTGCACATACCTGCATTCACCCCATACAATTAATATAATTATACCTGAGAAAAGAAGATGTTGAACCATTTGAATCAAATAGTTACTCTTACATATAACTGCATTGATTTATAACATTTAAACACCGCCTTTCTTCCAATGAACCTAGTTTGGAATTCATGGCTGCCCTATTCTTTAAAAAGTAATTTACAGTGCAGCAAAATCAACCATTCAACACCCTTTGGACATAGGACTTTCACTTTCCTTCTTCTTTTAAGTCTCGGACGTCAACTCCGTCTTGCTTGCTATTTTTTCTCTGTTCACCTAACACTAAAACGTGAATGCCTAGACTGCCTCCAGGTAAAATGTTGCAGACTCCGGTGAAATCCATGTGTCTTCCACCTTGGAAACTGGCTTCATTCCCCAAAAATGTAAATGTCTATGGAATGAATACATTGCAAAAATGTGTCTTTCCCTTGAATTCCTTGATTTTCTCTGTGTAAATCAAATTTACTTTCAATGAGTATGAAAGGTCTTGGGAGAAGATACGTATATTTAATGAAATGGAGGAATGGTACAGGAGTTTTATTTAAAATTTAATGTGAACACTCTTGCATGGTCTTTAGTGTCACTTAGATGATAGTGAACAGTTATTTCTTGGGATATTAGTGTCATATCATTTAAATAACTCCATTTTTTCTTTTAATAGGATGGGCATGTGGAAGTAGCTCGTCTGTTGCTGGACAGTGGTGCTCAAGTGAATATGCCTGCTGATTCATTTGAATCACCACTGACCCTTGCTGCTTGTGGTGGTCATGTGGAGCTAGCAGCTCTGTTGATAGAAAGGGGAGCAAATCTTGAGGAAGTTAATGATGAAGGCTATACTCCATTGATGGAAGCTGCTCGCGAAGGCCATGAGGAAATGGTGGCTTTATTACTTGCGCAAGGTAAAACAACTTTACTTTTCAGGTTATATACAGCTTTAATATTCTAACTATCATTTGTCTTTGTACCAGTCTTACTAGCAAAATAATTGTGTTTCTGAGTTTGGTACATGGTGTGCTGAAAATGTTTGCTGTGTTCAATGGTTTAATGTTTTGAGAACAAGCTTAACTGTACCCAGATTTGCGTACTTCCCTTGTCTTCTTTTCATATGCAACTGAGAGAGCACGAGAAATCCAATTTCATTTTAGGTTAGCTACAATTTGTTTCTTCCAGACTACAGTTGATTTTATCTATGGTCTTCAATAGCTGTATGTAGAGAAAGCAATTTTAGAAGAGGTAGCCATTTTGTTTGTTTGTTTGTCTTTTACCCCGCCCATCTAGATTCAAACAAATCTACTCTGTCTGGCTTAGAGTCGGAGCAATATAAAACAAGAATTAAAACAGACAATATCGAAAGATGTTAGTCTGTGCTAGCATATCAGGCAAAAACAAAAGTAGATTAAAATGTTGTGATATCTTAAAAACAGTTACATTTTAACATGAGCTTTCGGGGAGATATCCTGTGGCCCATAGGCCATATTTTGAGGAAGTGAACTTGTCCACAAAAGCTCATATTAAAATATAGTAGTTCGTTTTTAAGGTGCCATAATGGTTTGTTTTCTTTATTTTTTTTATTTTTCTTTTGTTTTTGCCTGATAAAGCAAGTGTACTTCATCAATTGTTGGTTGAAGTACTTCTATTAACTATTGACAAACTGAACCAATTTATTTGGGTTTGCGAAATATGTCAAGCTGTGACTAGTGTAAAACAGAAACAAAACATTTGAGGATTACTCCTGTGCTGCAGAAGAAGGAGGGTTTTTTAGTCCAGTGGGAAGCTAGGATTATTGTCTTAGTGCTAAACGATGGCTTTTGTTATTGCCACAAAAGTCCAATTACTACAGGTACCTATTCTTTTACAGTTCTGTTGATCAGTGGTTCCCCACCTTTGGTCTCTATATGTCCTTGGACTACAACTCCCAGAAATCTTAGCGCAGCTAGTGGTGAAGACTTCTGTGAGTTTCAGTCCAGAACATCTGGGTTACCTAGGTTGGGAACCATTGCTCTAGACTGATCAGTAAGTGTCCTGAATGATCAGTTCCTTCTTCCTGCCATCTTGAATCATTTTAAAGTATTTTTTTCCACTCACAGCAAGATCTAGTGTTACTTAGATTGAGGAAACTGCATTCCATGGTAGAGCAGCCTTTCCTACCTTCTGTTTTCTCTAGTACAGATATTTCAGACTAAACCTCCCATCAGTTCCTGCCAGTATAGTTAATGGCTAGGGCTGGCAGGAATTCTAGTCCCAGATAGTTGAGGGAATGTTAAGTAAGGCTATACTAAAGAAAATAGAAGGTAGGAAATGGACCTCTGGAAAAGAACATGCTTCAGTTGGTTAGTGGTGAAGGAAGCATCTGGCAGGACCTCTTAGATTTATTTGAGTTGCCATCTGGCAGTGGATTAATATTAGACATGGGCTATTCACATTTGTATCCCTGGGGATACAAACATGAATAGCGTCACCTCATGGACTCCCATTCCCTCCCCTCAGAACTGACCAGTCCACCCACCATTCACAGTGTGGCATTCGGCTCCATTGTCATTGTTGAGCCAATCGCAGAAGAATCCTGGTCAGGTCTTCCCCACCTCCCTGCGCAGCCAACCACTCATTGGCTAAGCAGAAAGACACCCTCTCCTGCCTCCATGCCGCAGTGATCAGGTAGATGGACTAGCCAGTTTGATGGGGAGGGAATGGGCTTCGGTGGCACCTGTGGTGCCCCTCTTCTTACTTGTATCCCCATGGATATGAATGCAAATAGCACATGTCTAATTAATATTCATAGGATTATATTACCTAATGTTTTATCATAATTGTGCAATATGATCTCTTCTTTGCTAGATGATAGGGGAAGTTAACCTATTAACTAGCTTTTCATTCATTTCTGTCCCAGTTATTCCCACTTTGTCAGAAGAATTTTGTTGTTCTTCACTATTTCATGCTCATTCCTGTACCTTGTGCCAGTACTTGGCAGCTGTATGTAATCCACAATAGCATTGACGCTAGCATAGAACACAGTGTATGAGTGCACACCTTTGAGAGGTCCAGAAGCTGCAGAAACCACAAAAATGTATTTCAAAATCTCAAAAAAACTTAAACTCTTACTGTTAGGCATATGGAGTGATCTCCCACATATATTAAGGTATATTGAATTGTTTGGGGCACAGTAGAAGTCTCTTTTTTTTAAACTAGAAGAAATCAGAAACTTATAGCTTTGAAATAAGTAACACAAGTCAAAAAGCTGGCATTTCCCCTTTCGTCTGCTTTTGAGGTACTAAACTTTGGGAGTTCTTCTTTCGTTTTCTTTTGTTTTTCAAATGGAAGAGGTGTGGATACCCTGTATGTGGCCCATAGGCCATACTTCGACTACCCCTGTTGTAATAAGTTAAGTATTCTGGGTTGTAATAAGTATTTTATTCAGTCAATAGAATTTTGATTTCTAATAGATGTTTTTCCTTCAGACCAGTGATAAAACAGGCTGGAATGACATTTCTAAAGTTAAAAACTTGTTCTGTTTTACCTCATTGTTAGATTTTTTTAAAGAAGCAGAATGCTTCAATCTTATAATACAGTATACAGCTTAATAGATCTAGTTATAGCTAGAGAATGAGAAGACCAATGCAAATGGAAGTGGTTGTCATTTTATTAATTTTCTAATTATACTTTGTTTCATAGGTGCTAATATAAATGCACAGACAGAAGAGACACAGGAAACAGCTCTAACTCTAGCATGTTGTGGAGGGTTTTCTGAAGTAGCTGACTTCCTCATTAAAGCAGGAGCTGACATAGAACTTGGTTGTTCTACACCTTTGATGGAAGCAGCACAGGAGGGCCACTTAGAACTAGTGAAATACTTACTAGCAGCAGGTATGTATTTTTGCAGCTACTGTTGAAAACATATTTTTAAATTTGTGTCTCATATTACAAGGCTGGATTCAAAATTACAGTGCCTCTGAGAAAGTGGAGTAATCTCACCAGTGTCTCATTTATGATTGAGACAGACCATCTTAAAACATTGAGGATTTTCTAGTCAATGAAAGAATTCCTGCCTCTTACAGAAAGAGCAACATACCAAGTGCTTCTTTTCCCATCAACTTCCCATCAGGGTTTGCAACGTTTGTTCAGAATAGCTCTAGACCCTTTTCTCTTTCTGAAGCTAGGCACACATATACCGTGGTGCCTCGCTTAACGAGCACTTTGGTTAACAACGAATCTGTATAGCGACGATTTTTTTGTGATTGTTTTTGCGATTGCATTGCGATGTTTTAAATGGTAAAATACCGCTTTGCGATGATCGGTAAGCTGTTTCGCTTACCGATTTTCGCATAGCGATGTTTTTAGAACAACTGATTGGCGGTTCCAAAATGGCTGCTGGGTAAATAAAATGGTCGCCCGCTGTGTTTTTGCCCGGATTCCTCACTTACTGGGCAGCGAAAATGGCGGCCATATGGAGGATTTTCGCATTAAGGTGAGTTTTTTGCCCATAGGAACGCATTAAACAGGTTTTAATGCATTCCTATGGGCTTTTCCCCCCGCATAGCGACAAATCCGTATAGCGACGATTTTTGCTGCACGGATTATCGTCGCTATGCGGGGCGCCACTGTACATAGAAAACACAAAAGTCTAATCTGAGCGTTATCTCACAAAAATACAACATCCCTTGCAGTCCTTCTACAATTAAAAATTCAATTTAGTACAGAGGCAGCAGCTGTTATTTTAAGTTTTGTATAGTTGCATGAACAGTTTGTCTCACAAGTGCAGATTTTCTCCAAGACAAACAAAAAATGTTTCTGCCACTGGAAAAAATTGTGCTGATTCATTTATGGTTTAAGGGCAAACCAAGTTATAATTTACATCCCATAAGTCTCTCCCTGCTCTCTGTATTTTTTTAAAACATTTTTTATTAATTTTCCAATCTATCTACATTGTTTGTGCTTGTCAAACATCGTGTTACATACTTGCTTGCAATTAATTGTTTTTTACATCTCAGTGTCTTCCCGATTATCCCCCCAAATTCCAACCATCTTTCAAACCATTCATATACAGATTTTAGTATATAATATAACTACTATCATAATATTACTCTCATATTATATAAAGTTCTCAGGATCTTCTAATAACGTTCTTATTGAAAGTGGTTCCAGATCCATGACCCAGCTTTATATCTAGTTTAGTTTGCCTAAAGTAAAAAATCACCATATTACATCTTTACCCTGATTCGGGCTCACTTATTTCAATTTAGTTCTCCTTTTAATATATAGAATATACCCTTTTACAGATCCAGATGATAAATATAAACATGTTTCCAATATTAAGGGGCCCTTCCTTGTTTTCCTTTTTTTCATCTTTCCAGGTAATTCCTTCTCTGATTCCTCTTTTTTCATTCCCTGCTATATCTCTAAACATTCTGTCATCTTTCATGTCCTCTGAAACCATTTTGTAGTTCTGATTTATGCTCACTGACTCCTTTTGTACTTGGTCTATCTTCAATGAGTCTTCCAGGCTTTTTTTGGTTAATTTTGCTGTTTTTTTCCTTTTGTCTTCCCCTGGTACTCTCCTCTGGTACAAGACTGATGTTTCTCTTAGGCTAACTTTCTCAAGCTGCTGCTTGGTTTGGCATACATCATCTGTGATACTCCCATTTCCTTCCTTGTTGTTTCCTGTTGCTTGTGGACTATAGTCCTTCTGATGTTGATTAGATAATTTTGCCTCTTGATAATGAGATTTCACGGTCGTTAATATTTTTTGAAGCATAGATTTTACTTCATTCCAAAATTGTCCTTATTGTGCCATTCTGTTTCTGCTGCCTAGATGCTTATAAACAGATATTCCAAATTTCCAGAGTCATTTCAAGAGTTCCGCTTTGGCTATGTAAAGTTGAACCAAATTCGACCCAAGGAACAGTTTTTGAAAAGTCCACTTTAGGGTTAATTCCAGCCAGAAGCTCACGAGGAAATAAACAGTTTTTCAGACTTAAGCAACAACGGTATATTCAAGGTCACATCTTCTGGGAATCATTCCAAATGCTCTGGATAGTCAAAACAATGTCCGCACTTAATTTGCAGGAAGGTCTCTTAAGCTTATAACGCCAGGTTGTAAATATTCTTAAAGTATAGTTTAAAAAAGTTACTTTCTTCAGCTATCCCTCTCACCAGATTTTCTGCCACTTTAAAAAGTTACTGAGATAAGATAGCAATTCCTTTTTTTTTTCCATATGTAGGGGTACGTAGGCAATTAGTTGTAAAAAGATTCTCACCCAATGGAAAAACAGCGATGCCAGGTGCTGTTCCTTGCTTCTCTCAGCCGGCTGCCAGCGACTTGGAAGCTAGCCGAAGCTGCTTATTTCTGCCCATTGGCTGATTAGGGAGTTTCCTGGATCGAACCAGGGTGGCCGCCCCCCCCCCCCCCGTGATCAACAGGCTTTCTCCCCCAGTTCACCACCCCTCCAGGGTGGTTCCGACACCCTACGGTGTCCCAAAACGGGTCAGAATTCAGCCCAGGGGACAGAGCTCTGCCCTCCTGCTGCTGTCTCGTCGCGACGTCAAGCCGGAAGTTCCCCTGCTCTCTGTATTTTTAACAAGTGAAAGTCCCTGGTGTCTCCAGGTTAGAAACACATTAGTTCACTCACTCTTCCTAATAGTCTATCTTTTGTCCTCCTTCCAGTTCAGCATTTTTAAAACTTTGGTCTTGTTTTTCTTGCACTCATATTCGCTCACCCTAGTACTTCCACTTACACTGATATGGCGTTCTCTGGGATATAATATTTTTTTTGAAAATATAGATTTTTAATTACATTAATTCAATGGTTACAATTTAGATAATAGTATTTTTTAGCGTATATTGTTTGTACGAGTTGTCATTTTATATCACTCAAACTAGTTTTTAAAATATTGAACATAATACATATGGCTGTGTTCTAAAAGAAAGGGAATCGACAGAACCTTAATAATGATTTAAGCTGATGATTAGCTGCTGTTGAAAGCTAATAATCAGTGGATCTGTTGAGGACTGGTGGTGAAACTGTTTTGAGATACAAGCAAGCCAGATATATAAGGTGGAAAATCAGTGGTTTCTTCATCATGGTTGCTGTGAAATCACACAGTTTGGTATTTTGTGTCTGCCCAATAGTCATCTTCAGAACTTTCTAGAGCTTGAGCAGAGAAAATCATTAGTGAGTTACCCGTTACTGTGCATGCCTGTGTAGCCTGCCCAAACACCTCAGTTCCTTGTTGCCATCAATTCGACAGTATCTCGGAACATTCAGGGAGCTCTTGCATTTTTCAGATCACTATGCTCATCTTTCTTCCCTTTGTCAATCATCCTTCTCTATGAGTTCTACCCTTAAAAAAGAGAGAGAGGGTGAGTTGAGGTTCTCCGTTTCTCCCACCCTGTTAAGTGCCCTTTCCCCGGTTCTTTTCACCCTTTTTGTGACCTTTCAGTGGTATGTTTCTTGCAGAGGCAAACTACCCCACTCTGATGGTCTGAATGCCTGTACTGTCTGAGCAAAGGGCATGCAACTCACTCTTGCGTTCATTGCCACAAGTCTATGGAACTGCTGGATAGCTCACTGGTTTACATCTCTGGCTGCCATTGGGGAGTTCAGTTCCTCACTATGTTGCCTTGACATGGGCTGGACCCAATGATCCATAGGGTCTCTTCCAACTCTGCAGTTCTGAGATGATGATGTTGAAGAAGTTAACCAAGCTTGCTTTAAAAGATAGTCTTGTTTGCAGCTCCCCATACACCCAGTCTCCACCCAGTCTGGTCAGCAACTGTTGGGCCTTATAGCGTCTGCAACTGCAGTGATATCTCATGCCCACTTGAAACTCAGATCTATCCAGTCCTGTACCTAACATCTTTCCACCCCCTTTAGACCCCTCCCAAAGCTATTGATGGTGACTCTGGAACTGAGCAGCTTCGATGGTGGGTCTCATACCCCCAATCTCTCCATGGGCTGGTTGTTCAAACCATTTTGCCTGGTGATTTCAGCTAACCACTGACAAAAGTCTCTTGGGCTGGGGCACACATTGTGCTTGACATCACATTCAAACTCTCCCGTTTGAGACAGAGAAGCAGCTCCTCACCATATTCAAATCCCTGAAGGCTTTTCAGCCCTTAATGCTTGGTACGGTAATACAAGCGGTCAACATGATTATGATGTACTACATCAACCAACAGAATAGGGATGCATTCCTCTCGCCTACTGTTTCTCATTAACCACCTACAGCAGCACATTTTCCCCACCAACATTCACTTTGCTGGGAAAGGCAGTGTCATAGCAGATTCTCTGAACTAGCTGTCTGCACAAGAATGATGAGTGGGAATTGGCTGACAAGGCTTTTCTTCAACTCTTTTGCAAGGAGACACCCCTCATACACAGCCTACAATATAAAGTGCCCTGCCTGTTGCTCCTATGTAGTATGTGGAGTGAACTCCTTGGGTGACACATTCATGGTCTGGCAGACCAAACTTCTCTTTTGTGCCTTCTCACCTCTGCTACTTGTTCACGAATGGTGGTGAAGTTGTGGCAAGATCAGTTGCAAGCCATCTTTCTAACACCATGGTGGCCCAAGCAACCATGGTTCACCACCTTGCAGATCGATTTCAGACACCTTCCTCACTTCCTATCTCAGCAGGAAGGCACCGTCCTTCACCCAGACCTACAGAATCTCAAGATGACAGTGTGGCTAATTTGCCACAAATGAGGCAGATCCTTGAGGTTTCTCGGAAACCATCAACCAGATGAGTGTATGTCTAGAGGCATTTGTCCTCCTTTGCATCATCTATTGGAAAGCCACACACCTTCCTCTCTCTATGTGGTGTTGCACTTCCTTCTTCATCTGAAGGAGTCTGGCTTGTCTTATTGACGGTCAACGTCTACCTGTCAGCTTTAGTTGCCAGGCAACCCCCCCTGGATTGGAAGCCTCATGTTTATTCTGGAACCCTGTTCTGAAGCATGTCCTGCGAGGCCTACAGAACAAATTCTTAGGTATACAACCTCCACCACTGCAGTGGTCCCTTTCTCTTGTCCTGTGAGGTCTTATGTGGCCACCAATTGAGCCTCTAGCTATTACTGATTTGAGACTGCTTACCTTCAAAACTATCCTCTTCATCACAGTCACCTCTGCCCATCAAGTGAGTGAGTTCGCTGCCCTATACCATGATCATCTCCATTCTTCCAATTCTACCCCAGTAAGCTTCCCACTTACCTGGACGTCTTCTTTCTCCTGAAGGTCTATATCGTCTCTCTCAACCTATTGTCCTTCCCACCCCTTTTCCCAACCTGCAGTCGGACCTGGAACAAATGTTTCATATGATAAGATGTTTATCAAGCATTGGCTTTTTAGGTTTTCCAGGCTTGCTCTTTCCAGTGGACCCTTGTTAGTTACCAAACTTAGTGTCTTGGATCCCAGCTGTCTTCCCAATATATTTCCAAGTGGTTGCTACAATCCAACTTTGCTACCTGCTGATGAAGAGACCACTGCCGGACACTTTATGTGCTCACACACTCTTCATTTATGGCATTCCTCCTGGAAGTTCGTCTTGAAGATGTCTATGATACAGCTACGTAGTCACAGTTGTCCACATTTATCAGACACTGCAGAATTGATGTCAGGCAAAAGATGCAGGCACAGTTTGGCAGGGCCACCTTCTCATCCATTGCTACTCACCCAATTGTGTGACTTAATGGAAACCATGATGAAGGAGGACAGGTTACTTACCATAGTTGTTTGAGTGGTCGTCAGATGTATGTGTTTCTGCCACATACATTTTTGGAAATATTTAAGAAAAACAAATATTTAGAAATTTTTAAATTGATAATAGAAGAATAGTGCTAGAAATTTTAAAGCAGTAAGAAAGCAAATAGGTCAAAACCTTCCTGTTCCAAATGGCTTTTAACTGAAATAACATCAGCTGTAGGTCTGATGGCAATTTTTAGAATATATATTTTAATCGCATTTTAATTATTTTGCCCTTTTATTTTGCCTTTTTATTGTATTTTAAATGCTGTAAGCCGCCCAGAGACCTTCGGGTAGTGTGGGCGGCATATAAGTTAAATAAATAAAATAAATAAAATAATAAATAAATGTTTTCCACTTTCATTTGAAAATATTATTGAACCACCTACAAACATAGATTTACAGTTGAAACTGGTAACTTTTACCAAAGATGGTGAATAGAACACTACCTTTCTTATGGCTTATGCTCCCATGGTAGTTCTTTTAGCATTGTTGAGTATGTGAAATTGAAGTGAACTAGAGTGAAAATTAGAAAACTTGATTAGATATGTGGAAGAGAGGTTAGAATGATACTATCTTTGCTTTGTCATAGTTGAGTATTAGAAGAGAATAATCTGCATAAGCTCACATGATGGCTGATACAACTATTCAAATTTTTTCTCTTCATTTGAATAGAAAAATTAAAGTAACTGAAGGAAAATATTGGAAAATAAATGGGAAAATGTAACACACAGTATGGGAATTTGAGCAGTTTGGGGGGGGGTGTTGGAATAGTCTAGCAATGTATCTTTAGATGCTTGCCTGGTGTTAATATTTAAGTTTCATCTTTGTTCATTCATCCCCTTTATCTCTACCATTTGGTGATGGTCAAATAGAATAATATAGCAGTGGGAGGTCATCATTCTAGAATTATGGGAAATTAGTATTTCTTAAAAGTATTTCTGTGACTGGATGTCTCAGTACGGCCATCGTACAGAATGCACATTGGTTTATAGAGCAAACTACCCAAGACAGCCTAATATCCAAAACGCAGATATAATTTGATTCTCTTTTTTCCAATGTTATTTTGGTTTTGTTCATCTCTGCATAAAGTATAGAGCCTACCTGCTCTGCAGCTGAGGAACAGTTAAAGTCACTGTTTGACAAGCCAAATACAAACAATCTAATTCAGCATTCTTCAACAGGAGCTAATGTCCATGCTACAACTGCAACTGGAGACACTGCCTTGACCTATGCCTGTGAAAATGGACACACTGATGTTGCAGATGTTCTACTTCAAGCTGGGGCAGATTTAGTAAGACTTCAATATAATGAAATATAATCAAGTATTTTGCTCGCTTTCAGAATGAGTAAGGAATCTGTCATGTGACTTAAGCAAAATAGCTGGACAGTGAACTGTAAGAATGAATGCCAAATATCTCAGTGGTTTAACTATAAATTAGCAATCCAGATCCTGCTGCAGGTGGTCATATTCCATATTTTTCAGTATTTAATTATTTCACCATTTTGAAAGTATGATACCTTTTTTTTAAGATGTGGATTTATTCCCTGCCTGTAGTAGATAGTATCTGTGTACCTCTTCATCTTTGTTGTCGTTCCTGTTTGATTATTTTATTGATCATAGCTCTTGACATGACATGAGGTAACAGCAGAAAATGTGATAATATTTCTTTTCGTATGAAAATTTTTATATGTATTTTGCATTGACCATTGGTTTCCAACCTTGGGTCCCCAGATGTTCTTGGAGTAAAATTCCCAGAAGCCTTCACTACTAGCTGTGCTGACCAAGTTTTCTGGGTCTTGTAGTTCAAGAGCATCTGGGGACTCATGGTTGGGAACCACTGCTTTAGACAGTATCCTCTTTACTATGGGCAGAGCAAAACTTGTGAGTCTTTGACTTGCATCTGTGCAAATCAGAGATTTCCCCACCCTACCCCTGCCCTAGTTGATTTCAGCACAAGGAAACATCAAATACCTCCTTGTGTGAACTCTGGAAAAGCCCCACTGTACATGCAGTGGGATACGAAGATTCTCCTTTTATGTTTTTTAAGTTTTTGCTGAAGCATCGGGCTGTTCCAGCTGTGGTCCAGTAGTTAGATAAAGCCCCCTTGATTATTTTCTGTTGAGGGATTACACTGACATTGTTACAACTGTGGAACTCAAGAGTCCTGTATGAAGATCTAATTAAAACTACATCTTATTTCTTCACTGACTAACAATTTTGCATAAAGACTGGCATGGAATGTTCTTTTGCAACTAGAAGGAGGTTTCTTTGCAATAGCAATACTGCTGCAATTGGGCTAGGCTTAGTTTTGGTGGGAACACACCACATATGTCTACAGGCCAAGCAGGGACTTCCAGATGCCTTTGTTCTAGTTTTTTACTTTCTTGCCCAATATGCTATACATGATCTTTTTAATATTTCTGAAACAGGAACATGAATCTGAAGGTGGAAGAACTCCACTAATGAAGGCTGCAAGAGCGGGTCATCTATGCACTGTTCAATTTCTTATTAGCAAAGGTTAGTAGTAGTAACATCAGCTATAAGAATAGCTTAATGATGCGCGTCAAGGTATATGTTGTATAAAGAATGCATTGCAACAATACAAGGATTATATTTGGGGATACTAGCAAAGTTCTGTACAGTACTTGATGTGTGTTGAGATGAATTAGAGTATTAGTATAATTATTATAAATATTATTTTATAAGAATAATATTTATCTACATACAGTAATATTGTGGTGAACTTTAAATGCTTCATACTTCTTTTTCTCAGTAGTTCTATTAATAGGTCTTTAAGATGTAAAAATGAATAAACTATTGCTATAGACGTAGAGTATGGCTGAGAGAGAGTTACTTCCCTGGAGTGATACATATGTGGCTGAACCAATATTATAGTAAGCTTCTGTCTATCATTCTTAACTACATGACTATAACATCTTTTGCTTAATGCAATCAGTTTGGTCTACATTGCAAAGGAAAACCCCTTATACAGCAGTACCTCGGTTTACGAATGCCTCGGTTTACGTAATTTTCGGTGTACGTATGAACTTATGAACCAAAATCCATAGAAAATAATGCCCTGGTTTACATAGAATATTTGTTCTTACTTCCGGTTTGAGGTCAGAGAGAACTTCATTTCAGAGAACTTTCTCCATTTTGTACTCCCATGTGAGGAGACCAGTAATGTGCAAGAGAATCCCCTTTCTTATCACTAGAGATATGAAGAATACTCTCTAAAGTCGTAATTCTTATTAATTTGCACTGTGTCAACTCAATGAGATATCTTGAGGATTGATTTCCAAACCCTGTGAGATCTAGGTAGGAGCAAGACAAGAAATTCTGTTTTTTTTCTTGTCAAGTCTCCGTAATTTGCACAGACTTCCTATATATAAAATTAATGCTTTTTGCTTTTTGAAAACAGTGCACACAAGTTTTATAAAATGCCTCAGTTCTTTAAAAGTCTTCAGCAGTCATTGTCACTGTGAATAATATCTGTTACTCACTTTAAGCTGTTTTGGAAAAACAATTAAATAATAACTCTTGTACTCAAGAGCACCGCAATATAATTTGCCATCTGTTCTAGTCAAAGGAGAATATTGCACTCCATATTCCCTTCTCTTGCTGTGTATGGAGGACTGAGATGTGGGGGACAGGAGAGGGATCTTGCAGTTAGGCAGAGGCACCTTGTGTAAACAGGCAGTCTTTACACATATCTTTTCCCTTGGATCCACACATTGACTTTAAAACTAATTGTAACCTGTATTCTATATTAAATGTTCTTTAGAAATTAAAATGATTTTCCAGCTATTTTTGTTTTAACTTTGTCACATATATTTAAATGAGAGGATTTGGAATCTGAATGGTAGTTAAAGATTCCCTTGCATTGATTTTCTACATAGAATGTTCACTAAATTATATGGTGGGTTGTTGTGTGGTGGTGGTGGTGGTGGTTATTATTATTATTTATTATTATTATTATTTTGCATATAGGTGCCAATGTTAACCGGGCTACCGCTAATAATGATCACACAGTCGTGTCACTGGCATGTGCTGGGGGCCATCTTGCTGTTGTTGAGCTGCTCTTAGCTCACGGTGCAGATCCCACCCATCGTCTTAAGGTACTCTGTCAGTCATGTTATTGTACAAAATGTTATATTGTTATGAAATTTTGTTGCAGCATATCTTGTTAATTTGCTAGATACATGCCCCCCCCAAATATCTTAACTTTATTGACATCATAATATAAGCTTAGGAATCTGGTCTGGACAATCCACAAATAACAAGTAATTCTATGTTGTCTTCATCAAATGTGTGTTCTAGGATGGTTCAACTATGCTCATTGAAGCTGCAAAGGGGGGTCACACAAATGTTGTTTCCTATTTATTGGATTACCCAAACAATGTTCTGTCAGTTCCAAATACAGACATGTCCCAGTTGACGCCACCATCTCAGGACCAGTCTCAGGTAAGCCATAATACTTCTAAGTGTAGCAACATTTACAAACATTTTTAAAGCATGATTTAATTAAAAAGTGAAAGGGTAAATGGACAGAATTAATTTAACTGGTAGCTACTTCAGATACCTCTGCAGCTTTTTCTCCCTTCCTTTGGAAAGAGCCTGGAACATGGACTGCCAAAAATATTCTACATATTGCATATTATGATTTTGTTTATGTTCATTTTAATTATAAATTACTTTGGAAGATAGTATAGATCAAAAAGTGGAATGTAATTTCAAATAAATACGTTAAATTCAATTTGAAATCTGGTGCTATCGTTCTGGGTTTGTTGTTAACAATATCCCACTATGCTAGTTTTTGTTTTCTATTAAATCATTCAGGTATTGTATTTCTGACTATAGTTTGGTCTCTAAACCTTGATCATGGCCTCACTGAGAATGAGTGAAACCATGATCAAGGTAGCTGCTAGCAATGTCCTATATTGTATCATATCTTTTAAAATCACTCAGACTTTAAAATGCCTTGGTTTGAACTTATTGAATCTATTTTGGACTTTAATGCCAATTTTTCATTGGACCCAGAGTGTTCCTTTGCTTAGAGACTATATCTAGAGAACCACTAGAACAACTGTTAGTGCTGCTCAAGTGCTAGTTAAAGGTTTCTCACAACGTAGTGTTATAATGTATTTGGGATTTTGTGAACAGGATTAGAAATTGACAAGGCAAAGGCAGGAAGAGCTGTAGAAACTAGCCAGCCATGGAAATGTCTTGCATGAAAGCTTATTTGAGCAGACAAACTCTTCTATTTGCAGTCATCTTTACCACACAGAAAGGTGGAAGCAGCCCTGTTGGACCAGCAACTTTAGACAGAAAATTAGAACAATGCACTTAAAACTGTGCACATTTAGGGTAAACTAGATGTGTCTAAGCAGTTTGGATTAACTTGTGGGCTACTGTTTACAGCCACTGACATTAGTCTGTTTGTTTATGAGTTGATTTTGCAGGTTCCACGTGTACCGATGCATGCACTTGCCATGGTTGTACCTCCCCAGGAACCTGACAGAGCTCCTCAAGAGAACCCCCCTGCACTTTTAAATCTCCCCAAAGGTTAGTATTTAACTATTTTTAAATTACATGTCATGTTAGCATTGGAATTTTTTGTGTGTTCAGTATTTGGGAACTGATACTGCGTGGCATAGATCTATTTCTTAAACCATTGTAATGGGACATTTTGAAAATACAGTAGCAGAAAATGAAAGAAATGCTTAGGCTCCATGTGTGAAATTGTGTTTGCCAGTGTTACGTTTGACTTTGAATAGCCAGTCCCAGCTGACACTCCAAACACACCACGCTATAACAAAATCTGCTTTTGTGGCTAGTTTCAGTTTCAGAGCTTTCTAATGTGTGGCTGATACAGACAAAAGCAACCTCTTGCCATTCCTTTATACAGTGGTGCCTCTCTTGACAACGTTAATCCATTCCAGCGAAATCGCTATAGAGCGAAATTGTCGTCAAGTGAAAGTAAAAAGCCCATTAGAATGCATTAGAAACCTGTTAATGCGTTCTAATGGACAAAATACCTCATTGTAAAGCAAAGATCCTCCATGGAGCGGCCATTTTCCGGTGCCTCTCTTGTGAAAAATCTGTCCTAAAAACAGCGGGGAGCCATTTTGAGAGCCGCCAATCAGCTGTTTTCAGACTATCATTAAGCGAAAAATCGGTTCCCAAAGCAGGGAACCGATCATCGTTAAGCGAATTTTACCCATTAAAACATCATTTTGCAGTTGTCATTTAACGAGGTAATCGTTAAGCGAGGCACCATTTGATCTTACAACTGCTGGTCTTCTGACCTTGCAGCACAGAGGCTTCTGTGGTTTAACCCACAGTGCCACCACGTCTCTTCAAGTGTTATTTTACACTGATGTAAATAGAGGAAATGTTTCCAAAATTTTAAATACAAAAAGTATCTCTTTTACTAGTAAGTTATAAAAAGAAGGGGAGGGATTGGAACTCTGTCTCAAGTGTGCAAAACATGTGACAACATCAGAATCTTACTTGTGCCTACATTGTGTGACTTATAAATGGATTATATTTATCTTGTATCCTGTGCAGGCTTGTTTTAGGCATCTCTGTCCCTGCCAGGGTGTTAAATGCTCATAGTCGCACAAATGAGAGACTTCATTTAAGTTTCAAAAGCATAATTTTTTTTAATTTTTAAAAAACTGTCTTGAGACGTGTAAATATGTCTGCATTAAAGGAAGTATAGTAATGGTTGAGGAACTGAACTGAGCATAATTGTGTGTGGAACTGACAGGATGTGTAAACTCATTTCGTATGAAGGTGAATTATGACTTCTTCTGCAATTTAATATATATTCAGGCAAGCAGTATGCCAGATGCTGTGAAGAACATAAATGGCCTTCTTGGGGATAGAGGAACTAAAATATGTTAAAGGTTAAAATGGTTAAAATATGCTGGAAAGCCTAGAAATAGTCATAGTCAGTATTTTGTACAGGAAAACTGAATTCTTCAAAATAGGTTGCAAAAAATGGAGGTTTCCCATAGATGTTGCTCATCTGAATTTTTATAATTTTCCCCATAAGTGTTCAACATCAAAAATCTGTGTAATCTACTCTTGAGTTCTCAGTTCGACAACCCAGATTTTTCTCATGGAAAAGATGTTTTATGTAATCCATAAATTTCAGTCAGCTACCTCATTCACCCTGCTGGAAGAAGGAATTCTGCAGATCACTTAAGTGCTTCCATCTACTAGAATAATTTTTTTTCAGTCTTTTTTTTTGGCTGCAGGGATTTTAGCAGGATTTAATTGTAACCCCAAACATTTTTTTTCAGTAATGGGGTTTAGAAATTGAATAAAGACAAGAATGATGTCTGTACTTGCCATATTCTTATATGCATTTACAAAAGTGCAGTGGGGTGTAGTGGATAGAGCGACAAACTAGGAAATCTGGTTTCAGATCCCCACTTAGCCATGGAAACTCACTCGATGGGTGGAACTAGTAAAACTACTTTTTAAATATCATGCTTATCCTGAAAGCCCCATTAAGATTTCTCTAAGTCAATTCTGATTTGACGGCACATAAAGCAAAATTGCAACATAAGGCCAAACGTTTCTATGTCACAAATATGAGGGGATAAAAATGGAAGGTTCATATTGAGAGAGCACTGCTTGTGGATAATGTAATATTTCAACTAGGAATTTCATGCTCAAGGACAAGAACCAGTATTTACTTGTGGAAAACCAGAATCTGCTTTAAGGGGAAAGAGGTGGTCTGCTCTTCCCACTGTAGTTTAGAGATTTGAAAATCTCTGTTTTTATTTCATTGGGTTTTTAAAAAATCCCACCTGCAACTTCCTCTCATCCTTGTTTCAAATCAGTTTAAAAGACTTTTTTTATCACCACTGAAATCATGCTCAGTTTTATGTATTTTTATAACAATGCAGCTTCCCCCATTGACTGAATCATATTTGTGCATATATTGTTTTCCTAATAATACTCATTTTGGCCTGCTTACATTTTCATATGTGTGCATTGGTCTGTGTGGACTTTTTCCCTCCAGAACGCTCTGCGAGTTTTGTAGATGTGTGAATTCATGATGCAAGATGCATTTATTTTAAAACAAATATTGGAACATGTGAAAATGTTAGTTGAGATTACTGCATCCAGCCAAAGCCCTTTCCATCCCTATTGAACCTCCTGGCACTAATACCTGCTCCAGAGGTCTGGGAAGCTCACTGAAGCCAGTT
This sequence comes from Pogona vitticeps, assembly GCF_051106095.1. NCBI lineage: Eukaryota > Metazoa > Chordata > Lepidosauria > Squamata > Agamidae > Pogona > Pogona vitticeps. The sequence goes on along the minus strand of NC_135786.1, from coordinate 131,082,737 downwards.
TTTGGACAGCATACAAAGTGCATGGGATGGGGAAAGGAAACATTTTGGAACTATAATGCCAGTACGATATTGAAGTTAGACTTCAAGTCATTTTCTTAACTGGCATGCTGAGTTGAAGAAGAAGAAGAAAAGGAAAAAAACCAATTAGTACAGTTAACAAATTTGAGAGGTGCCCATTGCTTTCATGTTTTGCTCTGTCGCTTATGCTGTTAATAGCCTCCTAATTTAGGAAGTCAATAATGAGTTCTATCTTTCAGTAGTGATAGATTTCCTAAATGAAGCCCCTAGTAGAGTTTGCAGAAATTTGTATGCAGCTGAAGTTGATATATTGGTACCAGCAGATTTGCATGCCACACCGGAGAAAATGACAATTCTATCAGTCTATAAATTATAATCCCCTAAACACAGAGCATAACAAAATAAACCAGTTTCTACATAAGAACACTAGCATAGCAGTCAGGCTCTCAAGAGAACAACGCTCTATACGACATATCAGGCAAAAGAAGAAGACGAAAACATTGGGGCATCTTAACGACTGTTTTATTTTAATATGAGCTTTTGTGGTGTGACAATGTTTTTTAATTTTTCTTTTGAGTTTGCCTGATATGCTTGCACAGACTAACATGGCTACCTCTTTTAAAACTACTTTGTTCAACTGTTATTCTGCATGCCTCTCAAAATTTCTCTAGAACGATTCTTGTTTTGAATTGTGTCCTGGATGACATAAGCATGGGTATTTTGAGAAGGAGTTTCATAGGTTAAGGATGATAATTAAAAAGCCTTTATTCCTCTTAGTCTGAGCTAGTCTGGGCTAGACAGAGAGGGTGCCATATTGCAGAGAACTGAATGCTGTAATGGTAAAATGCCAAAGCATGTAAACTTTCATTTCTTTCATCAAGGTCACCATGAATGCACACATATGGGTTCCTTTTGCTCCTATGTGAAGCTTTTGGAACATTCTAGAGCTTAGGAAAAAGAAGCTGTTAGAATACCTTCTCCCGTCGCACATGCTCGTGCCTCTGACAGCCTTCCCTCAGTTTCTTTTTTTGCTGCCACCTAGGAAGCTTCTGAGGAGCATCTTGAGCAATTTTTCTCATACTTTCTTCATTGCTTGATCTTCACTTGTTTCCTTCTTGAGATTTTTTAAAATTTCCTTTTCTTAAAAAGAACTTTTTTATCCAACGTACTTTACCAGTTTCCTGCCTTTCTCACCATCTTCTTTTCCCTGTTCATTTTATGGCCTCTAGGGGCCCGTTCAAGAACTGCCAGCAGTGTGGTAATAAAGTCCCACTATCTGATGGACATTTGCTGTGCCTTTATGGCTTGGGAGAGGGGCATGAACCACAATCTTGTTCCCATTGTTGAGGGTTTGCCTAGCCTGCCTTGAGAAATCAGCAACATCAGCTTAAAGTTTGCCTTTGGGAGGCTTTCATTCAGGCCACTGAAGCCCTAGTCTAAACATCCACAACCATCTCTACTTCTACCACGGAACCAGCTTGTACCAACCTGTCAACCCTTACTACTGATGATGATAGACATCCTCAGCCATCTCCCGTGGCCAAGATCCCGCCTTCAACTTCAACAAAGCTCTTGACATTGAGGCCTCAGCACCAAAGGCTTTCACTGGAAGCTTGTACTTTCAGCCAATCACTGGAATATACTCATTCTATTCATCGTTCCCTTCAGCAGCTTGCTCCCCTCGAGCTACACCATTCCCAGTCATTCTACCTTACTCAACATTCTGATCAACAGCTTTCTCCCCTTTATGAGGAGCCTAGTCATTTACTCATTCTTCCACCTGTGCCTTGTCAGATTATGCTTGTCACTGTCAACACACTGTTCGATGCCAAAGCCCCTGTAAGAGTACTCACAAAATTCATCATCTGCACTAGTCTCCACCTTCAGACTCAGAGCCTTGGACCTGATGCCATCTTGCTCTAGACTTCAACAAGGTTGTTATGGCAGTTCTGATTGGAATGTGTTACAGCCTCTTCATGGCTACCATCCACTATATAGCCATATATAATCTACTCTGCACCAACACCAAAATCTAGCCCGAGACCACTGTTGTATTGGGCACCCCACACCATTGATTGCCCACTCTTAACCTCGACACCATACACCTGACCCTGTTGCTAGGGCCCCATCCTTTGAATCCAGAGGACTCATTTCACCACTGTCGGGCTATGGGTGTTGAACCATGATGGCCATAGCATCATTGGTTCTGAACACACAACTCCTGATATTCACTAAACCAACTGCTTTGAAAGGTAAGTCAGAGAAGCAGTAATCTGCTGACACTGAGGCCACTTTGGAACTGAAGTGACGGAGATACCTCTCACCTTCTGACTTCTGTTGAGGTGTTGCATTTCCCAATACCATGCACCTCAACACCAACCCTCAACAGCTTTCTCACACCTACCTTACTCCTCACTCTGACTCTGAGCACGTCAATATTGACTCCCGATACCAACATGACTAATGAGCATCCAGACTGTCAACCTCTTCAACTCAAGATGGTCCTGCTCTCCATGGCATGGGAGAACCCAACCAGGGACAGGCTTTGGGATTGGATAACTCTCGATCCTGAGCTCCTGAATCCAGATCCTTAAAAGAGACACCTTCAGCCCTGCTCTCTACCCCAGAATTGGATCTGGCAGACACACATCTGCCCTCTCCTTTGCCTGATCTCTGACCTCATCCTTTGTCTTGTCAGGTCCCTTAATTTGCAAACTCAGAAATCCTCTTTGTACCACTCAGACCCCAATTATGACCAGGCTGATAGACAAATATTTACACCCATTTTCCTCATCATACCTTCCCTCCTTGATATTGTAAAGGATTTTTGGGCCAAGCCATCTACCTTACCTCCAACTTTTAGACGTGCCTATGAAGGGGCGGGGCTTCATCCAAAACAGGAAGTAAACAAACCAGCTGCTGGGTGCCCATGAGCAGCTCCAATGCAGATGTAGATGTCCGAATGGAAATTGGCTCCAGAGATTTACAACAACCTCTGCTCCTGCTGGGCCAGTTCAGACTACAAAACATCTCCCTTGCACTACTCTAACTTATGCAGCCGCTTTCAAGCCTCTCTCTGGCCACTGTTGATTTCCATCTGCTCACTTATAAAACTGTCTTCTTTCTTGCCATCACTTCTGCAGGAAGGGCCAGTGTGCTGACAACATTATGATGTAATCTTCCTTTCCTACAATTATTCAAGGAAAAGATAATCAGTTGTCCAGACAATCTCCTTCCCTCCCAAGGTAGCATCACACTTTCACCTAATGCCACAAATTATTCTGCGGCCTTCTGCCTGTCACCAGCTTCTCTTAATAGATCTCTCCACTCTCCTAATGTGAGGAGGGCCTTGGTCTTCTACATCTGTCAAACAAAGCCTATCTGTAAGACCTCTTGACTTTTTGTCAGCTACCAGGAGGGCTGGCTGGGTGCCCTGATCAAATGATGCCACATTCTGCCTGAACTGTGTCATCATCCACTGTGTTCTTGAAGGGTGTCCAACTTCATGACATCTATAATGCTGTGTGGGCTCACCCATCTACTTTTGTCAGGCATTACAGACTTGATACCAGGGACAGGCTGTGTCCATCTTTTGGCAGAGCTGGGTTAGGTTCAGTGCTCCTGTGACTTCCCACTGTCTGGTAAGTAACCTTGATATTCACCCATTTGTATGCTTTCGTTGAGACCACAATGAAGGACGACAGGTTACTTACCGTGATGGATTAGTGTGTCATGCTTCCCCATAAAATAGGCTTGCTCTCAATTACATGGTGACCTCCTTTAGATGTTTTGGCTACTCCCAACTCACTTTGGTACCATGATGAGGACGTGTATTGGTATCTTTATTTCTGATGGCAACAGTGTAGTAGTGTTGGTGCTACATCCAAGTGTGTCCTTTGTGCGTGCCCCAGTTTGTATCTACCATTGCAAAAATCTAGATGAGAATTTGATATTAGTGAAGTCATAATACAAATTCTGACAAGATTAGAATAATAATAACCAACAGGCTTTCCTGCTTGTGAGTGCATCTGGTCATTTTGCATTGTCTCCCTGAGGTACCCACATGGGCTGCTATGGGGTGCTTTTGGATTTATTCATCTTTAATTTTTGGTGGTAATATAAAGTGTTTTGTCATCTTAATGTATTCAAAAAGGTGTCCCTTTTTATTGTGATTTGTCATAGTTATTAATGCATTCCAGTAAACTGCATATGAATAATACCTTAAATACTGGTAGGAATTGGTTACTGGAAGCACATTATACCAAGACTCCACCATGAGTTGTACAGTGGGGTCTTGACTTGAGAACTTAATCCGTATTGGAAGGCGGTTCTCAAGTCAAAAAGTTCTCAGGTCAAATCTGCATTTCCCATAGGAATGCATTGAAAACCATTTGATCCGTATCTGTTCTTTTCCGTCCATAGAAACTAATGGGAAGCTGCTATTCTGCCTTTGACCACTAGAGGGGGATATTTTGTTTCTTTTTTTCTTAGGTCAAGAAAGGTTCAGGGAAGGCAGGGAAAATACAGTCCAGGCAGTACAGTACCAGGCAGTCTGAAGACTGTCTCCCAATCCACTCTCTAAACACTGGGAGGAGTGAGGAAGCAGACAGGCACCCTTTTCACTGGCCAACAGTTAACTGAAAGTTCAAATTTTGCACTTTCCCTGCCTCCCACATGGTTTTTTTTTCAGTTCTTAACTCAAATCTAAGTATGTAAGTCAAGTCAATATTTTCCTATGAGAGTGGTCCTTAAGTCAAAATGTTCTTAACTCAAGCCGTTCTTAAGTCAAGACCCCACTGTATGCTCTCCAGAGTTTTTTGGCTGTATCTCAAGTTAGTTTTAAGTCTTAATTTATTTCAGATTGAAATGGCTTCCATTTAGATGCCTCACAGTGAGCTCCTCACTCTGTCAAAATTTTTTAATGATTTTATTTAGGTACCAGGAATGGTTTGTGGACTAGGGTCAAGAACAGGGTCATAAGTGCCTGTGCTGATCACTATGTTCAGACATCAAGAATATCCTTTTTAAGTGGGGCTAAACATTTAATTTTACAGCAATTTTTTTTCACAGCAAGTTAGCCTGTTGCATCAGTTTTTATCAAGTCAATAGGTCAGTGTGCGTTTCCTCATTTCAATTTAGAGCATAGCCCTGACCAAAAGAAAAACTAGCTTGTATGTAACAGACTTTATATAGCTATGGCACTGTGATTGGTTTCGTTAGAAGGTGGAGGCAGGGGCATACCTACTAGGTAAACTATTTAATATCTCTTTCAAGCTATTGAAAGCTTCCTGTTCTATGAATCCCCACCTTATTTTTTCAACTACGTACTCTTTTCTTGGTTAAGTCTGTGAGAGGTACAGCTATCTCTGTGAAATTGGGGACAAATTGTCGGTAATATCCTGCCAGCCCTAGAAATTGTTGCACTTCCTTTTTATTCCTGGTTGGTGTCCATTCTGATAATTTTGCCACTTTATCCTGTATGGGTTCGATCTATCCTTGTTCAACCTGAAACCCTAGAAATTTCACTCCCCTTTTAGCGATTTTGCACTTTGAGGGGTTTGCCTTAAGTCCAGCTTTTCACAATTCCATTAATACTCTCTCTAAATGCTCTAAGTATTCTTCCCAACCCATACTATAAATTAAAATATCATCAATATAAGCTCCTGTGAACTCTTGTACTGGCCCTAAGATCTTATCCATCAATCTTTCGAGCGTCGTGGCTGTTCCATGTAACCCAAATGGCATTCTGACAAAATGGAACATCCTTTAGGTGTGATGAAAGCTGTTTTTTCTTTACCTTCCTTTTTCATTGGGATTTGCCAATACCCTTTTCATAAATCTAGAGATGATAAGTATTTGGCTCTTCCTAGTCTCTCTCGTGTCTACTTAAGCCCTTTTTTGTTGACCATTCAACCATGCTACCACCGCCCAACCATTTCATTCTGATCCTTGAACCTGCATGGTCTTTGTGTGTTCTCCCACCCAGGAACAATCCGTTCCTGGACAATCCCAGCGTACGTGTCCTTCAGCTCCTCACTCAAAACAGACCGGTCTCCCGTCTTTCCCACGCTTCCACCCGTTTGCGTTTTCGAACAGCCGATGATTGAATGTTATAGGGTGCACTGGCTTTGGGCCCATAGGCTCGAAACCCCAACCTCTTCCTTGAGCAGGAGCACCAGGGTTGAAAACTCTGTGGCGCCGCGCCTAGTTCACTGTTTGCCGGCATCTTCTCTCTCCCTCTGCTCCTCTCCAGCAAGGGGGTGGAATTTTCCTTTACGTAGTCTTCTGTGTTACAAAAGTCCTCCACTAGGTGAATCGCCTCCTGAAGTTTCTTCGGATGATTTTTCTGCACTCAGTTTTTCAAACCGACTCCTTACATTGTCACTAATTGTTCCCTCACTAAGATTTCTAATAACTGTTCTTTGGATTTTTCTTCTGGTCGCAGCCACCGTATCAGATTGAACTTCATTCTTTGAGCCAATGGGCAGGGATGCATCCTGGGCCTCACTTCAGTTCTCTAAACCTTCTGTAAGCTTCTTCTGTTAAGTTTAACATATGTAAAATCGCCGTTTTCACATCTTCATATCTGGTGGCCTCATCTGGTGATAACGTATCTACCAGTTCTTGCAGCACTCCAGTTAAACAAGGAATTAATATTAAGGTCCACTGTTCCTTTGGCCATCCTGCCACAACTGCCACTCTTTCAAAGGTGTGGAGATACGCCTCCAGATCGTCGGTAGCCTCCATCTTCTGTATTCAGATCGGCATGGGTCCAGCTACCCATACGTTCCTTGGTTGTCCTGTAACTTTCTGCTCTTTACCTGCTTCCATTTCTTGCTTCAATATCCGCTTTGTTATCAATGCTTGCTGCTCTGTCAAATTCTCTATCAACTTTTCTTGTCTCTCTATCATTTGTTGTAGCTTTATCATTTCAAAATTTCCTGCCGTCAGAGCTGCCCCACATTGGGTGCCATTGAAATTGGGTTTGTTAGAAGGTGGAGGCAGCTCTTTCCTTTGGGTGGGAAATAACCATGAAGAGTCATTTTGAACATTAACAGATTTATTAGACTTAACTTCTGGAGAATCAATAACAACTTCTATAGGTTCAAAACAACTTAGTTCCAGTAAATGTCCATAAGAATCAGGCAACGTTTATAAGATAGAATTGTCCAATTTTATTGTGGAGCTTTGTCCATCAGTTTCTGCAACCTTCCGCTAGACCAGCAATGGCAAACCTATGGACACGTGTGCCACAGCTGGGATGTGGACCCTTTTCTGCTGGCACACGAGCTGAAAGTCGCCAGATTGCTATCCCCCCCCCCCAGGCAAACCTGAGAAGGCCGCTGCAGCCACAGTGCTTGCGCTTCGGCAGACGGATCTGGAGCAGCTGGCGTTGGCAGTGGATCCAGAGTGGGGTCTTGAGGTGCCTCCATGCCGGGATTCCCCCTTCCGTTGCTACTTCCAATTCCGCCACCGCCACTTCCTGTTCCGTCGCCTCTGTGGCACGCCGCCCACTGTTTGTTTTCCCTTCCCCCGTTTGGGCACGCAAGCCCAAATAGGTTCACCACCACTGCTCTAGACCTACTCCTCCTTCACAGGCACATTGATAATTTATAGTTTTAGTTACTAGCACTTTCAGCTTTCATGAACAAGAGACAGAAGGGGTGGTGATCTGAACTATTTTTCTACATAGTACAATCAGATTTTATGCTAATTGAGCTTCTTGAAGAGTGAGGTGTTAGGTAGCATAAATCTTTTTTAATTCTAGCAAAGGCTGGGCTTTAATTTTGGATGTGCAATGCTTCCCTTAATATATATCCACGTTAACCTTTTCTTTTGGAAAATTAAAATGCTGGCCAGAATCCAAGTCGAGATTTAAGCCTGCCTAAGCTGAATAGCTCAATGGGTTAGGCATTGACCTGCAAAGCCAGAGTTTGCATTCCAGAACAGCTAGCCTGTGTGGTCATGGGCAAGCTGCACAATCCTAGAATAAAGGAATGGTAAACCACTTCTGATTACTCTACCTAGAAAATCCCTGAAAGGGTTGCCATAAGTCAGAATTGATGATGGCACAGTTATTATTAAGTAATTTTGCATAACTCAGATTGTCAAATAGCTATTAGTAAATGAATCGCCAATTCAGTTCCTAGTCGTGTGCTGGGTTGTATCACTAGTCTGATGCTAAGAATTCAATCCAAGTCTTGTTAATTAATGGCTGTTCACCCTCTTGAGTTATGCCCTTCCACTTTCACATGTGTAATAGGTTACTGTAACATGCTCTCTGTGGGTCTGCCTTTGAAAACAATTTGGAAATTTCAGCCTATTTAAAATGTTGCAGTCAGACTTCTGATATTGAAGCCAGTAACAGGAATCGTATAACAGACTTGTTACAGTGACTTCTGGCTGTCAGTCCATTTCCAAGCCCAATTCAGATTTCTGGTTATTCTATTAAAAACCCTATACGGTTTGAGTCCAAGCTATTTAAAGGACCATAACTCTCTATGTAATCCTCTATGATTTCTGGGGTCTTCATAGTAGAGTGTTTTCTCAGTCTTGCTGCCATTACATTTGATGGGGACTCGAGGGTTTGGTTCCTCTCATAAGTAGTACCAGTGTACGGAATTCTCCCCTGTATGAGGCTTCTGCCAGCAGGTGTCCTGTTTAAATTGATTTTTGATTAGTGAATGCCCTGGCTGAACTGGAGATTTTAGTGGGGATGCAACATTTTTTACTTCTTTCAGCTGTTTTAAATTTGTTTTAAACTAGTGATATTTTTAGTATTGTAATGGGTATAATTGTATTTTCATAATATTGCATGAATTTATTCTGATTTTAAATATGCATATTTCTATAAATGTTGAAAATCTTAAGTCCCTACATTGGAAGAAAGGTGGGAAATAAATAATAATTTGGAGTTGAGCAATAGTTTTAAAAGGCATTTCCCACAGATAGTGGATTTGTCATACTAACTCTCACTGGATGTGTAATTGAGAAAGCCAGAAGTGAAAGCTAGGTTCTGTTCTTTTTCTTTTTGTGAAGAACAGCTCTTAAAAACCTTTGTTTTGAATGTTTGACTTCGCTGTTAGGGAAAACCAGCTTTGGATGTTTTCTTAGTAATATCCTGAGTTTGTCTTAGTTTGCTATGAGAGTCTAAAAACTACATTGGAAAGTAAAATGAATGGGATGAGTTTGGTCCAGTTTGTAGGTTTCATACTTGCGGTCAGTCACAGTGGTTTGCAATGGATAGTGGAGGTGTAGAATCAGTACCTTATGTTTAAATTTACCATCAATACATTGCAAACATAAAGTAGTATCCTCCCCCCCACTCACAAGCTGTCTTTCAAACAGTTGGACATAGTGGTTATGAACGTGGGCAAGCAGTCAGCAGACAAAAGACAGGCTGCTGGAGTTGAATACCTGCTGCTTGATTGCTTTTCTATGCACAGTTTTTGGTATCAGCATTTTGGACTGAGTCTTGTTGGAGTTTCATTGATAGGAGGCACCACCTATGGGAGGAAATGAGGTTGGCCCAGGTGTTATTGGATCAGAACAATTCCACATTGTTCTTCTCCTTCATGAGGTTATGTAGTTCATTAGGGTGAGCAGTAGGATTGCCAAAAAGGCCTTCCAATTTGAATCATTTGACTTTTTAAAAACACTCATTTAGTATACCTTTAGGAAAAATATGTCATCCTTCAGCTCTGCCTGTCTGCCTGGGTTTCTGGGAAGCAGGGCAGTTTGAGAGACATACACAGTGCATACATTACAGCAATGAATACAGTGCAGTAGACTCAGTGTTTTGGTATGCCAAGGAGCAACTCTGTGGGCCGTCCTTCCATTTTCTATTTTTCCACCTTGAGTGGGCTTTGTTGTCTTTTTTTTTTCATTTGAAAATGGTGTAATTAGAATCAGGACGCTAGGTTAATGTAAACTTGTTGACTTCTCTGGTAAGTTAACCAGCAAAGTAACATTTGGTAATACTTGAGTTTGTAGATTTCATTTCCAGATTTCTTTGTTTTCTGCAAGACCCTAGAAAACAATGAAGTACAGAATATGGACAGTTCAAAGTAAATTTCACCTATACAAATTGCATCCTGAGGACTAATCAGCATAGAAAACACATCCAGTTTTTGAGACATGACCAAGCTTGAAGAATGCTTAAGACTGATATAGAATTAATTATTTTACTTCCAGAAAAACTGCAATCAATCAATCAATCAATCAATCAATCAATCAATCAATCAATCAATCAATCAATCAATCAATAAGCACTCCAAGCCCAGCAAACCAGTTGAGTATTGAACAGAATGACTAAAATCCTTGTACACAGTCATGCAAATAGCTTAACTTTTGGAAGTGAATTGCCGTAAGTTAAGAAATCTCCATGAGCACTTCCTGTTGCGTACTGGGTTGTATGACTTAATGTTTAACAGATACTGCCTACAGGGATGTCTTATCTTACATCAATTCATGTCTGAAAATTAAGCTGTTTGTGTAACTGTACAACAAGATGGCAATCAAAGGATACTTTAAGAATGACTTAATCTGTTTTTCATACAGTGGAACAAGGATAGGGAATCTCTGGACCTGTATATATTGTTGAGCTCAAACTGCCATCATCCTGAATCAGTAGATCCAGTAGTGAAAAATGGAATTTATACTTAGCTGTAGCTGCATGGACACAGGTTCTTCACCTCTACAAAAAAGTTATGAGTAAGTTTAAGCTGTCAGTGATCACTATGAGAGGTAACATAATTATGTTCATCTTGTACACTTTACAAGCATATGTGCTTGATGATAACCCCAATGATAAGGAAATCAGAGTGTAGCTGCTAGTGGCAAATCGTCCATTACTTTTGCATCAGGGCAGTTTTATCTTTAATGTTAAGACATTTCCTTAGAAACTTGGAAATGTTCCAGAAATCTACAAACTAGAACGGTTTTGTATAAACTTGTAGTGACTTTTAAGATCCACCAGTTTTAATGTTCGGTCTTTTAAAATAAATGTTCTGTTACAATAATATGCTTCATGTCATTTTTTTGATCTTGAGGGCACATAATGGCTCTCTTGAAATTGAAGCTGTTTACTCCCTCATTAAACACTGTATGTGAACAGTCTTTTTTCACCATACCTTTTTTAGATTTGTTGATATAGGTCCTGTGTCGTCTTTTAGAGAAGCATCTGAAGTTTTGAACTGCATCACTTAAAGGAAGAGAGCTTTTCTATAATGAATAAGCTTGGTTTCAAAAAATTATACTTTCTTTTACATTGATAGATTTCTCATGCTGGGGTGGATAGTTGGTAGTAGTTTTGAAGTATATAGAGCAAAACTCTCAGAGAGAGGTTGGATGAGGAGTGTGTGTGTGTGTGTATCTGTTGGTTATTTGATGTTGTTTGTAATAAGCAAATTAAGGCCTCAGTGTTCAATTATAGCATTTCACTGCTTTTGCTTTTATCAGAACCGTTGTAATCAGGACATAAGCAAATATTCTGTTTGTTTTTCAGTTTCAGTCTAATTGTATTCATGTTATATCTAGGAACACGTCTTCATTCTTCTTTGTTGAAGTAGTTATATTACAAGTGAAGCAGGGGTCTGTATTTAAAATTCCAATTCTACCTTGTACTTTCTGTCCTGTTATGAGATACAGGCTTTAATCTGTTTTATCTTAATGTGGTTAGTTTTGGGTGGGGAAGTGTGGGGAGGTACAGGTTAACTTCAGCATGGCATTTTTTCAAACATTTTTCGTGTGCTTAGGTACATCCAAGCAGAAGTCAACTTCCCTTCAGGTAGCAGATCAGGACCTACTGTCACCTTTTCACCCATACCAGCCTTTGGAATGTATAGTAGAAGAAACTGAAGGCAAGCTGAATGAACTTGGACAGAGAATTAGTGCTATTGAAAAAGCACAACTGAAATCATTGGAATTAATTCAAGGTGAACCTTTGAATAAAGATAAGATTGAAGAGCTCAAAAAGAACAGAGAAGAACAAGTACAGAAGAAGAAGAAAATACTGAAGGAGCTGCAAAAGGTGGAAAGGCAATTGCAGATGAAAACACAACAGCAATTTACCAAAGAATATTTGGAGACCAAAGGTCAGACAGAGCCACCCCTTACCCAGCAACAGCAGTGCCCACACACAGGTGTCCTCCCAGAAGTGGAAGAAAATGAAAGTCTTCCTGGGGATAGCTTTTCAGGGTTATCGCAGGTTGACAGTATCCTCTCTAAAGATGATCAGCAACAGTCTCCAACATCTCCTGAGCAAACTGAGTTTGTCCCTCTCCAGCCTTTGTCAGCATCACAGTGTAACTTTTCAAGTAATATAGGTTGTAATGGGACAGATTCTTTTGAACTTCAGAAGGTATTAGGTAATCAGCAAAATGTAGGACAGCAGCAGCCAATTGCTGGAAATGGTCAGGGGCTGTTAGTTCAAGAACCAGATGGATTAATGGTTGCCACTCCAGCACAGACGCTTACCGACACTCTTGATGACCTGATAGCAGGTGGGTTGAGAAATGTACATTTCCTTGCATTAATGTATGTACTCAGTTTCCTTGCTTTAGTTCTCAGTGACAAAGCTGTCTTGCAGCTTCACCTCTGGAAATGCTTATGTAAAGATTTGTTTTAATGTTGTCATTCAGTTACCATTTCTCAATTAGCTGCGTGGCTATATCAAAGGCAAAACATAAAACTCTTTCTTTACTGAACTCTTTGTTATATCTATCTTTCTGCTTTCCACGTCTATAATAGTAACTGTCAAAGAAACCTAACCATGAAAAACAAAGTGGTTGACTTCATTGAGTTGTCTAAATATATATCTGTTTGATACTAGCCATTAAGTGTGTGGAGCAGCAACTGGCCTGATGACCAGGCAGTGTTCACGTGGATGTGCCATGTGTATGCATTATGAGTGGCACAAATGCTTCCATGACCTGCACTGTCATGCTGGCACTTGAGTTTGGAAAGCCTTCATGGCATAACACACCAGTAGCTTTATTTGAAATTCAGTCTGCAGACTTCTCATTTATAAGTATTGTGATACTAGCAGTATATAATGTACCTCCTGTTAGTGGTGAATAGTGTTAAGATAATTTTTTCCTAGCTAAAAGAAGTGGACAAAATACTTGCACCAGGAGTTAGATGAAAGCAGACATGATCTACATTGGCTATTGCAAGTCTTTCTGTCCCTTCAGTGTAATATCAAAAATACAAATATTGATCAAGAGTAATGCAGTAAAATGATGGCTTTTCTCCCAGAATTAGATGTATTTCTGAAGTTAGTTTTTAAATTGTAATTTTCAGCCTCTTGAAAGGCTGGTCTTTGTGGAAGCTGCACAGATGTATAGGATTGCTTTTCTCTACTATATTTGTGCAAAGGATATTTCCCTTTCTGTCAGAATCCAGAACTAACAGATCAGGGAAACTGTCATGGCACTGTGCCTAGTAATTGGGAGCATAACTGAACATAATTTTAGTATTCTAATGAAAGCAGTATATATCTCTTAAATCTGCATATTTCATAATTTGAATCAGCTTTGTGTTTTATTTCTAAGCTGGCTTTGATGTTTATGTCCTGGGAATATTCCTTATTTCTGGATTTAAAGGCAAATATGAAATAAAGTTCTGAGCTGAGTTAGAATTTAATTGGATACTGGCAAGGTACAGTTAAAGAGATCTCTTCATTGATCATGGTATAAAATTTGTGGTAAAAATGTTACCCAAACTCAGAGCTTCGGAGTTTTTTATGGCTGAATCACACCGCTGTTTTTTTAAAAAAATTGCTTTTAAAAATATAAAAGATGCCCTCTGCTAAGAATTGAGTGAGCCTTCTTGTTCATGTGAGAAAAATGAACTTAACTGAAGTATCTAAATTTATTTTTATATGTAAAAAACATTCAAATGCAGAGAAGCAAAAATATTACATGGATTGAACCTTGTGTCTATATTACTTATGTCAGCATTTTATTTTGTGGGAGTTATTTATATGATTCATATTTTGTAAAAATAGTATTGTGCAATCTCAGCAAGTTGTTGATTTTTGCTTGAAATAGTATATGGAATTATTTAGTACAATCTAGTAATATATAATACTGGACAAGTGGAATGTTTTAGTATCTAGAGACCAGTAACAACTACTACTGCCATAGCGGTTACTTGTACTAATTTTTGTTATTCAACTGTGCCAGTATGAAGGGCAGGAAGCATTGCTTTCATTCCAGTGTAGCATTATGAAGCCAGCATGTAGCTATTATCGCTGATTAGCTGTGTGATATAAAATGGGGTGGACCATCTTGAGAAAGCCATTTTTTTCATATTTGTTTGCAGCTCCTAGGCAGTAATTCCAAGAAATGGGGCTAAAGAAACTTATTGTACTATTCAAGTTTTAATTTTATAAAAATAAATGTAGTGATCATATACTGTTAAGATTGCTGCAGTGGTTTTTGTTCACTGAGAAACAAGTTTAGTTTAAACAAAGGTTTTTAAACTAAAAAGGACTTATTGTAGCCTCTTGTATTTTTGAATGCCCCTCCCCACACTTTTGCCTTAGTTTGTTGAGGATGAGAGTAGGAGGCTTTTTTTAAATAGCTCCCTGTAGAACTTGGCTTAGTGGTAGGGGAGGAATGGCACGGAAGTAAGATTAAAAGTGATTGGTGATAGAACAGGTGTTTATGTGTGCATACATGCATAGATGGAGTACTAGTTACCCAATATTAAGTTTTTAAAAAGTTTGAAACCCTGTCTGTTTTTGTGAATTTCTATTTGTTGGTATAAGCAGCTGCTTTCTTCTTAGAGAAGGGGAAAAGAGAGCTACCTGTTCGGAGATTCTAGCAACCTCTTGAACATCTTGCTTCCTGAGATTCGCCTGGCACCCTCACTGGGAGTTTTTAAGAACAAGCTGAAGACTTGGTTCTTCAGGCAGGCCTTCCTCTTCCATCACTTAGTTCTCTGTGTTTTTCCATCTTGGACTTTGCGTACTTTTCTTTTTGTTTGGATATTGTCTGTTTTAATTCTTGTTTTATACTGCTTGGACTGTAAGCCGCCCAGAGTAGATTTGTTAGAATCTAGATGGGCGGGGTAAAAGCCAAATAAATAAATAAATAAGAATCCAAGAAGAAACTTTACATAGCTATTGTTCAGTGTCAGGAAGTAGTGGGGAAAGTCCAAACCCTGTCGGCCTGATTTTTGTGTGAAGCACTCTTACTCCCAAATAATTTTGCATTATGTCACTTGCTTAGATGATGTTCAACAAAGCCTCTGGAAAAAAATATTTTTGATTTCTCAACCACTAATGTGCAGACCATACAGTTTGGAGGGGGATTCATGCTCTGTCAAATATAAGCCAGATTTCGGTTGACTAGAAGAAAAAACTTCCTGTTTGAGCAGTATGGCAGTGGAATCAGTTACCTTGAGTAGTGAGGAATGCTCCAACATTGGAGGCATTCCAGAGAAATTTAGACAACCACCTGGCAGATATACTGTGATTGATATTCCTACACTGAGCCAGTGGTTGGACTCAATGGCCTTATAGGGCCCTTCCAACTTCATTATTCAATGATTCTATGAAGTATGCACAAATCTAGTAATAAGAGGATTGAAATGCATGGTGCAGAGGGAGTAAGAATAATAAATTACATTTCTAATAGTACAGTTCTCATCAAGGGATTTCAGTTATAGTAATTCGGCACACACTGGCTGACTTATATGAGATAAAAAGTAGCCTAGCGAATCATATTAGTATCTTCCGTCCAGCTGGGATCTTTTTGATTGTCTCCATTTCAGAGATTCACAGAGCAAATTGTGTGTTTCCTCTCTGTTTCTAAACTGCCCAGAAAAAGCAGTCTTACACAGCCTGCCCTCATAGATTGGCTAGGAAAGCAGCTTTGCCCTTTCTTGGTGATTTGTATGGTAATCCCCATCTATAAATTTCAATAGTGCTCTGTAATGCTTGTCTTTGAGAAATTGGAAAATGTCATGACTTGATGATATCAGTCTTAATACTTGCTTATGTGAGAATATATAATCAAGATAAGCTATATGTTAAATACATTGTTCTCTAATGTAAATATTTTGCTAAAGAGAGCCATTTTACTATTGTACACATAAATGATTTAATTGCAGTGTATGTTGAAATGTAATATTTTACATATTACAAAAATATATATCTCATTGCAAGCATTATGTACATTGAGTATCCCATGATCCTTTACTTTTTATATACACTTTTCTAACACTGGCCAAAATCTGAGTGAGTAGTGAAGCTGGTGAAAGGGGAATGACATACGATGTAGTAGCAAATTGCCACTAATTTATGACTTCTTGCTTGGATTTCTGGTCATGTGCCAAGCCACCTGCCAGATGCAAAATGAGGAACCCATGTGAGGCAGTTGTTAATGAGCAGCAAGCTGTCAGTTACAGGACTGTGACCACTGTTAGTGATGAGTTTTTCATCTATAAGCTAACTTGAGTGGTGCACCTGTTCAGGAATTGTTTTCATTTATATAGCTACTGTCTACCAAATACATATTAAGCAGCTTTATGTGGTAGTATCCACCTCTTTGTGTAGCAACATACACACACACCTTGCCTGGAGATGAGAAATGCTACAATCCTTTGGGATCATAAAGTGTGTAGCAGAATTTGATTTAAATGTTGTTTCCACTTTATAGTTCCTCTTTGTTTGGAACATAACCTTCATGACATGGTGGCATAAATCAGTCTCTCTTTTTGTAGTTCTGTACTTCTGCTAACCTGGTCAAAACTGAGAAGTTCATATTTCATGCTTCATGGCTTTCCTTTTTCCTATTTAGCTCCCCAACCCAAAATGAGGATAGTTTCTTCTATGTCTTACTTGTTTAGAACTAGTTGCTAATAAAAGTCCCTTGTTTGTTCCATGTCTGGTGGTTGACTGGCTGCTGTTGGAAGCAGGAGCTTGCAGGATTTAGAGCAGGTGTGTTGAGAACAAACAAGACTTGTTACAGAAAGTGAGGTGCACATTGTTGGCCACAATTGCAATCAGAATGTGAGGAGATATGCGTGCCCATGTGTATGCACACACAGGGAATAGAATGTATCAATTTGTACCATGCCACAGTACCCATTTGAGTATTTTAATTTCCCGGTATCAGGAAGGGGAAATGGTTGTATCATTGTTTCATAGCTTTGTGTATATGTGTCTTTGTCACATGCTTTGTTCCTAAAGTTTAGTTTTAATAGGCAAGTAACACGGGACTGTTAAGAAGTAGAGCCTCCTTTTGGAGGTAATTAATCCTTCAGAAACAGATATTGGAGGATAACAGGAAATCATGTTCTATTGTAATTCTTCCTTCCCAGCTGATCCCAGAATATGCAGAGAACTGTGTGTTCACTTAATTGTATATTTATTACTTTGTAAATGTAAGTTTTCCTCTTAGATTTGCAGATATGCAAATATAATTGATCAGCTAATTCAAAGAATTTTTAATTTAGTAAAGTTTCAGCCTTATAAGAAAACAAACCTTGGCATGCACACAGCCAGTGTAAACAGATGTTCATGTATTCAGAAGGTTGGATCTATGCTGGCTGCTCCATATAACAGACTGAGATCCAGTTGAACCTCCCTTCTGGAGGAAGGCAGTGATTGAGTGTGGGAGGCAATTTTTGTCGTTTTCCCCTTCAGTTTTGCACCCTGCCCTTCATACTAATCTTAGTCTTCTAGAGCAGATTTTCAATGGATGGAGATTAGCAAAAGAAAGAAAGAATCTCCTCCCCCTGCCCCCAGTGTTGGCAGGTTTCCATCAGTTATACAATAGTTCCTTCCCATAACATGTGGAGCAATTACTGTCTGCAGTGCTTAATGTTTCTAAGAGGTGTAATTTAATATGCAATTTTAGCATTTCCCAAATACGTCAGTGATACTTATCAGAGGCGCATGGTATGTGATGTAACTAGTTCCATGTTATTTTTAAATGACTCTGTTCATAGCCCCTTGTTCCCCTTATGACCTCCTCAGAAGATACGTCTCTTCAGATTCTTCCTCAAACATATTTTTATGACTTTTAGCTTCACATTCATTTTCAGCTTGAATGGAATAGCACTTTATGTATGCTATTCATTCATTACTTCCTACCTTTGTTCCTTTCCTCACAGACCATATAAATGTAAACTCTTAAAACAGTAGCTTTACTAGTTCTTTATGTTAACCAGGGTTCTGTCACCAATTTATCCTTGCATAAAGTATCACCTAAATCTTAGCAGAAATTGCTCCTCATTAATGAGATACTGGGTGTGTCCTGGACATATGGTTGGGCACATGCCTGGGAATGAAACCAGCGCTGTATTAATGAGAGGCAATTTGTTACCAAGGCTTATTCAGTTCCCCTTAAATGAACATAAATGAGCCATATGATTCAGGCTGTACTCTGCAATGTGCTGTGTGAATTGATGAGGCTGTGTTCACATAAGCAATGATTTTGGACTCTCCTGTCTCTTAGCTAGTTCCCTCATGGGATAGGAAATAGTATTTTGTCCTTTTTGTTGATCCCTCAGGCCTTGGGCATAACTTGGTAATGGATGTACTATATGCTAACACTTTGAAAACACACATTTCAAGTGTTCCATGAGACATCCATTGTGTTTTTGATTGATGGGCAAACTTGAGTGATTTTAAGCTCAGTTTGTTTGTAAGCTTTAAGTTTAGATAAAGGCATATAACGTTTTCTTCAGCATTGATGTGATGTGTTCAGACTCTTTAAGACCATCAAACTAATCAATTTGTCAAATCTCAGAAATCAGTTGCAAGATCTCTCATATATTTGAACTACCTGGTAGCAGAAATACTGCATTTTGGTTTAAGGTGTCACTTAGATGTTTACACGTATGTACTTCTACAAAACTATCACCTAGTTTTAGTTACCTTATCCTATCAGATGCTTTCAAATGTTTCAAGTAAATAAGAAAATGTACACCCCAGTCACCCCCAGCTTCCATGGCTATTAGCTGTGATGACTAAAAGATTGTGAGAGTTGTGGTCCAAAATATTTAATAAACATCAGAATTGAGAAGTTTGGTATAGAAAGTTCTTGCAACCTTTCTGTATTCTTTGAAACTAATCACTTAAATAAAATTGTCTTGTATTACATGAACAAGCAGGTTTACTCTTAACCTTTAATTTTAATACACTTTAGTTTTTGATTCAGATAAGATAAACTCCTTGTCTTTGAATTGTCACTGAACTGACTTGGAAATTTGAAATTGAATCCAAGTGATAATATTTGCCTTTGTTCTTAGGCCAGATTCTCGGGGAATTTGTATTTTGAGGGATTTGTAAATACAAAGAATGTTAGTCTTCTAGTTAGAGTAGCTGCTTCAGCTCCATTTGACAGTTTACGTTTTGCTTTCTGACAAAACAAAATAATACCATGCCAATTAGATTTAACCCCCAAAAATGTGAACCTTGAAAGTATTACATGCTTAGTATGTAAAATATTTTATAAATCAAGACAGTATATCACAGGATCATACAATTTCATTATAGAAACTCGGACACAAGTACAGCTCTCGAGTAGCAGGAACTAATAATTCTAGTTTTCATTTATGGTAGCTTTCTTTTGCTATCATTGAATGGAATCAGAAGAAAATATTTCAAATAGTCACTTCATAATTCACTATTTGGGAATCATATTCTGCATATGTAGCAATTTTGTTTCACCTTTGGCTTCAGCTTCCTTCACCAATGTATATGGACCTTTGATTCCTCTATGCCAGTACATACAGTTACTGGCAGTATCTTTCCAAAATCCCACACTCTTACGTGCTGATGTCTAGTATTCTGTTGAATGCATTTGTAACTACAATGTTTTGTATCCAGAGTGACATTGTTTGCCTGTAAACTAAGACTTCCCTGAATTACCTTTGCTCAGTAAGAGTCAATAGCAGTCACACAGTTAAATTACTAGAAATGAGATTCTTAAAACATTCTTAAATGTTTGTTTTAGAAAACAAATCTCATATACAGACAGACTCACAGACTTAGAAACAAAAACACTGAAATTGTATCTGCGCCAGTCTTGTTTTACATTTTGTACTTGATTAGGTATGGTTCAGGAACGTAGTGAGAAGATGGCATCGAAATACTGTAATTGGATTTTTTAAATCAATTTTTAAAAATTTAAATTGTGCTTCAAACTGATTTGACTTAAATCAAATTCACCCTGCCATCAAGTACAACTCATGCAAACATGTAACATCTCTTGGAGAGAAAAGGGATTGGACTAGACAGTTCCTGAAATAGTTTAAAAGGATAATCCTGCACATTTTGGGGGATAAGCTTGAATTTTTTGCTTTAATGTATTCTGTAGCACAATACAGTACATAAATTAATATGACCTAAGTATTTCTGGAACTGGAGTACAATTTTCATTCCACAGGTAGTTTATTATTCATTAGGAAGCTCACTGTTTAAGAGAGCTTGATCTATAGCCTGGAAAAGGATTCCTTCATGCAAGAGATATTGAAAGTCTTTTTTTTCCCCCTTTCCCAGCTGTTAATAGCCGAGTGCCCACTTCCTCCAATGCCTCACTTACTGCGGAATCACCTACACCTGAGGCATGTTCACAAACGCTCAGTGTGACTTCTCAGTCAGTGCTCCCCACATATCCTTCTGTTGACATAGATGCACATGTGAGTATTATAGATCAGTAATAAAATCTGACGTTTTATTTGTTATTTCTGTTACAAATACAGCCATGTGCTATGGTAAACTTAAATCTTTTTTGCTGTTAAGACGGAGAGTAACCATGATACAGCGCTAACTCTTGCATGTGCTGGAGGGCATGAAGAACTGGTTTCCGTGTTGATAGCGCGTGGTGCGAGTATAGAACACAGAGACAAAAAAGGTAAGCTACTGAAGTGCTGTTTCTGTGCATTTCTGGTCAGGCATTCAATCATGTTTCTAACTTTATGACTGATAAAAAGAATTTTGTTTGTGTGCGTGTGTATGTGTGTGTTTTTTAGCTTTGGAATACTGTTAGCAAGTATTGGGGATCTTGGTCTTCTTTGTGATCTCTGTGATTCATGCCTATGGGTTTTCTGTGCCTGTGCAGCTTCATTTCAGACCATCAATAGCTAAAGGCCGTTGAGTTTTGGTGGGAGCCCCATACAACCACTTGCACAGTACTTTATGGTTTTCTCCATTGTCCCTTAGTTCTTTTCTTTCCACTGAGCAGTCAGCATTGTTGAAAGAGCTTCTCCAGATCCCTCTTGGCCATCAGTATCACTGTTTAAAACAGAGAAGTATGTGATACAGTACAACTGAGTGAGTGGGGCACCCACCAAAATTTAGTGGCTTTTAGCTATTGAAGCTCTGAAATGAAACTGCACAGGTCCAGAAAACCCACAGGTGTGAGTTTATAAATGACCACTTGAAGAAACAGTTACAGGTAAGCAACCTGTCATTTCTTATATAGAGTTTGGGTATTAGCTGATTGTTGCATGCATCTCTATAGAGGTAGCTTTTTAAAACCTCTGTTTCCCACATCCCAAATGTTCTACCAGGAGCTCACAGCATTATCATGTATTTTGAATCACCCAGTTTGTTAGAAATAATGATTTGTGCTGCCAGTATTATTTTAAATTCATGTATATTACTTTTACCTCCCAAGTCATATATAACTTGAACTTTGTTTTCAAAATTGCTTCTCCTGTTTCAATCAGGTTTCACACCACTAATTTTAGCTGCAACTGCTGGACATGTTGGTGTTGTGGAGATCCTTCTAGACAAAGGTGGAGATATAGAAGCTCAATCCGAACGTACCAAGGACACTCCCCTATCTTTGGCATGCTCTGGTGGACGCCAGGAGGTAAATGTTATCAGCAGGTTTTGCATGGAGTTCAATTTATAGATTGTAGTTTTCTGTTGGGATATGATGGTGTGTGCTGCAAATAGCCTAATAGGTTACTTTCTAGATTCTTGTAACATTTCATTGCATATTGCAGTTAAAATGTTCAGTATTATCCCAGTGTGGGTGAATTGCATTGTTGAAAAGTGTCAATTCCATTAGTTACATAAACTTATATCACATTTTGTTTTTATTTACATATTTATAGTGAACATGTTAGTTCTAATTCTTAATAGGTATTTAAAACATTCTTCAAGGAAAGTGAGGATTTCAGAATCTACCGTCTATACTGTTTTTATTTAAATGCCATTTTAAAATGGGAAGCTAATCAGTTCCAGGGAAGGTCTTGATGATGTGATGGGAATAAACAGAAGGTAAAATGAGGCCAAGATGCTTGCTCTTAACTGTACATGAAGTTGGACAGTCTGTCTATTTTAGGGCTCCAGGATCCTTTTCTTTCAAAGTATTGATAGTGTTGGTATTATTAATTATGAGCAGCCCCACTTTCCATATTAATAATATCCATGAAATAAGATGGACACAGCCATAATTTGTGCCATATTTTAACAAGGATTATGTAAAACTCACTTTGCAAAGTGTTGTGCTACCGTAATCTTCTTGTATGATTTGATGATGAACTTTTTTTAAAAAGTGTTGGAATAAATGATACCACAGAAAATCTTTAATTTCCTAGTGTGACCTAACCTGAGGCAAGTGTTTTTGAATTAGCAATTTGTCTGTAAACTGTCTCTGACATTGAGTGGAAATTGTTATCAGTCTCTGGTCCTGCTAATACTGTTCTACATTACAGGTGGTTGATCTGCTCCTGGCACGAGGAGCAAACAAAGAACACAGGAATGTATCTGATTATACTCCTTTAAGTCTTGCTGCATCTGGAGGCTATGTTAACATTATTAAGATTCTTCTTAATGCTGGAGCAGAAATTAATTCAAGGTAACAGACTCTATTAGTTTGGTTTTATAGAATATTTGATATCCCATTTCTCATTCAATGAAGAGGGTAGCAGAGGAGTGTTTAGCCCATCTTATTTGCTGTTCTGATGTATTGAACTGTAATGATGCAGCTACTGATAAGAAATATTTGATTTTTTGTACTTGATCTCTGTTAATGTTGCAATTTAAATTTCACATGTTTTGGTGTTAGTGCATAATTACTTAGAATTGTTGGTAGGTTTTTTTATAGTCTTTGACTTTGAGAACAGTTTGGTCTAAATTACTTTTTAAAATCTAATAATGACATCAGTTAGTTCTGGATTACCTTTGTATCTAGTGGTTTTTCATAAACATGTCAGTATTCCAGGAGGGGGAGCTTCCTTATACATTTTTCCAGATTTTATCATTCTTATAGTTTTACATTCATTATCTCTTCCTTTGTAGGACTGGGAGTAAGCTTGGCATTTCACCTCTGATGTTGGCAGCTATGAATGGTCATGTTCCTGCAGTGAAGCTGTTACTTGATATGGGCTCTGATATTAATGCCCAGATTGAAACCAATCGTAATACAGCACTCACTCTGGCCTGTTTCCAGGGCAGAGCAGAGGTGGTCAGTCTTCTTTTGGACAGAAAAGCCAATGTTGAACACAGAGCAAAGGTGAGCAGGCAATCACTTCTTTCTCAGCTGGGCTGCAGTAAAAAAAAAAATCTTGGCAAAAAAAGTTCTACTGTGAAAATAAAATTGGAGATGTCAAAAACTGATTTGAAAGCAAGCTAGTCCTAATGGTTACTATTCTTTATTGCTCTTATTCATGACATCATATCAAAACTAATACTGCATTCAAAACTGCAGTTCATGAGGAAAAAATCTGTCACTGCTTATCTTATCTAGAATGTGTGTTTTCAGCTAGGAGGTTCCAACTATAGCTATGCATCTGTTTTGACCAAACTCTGGAGCTATTTGCATCAATTTGGGGATGATGCACATCAAAGCAGATTGGGATTGACTGGATCATTTTTTTTTAAAATGGCATTTAGAGGGTTAAAAAAACGAAGCACAGGGAAGCAGGAAAAGGTGAAGAGAAAACAGAAAAGTTCCGTAATAGTGTATATGGAAGAGGCTGAGGTCAGCCTTGCTGACTGCTTTACCAACCTAGCCTCCTGTGGGAATTTCTCCTGTGGGAATTCCAGCATATGGGAGAGCAACAGAGACGGCCCTCTCCTGTGTCCCCACCAAACACACATGTGAGGTTGGCAGAAGCAAGAGGAAGGGCTCTCCTGATACCAGAACACTCAAGCAGGCCCATAAAGGGATATACATTTGAAATAGCTTGGACCCAAGCTGTATAGGATTTTATAGGTTAGAACCCTCACTTTGAATTGTGCCTGGAAATATATCAGCAGCCAGTGGAACTGCTGTAATGGGGATTATATGATCCCTGTGTGGGGATTATATGATCCCTGTGTCTAGCCCCAATTATCAATCTGTCTGCCATGTTTTGGACCCACTGAAGTTTCCTGACACTTTCCAAAGGCTGCCACACATAAGAATGCATTACAGAAATCCGGTCAGAATGTAACTAAGCATCTGTCACCGTGGCCAGATCAGACCTCTCCAAAAATAGGTGCAGCTGGTGCATTCGTTTTAACTATGGAAATGCATTTCTGGCCAGAGTTGAAACCTGTACATCCAGACTCTGAGACAAATCCACGAATACCTTCAGCCTGCTCACCTGGGTTTTCAGTGAGAGTGTAACCCCATCCAGCACAGCCTGCATCCCCTGAGGTACATTTCAACTGAACAGAATCACCTCTAAGTTTCAATTTATTCACCCTCATCTAGTCCATTACTGACATTGGACACTCACTTATCTAAAGCTCAAACAACTTCCTCAGATTTAAATGGTGAGGAAAGATAAGAGTTGAGTGTCATCCACATACTGGTGGGACTAAACCCCAAAACACCAGACAATCTGCCAGTGGTTTAATGTAGATAAATAATATATAACGTAGGAGAGAAACAGAACTCTGGGGGACCCCACATACCTGCAGCCAGAGTGTCAAACAGGAGTTCCCTAGTTATGGAGTGGAATGTGGTGTTGCTGAGCATGGAGCACTATGTCTGGAATGTGCATTCAGAGCATACAGTCAGTGAGGAGTCCTCAACATCTTCCTCAGTAATCTTTTGTGTGAGACGTTTTAGCTAGCTTGTTTTGTGAGCATGTTGGTGTTGCCCAGAAAATGGCTGCAGCAAGATTAGACAGTGCAGATTGTGAGAGCGACCAGTAACATTTTCTAGACTACTAACAGTTGCTTCATGGAGGCTTGATTTCTGCCAACAGACTGGACTTACCCCTCTGATGGAAGCTGCTTCTGGAGGTTATGCAGAAGTAGGAAGAGTTCTTCTTGATAAAGGAGCAGATGTCAATGCTCCTCCTGTGCCTTCCTCACGTGATACTGCTTTAACAATTGCTGCAGACAAAGGCCATTATAAGTTTTGTGAGCTTCTCATCAATCGGTATGTCATTTTCTGCTATTTAAATAGTTGTTCCTTGATGTACAGCATGCTATGGAATAACATGAACATGAGCAAAAGTAGTCCTCATGGTACCCCATGTGACATACATTATATTTTCCCAACATAATACCATCTGTGTATAAAATATAGGTATTGATATGTGTAGGGGTCTACAGGGTTTACCCAAGTACAGAAATAATTTAGAAGACAATCTCATATGGTTTATTTTCTTTCTTATTTATTTGGTAAGGACCAAGTATGGTCACTGGACTTGGAAAGCTCACTGACCAACGTTCCCTCTAATTTTCCATAGCGCTGTGCAGAGTTCAGCAGCAGCCAGAAACAAACGTGTGTTAATTCTTGCTCAGCTGCACATGCCCAATGAATGCAATGCTACTCTGCGCTGTGCTCCTGCACATTGTCACTGATGTATGGAGCAGAAAAACTTGGGATAGATGAAAAGAAGTTGAGTTGGTATCTGAACAAAAGTCCAAATGGGAGACCGAGTCTCAGGATGTATAAAAATATTGACAATGCAGACTTTATTCCTGTTTAAAAAGCTCAAGCTTTTTAATGACAGCATATACATATCAAGCTTTTAGAACTTTAGCATACCATAACTTCTGCATTTGCACTTTGAATCAATTTTGAAGCTGGTGTAGACCAAACAAGATGCTAAAGTTCTAAAAGCTCGATATATATATCTTATATGTTGGCATTAATCTCTACTAGGAGTTTATTGATCTCGGTATGTACATATTTATTAATATTTTATATTTTTAACTGTATAGATAAGAAAAAAGAGCTGTAATTGTCCCAGACCAGCTGTTTCTAAATTTACTCTCTCTCTCTCTCTCTCTCCTGAAGAAGGCCACAACTGAAATGCATCAAGTCTGAGCTTTTTTAGATAAGAATAAAGTCCGCATTGTCAATATTTTTATGCATCTTGAGGCTCAATCTCCTGTTTGTACTTTTGCCACCAGTGGATGTACAATTTCCCTCTGCTTTGTTGGATATCTGAACAGCAGTAATCTGGTAGTGGGATTCTAGCTTTTGTCTTACAGCATCCACATCACACTTACGAAAGTTCTTTTGGAGATCCAAATAATATCTGGAGATCTTAGTAATTGCAGTTTGATCAGCTAAAATTCTGTTTAAACTCGAATTATGCCTGAATTGTTTATCAACCTTAATTGAATTTTGTTTCCTTTCAGAGGGGCACATATTGATGTTCGCAACAAGAAAGGAAATACACCACTCTGGTTGGCAGCAAATGGTGGTCATCTTGATGTAGTGCAGCTGCTTGTGCAGGCAGGAGCTGATGTGGATGCTGCAGATAATCGGAAAATCACTCCTCTTATGTCTGCATTTCGTAAAGTAAGATTATCTGTTTCTCACAAACAACAATATTTTAGAAAAGTGGGCTTGATTACTTTTGCCTAGTGTGTTCTTTAGGAGCTATATCTGCTTCTGTTTGCCTGCTTCTGCTTGCCTTGAAGGTAAGGCATCAGGAGTTGATGTGATCTGCAAAGGCTTGCAATTGCAGCTTTACCTGGCTGGAATACATTTGAGTTCAGTTTGCTGCAGAAATTGTATTACTGCTTAATTGGGGTATTAAATGTGTAGGAAGGGTTATTGTGTATATTTAGAAGTCCTACGAATTTCTGGGATTCAGCCCTATCAAATATATGGACTGCAAGAGTGATCCTTATTCAGATTGTATTTGGAGAAGATTAGATGAACAGTAATACTTACCTTCATCATACTCTGTGTAATTCTTTTTAATAGCTGCCAATTCTGGGGAAAGATGCTCAGGCCTTACTGAAAGAATATCTGTACTTGAGAGAATTTTCAGCAGTGCATGGTTCCTCTAGAAGTGTAGCCATTCTTTACTATTCCCTCTTTGAGAGAGGGAAGCAGACTGTTTCTTTTGAAGATGTATCAGGATAATTTTAACAGATACCAGTCAATTAAAGCAAATGTTACAAATATCTGGACTAGATTTTGACAAAACAGCAAACAGTGGAAATTCAAAACATATATATTATTTCCACTCAGTTCCTAGCCTTCATATTAGGGGTGTCCAATCCACCTTCGGTCTCTGGGATGCTAAGAAATCATGCCTGAGACTTTCTTGCCTGCATCTCTAAAACAATGCTGCTGTTGGTAGTAAATTGCATCACTACAAGAGGGAAAACAACCATTTAAAGTAAGCTCCTTTCTTTTGCAGTTTGCTGCTAAATTAATCCAAAAATATATAGGGAACCCCCATTTAAAACAGTTAGAGGCTTGCTTAAAATAGTTTTTCCAAAGCACTGAAGTACACTTAAAGCAATCATTTACACATAATTGCTTTGATTTAAAATCCTCACACATCAGAAACATCAGCCCTTTTCTGTAATGGCTATCTTTGAACCATCCTGCTATTTTTTCTTTTTCTTTTCAGGGCCATGTGAGAGTAGTTCAGTTTTTGGTGAAAGAAGTTAATCAGTTTCCTTCAGACATTGAGTGCATGCGGTACATAGCAACAATAGCCGATAAGGTAAGTACCTGGAAAACTGCATTGTGTTCTCAAATGATTTGGTGCATCACCTAAAACTTAAAGAAATTGGATTTTCTTCTACTAGTGCTGCCCAGTTATGTTTTTAATGCAGTGTAGATAAATTCAATATGCTACCAAACATAGAAGCAAACATAACTATGTACCATGTATGTATTTGGGTTAATTTGGAAAAAAAATGTAAAATAAAAATTTTAAACTAAATGTCTTAGAATTGTTGTTTTGGTATGACAGTTGTTAGCTACAACTTTCATTTCACTTTCTTTCTGAAAGTGAAATGCAAGTTTTCTTTTTGAATTTTTGGATAAGTGTATGTTTGTCTGTTGGTGGGAGCAGAGGTGTTTCATCTTAATATCAGGCTGGATAGTCACTTTTTAGGGTACAGGATGGGGATAGAAAGAAAACTGAAAAGCCATTGAAGCCACAAAGTCTGCAGTTAGTCAGCAGAACTTAATCCACTTGCATTTTTAATTCCTTCCTACATTGTTACTAAAATACCAAGCCATCCCCTCTCCTCTTCCCTTCCCTCCCCAATCCTTTGCTTTGTTTTATCAGTATACAGCCTGATGTAGAACTTGAAAACTGGCTCACTATTGTATGACATTTGATTGATTCCAAGAAAGAAGTTGCCTGACCATGGATTTTGGAATTTTTTATATGCAAAATATTCTTACGGAAAAATCAGTTTCCATTAACTTCTCTGCAAGAAGAATAATAATAATAATAATAATAATAATAATAATAATAATAATAATAATAATAATAATAATAATAATAATAATAATGATGATGATGATGATGATGATGATGATGATGATGATGATGATGATGATGATGATGATAAACAACAATAACAGAATACCCTAGAACTGCAAGGAATTGAAGTCTCAACCTGCAGCTCCACAGCTACATACCTAAAGTACTGAGCAATCCAACAGTTGTTTACTTAAACCAAATTAGTAATGTATATTGACTGACCATTTAGAGGCAGTTGAAATCTAGTGTATATGCCCATGGCTTAAGTCATTTTATTGGGAGTGTAGAGGAGGTTTATGGCATACAATAGACTTGCTTTACCCTGATACCTCTCAGCCAGCACTGATATGGGGGTGGGGAGGTGGTTTCTGTCCAGTCTTATCAAAATAAGAAATTTGAACATGTTTTGAAGGTTCATTTTCTATTGTACAGTATCATTTTGGAGCCTTTGGGAAGGTGTGTATCAGACTAGTTAGGGAATATCATGTTTCAATGCATCATCCATTAATAAAGAAGGAAAAATACCCTTGAGTGGAAAGCAGAAAGATAAAAAAGCTAAGACTGAACACTTCAAGTGTCTGAGAAGCTTGAGGGAAAGGGTTCATACTGTAAATAAGATGGGAAGAAACTGAAACGGTAAACGTCTTTGAGAGCAGAACTGCAGGCTATTTCTGTACACTGTCCAGATGACATTTACTTGCTAGTCTACCTGAATTCACTCAATACCGTGTTTCCCTGAAAATAAGACAAGGTCTTATATTAATTTTTGCTCCAAAAATACATTAGGGCTTGTTTTCAGGGGATTTTTTCCATGTACAACAATCTATATTTCTTCAAATACAGTCATGTCAGCAACTTCTGATTGCTGCACAATGGTGAAGGTTGGGCTTTCAACTTAACTAGGGCTTATTTTTGGGGTAGGGCTTATATTATGAGCATCCTGAAAAATCGTACTAGGGCTTATTTTCAAGTTAGGTCTTATTTTCAGGGAAACAGAGTAGTTGCGTTCCTTATGCTAATTATCATGGTCATTTTTTTAAAATCTGGGTTTCAAGTGTCAAGACAAATTTCCATTCCTAAATGAAACAACTGAATATCTGGCTGTCTCTAAAGCCATTGATTTCTAATAGACAACTGTTCCAGCATCTTTCAACTTTGCTATAAATTTAATTGGTTCTTTTGAATTAAAATAAGCCAGCACAAGCTTGGAAAACAAACTGACTGTCTTAAAAGCTGTATTTTAAGACTGTAGGTCCACATTAATACTATTCCAAATATATTATTGTAGTTTTAATTCAACATGTACAAAATATATTTCATGTGTTGAGCCTGTATATGCAGATGAAGTCTGAGTCAAGTTACCAACTGTATTTCTTAAATTTCCACTAAATAGTATGTCTTTATTCCACAGGAATTGTTGAAAAAGTGTCACCAGTGTGTTGAAACAATTGTGAAGGCTAAGGACCAGCAAGCTGCTGAAGCAAACAAAAACGCTAGCATCTTGCTAAAAGAGCTAGATTTGGAAAAGGTAAAACATGCAATATATCATCCTGTTTAAATGCTACTGTATAAATGAAATTGAATGTCATAGTCCTCTTACTTGAATGCAAGCCTCCACATAAGGGGAGGAAATGTGGCAGAGATTTATTCTAAGGCAGAGCCAGGATTAAATTTTCTAGAATAATACACACATTTCTTCAGTGCACATCCATAAATCAAATGAAGGTGGGTCCAAGAATTGAAAATCTGAGCTGATCTGAATTTTCTAGGGTGGAGTCGAATCTTTATAACCCCCTCACATTCCTCTGATATTCTATGCAGTCATAACATAGTACACCGGTAAGATAGGCAGGATGTTAAGGAGAGTAGATGTTAGGATTGCTGAGTTTTTAAAATGAAGAAGATGGATGTTACATAGTAGACATGTAATTTGGCCCATTTGAAATTATTTTGGACTTCATCTACTTAGCTGCAGTGGATAAAAATTGTTAACGTTTAGACCTAATTGCTTGTTTCTGATAGCATAAACCTCGTCTATGAAGCCAGAAGGGGCCAAGTACCCTTTTCCTCACTTGTTTCTTTGTGAGTTTTATGAAGCCAGAGTTTTCTGTGAGATCATGTAAATGGACATAAGGTAGTAAAAATCTGAAATAAACACCCCAAAGCCACCAGTTTCTGTGGAGTTAGTCTGAGCAGCCCAAGCCATGTTCAGTCTGAGACAGGACCACAGGTTTCTTTGCTGTTGCCCTCTAACTATACTCACCACCTCAATTAGCTTGGTAGCACAGTTAACTATTGTAAGGAATTTAACCCTCGTAGATAAAAATAACCACCCTATAACTAAATAGCAATTTGAGGATTCAAAAATGAATCTAGAACCAACTCTCCAGCACACACTCTCAGAAAGCAGACAAATTGAGTGAAATATTTTATATTGATTGAAAGAATAGGAAAATGTCAGATTAAAAGAGAAGTCATTTTTGTAAAACTAAAAGTCAAGCAGAATCACAGAAACAGTCTAGGAACAACTACAACAGAAGAAGAAAAGTCTTAAGTAATCTAAACTAAATACCTTCAAACACAGCAATCCCAAAGTAGCAATAGACAAAGTTCCTGAATTTACTTAGAACATAGGACGGGTTAAACATCCTGGAACACAAGGCCAAAATACACATTGCACTTGCCCATTTATATGCAGTAATACCTCACTCAGTGCTCAGGATGTATTAAAAACAATTGAGTGCTAGCTGATTTAGCACCAAATAGAATTACTTTAACATTATATGTAATGGAAGGAGTTCTGGAGGCCTGTCTACCTCCACACACAATAGATAGACTGGGTCCCAAATATGCCAGAAGCCTGGTCCACCTTCCTTAAGTATATCATGCTCCTATTGAGAACTACAGAATGTCCATCCAAGCACACACATACACTAATGAATCAGCACTATATGGGGCTGCATTATGTGGGTAATTATACTTTAATAGACGTGGTGCCCATCAGTTAATCCAAAATCAGTTCAAGCAGGATCATCAGGAACACTACCAAAGCTGCTTATATCTCTCAGGCAACTGGAACTAATTAGAAGTTCGGCTGTCAGTCAGAGGCTGAAGTCCTGTTGCTTATGTAGTGAGTCACAACTGGAGTATACTAAGCAAAAGGATTTCAGTTGAAATGACCTTGACTCTCACTTCAGACAGTAACAAGTGCTTTTCTCATGGGAATGGCATCTCACCAGTTAGCACAATCGTAATCCTATTCCACCTGAGGCTCAGACCCAAGGTGGAATCAGTTGTTCGAATTTTTTGACAGATCCAAACTTGGGTACTGTGGCTCATTCAGAATGGTTGCCTTTTGACGTAGTATCTTCTGTACTTAAACCATTGCCACACCACTGCAGTTGTAAATGAAGTAAAAAATCTTTTTTCGGCTTTGGAATGTAACACATATCATGGATTTTTCTACAGTCCAGAGAAGAGAGTAGAAAGCAAGCTCTTGCAGCGAAGAGAGAGAAGAGGAAGGAGAAAAGGAAGAAGAAAAAAGAAGAACAGAAACGAAAGCAGGAGGAAGATGAGGAACACAAACCTAAGGAAACACTAGAGCTGCAAGAAGATGAAGATGAAGAGGAGAATGATGATGATGGTAAGGAACTCATTTTTCCTCCTGCTCAGTGTAAATGTTAGCTATGTTAAATTTAGTAAAATTAGGACTGCAGAGTTCACTGCTTTGTCAAAGCTGTAAAATGAAAGGGAGTTTTTACAATTGTTGTTAAGTACTGCACTCATTTCAGTTCTATATTGAAATCCTGGTTCTTAAAGTTAACAGATTATCCCAGGATTTTGGCTGAAATCCTGTAGTGCAATTATGCAGACAGCATAACATGAGTTGCTGAAAGTTAAGAAATCTTTATCTGTCACATGCCAAGTCCTTGAAAGAAACTTGAAACCATTGTGTATGCTATAACTGGTTGTTGCGGGTTTATCGGGCTCTTTGGCCGTGTGCTGTCCTCTGAAGATGCCGGCCACAGAGACTGGCGAAACGTTAGGAAGAACAACCTTCAGAACATGGCCAAAGAGCCCGAAAAACCCACAACAGCCATTAGATCCTGGCCGTGAAAGCTTTCACAAATATATGCTATAACTATTTCCATCTAAGAAGCGAACCTGGCTTCAAC
Organism: Pogona vitticeps; assembly: GCF_051106095.1. NCBI lineage: Eukaryota > Metazoa > Chordata > Lepidosauria > Squamata > Agamidae > Pogona > Pogona vitticeps. The sequence goes on along the minus strand of NC_135786.1, from coordinate 131,049,882 downwards.
ATCATCAGCCATGTGAATATGGGACATTAATTACAGCATATAAGTTCAGAACTACCCACAAGAACTTCAGTGCACAGCCTTGAACAAGATTATTTATCATCAAAAACTATTTGGGTTTTTTTCTGGGCGGGGGTTGTTTTATATTCTTAATAGTTGAGTAAAGGTATCACCTGTTCTTGCATTTGTATTGTTTCCACGATCATACAGTCTTTTCCTGATTTCTCCATGCCAAGTCCTGTAACTTAATATGCAGCATATCATGTCTATGGCAATTTCTTAATTTACAGCAATTTGCTCACAAAAGTTACACCATTTGCATAACTGCACAAAAGAATTTCAGCAACTCTATGTATAAGCTATATTACTTTTACCTCTTCCTTCTTACCTCTTCTTATTTCCTCTCCTTCCCTTCCCCCTCCCCCCAAATCATATGGAGATGGCTTGTTTGTTGGGGCAGGTATATATGTCTCCTATTTAATGTAATTTTGTAGAGTACCATAGACATTAGTAGAGATGAATGTTTATAAGAGGTTTATGATGCAGATTTATGAGAAGGAGGCAAAAGGTTAAAAATGAAAACAGAAGGAACTATCAATGTTGTAATTAACTAAAAGGAAATAATATATATTACTAAGTCTCTTTCGATCTCTTTATCTTTTCGCATGTCAGTTTCTTTGTTCCGAGTATTTATTAAAATTACAGTAAATCCTTTCATGTGCTGTAGAAAATGAATGACTGAAGCAAGGAGTAAGAGATTATGTCATGCAAAGGGTTTGCCACCGCATTTCAAGGACAGATAGCTTGGCAGAACTCCAGACTATATTGATACTACATTCCTGGAAATGGTTTACTGTTTTTCTCCAAAATTTGAAAATTAATTTCCAACATAAAGTCCTAAGCGTGCTTAAAAATACTTTTTTTCAGTGCATTTCATCTTCTAAATGCTTGTCCAAGACTTATCACCCTTTGCCATCTGCTCTCTTAAATAACAGACCATTTGTCTTTCATACTAGTTACTACTTTCCCAAAACATACATAGCCTGGTCTAGTTGTTACATATGTCTGGTGGATGGAAGGCCACTGTAGTACCACCTGTTCCTTTGCCACTGGGTGAAGTAAACTCATCCTGCAGCTGCTCGTAAACATCCTGGAACTTAACATATAAAGTGGTAATATCGAAGGAAGTGATATAGCATTTCCTGAACCACTAAGTTAACACAACATCTGAACATCTTTATCTTCAACTTTACTGAAATGAAGGCTTGGTCAGTTTGTTGTCAACATTCAGATTATGTTTTCCCATCTTGCTTAGTAATTTTTCCTCTGTTAAATACTATATACATAGATATATAGTTGATAAACTTTATGTATAAATCAAGTCACATCTGACTTACAGGGTTTTCAGAGTATGTAAGATATTTATGAGTGGTTTTACCAGTGCCACTGGTAAACATGCCTCCAGTGAGTTTCCTTGGCCAAGTGGGATTTGAACACTGATTGTCTGAAAATTTAGTGTGTGACTATTTTCCATTCCCCACCTAATGTCACTGAATTGTTGGGAAGTTCCTTGTCCTATTAGCTGCTGCCACCCCAGTTCTTTGATTTCAAGTTACTGGCAACCCTTCACCAAATTACATACCCTTCAGCAGAGTGACCATGAAGTTAAGACTGTAAATAGAGCCTCCCCTGCCACCCCTCTAAGCTGGCAAACCAGAGTTGAAAGTTCTATGGTTTATTAAAAGAAAACATATAAAGAAAAATGATAGAACTAAACATGTTGCCAATGGAAAATAATAATTAAAAGGTTACAAAAATGTGGATTCAGATAAAATAGAAAAGTAAGACCCCAAGATTTATGTTATGTTAACTTAAAGGAATAAGTTTACAGGCTGCCTAAGCAAGACATAGGCCTTCCCTTTAGCCCGTGCTTTAGGCTTCTAGGAAACAGACAATATGCAACTCTTAGAACCCAAATAGACTGTCCATTTTGTTAATGGCTTGCAATCTCCCTTTGAATCACCAGAGAGCAAAATACTGATGTAATCAAAAGAAAGGATCTCTCAAATATGCCCTGAGGTTATAGGCTATCTAGAAATCTCAGTTACTTCAGAAGCCCTTAGAAAACCAGGATGCAAGGGAAATAACACCTCCTGGGGCGGGAATTGCTTTCCCATGACTCATACTAATTACTTGTTTCAGCAAAATGACAGTATGTTTAATTACCATATTTTTTCTGTATATAAGATGCTACTTTTTCCTAAAATCATTACACTAAAAATTGAGGGGCGTCTTATACACGTAAGTAATCTGAGAACATGGAGAGAACAAAACTGCTCATACCTTGCCTCTGTAAAGAGGCTTCCTTCAGTCTCGAGGCTTAGGTTCCTACAGTCTGGAGACTTAACTTCCTCCAATTATGAGCCTTACGGAACTGACGTCAGCTGATGCTGAACAAACCAATTGGATCACACCTCGTTGGAGGTGGAGCCTGTAGGCTCCGATGCAACAGGGACTTGTAATGTCCAAGCATTCTGAGCCCAGAGGCTGAATACTCAAAACTAAGTTTTCTTAATTTGGGGGTTAGAAAAGAGGGGCATCTTATAAATGGAAAAATACGGTAATCCAACTAATATCACATTCCTTCACAAAGTCTGTCATACTATGCCATATTGGCTCTCCTTGTGAAAAAACTCCCCACCAACAAAGAGTTAACATCCGGGTTTCAAATAAAAGTTTTATTACTTCATCTGTTCCTTTACTAACAGTTAATAAAATAATTTTTATTAAGGTTTGTGTGACTTAAAGAAAAACATGAGAGCTTGGATATTGTGGTACAAAATACTACTGTTCTAAACAATTCTTTGAGAAATTACTATTAGCTTACAATTCTGTTTTCATTTACCTTTGTTTCAGTTGATCAAGAAGTTCCTCTGGAGCCTCCAAGTGCAACCACTACAACTACAATTGGAATCTCTGCAACATCAGCTACTTTCACGAATGTTTTTGGGAAGAAGAGGGCCAATGTGGTAACAACTCCCAGCACAAATAGGAAAAATAAAAAGAATAAAACAAAAGACACTTCTCAAAACGTGCCGATAATTTTGCCAGACCAGCATATAACTCTAGCACAGCAAAAAGCAGATAAAAACAAAATCAACGGAGAGCCAAGAGGTGGTACTGCTGCTGTGAACAGTGATTCTGACAATTTAGATAGCACAGATTGCAATAGTGAGAGTAGTAGTGGTGGTAAAAGCCAAGAACTGAACTTCACTATGGAGACACACTCTTCAGGCGATAGACGATACGCCTCAGTGCTGCTCCCTTCTCAGGAAGACAAGACCAACACCTCAGTTTCCAAAGTGCAAACCAGGTGAGTCATGCATTTTACCTCCTTTTCGTCATCTAATTAAAGCTGTCAGTACATTTTCCACATAACTAGCTTGATACACATGTGTTCTTTTTTGTGGTCTCTGTGATTTACAGACATGTGTCTTCTTAGGAACATTCTAGAGCTTTATCCCTTAGCCAATATACTGCTCCATTCAGTGGTCACTCCTTAGTTCCCTCTAATTGCAGACTAGTTCAGAGCAAAGTTTTTCAAAGAAGATCTCTCTCCCCAAAGTTTTTTTTTACATTTCATCTGTATATTATTATTCTCCATCCTATGTTTTTAACAAAAATATTTGTTTGTCATCATTTCATCATTGTTTCTGACCTCTAAGGCTCTGTTCAAATGCTGCATGTCTTGCAATGGCAAGGTACTGCGAATGGAGAGTCACAAGAAGTGCCTTTACTCTTTGGCTGAAGCTCATCAAACCAATAACTAAAAATTTGCCAGAATGTCATCAAAATGACACTCATGACTGAAATTGTTCCTGTGGGAGCAGTTAGTCAAGGCTGTAGAGACCATCTGAAAAAAGCAGGCCTAACTTCACTAGCAATATTGACCAACTGTAAAGTTCTGTTGAAAAATAATGGAAACAGGTCAGAAGTTCAAGACAGCAGAATAGATCAACATATCAGCAAAATCTGATAACCAAGTTTCCATTTTGGTACTGAAAACAGACCCACCTCAGAAGAGTGACTTCAGATCTCGTAGATTTTTGATCAAAAAAGAGAACGAAGGTCTTGGAAATGGAGCCTGTGAAATCTAAAAAGATTAAGAAGAAAGAGAAAATAATTCCACCCCTCAACACCTATCCACACTTCAGATTCCAGAGATACTGCAAAAGTTATCTGCTTGGAATCTATGTTGGAGGAGGAATCTGGTCTTAACAACAAGAACCAGAACAATCACGTAGATGTGATTTATGTGTCTTCTCCAGACAGACATTTTACCAGTTCACCATAACTGGGAAAGATCATCAAAAGGTCTCAATCTTCAGGCCGTCAATCTCATTCATATTTGAAATCTCTCACACTGAAGAAAGGGCAGGTAAGGAGAGGCAATTTTTGAAATCACCTTCCAGAGATACTTCAGTTACAGGGAGCAGACTTGTGGTTCTCCTTTACCGTTTCTTTGCCTCACCACCAGTTTATGTGGGTGCTGAATGGAATACACTGATGCTTCATTATAATGGAGATGGGCTCAAGAGATGCTCCAAGCATTATCTAGACAGATGTTGAGATCACTCTTTACCTCCATGCTAAGCCGTATGTATTCATACACAAGTCTGTATTGAAAGGGTCCTCAATACCAAGAGATATTTCTCCAGCATCGACATATAAAAGTAGGTCTCAATCATTGACACCAGAGTCAGTTCAACACCAAGATTCCAAAAAGCATAGAAGCGAGTGCCTAGCCAAATCTGATAATTCCTTCTTCAACCAAAAGACAATGTGTCAGTTTCATTAGTTGAAACTAGTCAGTTCGGATTCTGAACAGCAGTCTCGGCATCAAGCTCGTAGTTCAAAACTGAAGGCAAACATCGGTTCAGATGACATCATTGAGGAACTGTTCAAAATTATAAACACAGTAAAATGCATTGGATTCACATTACGGTATACACAAAACCCTTTGGAGGAGACAGTACACTTACCAGAGAGGTCTTCAACATAGTCATCTTCCTACTATGAACTGCAGCAGAAGTTTCCAAAATACAAACATATGTCAGGATCGGCAAAAAAAGAAAAAAGGGTTAAAGCTAATACAGTGGCTTTGACTCAACAGCATATAAGACTAAGAATATACATTCAAATATTGTGGAAAACCCACCTGTCCACCAGTTTCAGTCTGTGGTAGTGCCTTTTTTCAACACTTGGCACTCCGTCACCAACAACCGCTAGCCACTTGCCATCATAACCCATGGTGATTCCATTGAATTTGAAATATTACCACTGACCAGTGTTTACCAGTCAATGGGACCCATCAGAAATATTAGAAGAATAAATTATAATTCTTTTATGAAATAATGCAATAATCAGAAGTTCAGGGACAACAGATTTTGTATTCTTATTATTTCACTATGCCCCCCCCCCAATAAATAAAGATGGACGCTTGCATCCAATTTTGGAGTTGAGGAATGTAAACTACATTATCGTGAGAAAATTCAGGGTGGTGACACTAATGAACATAATTCTGCTGCTTCTGAAAGAAAGAGACTGGTTTGCAGTGATAGATTTGAAAGATGCATATTTCCACAAACCAATATCACCAAGTCATCACTGATTCCTCTGGTCTTGGGTCATTGAGTTTACAAGTTCATGGTGCTCACTGGTGGTCTTTCAATAGCACCCCGAGTATTTACATCAGTGGCAATGTTCCTCAGACTAAGGGGAATAAATATTATGACTGGTTAATTGTGGTGAATTCAAAGAAGACATTAAGAAATAGCATAGAAATGACACTGCAACTTCTGTTCAATGTCAGATTTAGAGTTAATATGCAAAAGTAAAATCTTCAGCCAATAAGAACTCTTCATTACACAAGTGAATTTGGACTTGAACAAGGGAAGAATATGTCTTCCACCGCAGAGATGTGTCCTCTCCAAAGGCACATATTTTGGTCAGAAGGTCCTCCTGTCTGAATAATTGAAAGTTTAGGGGATTATTAGCGAAGTGAATTATAGTTGTTTTCTCAAATCCAACATTAAAAGCAGATATGGTATTTAGTAGTATTATGATCAGAAACAATGTCAAAACAAGAGAAATGAATTGCCTAGTCAAGGCCAGATGTGTACGTTTTTGTGTTCCACTCTGTGCATGCACACTAGGAACAAGTATATTAGCATATGGGTGCACTCCCACATAAACCCGTGTTCAGTTATTGGAATATCTGCAACATCAGTAACTTTTATGAATGCTTTTGGAAAGAAGAGGATGAGTGTGGTAAGCAGAAATAGGATAAATAAAAGACACTTAGTAAAACATGCACAGTTTTTCCACAGGCATAGAACAACTTGTGTGTAATTTTACAGATGACCACTTTGAAGAATGAGATCTTAAAAGCTGTAGCATTGATATATCCTATGTTAAGATCTTCTGATGTTTGGGAATTTATCTTTTCCTAGGAAAGAATTTCACTTCAAATTGTGCAAATGGAATTAATAAACTTGAACTAGGTCCATATTAATCTAGGACAGGGGTCTCCAAACTTTTGAGCATGAGGGCCGCATTGTATATTTTCAACCTTTTTGAGGGTCGAAGGAACTTACACTGCACACACAGACACCTGCCTGCACGCACCCCTGCCTGCACGCACATGGGCTGAAGGGACCAGGCTGGATAAAATGGCAAGGTGGGCCAGAAGTGGCCCATGGGCCATAATTTGGAGACCTCTGATCTAGGACAATCTTGTTATGCATTACATTTGGACCCATGCTTCATGATTTTATTTATTACTGTAAATATTTATAACGTACCTCTCTTAAAAAACAACTCCAAGTAATTAAAAACATCAGTGTTGTTACAAGAAAATATAAAATCCAAGCAGCATAAGACAGTGAGATAAATGTGTAGAAATAACAGTAGAAGATCACAGAATTAGAACTTTCATCTCATAGCACAGAATCATCTTAAGCCAACTATTGAAATTAGATGTTGTAAGTCAATTTTTTTGTTTTTAAAAAGCCTTTTCTATTAAAATGGAGTGGGAAATACAAAATTTTCTTGGAAAGGAGTTCTGCGGCCCTTTTCCTTGATTACAGCTTATTGGACTCCAGGAATAGTTGGCACACAAATTACCTTTTTGTTGTCACCAATTTAGACATATATGGAACTTCTTTTCCTGCCCAGGGCATTTGTCAAAGAGAATATCAGAACATACGTATAAAAGACCTGGCTCTTCAGTATAGTATCTATAGGCCAAAGAGAAAGTTCTACATCTGCTCAGTTCTCTTGATAGAAAATTCAGAAGCAGTGTAAGAAAAACCTCACGTTCTTCCATTCAAGCAAGCTGGGCCTATCATTAGCATTTCCAGTTTTCATTCTGACTGTCCCCTCCACTAAACTTCAATGAGTGTTTTGCTTTTCTTCCATGGATTTCATCATGAACTTGGAAGCTGTAGTACAAGACTATTTTTTTAAGCTGGAAACTGCGAATGGCATGCAGTCCTTTGTGTCTTACTGAAGAATATAATGTAGATCCTTCACCTTTTCAGAAATATCATTTGACAGCCAATGTACGTATCTCCAAGGAATCAGCTTTTTCCATTAGATGCTGTGCCAGAGAACTCTGCACACATTGGGCAGTATGCTGTTAAGTATATATATGGAACTCCCAGTTGTGGAAGGTGCTAAAGCCATCTGACAAGGTGCTGTTTAAGTATGGTGTCATCTGCAGCTGACATCTTCTAAAATCACTGCAGCAATTTCTGCAGTTAGAGCTTGTGTGTGTGTAACTATTGAGCAGAATACTGGCCCTTAGATGGCAGGAAAGTAGTAGCATGTTCCATGCTTTCGCTTTTTTGCACAACCTACATTTGCTTTTCATGTAGCCTCAGGAAGGTTCAGTTGCACTATCAAATTGGCCACTTGTTTTTGTGACTAAAGCAACCTTTATTTCAAGGATAATTTTCAAATGATCATAATCTTTTACCAAATTAGCACTACCACTGTTTGATCACTACTCACTGCTATGAGAGATAGAGTCTTCTATATGATGAATGAATGTTCTATATACTGTACTATGCTAATCAAAGCTGGGAAGTATACTATATGGTTACCTTGTGACTCTCACTGAGTCTTGAAATCATTTCCTGATTTTGATCACAGCATTATTGGATAATATAGAATTTGATAATTAAAATGTTCTTGATCTTTCTTCCTAGAGTTGAAGGTGAATCTAATCCAAACTCCTTAACAGCAAGTTACAAAGCGGTACCTCTTCCTCTGGCATCTCCAAATGTAAAGTTAAATCTGACTAGTCCGAAAAGAGGCCAGAAAAGAGAAGAAGGCTGGAAAGAAGTTGTAAGGAGGTATGTTTCCATTCATCTTCATGAAACTGACTCATAATTCTCTTATGAGCATTGAATTTAATAACTGGTCAGTATCAAACCTCAGATCAGGGTATAGATATAGTAGATTCGTATACTTTAGGAAACAGTGCAATCAGAGACCACTTAAAGACAGAATACTTAGTATTTGCTAACATTAATATAAAGTGTCAGTATGTAGAGATCACAAGTATGCAAGAGCAAATACATGTATTTTTCACACTCCCCTGCTAAACATAAAAATAGCAGTGCAGCATGGGCCTTACACTTCATCAGTCAGCTTTTTCTTACCAAGTAGATCGCATAAGTTAGGCTGACTTGTAAAATACCGATATATATGAAGGTTCTGCACATGTCTGAGGCTTGCCCCTCATCCTGTCAAGTGTAAAATTAACATATATAAAGCAGATTAATATATAAGATGTTCCATGTGAAAACATTTAGTTTGGTATGTACAACCAGTGGAGGGTTTTCAGAAGCGATATCATTTGCTTCTTATTGTAGTAAGATTTTAAAAATCTGAGGTGTAAAGCTTTCTGCTGTCAAATCATGAATTCCTAATAGTTCAGATGCTACCCTTTTTTCTTTGTGCTTTGTGAAGTTTTTCCTTTCCCATAAAAAAGACTTTTAAAATAATGCTTCCATAGTTATCTTCTACTGTTAACTACTTAGTATAATGTTGTGAGTGCTGTAAGACTAGCCATGGAAACTTTCTGAGGAGTGCTACTGGTAAAACTACTCCTTAAATATATCATATATTTTGGAAACCCTATTAGGGTCCCTTATGTCAGAAATGACTTGATGGCACATTGTAAGCCGGTTGGTCTAGAAAATTAGTATATTTGATTAAGAGCACTTTCTCATCTCTTCCCTATGAAACCTTTTATTTCCTCTTCCCTTCTGCTTAATAAAAACAATTTGTTCAACCCTTTATAGGCAAGTAGGTAGAGTTTTAAAAGACCCTTCCCCTAGCAACAGTCTGCAGTCAACACCAGTTGAACAGTTTCAGTTGCAGAGAGGAGGACGCTGCTGTTCGGGAGCGAAAAGGTATGGGGAGTACATTCAGAGTTCTGTTTGAAGGGAGATGGCTGTATGAAAATTCTGTAAAATAGTTTATGCTTGATATTTGCATGCTGTTTAGAACTCCAGGGAGAAAGTACTCTACTGAGTAGTGGAGCATTTATTGAAGTAGCTCATTCATGTATCACTCTGTGGGGATTGAAAAGAGGAAAATCTTGAAATCCATATGAGGAAGAGACAGGAAATGATATTTGAATTGTTTGTGACAGAAGGGAATGTCATGATTGGGACTATAATGAGGGAATATTGAAGGAAAATAGTAAGTGGATTAAGGTAGTTGATAACTGAAGAGAATTTATCCTAGGTTTAAATGACACCCTTCATGCTTAATAATAGCAAATATCTAACAAATATTAAGAAACTATCCTGTTTCCCCTAAAATACCTAACCTGAAAATAAGCCCTAGTATGATTTTTCAGGATGCTCGTAATATAAGTCCTGCCCCCAAAATAAGCCCGTTAAGTGAAATCCCACCTTCCACCATTGTGCAGCAACTAAAAGATGATATGACTGTAAAATAAAACATCCCCTGAAAATAAGACCTAATGAGTTTTTTGGAGCAAAAATGAATATAAGATCCTGTCTTATTTTCGGGGAAACACGGTAGCAGTAATAAATTAATTAGTGTTCTCTTTTATTATGGAAAGTTGTGTGGCTTGGTAGATTTTATAGGACATGTAAAAAAAAATCAAAAAATCATGTGCTATTCTGAAACATTTGTCCATTTATCAAAATCATGTATTATAATATTGCCTAAATAGCTAACTAAAAAACAAAATTCTTACACATTTGTAACACTTATATTTAGGTCAAAAAAACTGTCTGTCCCAGCATCAGTTGTATCTCGAATAATGGGTAGAGGTGGATGCAACATCACAGCAATCCAGGATGTCACTGGTGCTCATATTGATGTAGACAAGCAAAAAGATAAAAATGGAGAAAGAATGATCACAATAAGGTAATAGAAGAGCTTTTCTGATCAAAATGTTTTTGAGATGGATTGCCCATACACTGAATGGAGGCTCACATATGATACCATCTTCTCTGTTTCAGGGGTGGAACAGAATCAACAAGATATGCAGTACAACTTATCAATGCCCTAATTCAAGATCCTGCCAAGGAACTTGAAGATTTGATTCCTAAAACTCACATAAGAACACCTGCTTCCAGCACAAAATCAGTCCATACAAATTTTTCATCTGGTGTCAGTACTGCTTCATCTTCGAACAAAAACTCATTTCCTCTTGGCGGTCCATCCCTTGTCACCCCTCAGTCATCAACACTGTCCACTTTCCAGTCTGCTAACAAATTGAGCAAGAATGTCCCAGCAAATGTACGGTCTTCTTTTCCAGTCTCACTCCCCTTAGCTTACTCCCACCCTCACTTTGCTTTATTGGCTGCTCAAACTATGCAACAGATTCGTCATCCTCGTTTACCTATGGCCCAGTTTGGAGGAACATTTTCAACCTCACCGAACACTTGGGGGCCATTTCCAGTGAGGCCAGTTAACCCAGGCAGCACAAACAGCTCTCCAAAGCATAACAGTTCAAGTCGCGTCAGTAATCAGAATGGCAATATTTTGCAGTCTGAGTCTACGGGTTTAGCTTCTAGCTGTCCTGGTACTGTCTCTTCAGTAGTCGCATCCTCCCAGCCGCTTTGTGTAACAAGTAGCCGGACTCCGTCATCAGTCAGAAAGCAGTTGTTTGCTTGTGTTCCTAAAACAAGTACCATGACAACAGCGATCTCAACTGTGACAACTACATGTAGCACACTGCCTTCAGCTTCTCCCGCACCTGAAAATACTGGGCATGTTCCCACTACATTTTTACCCTCTAGTGTTCCGCAGCAACAGCAGCCCGTACATAAAACAGATGTTGTTCCATCTATCCCAGCACCCAAAGAAAAAGTATCAACACCAGAACAAACAATTGGAAATGCATGTGTGCCATCATCAGTTGCAACTAGCAGCAGTATCTCAACTGGCAGCAATTCAGGAGTCCTAGAAGCATGCACATCCAGCAGTCCTGCACCTCCAAACAATACCCAGGATGAAACACTGCCAACCAATATGTCTGACTTAAGTCCTCCTATATCTATGCCTTTTTCTTCCAGTTCGGAACCCACTCCAATAAGTTTAGCTTCACCTAGATCAGTTGCTACAGATAATCAGGACAATGGTAACTTACCTCAGTTAGCTGTACCAGCACCCCGCGTTTCTCACAGAATGCAGCCTAGAGGTTCATTTTATTCAATGGTACCAAATGCAACCCTACATCAAGAACCTCAATCTATTTTTGTTACAAATGCAGTTCCTTTAACACCTTCTCAAGGTCCACCTCCTACTGTTCAGCTGTCGTCACCCATGAACGTTATGAATGGTTCTCAGATGCATATTAATGCAGCAAACAAATCCTTGCCTCCTACATTTGGGCCAGCAACACTCTTCAGTCACTTTAGTAGTCTTTTTGATAGTAACCAGGTGCCGGCTAACCAAGGATGGGGAGACTGTCCGCTGTCCACGCGAGCAGCAGTAGATCAGTCTTTCACTGTCCAGTCAACATTTTTGGGTAACTCTGTGATAGGGCACATGGAAAATGTGCATCCTGATAATTCCAAGGCTCCAGGATTTCGGCCGCCTTCTCAGAGAGTTTCAACGAGTCCTGTAGGTAAGTTGTTGAGATTTTTCATTGGAAAGGAGGTAATCATGTTCCTGTTTTCTTGATTGCTTAGATTTCTTAGATTCTTAGCCAGAGGAATCCTCAACACTAGGACATTGGTGGACATTTTACCTGGTTCATATTTCTTCGCAATTTAATGTGATTATAATCAGAGGATATGGGAATTAGCATGACTTTGAAGTGTAAAGGTTGGTACGTAATGGCGAATCAGGTAGTTCCTGTGGAAAGATTAAAGTCTGAAACTTCAGTAGTCTTTTATGGCTCTTAGAGTTGTAGTGATTATTTCTCTCTCTTTCTCTCACTCTCTCTCTCTCTCTCTCTCTCTCTCTGTGTGTCTATATACTTTTCAGAAGTATGTCCCCAAACCAGTCCCTGATAGTGTCCTTGTTTGTATTTTTTCTACCTGAACACTGATGCACTGAACATTTTAAGGCATAAGGCAGCCTCTTTTCCTACTCTGTAGCAGAGTGAACCATGCATTCCTTACAACTATTTATCAATATTTTTGTTAATTTAATAGGTGCTTAGTATAGTAGGCTTTCATTCAAAGGTGCTAACCTTTGCTTGCCTCTGGACCTCTCTGAAAATAGCACCACTTTTTATCAGACAAACCCACTTCTGAAAGTGGTGCCTATTACCATTTGTCAATTACCGTATTTTTTGCACCATAAGACACACTTTTTCCCCTCCAAAATGTGGGTGGGGAAGTCAGTGCGTCTAATGGTGTGAATGCAGCAATTTCGTCGCGGCTGGCCCCGTGGGGGGGAGCGTCGCAAGGGTCCAGGTGAGCCTTCCAGGATCCTTGCGAGGCTCCCCCACCCCCACCCCCCCCCCACGGGGCCAACACCGGCAAAATCGCCAGCTTCCAGGTGGGGGGGACGTCACAAGGGTCCTGGAAGCTCACTCAGATCCTTGCGACGCTCCTCCCACCCACGCACGGGCCAGCACTGGCAAAATCTCCAGGTTCTGGGAGTGTTTGGAGGCTTCCCAAGCCTCAAAACACTCCCAGAAGCTGGCGATTTTACCCCCCCCCCCCGGCCCCATGGGGAGGAGCGTGGCAAGGGTCCAAGGGAGCCTCCCATGACCCTTGCCACCCACCCCCCACGGGGCCAGCCCTGGCGAAATCGCCAGGTTCTGGGAGTGTTTGGAAGCTTGATAAGCCTCCAAACACTCTCAGAAGCTGGCGGTTTTACCCCCCCCGGCTCTGTGGGGGGTGGGGGGAGGGTGGCAAGGGTCCAAGGGAGGCTCCCAGGACCCTTGCCAGGCTCCCCCCCACCCCCCCACAGGGACAGCGGGGGCAAAATCGGGAGCTTCCAGGACCTTTTCTGAGCCTGGAAAGGCTCAGAAAAGGTACTGGAAGCTGCCTATTTTGCCCACTCTGTCGCCCGGGGGAGGCAGGGTGAGTCTCCAAAGGGTCCTAGGGTGTGTTCTAGGACCCTTTGGAGACTCACCCTGCCTCCCCCGGAGGCCAGAAGGGGCAAAATCACCACCTTCTGGGGCTCTTTTGAGGCTTGGGAAACTTCAGATGAGCCCCAGAAGGTGCCGATTTCACCCCCTCTGGCCCCCGAGGGAGGCAGGGGGAGGCTCCAAAGGGTCCTGGAACACATGGACCTCTCCATAAGGCTCACCAAGTTTTAGGAGAAGAAAGCAGATATTTTTTTCCTGTGTTCTTCTCCTAAAAATTTGGTGCGTCTTATGGAAATGTGCGTCTTATGGAGCGAAAAATACGGTATATGGAATATTTTCTTTTTAATGAATCTAAACTTGCTTTATTATCCTGTTCCTTTACTTTGTCCAGCACACTCAGTGAACACTATAGTTTTAGTTCATTTAGCTTTTAGCTATTTTCATCCAGCTAAAAGCCAAAATGTGCAGATTAATTACTGAAATGTAAGCAATTTTTGTCCAGGCTACGTATTTTCTGTGTTTGTAGTTCTGGACCTTGGGGCTAGCCCCTTGAAGAGAGAAAGATCTTTAGTGAAGGAAGAATGTGAGCTGGTAATATAGAGATTCCAAAGATTGATGTAAGAACTAAACCTTTCTACACAAAATACTCCAATCATTTTCTGAGGCTGGTAATTCAAGCAGATGAGCTTGGAGTTGACAGGGGTAATAGTTCTCTGTGGGATTAGTTGACTGTTTTTGGAATGCCAACAAAAATGGCAGACTTCAGCAAGATTATTTAACGTGTGTTCTGTCCCTATTGAATAACAATTCAAGGGTGGTTTCATCCAGTCATCTTTTCTCTGGAATATTCTTCTGTCAGGAGCAAATTTAAAGTTGCTTCAATCAGTATGTATGAAAAAAATAGTCAAGAGATGAACAAGATGCTTGTTATGAATAGCATTGCCTTTTTTGATTACATAAACTTCAGGCATTATACAGTGGTACCTCGCAAGACGAGTGCTTCATTTAACAAAGAAATCGCATAACGAAGTTTTTGCAATCACAAAATGATGTTTCCTGTGGTTTTTTTCGCTTTGCGATGATCAGTTACCTGCTTCGCTAACCGATTATCACAAAACGAAGATTTTCGCACAGCTGATCGGCGGTTTCAAAATGGCTGCCGGGTAAAAAAAATGCCGCCCGCTGTTTTCTGGGATGGATCCCTCGCTGCACAGGCAGCAAAAATGGCCGCGCTATGGAGGATCTTCACTGGACGGTGAGTTTCAAGCCCATAGGAATGCATTAATCAGGTTTTAATGCGTTTCTATGGGCTTTTTAAAATCACTTTACGATGTTTTCGTTCTACAGCGATTTCGCTGGAATGAATTAACATCATAATGTGAGGCACCACTGTATTAGATCAGATTGATTACATGGAGTTCAAGAGTTTTATTATATCTGACTTTGCACTTGGATGCTAAGTTTGGCACTAATGGCCTACAGTGCCTTTAGTCATTACCAATGTATCATATGTAGCCTTTCATTGGAGAGTAGCAGTTATAGCCATTGATAGTCATGCTTTTGTAATCTAGAAAGTTTGCAAGTCTCCCCTTGAGTATTTGAAAGCTTCATATTCAGTTGTCATTGAGAATGAGATATCAACAGCTGTAAACTAATACCTGTGTTGAAGTTACAAATTGTTAGTTTTGAGAGCATAATTCAATATTTTGGTTATTTGAAAGCTGTTACTCCGTTGCGTTTTACAAGATTTGTCTCTATGATATCATCTCTTCAATTTCTTGTGAGAACCATAGTAAGGCAGGACCTGGGTTAGATAATTCAGTAGAAAATGGTCTCTTCCATTATTTCTTTTGATAGCTTGTAAATATGGCAAGTGTCATCAACAGGAATAGCAAATGGCTGGTTGACATTGGCAGTAATATTTATGGACTGCAGGAAATGCTGGACCATATCAGATGGCACTGTTCCTTCTTCCAGCACAATCAATACAGCAGAACTGGAGGTGCACATGCTTCCTGTACCCTCCAAGGACTGCCTGTACTCTTCAGACCATTTTCCAAGTTTTGGTCTTAAAAGGCCCCTCATATCCCCTAGAAGGTTCAAGTTAGAAGTGACTTTCAGGTTTTTTAAAAAATCCTCCCATGAGCATTAAAGAGTGTGTGTGTGTGTGAAGAGATAATTAAATTGCAACCTGAGCCTCTAACAAGTGAAGGGGATTTACTTTAATGGACAACACTTGCACCACCCCTCTCATGGAGAAAGTGCTTGGATGCTGCCTAGGAGGTTGCTGCAAGGTCCTGTCCCATTTGATGCAGGATCTTTGTTAATAGATTTAGAAATAGAAAAGAACTGGCTTGTCATTGTGAAAAGATTTGCCTTCTCTGTGGTCTGTATGTTTCACACAGTAGGGTTCTGTGCCAATGCAAAAATTATCATGGAATCTTCCAGAGCTTTACTACAATGCTTCACCCACTTCCCTCAATCTCTTTTTGTCCATCGCAGCAACAACATTCTCAGATCACTCTGGAGTTTAAAAACTGCAAAAGTATTTGGAAATAGCCTCTAAAATTTTTATTTTACTTTTTTCCTTTGTTAGATATTGCCTGATTTTTAAAAAGGTTAAGTTAGTAGTTTGTTAAAAGTTTCTCTCTCACTCTTTTCCCCTAGAACTGTTAATGGTTATTTCTAGTGGTTTATGGCCTCACCAGTCTTAATGAAATACTGTTTTGGTTGTGGTCAGCGTTTCCTCTAAGCTGCACATGCACACTTGTCCAGAGTTCCATCGGGGCTGCACATGGGCAGCTAGTTTGTTTACTTCCCATTTTGAATGAAACTCCACCCACCAGCATGCACAGAGCAAGGCTCCTGTGTAGCAGGACAGAAAATTAGAGGGAACATTGGCTGTGGTTCAAAAATACCTCAGACAGATGGGAATGATCTGTTCCTATTTTGCCTAGAACACATTTAGTAAAAAAATAGTATGATCTGCAAAAAGTTCACTAAATTGATTCAAAAAGATTCCAAATGTGTTTAAAATCTTATCATTGGGGAGAGCTTGAAAGTAATGGGGTCTTTAGCTAAAAATAGCACAACCAGTCAACATCAAAAGACATTATAGAAACTCAAAAAACAGTTGAATTTACAACTAAAAATTTATCTGCTGGAGAACCAGCAACTATTATTTGGGGACAATATGGGTCTTTTGATTTTGAAGGCATCTTCAAAATCAGATCCTTACAGAAAAAAAGAGAAGAAAGTACCTATGATATCAATTCAGACAAAATCTAAAAAGGATAATAAATCTAAAACACCTCAAATACAAATAATGGTGGTGTCACAAAGAGCAGAACTTGCAGCAAACCAATGGGATGAACCCCAGAAGATTGGCTCCATTTTAGATGGAGAGCTTTGTAGTCCGTCAGTGTCCTAACACCAGGAGCTTTGCCTGAGAGAGATTCCTCACCTCCTTCAAATGCAGTTATGAGAAAGGAGAGGTATGAGATCAAGGAGGAAATCAAGAACTCCTTAAAGACATTATTCTCCTCCAAAAAACTAAAAGTATCATGGGATAGCGATTGAAGATCAAAATCACAATCCATATTGATATCCCAGCAATTACATCCAAGACACAGAGGTTACAGCTGCTCAATTTCACTATCAGTTGATTAACCATATTGTGCAGATCCATATTTTGCCCCCTTTTTCTGCCCTCCACCTTATATAAAGATATGGGTGGGCCATCTCCAGTATTTTACAGAGAAAGGAGACTTTCTAAGGAATGACTACACAATATCATTGCCGGTTGTCAGAAACTATGGAAATTGTATCTGTGAAGATTCTCAGTCATCCATATAAGGTTATCTGGAAGTTGAGTCATGGCAACTGGACTTCCTTCTTACTAGATTGAAACGTTTTGATCCTCATCCAAATAGCTTCTTCAGTCTGAGGAGAAGTTGGCAGGAGACCCCTGATATATCTTCCACATTGGTTTCATGTTGGTGTCGTTAACAGTGGTCTTTCTGATGGGAACACAGTCAACAGTGTTCCTTCGTTTGATGGACAAAGGACACTCATTTGATGACCAAGATGTACTTATTTTGGACCGAGAAGATAGGTGTTTAGAGAGAGGGGTCAGGGAGGCCATACATGTACATATAGAAAACCCCTTACTCAGCAAGGATGGAGGCCTTAGATACAATCTGTCTCCTAATTATCATGCAGCCTTTCATCCTCCCAAGAAAAATCAGGACCACACTCACCAGAAAGACCACTGTTAACAACTGTTAATGACCCATAAGGACTGCAAAAGTTGAATTTCCTCTCATTCTCCCCTCCCGTTCTTTGTCACTCTAAAGAGCCTATTCAGACCAGGGGGAAGCGAAACCAACATGGAGGACATATTAGAGATCTCCTACCAACTCTCCTTAGACTGAAGAAGCTACTTGGATGAGTAGTGAAATGTTTCAACCTAACAAGAAAGAAATCCAGTTGCCATGACTCAACTTACAGATACGGAAATTGTAGTGTAAATTCTGAGCAGGGCACACGTTTCCCATTCTGTATTAGTGCATTTCAGCTGTGTCCTGATGACCACAAATGGTCTCTTGCTTTTTCACATAGTTCCAGAGAGTGACTAATGAAAACAAAGGAAGATGCAGAAAAACAAACTGCTTTCAAAACCACCTTTCCAGCCATGCATTTTTCAGACTAAAAAGCAGCATTTTCTTAAGCAGCATGAGCATCTGGCAACTTAGAAGGGCTAACTCACTTGCATGTGCTTGTCTTAACTTCAAACTTGCATATTAGAACCTACATATATACTCATTTTCCCTTGAGAAGGTCTTCTAGTCCAGTTAATTCATACAGTTAAGTTGT
Source organism: Pogona vitticeps (assembly GCF_051106095.1). Classification (NCBI taxonomy): domain Eukaryota; kingdom Metazoa; phylum Chordata; class Lepidosauria; order Squamata; family Agamidae; genus Pogona; species Pogona vitticeps. The sequence continues at coordinate 131,031,410 of NC_135786.1, read as the reverse complement.
ATGTTAGGAAAATTGACTCATTTTAATTTTTGAGAGTCTGTTGCAAACACCATTATAAAATGGGCAACATAGAGGGGCTAAAATGGGTATGGAATGCGAGCAAATAAGATTTCACTATCAATGAATAAAACTTCAAAGTGTTCCACAGAGGCAAACACTAAAAAACAAATCCATTTCTTTGATCCTGTATTTTGTTGTTGTAACAAAATCTCTATTGCATAGAACAACAAGCTGAGGTTCTCAAATTCTATTTAAATAAATCTTTCAAAAGAAACTATTCCATTGAATTTAATTTTTCTCATATAGGAAAAAGACTCCCAAATCAATAGATTCTCCATTCTGACCATTAATATGTTAGAAACTTAACATGCAAGCCAAATATCTTAGCAAACTGAGAGAACATGGTCTTGGAATATCAGAACACTTTTCTTATCATTCATTGTTGCTGCTAGAGAGGTGAAATATTTTAGGCTATTATGTTTTAAAATGTGATTCTGAGCTGAAAATTTGCAGTTGGTATTTCTTGCATTTCCTAACAGCTGTCAGCAAGATAGACAAGTTAATACAGTGAATTTAGTGTTTAACTTCCTGAGTTAAAAGTGCTATATTAGACCAGATTGGTATTTATTATTCTGCATCATTCTGAAGATAATTCTAAATTTCAAAACTACATAAGTAACTTTGCCTTCAATATTGTTACATATGCTGGAATCATGACCTCAGACTTGGAAATACAGTAGTTAACAATTCTTCCTATTAAGGCTTAACTGGATACAGATGATCTGCAAAGAGTCCTTGTTTTAAATGTGCATAGGATATATTCAGCTTTGTGCTGAGGAGCAGTTTAAAGTTGGGGGGAAAGAATGTTTAAAAGCACAGAACGTAATTGTCTTTTATTTGCGTATTCTTAGAAAAACATCCCAAAGAAATTAGGATCAGTGAACAACAATTTCTAGTGTAATCTAATGCTGATGTCCTCTGAACATGGTTGTTGGTGGGGGTGGGTGGATCTCTGGTTCTTAATTCAGCAAGGTAAAAAGTCCAATCTTTCTAATGCTTTAGAATTATTTTATCAGATATAACTGTATTAATTTTAGGCTTACCTTCTCTAGATCCATCCAGCAGCTCCTCAAATTCTTCTTCAGCGCCCATGGCAGGTTTTTCAGCAAATATTCAAGGAGCACGGGTTTATCTTCAAGGGCCAGCACCTGTTGGGACTCCCAGCTTTAACAGACAGCATTTTTCACCACATCCTTGGACAAGTGCTACAAATTCATGTAGGAGCTTGGGGGTGGGGTCTGTCTAATTCAACTCTTCAGTCTGTTGGTATTGTTCTTTTTGCTGGCTGTATGATTTTGACAAGAATTGTTTAGAGTGCTGATTAGGGAAACTGAGGTAACTTGAAAATAATAAATCAAGAATTACTTGAAATGGCATCCCCTGAACCAAACCAAACAAGACTTGTGGTGATATGAATATGTCATGCTTCCCTTTGAGAAGGGTTAAGCAATGGAATAAAGCAGATGGAACAGAGGGGATAGTTTAATTCTTTCTGCTCTTGACCCTGCACATAATCTGCTGTAGTTTCCTTTGCAGTGGGAAAATAAAAGTTTATGTGTTGTGACAGTATTACTCTCTGTAATGCAGTCTGCTTTACCTTGTTAAGCTAGCTGCTTTAGAAAAGTTTTAAAAATGATGATTACTGCATGTGAAGTTGAGTTTGGAGATATTTCTTTAACAATGTTTAAAAAACCTCTACTCATTGTCTTCAGATACATTTGTCCAGGTCAATGGATGACCTGTGGTTATAACAAAATTAAGTTTGTCCAAGACAAGAGTAGGCAGCTTCCAAGAGGCCCAGAGTTTGCTTCTTCCATCTGATCTCAGATGGCCCATCACAAGCCCCCAAATTCTTAAAAACTGGGGGACCTTAAATCACCAATTATACCCTCTGAATTGTTTCTCTCACAGATATTGCAGATGTCTTATTTCAAATCATGAAATCACTGGCTGGATAGGTGCATGTGTGTGTGCATGTTCCGTGTTATCAAGTCAAAAGAGTGGGATATTTTAAGGAGTGGTGTTACCAGCTCCACTCTCCCAGTGAGTTTCCATGGCCAAATAGGGATGCAAATCCTAGAATTCTAGTTCTCCACTCTATCCACTATATGGCCCTGGGAATCCACCGGGGGGCAGGGGAGCTGACTCCGAATGCAGAAGTAAGGTACTAGGCCAGAAATTCGGGTCCCAAACTATTTGAGGGGAGGGTACTGTGGATCACACTTCTCACTATGGACTAGAGGATACATATCTTAAGTCAGAGGTGTGGCCTTTTTCCTAATATAATATCCTTACTGCAACAGATCAGTTTAAGCTCTGACTATTCTTTCACCATTCAGAAAGTAAATTAGAAGAGGTTGCAGTTACGTACCCTCAGTAAGGTTATGTGTGCACAAGAAAGGAGGAGCTGCTATCTGCTTGCCTTTCAGTTGCTTCTTCCCTCCACTCTTATTTAACCTAAGATCTTGGAAATGGAGAAAGGAAAATAGCTATGTTCTCTTAGTTTAGGTTGCACAATACTAGTCTGCAATTTCACTGTATAAGGAAAATGTACATTGCTTGCCAACATTCAGTTATACAGAGATGTTCTTCAGTGTTTTAAGCTGAATGGGAGTTTAAGAAACTGTAAACTGAGGAACAATCTGATTTCCTGTCTGTATAGAATAAAGACAAAGAAACATGGGATCTGGCAGAGGAAGGGTAAAAATCTAAATGGCCTAGATAACATGAGCAGGGTGATACAGTGGTGCCTCGCTTAACAATGTTAATTGGTTCCCAAAAAAACATAGCTATGGGAAAACATCGCTAAGCGAAACACCATTTCCCATAGGAATGCATTGAAAATCGGTTAATCCGTTCCAATGGGAACGGATTACCGTCCTTAAGCGAAAATCACCATAGGAAACATCGCTAAGTGAAACAATGTTTCCCCCATTGGAATGCGTTGAATCCTATTCAGTGCATTCCAATGGTTTTGCGATGTCCATTTTCGCTATTTTTAAAGTGCCTTAAAATGTTCAAAAACTGTTTTAAATGCTTGGGATCGTTAGTGCACCTTGTAAAACCTTTGCAAACTTAATTTGGCTTTGTTCTGAGTCTTCGTTAATTTTTGGTGAATTTTTTTCTCCCCCATTGGAATGCATTGAAATTCAATGCATTCCAAAGGGGGAGAAAAAAATTCACCAAAAATTAACGAAGACTCAGAACAAAGCCAAATTAAGTTTGCAAAGGTTTTACAAGGTGCACTAACGATCCCAAGCATTTAAAACAGTGTTTGAACATTTTAAGACACTTTAAAAATATCGAAAATGGACATCATTAAGCGAAACAGGGGGGCCTAAGCAGTCATCGCTAAGCGAGGCAAGGTCCCGAACATCGCTATGCGAAATTTCCCCATAGGGAACATCGCTAAACGGAGAGCAAAATTGCTCCAAAAACCTCATCGCTAAGCGAATACATCGTTAAATGAGGCAATCGCTAAGCGAGGCACCACTGTATATGTTTTTCTTAAGGCTGATAATCAGATGCTCAGGGATAGAGAACCAGCAGCCTGGGGCTGGACTCAGCCTTTAGATCCTTGCCATCTAGTTGGCTTCTTCCGTTCATCACCACCCCCTTTCCCTCTCTTTATTGTTTCCCCACAAGTCAGCTAGGCACTAGATTGATCATTAAATTGAAACTACCCTTTCTGAAGAAGAATCTTCATGAGTGAGTGTGTACATGACAGAAAATTAGGATGAATGGGGTGGGGATTGTGGAAAGAGAGAGTGGAAAGAAAGGAGAGTGTCCCCTCTCACTTTTTACATAGTTCCGCTCTCAGATAAGTGGGCCTGTTCACTTTCCCATAGGAAGTGTGGTTCTAGTTTCAGCCCCTGAAACCTATCAAATAGCTTCTTGACTGTGATGTAACATTGATGCCACAAGCTGAATTGTGTAATGCTATGAAAGACAACTGCTGTTACAGTGAACTGTTCCATGCAGTTTTCTCCCATTTCACAAATCAACATGTAGCTTTATTTCAGATCAAAACACATTCTTTTATTTCAAAACATTGATACTTCTGCAGTAAAAACAATTATTGAGTACAGTAAGAGCCACTGAATTCAGAGGTGACGTATTGTGAAAGAACTCTATAGAGCAGCAGCAAAGGTAATTGAATGTTTCTTAAGTGATAAAGCAAGAGAACTGTTTTTTCATCAGGTGAATCTCCTATTCCATCAGTTTCCTCGGGATCGTCTTCGCCTCTGTCAGCTACATCTGCGCCTTCTACCCTGAGTCAGCCAAAGTCAGGGAACACAACTCAAGATCGAAAGGTGCCACCGCCTATTGGAACAGAAAGACTGGCTAGAATTAGGCAAGGTGGTTCTGTTACACCTACTCCCTTGGGAACCAACTTCACAGCGCCTGTCGGTCACAGTGGTATTTGGTCTTTCGGTGTTAATAGTGTTTCAGGTGAGTGTGGCTAAAAAAAAGATTTTAAAAGTAAAAAAATATATTAATTGTTGAAACAACTGTATGCACATAAATGGAAAGGAAGAGTAGAAATAATGATTAGCAGGAGCTTCCTGCTTGGCCTGAGCTTTTGCTGAATGTTTCATAAGGATCCCATTAAGATAAAAATTAAACATGATAAATACTTTATGCATGTATTAATATTTATTGGCTCCTTCCTGGTATATGTGGGAGTGTAGAAAACTTCCATACAAGAATTTGATGCAATCAGAAGTAGCCCTGACTTAAAGAAATGTTCTTCAACGGAATGGACAATTATGTGCTACAGGCTACAAAATGGAAATGCAGAAACATATTATTCAGGTATAAGGAGCTCTTTTGTGGCAGAAGGCACAGAGACAAATGTGGGAAAGGAAGTCAAGTGGGGCTAATAATAAGTAGACGTGTGCCATTTTTTTGAACTCTTCCAGATAGATGTACACATAAATCATACTCACTTAGAGAAAGGCTGGGTTTAATGGCTACATGGCCTAGGATAAGTCAGGCTCTATCCTGGCTGCCTATAGGATAGGTCAAGCTCCATCATGGCTGCCTATAAGAAAAGGAAGTAGCTCTAGTGCTTACTGGGAGTTTATGTCATTGGGAACTAGTGTCATCATGACAGGAAAGAGTAAACTAATAATGTGTGGAATGAATTTCAGATTCTTTTTTTTCTCTCATCCAATCTTGAACAAACGCTTCATTATCTTTCTAGAAGGCTTGTCAGGTTGGTCCCAGCCTGTAATGGGAAATCATCCAGTACATCAGCAGCTGTCAGATCCAGGCACCTTTTCCCAGCATCAGCCTATGGAAAGAGATGACTCTGGAATAGTGGCTCCCTCAAATATTTTCCAACAGCCTATGCCGAACAGCTTTGTGGATTTCTCTAAAGTATGTTTTCTGTTATTTTTCTTTTACACACATAAACACATGATGCCCCATACACAGACCTTACACAGTTGCTACAAAGGAAGCCCAGTTTACTATGATACATCTTCAAGTTTTATTTTAGATGCATTATTTTGGTGCCTTACAGAAGATTCTTGTAAATACTGTAAATACTGTAACAGTCCTCTGACTATGAGTTTTAGAGATGTCTTGCTTTCACAGCAGTCCTTTCAGAATTACAGTAGTGGCCCACATAGCGACGATAATCCATTCCGGAAAAATCGTCGCTATACGGGGCAAAAAAGCCCATAGAAACGCATTAAAACATGATGAATGCATTCCTATGGGCTTCAAACTCACCGTTCAGCGAAGATCCTCCATAGCGCGGCCATTTTCGCTGTTCGGTAAGGGAGGAATCCGTCCCAGAAACAGCGGGCGGCCATTTTGAAACCACCAGTCAGCTGTTATAAAAGCATTGCTATGATTGGAACCGATCATAGCAAAGCGAAGTTCCACTGCCAGCCAGCCCCGGACAACGCCCGGCCTCCTTGCCGGGGCTGTCCTGGAGCACAGACGGGTGGGCCGGAGGGTCTTTCTCCAGTGAGCAGTGGGCTGGAGGGAGGCAGCCGCCCAGGTGGGAAGGGACGCGCCGGCCACCCACTGCTCGGCAACCAGTCAACTAGCCCGGGAGACACCCGGTTAGGGCCGGCAAGCGAGGGCTTGGAGGGAGGCAGCCGCCCGGGGTGGGAAGGGGGGTGGGAAGGGACGCGCCGGCTACCCACCGCTCGCCAGCCAGTCAGCTAGCCCGGGAGACACCCGGCTAGGGCCGGTGAGCGAGGGCTTGGAGGGAGGCAGCCGCCCGGGGTGGGAAGGGGGGTGGGAAGGGACGCGCCGGCCACCCACTGCTCACCAGCCAGTCAGCTAGCCCGGGAGACACCCGGCTAGGGCCGGTAAGCGAGGGCTTGGAGGGAGGCAGCCGCCCGGGGTGGGGAGGAGGGGAGGGAAGGGGCGCGCCAGCCTAACGCCGCCCGCCAGCTAGCCCGGGAGACACCCGGACAAGGCCGGCGAGCAGCGGGCTAGAAGAAGGCAGCCGCCCGGGGTGGGGAGGAGGGGAGGGAAGGGGTGCGCCAGCCACCGCCAGTGAGCCAACTCCGGACTCCCGGTCTCCTTGGCAGGCGAGGAGGGGGTCTCTGGCACGCCGCACCCCCGTCCAGCCACTGCCACCCTGATCCCAGTCCCCAGCAGGTGCCTCCTCCTTCGCAGCGCCTCCCGCCGCAACTGCTCTCTGGCTTGGTGCCCCAGGGGGTGTTGCGCGTGGGGATCGGGGCCAGGCTCTTCACCCCTCCTTCCCTGCCTCCTCCCCAGGCGCCGATCAGCTGTTTGCTTTGCCATGATCAGTTCCCCAAGCAGGGAACCGATCATCGCAAAGCGAAATTCCCCCATAGGGAACATCGGAAAGCGATCGCAAAAGAGATCGCAAAATCTTCATCGCAAAGCGATTTCATCGTTATACGATGCAATTGCTATGCGAGGCACCACTGTATTTGTTTGACTGGTAGACATTTGTAGATAACACCTCACATTACTTAAAGTTTGCCATAAATCCTTTTTTAAAGAGCCTATTATATACTATTGTCTAATATAGAGGTAAAGACTTGAACCCTACAGCTGAATGTAGCCCTTGACCTGCTCTCATGTGAGGTTCTGTTTCAAATCCTAAAAATCCTCAGCAGCTGGTCATTTCAGGTCTCTTCAGAAGAAATTGATCCCTTCCTCAGCAGCCTGCTAGATACAGCATGCAGAAGATTAATAAGAGACAGAGAGTGGGCTTGCTAATTTGGCTCTGATTCTAGCTACTGCTGGCTTTAGCCCTGCATGTTGTATGTATCTATTCTCCAAGAGGTTACATTGGCAGAAATTGCCCTCAACAGAAGAAATAGTTGGCCACCATCTGTCTAGGGCAGGCAATGTATATAGTGCAAAGAAGGAGCTCTTACGAACTACAGCAATTGTCCACAATCTTACTGCAAGGACCTCATTTATTACAACGGAAGAGAAGGAAAACTGAATTGAAAGCAACTAATAAAAACATTAGTTTAGATAGGGAGGATTTGGGGATTTCCTTGCCCAGTTGAATAGGATGTTTACAAGCTTTTAAAAAATGCACCCACGTTGCATAAATGAAGCCATCTCCATTCCAGATAGGGACAAAATTATGTGAGTCTAGGGATGACACAGATGAATATTTCTAATTCAGCCCATGGAATTGTCAAGAACTTCTTGAATGCTATAGAATTCTTACAGACAGTGCCCCAGTGTCTTGTAGAATGCTGATGACACTGTACAGTTGAACTACTACAGGAAAAAGCAGTGCCATTCTATGGATCTGGTTCTGCATTGTTATTTATTGTAAACTGGTGTGTCTTTCTATTCTAGGGCCTACCCATTTCCATGTATGGAGGCACTATAATACCTTCTCATCCTCAGCTAGCTGATGGACCAGGTGGCCCACTTTTCAATGGACTGCATACTCCAGATCCAGCATGGAATCCCATGATAAAAGTTGTCCAAAATTCAACAGAATGTACAGATGCTCAGCAGGTGCAGTAATTAACTCGTCCTTGTACTTTGAATCTTTTGCCTTAACTAATGAGATTGAAATCTTGTAAGAATACATCAGGCATCTAATTTTTCCAATCTCAGGTTAACATTTTCCAGAAATAATATCTTAATAGTGTCTATATAATATATAAGGATATAAGTATTAGCAAGAGTGCATGTGCATCAGCCTCAGTGTTAGGATACTGGCAGATTACAACTTTACAAAATGGTGTCACTTCTTTGTTGGGAGTCTGGGGGTGGGTGTCCCCACCAGAGTGATTTTCTTTTATAGCTGTTTGTACATTGCTGTACATTGAAATTAACAGTATGTTTTATGATGTTTCTCCCATTGTAGATTTGGCCTGGTACCTGGGCACCTCACATTGGAAACATGCACCTCAAATATGTCAACTGACTTAGGAGGGCCTACTGTTTCTTTTCTTTCTTTCTTTTTTCCTTCTTTTTTTTTAAAGCCTTGTTTGGCGAAACTATGACCTTGGAAGAACTTGGGAATTTTTTTAATGTGCCTAACTAAGCAATTTTTTTCTATGGGTTCCAACAAGGAAAGGCTTGTTTGCCCATTGTGTAAGAACAAAATAAGTTTCAACTGATTCTGTTCTCCAGTTAGTTTAGCCATTTTGAACTCAAAATCAGATGAACCTAGTGCTTTTGGCTAAACACTACTGAATGCTACTTGTATGCAGCAGAGAACTAGATGATTACATGATTTCAACCTTTTAGGGTGGTAAATACATGTATAATTGTTTACATACATAAAAGGAAAAACGTTGAGTAAATTTCATGTCGTATAGTGGCTCTACTTTATGTAGCCTGTATTAATGTGAAATATTTACCTGAATATTCAATAAAAAGATGAACATTATGGGCCTTTGTGTACTAATCTTGAAGATATGCAAGCAGGTTGCTGTTGAGTGGTCATGGCCAGTGGTATTTCACATGTACTTTCTGAGAATCAGAAGATGTTACACTTTTGTATTCTTGCTGCCAATGTTTTAATTTTAATTTTTAGAACAACCATAGAATTTTTAAGAAATTTCTATCAGTTCATCACTGTTCCTTCTGCTGTAAGTGTTGTAATCCTTGCTAAGAAACCACAGTGGTGAACTGAATAAATTTATTCTTTGCCTAGGATGCTGTTAAGTCCTCAGGATTAGTATACACAGACATTTAAAAGCATAGTGAATAAAATCACCTCATTCAGGAAGCCCCCAACTCAGAAGCAGTGGCAGGCTGGCTTGTCCCTATGTATTCTGCCCTGGTAAACAGTATATGTTATTTGCCAGTATATTGTCATAAATGTTCTCTGAAGGTGCAGAAATGTTAAATAAATGAAACAATTTATGTGCTTATGCTTGCACATCCACAGTATAGAGCCAGTCAACTTCAAACTTTCTCCAAAATAATCTGTTTTATTAGCTTTTAAATAATCTTTCTCAGTACATCCACTGAAGAGCATTTGAGAGGCTGTTCATACTGGCATATAGATTGAGACATGGTTCACTGTTGGTATGGTTTAGTTTGAACCAAATGATAGCATTAACACATATTTCCACTTAGATCAGACTATCCTGTCCTTTTAAGAGCTGCCGTGAACCTAAGGCAGTGATGGAGAACCTATGGAACATGTGCCGCAGCTGGCACGCAGAGCCTTTTCTGCAGGCACGCAAACCATAAGATGCTAAATTACTCCTCCCCCCCCCCCCGCAGCCAAACCTGTAAAGACGGCTGCAGCTGCTGTGCTCTCACTTTGACAGGCAACGGGCCAGGATCTAGAGCAGCTGTCACTGGTGACGAATCCGAAATGGGATCTCGAGGTGCCTCCATTCTCGGGATGCCCCCTTCTGCTGCCACTTCCAGTGCCGCTGCTGTGGCAGCCCACTGCCCGCTGTTTTTTTATGTGTGTGTTTTTTTCCAGTTTGGGCACTCAGGCCCAAAAAGGTTTGCTGTCACTGACCTAAGGTATACCGTATTTTTCGCACCATAAGACGCACTTTTTTCCCACAAAACAGGGGGTTAGAAAGTCTGTGCGTCTTATGGAGCGAAGAAAACAGATTATATTTTCCTGTTTTCTTCTCCTAAAAATTGGTGCGTCTTATGAAAAGGTGCGTCTTATGGAGCGAAAAATACGGGTATATGTTTTTTGTTACTATTTCGTTCGTTCGTTTAGTCGTTCAGTCGTGTCTGACTCTTCGTGACCCCATGGACCAGAGCATGCCAGGCCCTCCTATCTGAATAGTTACTATTTAGTGTGATCCTAATTAGCTCATTGTGAAGCCTGTGTGGATGGTTAGCCTGCACCCAAATGAAACTGTGGGCTGTGTTACCTGAGGAGACAACCCTGTGACATATTAGGTGGGTTGTGACATTAAAAAGGAGGGTAGGGAAACCCCCTCCCCTATTTCTGTCATCTTAAATAAAAACCCTGACAGTGAAATTCTAATACCATGCTAAGTTTGTGCATTGCCATTTTGATATGCCAATTTATTCAACCAAAAAAGGGGGTGCAAAGTCACCTCAGCCCCCTAAATGAAAGCCATGAGAAAATGCAGGGAAGGGTGACATGTTGGTGCCGTGGGTTCTGCCCCTACAAGACAGTGCAGTCCCAACAGAGCCCTGGCTGTGGAGAAAGGCCAGAAAAAGATGGATTACCTCCCTTCCTTCTCCCCAGCTTTCATCTTAACATTTCCCCCTTGTGCTGTCTCTGTCTTCAGCTGCTGTTGTTGCTGCCTCTTTATTCTCAGGTAAATCACGTAAACCTTCTTTGTGGACCTGTAACATGGGAGAAAAGGACCCTTAACACAATCTCCAGTGTGGATGGGAATGATTACTTAAATGAGAGTTAAAATAGAACAAACTTAAGAGCCTTTTAAGCATAGACTGAACTGCACCAAATTTCCTTGTATGGACTGGCCCTAAATTTACTCTGTTGACAAATTTATGAATCATAAATGGGGCAACACCACACCACACTTCATGAGTCATCCCTTATTCAGTCATTCAGGATTTTTTTATTATTTCATTGTATATAAACCAGTAAAATAACAATTGCTTCTGAATTTGACTTCAATGGCTCAGAACATCTAACATGACAATGGCCTGCTCATCTGCTTCCAAACAGTGCAAGCCCATTTGTATCTTCTGTATACTATTAAGATGCTAGCTGTTTTTAGAGGTGCTTCTGAACCACAACAACTCTGTCATGCATTCTCCACAAATGTTTCCAGAGTCATCTGAATCCTAACTGAATTCTTGATAGTTTATTAGCATGTTTGATTAATGCCAACTTTTGAGTGGAGACAAGATTGATTGAGGTAAAAGATACTGTACAAAATATATATTTCTTGCATAAATTGTGAGTAGAATTACTATGCTAGTGTCCTAAAAGATGTATTTCACTTACCAAGAAAATACAACACAGAACTCCACAGTTGGGATAAGAGGGCAGGTCCTCTTATGGATTGAGAATTGGTTGAGAACCAGGAAATGGAATAGGTGTCAATGGGCAATTTTCACAATGGAGAGAGGTGAAAAGCGGTATGCCCCAGGGATCTGTCCTGGCACTGGTGCTTTTCAACCTTTTCATAAATGACCTGGAGATGGGGATAAGCAGTCAGGTGGCCAAGTTTGCAGATGACACGAAGCTTCCGTGTGGTGAAGACCAGAAGGGATTGTGAAGAGCTCCATAATGATCTCTCCACTGGGAGAATGGGCGGCAAAATGGCAAATGCATTTCAGTATAAGAAAATGTAAAGTGATGTGCATGGGGGCAAAATATCAAAATTTTAGTTATCAGCTAATGGGTTGTGAGCTGTCCGTGAGGGATCAGGAAAGAGAACTTGGTGTGCTGGTGGACAGCTCATTTAAAGTGTCAACACAGTGTGCAGCAGCAGTGAAGGCCAATTCCATGCTAGGTCTCATAAAAGGGGGATTTAAAACAGTCAACATTATAATGCCATTGTACAAAACGCTGCTAAGGCCGCTCCTGGAGTATTGCATACAGTTCTGGTTGCCACACCTCAAAAAAGCCATTGTGGAACTGGAAAAGATGCAGAAGAGAGCAACTAAAATTATGACTGGCCTGGGCACTTCCCTTATGAGGAAAGGCTACAGCATTTGGGGCTCTTTAGTCTAGAGAAAAGGTGCCTGAGGGGGAACATAATTGAGACGTATGAAATTATGCAGGGGGTAGATAAAGTGAATAGAGGGAAGCTCTTTACCCTCCCATGCAATACTAGAACCAGGGGACATCTACTCCAATTGAGTGTTGGGAGAGTGAGAACAGACAAAAGAAAATATTTCTTTACCAAGCGTGTTGTTAAGTCTGTGGAACTCCTTGCCACAGGATGTGGTGATGGCATCTGGCCTAGATACTTTTTAAAGGGGATGGGACAGATTCCTGGAGGAAAAGTCTGTCGCAGGTTACAAGCCATGATGGAAATATATCATCTCCAGGCCTATAAAAGAAAGTTATCTCCAAATGCCAGATACAGGGGAATGGTATCAGGAGACCAATATCTACAGTGAGCCCTCGTCTTACGAACTTAATCCATTCCGGAAGTCCGTTCGTAACCTGAAAAGTTCATAACTCAAATCAGCATTTCCCAGAGGAATGCATTGAAAACCATTTAATCCGTTCCAGCTGTTTTTGGTTCTTAAGTCGAGGGGCGGTTTGCAAGTCGAATCATTAATTCCCATAGGAATTAATGCAAAGCTGCTTAATCCATTCCTACCACTAGGGGCAGAATTTTTCTTTCCCCCCCCCCCTTCGACAGTGGCACCCTGCTTTTGGATTGCCTTCTTTCAGGAAATATGCCATGCGCCCTCCTTTCAGACCTTTAAGAAGCTTCTGAAAGTGGAACTTTTTAGGGACACATTTGGGGTTAATGGGAGAGAGGAGGAAAGAAGAAAAAGGAAGAATAACAATAGTAATGCCTTATTATCATTTCACTGCTACCTGCTCCGCTGCATAGTATTATACAGTCAACCCTCGATTTACGAACTTAATCCGTTCTGGAAGGAGGTTTGTAAATCGAAATGTTCATAAATAAAATCCAAATTTCCCATAGGAATCCATTGAAAACCCATCAATCCATTCCAGCTGAAGAAAAAAAAAACCAAAATAAAAAGAACACAGCATGCCACGTCGGAAGGCACTGGGGTTTAAAAAAACAACCAAATAAACAGAGCAAAACCGGAAGGCGCTGGGATGCAAAACAAAACAAACCCCCCAAATAAACTTCAGAGCAAGTCCCGCGCTGGGACTGCAAACAAACAAACAAAAAATCACCAGAAAAGAAAAAGAGCAGAAACGTAACCCCAAAGCCACCCTGTAAAAGCCACCCAGAAGGGTTTTTAAAAAGCAGCGCCCTACCTTGCCAGTCCACAGCCTCCTCCGATGGCACTCGCTTCCCCCAGCTGCAGCCAAGGCGGACGGGCAAGGCCGGTGAGCGACCAGAGCACCCTGCCCAGGTTCAGCCTCCTGACGCCGCAGTGCCGCCGCAACTCCGGAGGACAAAGGGAGCGAACCCAATTCCTCCATGCAGGGAGGCGAAGACTCCGGGCGGGGCTGGCTCTTCCGCGCGCCCTGGAAAGCGGGCGAAGCTTGGGATGGAGCTGTCCAGCGAAGCAGCTGAGAAGGAAGCCTGCCCGAGCTGGACTCTGGGGTCGCAACAACACTGGGCAGCCCAGTCCGGTCCCATAGGGGAGAGCGGACTCCCAGTCTGAGGCACTCCAAAAGGTGGCCTCTGGTTCACCCGCGTGCCCTCACTCCCGGCCCCTTAGCTTGAACCCAGTGATGGGTTTGGAGGGGCCATGGGACAGCTGGCTTTCAGGGAGAGCCAGCCACCTCCGGGTAAGCCCCCTTGGTCTCCCGGGCTTCCAGCATTATCGGGGCAGCTCTTTGGGAGAAGCCAGGCAGCGGAGGAGAAGAGGCGGGAGCTGATCTGGCATTTCTCCCCAGCTGCCTGGCTTCTCCCAAAAGGCTGTCCCGATGGTAGTTTCAGCAGTGGAGAAGCCAGGGGGGAGGAGAGAAATGCCGGATTGGCTCCACCTCCCCGCCGGCCTGGCTTCTCCCAAAAGGCTGCCTCAATGGTGGTTTCAGCAATGGAGAAGCCAGGGGGAGGGGGGGAGGAAAAGGCCAGATCAGCCCCCGCCTTTTCTCCCCCCGCCCAGCTTCTCCTGAAGGGCTACCCCAATAGCACTGGAAGCCCGGGAGGCTGACCCCAGCTGGGATGGTCCAGTGGCTCACCTGGCGGCAGTAGCAGCAGCGCTGGAAGCCTGAGAGGCTGGGCCTCCCTTTTCCAAACCATTGGGGTGAAAGAGCTACAAAGCAGCAGCCTCTTCGCCACCAACGGTTTGAATTTCCGTTTTTCCATTCGTAACTCGAGGCTCAGTTCGGAAGTCAAGGGAAAATTTTTCCATCGGAGTAGTTATTTATAGTGTTGATTTGTAGTCGGTTGGTTTTATATTTGTCTGGTGTACAGTTGCAAACTGCCCAGAGTAGCTGATTTGTTAGATGGACAGTATAAAAGTCTAGGAAATAATTAGTACAGTGGTGCCTTGCATAACGAGTGCACCGTTTAACGACAAATCCGCATAGCGATCTATTTTTTGTGATCGCTAATGCGATCACATTGCGATGTTAGATAGGGAGAACATCGCATTGCGATGATCGGTAAGCGTTTTGCTTACCGATCTCCGCATTGCGATGTTTTTAGAACAGCTGATCGGTGGTTCCAAAATGGCTGCGGGGTGCCCAAAATGCCCGCCGCAAGCATTTTTGCGCACTGCCCTCGCTTACCGAGGCGGAGAAAATGGCAACGCTATGGAGGATCTTCGCTCAACTATGAGTTTTCGCCCCATAGGAACGCATTAAACTCTGTTTAATGCGTTCCTATGGGGTTTTCCTATCCGTATAGTGATGTTTCCGGATAGCGACGATTAATCCGGAACGGATTAACGTCGCTATTCAGGGCACCACTGTATTACTTCAATTTATATACTGCCCCATTAGTGCATGCACACTACAAGCAGCTAAAACCAGTATAAAATGTAATTGACAGTAAATTAAAACAGAAATAGCAGGTAACATAATAAATAATGCTTCAGGACATTTTTAGGGCTGCAATGTCAGCACAGTCCTCCATAGCCATCAAATAGGTGATTCAGTGTCAGAACTTGAGATGATACCAGATTTGGGACAGTGGTCCTTCTATTCTGCAGTGCCTACTGATAAGTCAGTCTGCTCCACAGATGACCCCTCAAAGAACCACAGTTACATGTAAACAACAATTTGACACAAACAAATGCTTCACCCACCTTTTAGTGATTGCATTAGTGTGAGTAGTGGGCAGCATTTTGCTCTTGTCTGACTCCTGGGCTTGATCTGTGTAATAGTCTGTCCTGATAGCTGCAACAAGAACTCCCATCGCGCATCACCCACATACACACGGCTCTGTGCTACTAAAATCTACTTGCTATTATTAGTGTGAGTTGTGGAAGTGGCTGGAGAAATTAAGCCTGCAGATTGCAAAGCAGGCATCTTTGAATTGGTTATAGACTATAGAAGAAGATAAATGTCTATCCACTCTCCATGCCATAGTCACTTCCTTAGCTAA
This sequence comes from Pogona vitticeps, assembly GCF_051106095.1. NCBI lineage: Eukaryota > Metazoa > Chordata > Lepidosauria > Squamata > Agamidae > Pogona > Pogona vitticeps. The sequence goes on along the minus strand of NC_135786.1, from coordinate 131,015,733 downwards.
CATTTATTTTTCTTTCCTTGAAAGAAGTCGTTTCAGACCCATTAATGTTTGTTGCCCATTTCTAGCCTTCAAAATACCTTGAAAATAGGGTTAGCAATACAATATTCCAGAATACATAAATATATTAACTTCCCTTTCTTTATAATCTATAGCATTCAGAGTCAACACATACTGGGCCCATCTTTTTGTTTAAATGCCAAACCACAAATATCTCACTTTCTGCTTAATTACTTCCAGACAGAGATATCTGTATATATGTAGTAAAGCTTTTTAAAAAAATATATATTCTATTTTGTATCACAAGTACAGATGGGCATGAATTGCCAATTCATCTATTAGTCCAACAGGTGTTCCTGCAGGAGCCCAGTCAGAGGCAGCACCTCAACTTCCCTGTCCCACCTTCTCTGGGTGCTGCATCTTGATTATGTGCTTGCCAGAGGAGGTGGGACTCAGAATGGCAGAAGACCTGCCGGACCAACAGATGAACCAGCATGAACCATCAAACCAGCAGTTCGTGCCCATCTCTAATCACCATACATTTAATTGCATCGAAATACCCAATTTAGACAGCTCTTTTGGAGCCCTTGGCACTATGCTGTGTTTTTACTACTTTGAATATTGTAATTTGTAAACCACATACCACCTGAAACTCTAGGTAATTTACACATTTAATTTACAAATAACAGTTAAAGCAAAAAAGGGATCCTTTAGAAAACCAATGTTTTCTTCCCTTACATTCTGTTCATTGTTTTCTTTTTATGGCTGTTAACCGGTTCTTGGACTTAAGAGGCCTTATCCTCTTAGTTTGTCTAAGTTTACTCAAGAGTTTTTGAAGAGAAACTTGGTCAAAAACTTTTTGTCTGCCAGATCACCCATGTTCACCTACTAAGAGTGAGAAGTCCGATATATGGAGTTTGAATTACTTACCATAAGTGATTTTCAGCCTTGACAGGTGTAGGATTACAGTCAGGTTCAAGTTTGTGTAATATTTTTACTACCCAGAAAGCCTGGCTGCCACCACAAAAAAGAGATTTTGTTTCTGACTCACCGCCAAATTCATTAGCCATAATGCATGTACTATTTTAATATAGGGAGAGTTGATATAGAATATGTGAGATGCCATTCTAGTGCTGAAAACAAGCCACAGTAGGATGTTTTCTAGTATATTAATGTTCTGTTCTGTCTTTCCTTCCAGGAGCCTGGATGGCATATTTTACTCTTTCACATCCTTCCATTTTGTAGCCCTGAGAGATAGATTAGGCTGAGAAAGTTTATTACTCAAAGGTTACACAAGATTTTAACCTGAACCACCTACTATCTTAATTTAGGTGTGTGTGTGTGTTTCTTCTCCGGATAGGTCTCCAAAATAAGGGAAGAAACTAAACCACACAACACTTTTAGTGATCTTAGATGGCCAGTGCAGAAGAACGTTTCCATGCCCCAGAATGCTAGAAGCAGATAAACCAGGAAATTTATAGACCAGTTTCCTTACTTTTGAGCTGACAGGAAGGAATGGAAAATAGTTGCCACAACGCCCTTCAGTAGGAAACAGAAAGAAATGTTCCATGACAAAACCCCTCTGTCCAAGTCAGCATGCTATCACATTGCTAAGGTAAAGCTACTCTTAAGGGCAATAGTTCAATCAGGGTGCTTAACATGAAGAAAATTTTACATTATTGCTTCCAGTAAGGTAGTGACATGACACTTATAAAATAGGACATAAATGTGTTATTTACCACAAATTTACCATCCAAGACATGTACATAGATACAGAAGATTGATATGTACATCACTAAATACAGTTTAGAGAACAATGTGCTGTTGTTGCAAAACAGCGAGCTGTTATTCTTAAGCTCCTGCTGTGTGTATACATCTCATTTTTCATGTACTAATTCACACTACTGTTCTCCACCCATTGCATGACGGGTAATCTGTCACCAGGAATCCAAAGTCCAACCTAAACCAAAGTAGAAAATCCACACCTAAAGTAATCCTGACAGGTGGTCTTGGCTCTGTGTAAAAACCTCCGGCGAGATAGAGTTCACCACACTCCAGGACAGTGTCCACTGTCAAACAGGAACTACTGTTGAGAAGTTCTTCCCAATGTATAAGTGAAAATCACTTTTCTCATCACTTGAATATTTGAAGAGCATCATACTACTTCTGTGTTCTCTTCTCCAGACCAAACATACAGTTCCCTCAACTGTTCCTCGTAAGACTTGTTTTCCAGAATTTTTATCAACCAAAGAGCGTTTCTCTGGACACATTCCAGCTTTTCAGTCTTCTTAAACCAAGAAGCCCAGAACCAGTCATAGCATTCCAGGTAAGATCCAAGAAAAGCTTAACAGAGTGCTACCGTTTCTTCTTTGTGGTCTCTGTGAATTCACACTAACAGGTTAATCTGCGCCTATGCAGAGATCTCCAGAGTATTCTAGAGCTGAAACACGCATTCGCCAGGACTGCCCCCCTAGCACACATGGTCCGCCCATCATGGCGATTACCTCAGTTCCTTTCTGCCACCGCTGAGGTCTCATCTCTTGATGAGCTCTCCGTTCACACTTCTTGGTTCTTCAGCGTGGCCTCTGTGAATGCACACAAAAGGGTTAAATCAGCGCCTGTGCTGGACCTCTCAGAATCTTCTTGAGCGTTGAATAGAAAAGTAACAAGTTAGATTGCCCCTAATGCGCATGCTCCGCCTGCCAAAGCCTGTTCCATTTTTTCCGCCAAGCGATTTGGAACCTCTCACATAGAGCTTGCTATTTTTTTCGTATTTTCTATCAGATATCTACGTTTTTTTCGACACTATTTTCGTCCTTGACTGTTCTAAACTCTATTGCCCTGACCCGGACTGTTTTTTCAACGCTTCTCACCGCTCACTCCACTAATCTGGTTGCTTCGGATTTTTCCTGCGCTTTCTCGTCACCTACATTCCAAGTAAGACAAGAGACTTTTGTTAGCTTATGTCCCCCTCAGGCCCATTCAGCCGCTGTGAGGTTTGCTCTAGAAAACTCCCTTTCCATGATGGACATACTCACTGTCTTTTTTGCTTAGGAGAGACTTACCAAACTCAGTCCTGTAAACATTGTAGAAATTTTACTAAAGCAGCTTTAAGAGCAAGACAGCAGAGACTTAAATGTCACCTTTGGCACTCTACCTTGTCATCTTCCAAGCTATCAGAAATGGAAGTCTCTTCTCCTTCAGCTACCCCCCAGGCAGATGCCAATGTTTCTCCTCAACCGTCAGTTAGTAAGGCTGATAAACCGCCTAAAAAGTCAGTTTCGGTGAAGAAATCTTCTTTGACGCCGAAGTCTTCCTTGACTGCTTCAAAGTCTGCGAAACAAGCAAAGGCAAAGGCTCCAGTTAAATCAAAGGAGCAGCTAAAACAGTTGCCACCAATTTCGGCATCTTTGCCCTCTCCTATCCTAGAGGACTCCTCTAGAGACTGGGAATCTTTGTGAGAGGCAGCTCCCTCGCTTCCTCCTCGACAAGTTGAGCCAATTCCTTCAATAGGCATCTCTTCTTCAATGCCAAGCCAGCTTGCAAGTGCAACTGCAGGCTTGGTTTCTGCCCCTCACAGCCCTGTTTTGACCGGGCAGGCGTCTTTGGCTCCATGGGCATCATTGGTTGCTTCGAGGCCGGGTTCTCCTCCTCGGAAGCGTGCAACAAAATCCAAGCATATTAATCCTGATCGACGACAATCGCCTCACCACGAGGTGGTAGTGCTACTGAGATCGACTCGACATCGACACAGGGATCGTTCTGATGACTCCGACCAATATTAACCAAGGCACAAAAAGCATCGACATCTACACCGAAGGGACTACTCTTCATCGGATACCTCTTTGATGTCAACTGATAGACATCGTAAAAAGAGAAAGGTGAAATATGCCTACGCTGCTTCTTCTTTGTCTACATCCCCGCGTAGGCATCAACGTCGAAGACAGGTCGAGGAGAGGAGAGGTTTCATGACTATTTCAAAGAAGCATGCTTTGCAGTTGGCCCCTGCTCTTTCGGTATCAACTTTTATCCCTTCTTCACAACAAACCGTGTCTTCTTCCCATGATGTCGACAGATATGCCCACAAGAGACATCACCAAATCTCTACTTCGGAGCAGGAGGACATTTTTTCAGATAACTCTTCTACCCCTGACGATGATGCTCCCCAACAACCATATCAGGATGAGTTGCCAGAAGGGGAAGTGGTAGAAATCAGACACTGCCGACAGCCATGCCTTTTCCCTCTCTGAAGACTTCTCTTCTTACACCCAAATGCTCTCTAGGCTAGCCAAAACCTTGAAGTTGGAGGTTGAGCAACCTACTCCACCTACAGAGGACCTTATTTTTGACAACATAAACCAGGAATGGTCTGCACCACTAAGCCTTACATTCCTTCCAGCTCTACTTGATATCATTAGAGACACATGGAATCAGCCTTCCACATCAACGCCCATGTCCAGACGTACGGAGAACTTGTATTGCGTTCATGGGACTGACACAAACTTCCTGCTCAAACATCCTATCCCTAATTCCCTGATTGTGGAGACTAGCTGCTCCAGACCAACAGGAAAATCACACGTGACTCCGACAAACAGGGAAGGCAGGAAATTAGAAGTTCTTGGGAGAAAAAATTACTCCCTTATTTCCTTCCTTTTATGAGTAACAAACTATCAGATGGTGTTAAGAGCCTACCAAAAACAGCTCTGGCTTCAAATTTTGCCTGGATTTAAAATGATTCCTGAAGATGTCAGACAGGGATTCTTGAACACCTATAAGGAAGCCCAAACAGTTTTGAAACATCAAAAGCTGTCTACCAGACACGCTGCTAAAGCTGCATCCAGGGTGCTTATGTCGGCTGTCACTCTGTGTAGACACACATGGTTGAGAGCAGCCAACATTATGGAGGATGTTAAGACAAGAGTGGAAAATTTGCCCTTTGATGCCAAGGGGCTTTTTAACAAAAAGACCGATGGCAACCTAGAGGAGCTGCACGAGATGAAGAAAACAGCCAAGTTTTATTCCATCCAGCCTCAGACTAAGTTCAACAGATACCAGTGGCGCAAACCATACAACCAGTACTCTCAACCTGCTCAACAGTACAAACCCTTCAAGAACTTACCTCAGCATAGGTCTTCACAAGCCTCTTCTTCAGCTTCCAATTATCATCCTCAATTCTCTCAGTGTAGGCAGTCCTACAAGCCTCCTACCAAAAAATCCAAACAGTACCTTTGACTCAATCACCAGACCATTCGGAAAGCATTTCACGACAAGGCTACAACCCTATCTTCCAAATTGGACAAATATCAAATATCACAAAAGACTTATGGGTCTTAAAAATTATTCAATTTGGTTACCAGCTGGAATTTACAGAATATCCTCCTCTAGGACAGGTAAAACATACATCATTCAATCCTGCTCTAGAAGAAGTTGTTCTGTCTCGTCTAAAGAAAAATGTTATTCAAAAAATCCCCACAAAAGACATCAGGAACGTGTTTTACTCCCGATACTTCGCTGTCCCAAAGAAAGGAGGAGGAATCAGACTCATTCTGGACCTAAGGACACTAAACACTTCCCTCCATCCAAGACGCTTCCGAATGGTGACTTTGGACTCCATAATCCACCTATTGAAGAAAAACAGCTGGTTTGTCGTGATAGACCTAAAAGATGCATACTTTCACGTGACTATACATCCCAAACACCGAAGATACATGTGATTCATATTTCAAGGAAAGATTTACCAGTTTCTGTACCTCCCATTCGGGCTTTCGACAGCGCCAAGGACATTTACCAAGTGCATGGCACCTGTAGCTGCTTACTTACATCAACAGAGAATTCAAGTCTATTCCTACATAGACGACTGGTTGGTAGTGTCTCCGTCAAGGCATCGGGCTCTAAAGGACACAAAATTCATACTTCATGTCCTCAAAAACCTCGGTCTGTCGATCAACCTGAAAAAATCCCACCTCACTCCATTACAAGTAGTGGACTACATTAGAGCTCGGTTAGACACCACCAAGGGTTGGATTTTCTTGCCCAAGGAAAGGTTAACAAAGATACAGAATGCCATATGAAAATTCCGACCAGGGTCGTCAGTCTCTGCAAAACATGCTCAGCACCTGTTGGGTCTCATGGCGTCTACAACCCCAGCGCTGGTGCATGCCTGCCTGAAAATGAGGTCTCTCCAGTACTGGTTCTTGACCCTATTCGATCCCATGAGAGATCATCAGAGAAAGCGTATTCATGTAACAAAAGAATTGGCTCAGCAGCTCCAGTGGTGGAACTTCTGCCCTCATTTACTAGTGGGGCGTCCCTTCCAACCTCTTCAACTCACGGTACAAGTGACAACAGATGCAAGTCCAACAGGTTGGGGAGCTCATTGTGGACAACATCGAGTACACGCCCTATGGTCTCCTCAAGAACGAGATCTCCACATCAATCATCTAGAGATCATAGCAGTCCTGAAAGCATTCAAGGCCTTTCTCCCACTGATACAAGGTTGTGGTGTACAAGTAGTCACAGACAACATCACAACCATGTATTACATCAACAAGCAGGGAGGGACTCGTTCTGGATCACTCCTGTTTCTGACTGTGCATCTATGGGAATGGTGCTATGAGCGCCACATCTTCCCAGTGGCGATACACATCTCCACAGCAGACAATGCACTGGCAGACAAGTTGAGCCAGATGACAAGCCAAACCTCTGATTTCAATATTGCCCATCTGATGATGTCCATGTATAGAGTCGCCTCTTGTGTTGTTGGAAAAGAGTGTTTGTGAGTAAGCATTGGCAAACATATTTTGGTATGGCCTATCAGCCACCTACAAAATCCATCTAACAGTAGCATCTTCTAGCCAGCTTGGCTGCAAGAATAATTAAGGGACTTTGTGAAACCTGAGCTGGAGTAAAGAGTTGCCTTGTTGAATCAATGGGGATTGGATATGTCAAATCCTCTGTATGCTCCATTGATTCAGTGGGCTTATTCTAGTGCCGTACTACTGAATTTCAACAACTACATCTACAACATTCCTCTTATCTGCCAAGCTTGTGGCTCGATTAAGGAAAAAATAAGTAATCAGTCTTCCATGACTTAGTTTGAAACCCAGCTGGATTATAGAAATCACAGTGTTCTTCTGAGTGCTCACAGACCAACTGTTTATTGATATTTTGGAAGCTTTTCTGGTATTGATGTCAAGCTGACAAGACTAGATTTTTCTTTTTTGAAGATTGTGATGAAATTTGCTTATCTTATTTTTAGGGCCCTCACCTGTTTTCCAATAATACTCGAGTATTATAGACTAAGGTTCTGAGATTATATCTGAAATTTCTTTTTTTTACCCTTTGGTGCAATTTATTCAGCTCTGGGGACTTTGGAATAATGTAAAGTAGCTAGATGTTCCTGTATCACTTCTTTGCCTGTCTTGAGCAACAGCCCCCTCCATTTTGCTTTTATTCATCTTCAATTTCTTATACATGCCCCTTTTAAATCTTAACTCATCTGAAAGTTCTTTATGCAACTATCCTGGTTTCTTTAGGTGTCTCCCACTTATCTCATAGGAATTCTTGGTTATTGGGTCTTTTTAGTATTTAAACTCTTAAGAAACTCCTAGCTACCATGTGCTCTCTTCTCTTTGAATATTTCTGACCACAGAAGATGAAAAAAAATATTTCATTAAGCTTTCTGAAATCTGCTTTCCTAAACTCTGTAGTGCTCATTATATAGTACTGTTCTTTTCACTGTATAACAAATTCCAGGTGGCTATGGCCACTTCCACCCACAGTTACCACAATTTCTACTTTGTCAACCAGTTCTTTCCAATCAGTCAGCACCAGATCCAGGGCAGTTGATCCTCTTGCTGCTTCTTCCACTTTCTGAATTATGAACTTGTAAAGCAAAGCAAGTGAGGAATTTATTGGACTTCACAGTCTTGGGAGAGTTAGACTTCCAACAAAGACCAAGGTAGTTGAAGTGTGATAGTATTACTCTGTCTCTCCTCTTTGAATATCAGGTAATCTAACAGGACAGCATTATTGAGATCCTCAGTCTGGTTGGGAGGCCAGCAACAGCACAGAGAGAGAGAGAGAAATGTCACTATTGTTTGTCTCTTGTTTGACTTGCAACCAGCCATGGACACTGACTTAACATCAGTCAAGCAAGGGTTGAGGACAGTTTCCTCCATCACTAGATAATACTATCAATTTGGTTGTAATCAGCTTACCAATTGGGTAAACTAAACATTATCCTAAATTCTCCATCAAAAGGTTTGACACAATACTGTGTCATCCTAAACTCCAGCTGAAAAAAAATGTTTCAGATTAAGGTAATGGTGATAGTGGGGATGCTGACTGACTGGCAGCCTTCTGTCTGACAAGTCTGGCACAATTCAGTCAACATTGCCAGAGGCAGAATTTAAAACCAGCACTGCTGGCTTGACTTTGTAGCCCTCCTTTTGAAACCTGGCATACACATCAAGCCATGATTTTGGAACTCTTGTATTTTTTCTGCATCATCCATAGACAGGTGATGCCCACCCTGATGAAAGTTTATATGGGCCAAAAGCTAGCATTTCTTTGTGATTTTTTAATTATCTGGTCAAGGTATAGTCTAGTCTAGCCTTTAGAACAATTCTTTACGCACTACCTTATAAGGTCTGCTATGTCAATTATACATTCCTGATTTGGCCTATATTTCATATTGCATTTATGGACATGGCAAAAAAAAAAAAAGGTTAAGAACGGCTACCTTAGCCTATATAATGTTATCGATGATTCTCTAGCATCTCTTAACAGAAATTTTTGATTCCCTCCTCTGTTTACAGGACACTCAAGACAGACAACTCTCTCTCCCTGTTAACTGCTTCTCATCTTGATCCCATCCTATCCAGTTCTAGCAGCTAAAATGTAATCTGATTAGTACCAACAGTGGCATTCTCTTCTAGTCCAACATTCAAGCCAATGTGCACATTGTGTACAATGTACACATAAGTCAGTCAGTTCTAGAGTATGGATGGTTCCATCACTCCATGCTTCTGCCAAGCAGGTTGATTAAGAAATTACATTCCAGTTAGTATCACAGGACATACTGTGGAGCAGTGAGAGTGTGAAATGCCTGTGTGAAACGGCATTGTTCCAATACAGCCCAACTACATACAGAGAAGGATGGAGACTTATAAATGTCCGTCACTTCTCCTGCAGCTATTAGGCATGCATGCAGCAGGACACACACTATATCAGAATGCTACTTGCGTATAAGAGCTGGGAGCTAGTAACTGGTTTAAAATATCTATTATATACAATGTTATGGAAATTTGATCATGTCTATCGTGTTTGTATGGAAATTTTAGTAATTAGTAGAATTAAGACAACAGCATAAATTTATTACTTTTAATCTTCAACTTTCATATATGTACTTCTAGTGTATTGTAATCATGCAAAATGCAGTAGGCTCATTCCAAAATAAAAATGTCATATCTAAAGTACTGAATATACACACTAGTTCAAAAGAGTAAGGGGAATGCTGCAAAAAAAAAAAAAGAATACTTGCTGAATTGTCCATAGTTAACAAAACTATTTATTAACATTTTTAATATATCAACACTAGTTTGCAAACTATTAAAATTCATCTAGTATTGAACTGCAGGTGGATTGTAGTTATTGTCTAATTTCATCAGGTACTACAGGGCATAGGAAAGGACACAAAAAAGACAACTGACTGGATCAAAGGGATGGACAAGAAAGATCACAGTTAATTTTAGTATCTGCTTTAATATAGACTTCCCAAACAAGATGGAAACATATTTCTCTGTGTTGTAGCCACTTCAGGAAAAACTGGTCTAAATTATTACATTTTTTACCTATACCCCATCCTCAGAGGAGCAAAAGAAAGCTATCCATTGTAGAGTGCACATCCTGCACAGAACAAAGAGGAAAGTTCTGAATGAAGAATTATTTGAAAGTAAAGTCAGAGACAGCTTTTGCAGTAGCTCTACATGCAACACTACAGTTTCAACACTACATTTGCTGTGATGATATTTCACAATTCATTTATCACTGTACAATGGTGCAATTGTATCTCTGTTCATTTCATTTTTCACAAACATACGTAGAACAAGTTGGCATTTTTAACTCCAGTTACTGGATTTCAGAAAGCTGTTCAGATTGATCTGGCTTGCCTGAAAGCTTCTCCTTGGTCAAGCTTTGCTCAGTTTAGCAAAAGCTAACTTGAGTTAGCTAATGCTTATGATATGAAGCAGCTTTTCTGCAAATTAGGAAACCAAGCCTCACTGGGCCAAGCTATCTCCAGGCTGAAAGCCAGTCTTCCACTACTGAGTCCTTGGGCTCAGATTAATCTTCCTGATGTACAGGCTCCAGACAGTTTTCAATTTTCTGCTCATCTGCTAGATCTTCTGTAGGCAAGTTCTTTGTTTCTGCAATGAGTCTTTTGACTCCCACCATCCACTGGCTTACTTCAGTGATATGGTCCACCATTAGTGAGCGATGGATCTCATCAGCTGCATCCCAGTGCTTAGTCTTGAGTTCTAAAGGAAAAAGAGAACAACTCAGAATGTTTCACAGTGAGAAATTATTTTTAATCACTTGGCTTTCCTCCAGGAGGCAATTTGCTGCCAAAGAAAATGCTCAGCTATGCAATGGGCTTGTACTAATTCTAGTACAGCAGTGTTTCTGCTGCATGAATTATGTTAAGTGGGCAGATGATGGAGCCTCAAGTTCATTGTGGGGGATGTTGTAACCAGGGCTCATATTCTTGGCTTACTGCTCACCTTGTGTCAGAATCTGCATCCTCTTTCTCACAGGAGCAGAGAGTTTGCCTTGTGTCCACATTTGCTGCAGAATGACCAAGCGCTTGCTGATATCATCACAAACCTGTTTCTGAAAACAGAAGCATAATTCGTATTAGGAAGCTGGAGCTATTTCTAACTTCTGAACACATCCCCCCCCCCCAATTTTACTCTTCTCTTAAACACCTCCTGCAGTTCAATTCAGATAATGTCAGATGTCTAGAATTATAACAGTATCCATAAACTTAGCTTGTCCATGCAGACAGCAGGCTGAGCCACAGTTTAGAATCTCATGCTACATGCCTCTGTTTAAATCTGGCTGAACAATTTGGTAAGCACATTTGGAATGCTAAGGGCACCATCAGAAAAATAGTTGCCAAAAGGCTGTAAACAAAATATGGTGAGCTGCAAAAAAACCACACTTCATGGGTAAGCTGGTGAGGTTAGAGAAAATTAATGGATGTGCTCTTTGACAGAAAAAAGAAGATTCCTGAATGGCCCCACAAGATCTCTCCTGTGCTAAGAAATCCAAGAACAAAACTTGCCTTACTTCAGTCCTCTCCAACCTGATGCCCTTCTGATGTGTCAGAATGCATAGCTGGTTGGTGGACCACAAGGCTTTGTACTCCAACATCGGAAGGACTGTTGGTTGGAGGCAGTGCATTCAGTGCAATGTAGCAGGCCTAAATTGCTGCCACTGAGACTCAAGAACTTTATTCATTCTAAAAATACAGGGCAGTCCTGAAAGAGACCTGCAGTTCCTCTCACCTGCACAGATTTCCTGCAGTGGTCCAAAGCCTCACTCAAGGGGGAAAGAACATCTTCGACACTACAGTCCACTTCTGCCTCAGAGATGGGTGGTTTTGTGGCATTTGTCCCCAAAAAAGGGGCTGGAAGGCCAGGTGGAGGAGGCAGATCTCCAGTGTGTGGTGGGAAGGCTGGAAGCTGAACTGAGAAGGGAGACATAAGACAACATCAGGAGGGAAAAGCATAATTCAGTTTACATCCACAATTAATGGCCAATACAAAATTCAAACCTGGGCCCGAAAAAAAGAAAGACACCCCTTCATTTGCCTTGCCAGATGCCAAACTGTTATTCACATCATTCCTAGGCAGCAAAACTAATGGTTTGGTTGTGAGTTGTGGCCCCAAAACATCCGGTGGGCCATACATTCCATCTTCTCTCAGTCGCTGAGGTCCGGGCTGCTCATTTCCCACTCTTAGAAAGGGCACGTACACAAAGAACAAAAATGTCCCTTCCGAACAAACAACTTCCAAACTGTAACTCAGCACATCTTCCCCCCCCCCCCCCCCGCGCGCAACAATGTTGGTTTTGTTGCCTACAGACTATACCTTAAAACCAGCCTGGTTTTATTTGGTATAGATAATGCCCATGAAAAACCGACAGTCAAATAAGACTGATCGGTCTTTTAAATGCTGAAAGACTCTTGGGTGGTTTTGTTACAGAGAGATCCTGTGGTGGGTGAGGCTCTGCGATTGTTAATGACTAGAAAAGAATGGTTAGACAGGCCCTTGCATTAGGAAGTCATCTAGAGCGTGTTCAGAAAGTTCAGAGAAAGCCATAGTCATTCATCACGGGGAAAAAAAAACAGGACTCTATTCAGGAAGCCGCGAGGAGGAATTTTGTCTGCTGGCCGCAATTCGGTCCTCCAAAGTGTTGAAGCCAAACTACGATGCCCACTCTGGGACCGGAAAAGAAATGTCCGGGGAGCCCGGGAGGCGGGGGAGGGAAGGGCAACCGCAGGCAAAGAACCGCGGCTAAGGGAAGATGCCAGCGCCCCTATCCCGGGCGCCCGGTCTTCCAGCGACTGAAAGCGTCGGAAGAGAGCGACTCCCCTACCTGGCGGAGGGGGTTGCGAGGAGGGTGGAGGAGGTGTTGCCGGGTCATCTCCGGGGGCGGCGGCGGCGGCGACACGTCGCGCGAGGGCCCCCCGCTTGGCCGCCCCGTCCCGCGGGGTCTGGCACTGCTGCAGCCCATAGGAGAACTGAGGGGGGTCGTTCCAGCCACGCTGCCGGTTCCCTGGAAGAGAAACAAAAGCCCCTCGCCTGTCATTAGGCGCCAAATCTTCAGGGATTCGGGCCCGTCTCCGCCCCCTATCCCCGTCCCCGCCGAGGAGACCCCATCCCCACCCCCTCAGCTGCCCCTTACCCGGCTTGATATAGAGCTCCGCCATAGCCGCGTCACTTCCTTCCCTGCCCCGAATGGACTCGCCAGCCGGCGAGCGGACGCGAGGACGCCTCCCAGCCGCCCCGGCCCGCCCCGCTCCGACCGGTGTGACGTGGCGGGCCGGGCCGCCCTGCCTTTTGAGTCTTCGGTCGGGTTTACGCCTGGCTGCCCGAACGCGTCGCCATTGCAACGCCCCGGCCGGTGCCTTCAGGCATCCAGGCAAAGCCAGCACGGAGGCTGCCAGGAAGGGCTTCTCGGCCAGGAGCCTCTCGCCTGCAACCCGGTCTTAGGGCGGCTGGCTCAGAAGTCCCGTAGTTTTTTTCTCAGAAACGGGCCGCTCCCAAGGTCGTGGTTGCTATATCCTGAGGGAAGGGAAACCGCTGAAGGAGTTGCTTCCTAAATTAAATTTAAATGACATTTTCCCGGTGGGAGAGGTTAGAGACCTTCATCAAACCACCTTCACCTTCAGGTACCTTGCAGACTGGGCAAGACAGCGGGGAACGGGAGACATGGAAGAAAAATATGTCAGAAAAGGGAGAACATCTCTAGCATATAAAAATGTGTGCAGCGCTGCGTGCGTACAGTAAAAACAGCGCCCTTACACGAAAACAACACAATAAATAAAATTCAACGTGGCACAAAATCTGATACAGCAGTAGAATTTAGACTCCAATCGTAAATTGGGGTGAGGAAAGTATGGACCACTAAATGGCCCTGCACCTCCCATCATTCTTCTCTTGGCTGTGGTAGCTGAGCTTGATGGGAATTGAAGTCCAACGATCGCTGGATATTCAGAATTCCCATCTGTTGTAAGCTTGAGAGTAACAGGCATACAAAAGATGGAATTTTTAGTCAAATGCTTCCTGATTGTGGTTTAGTTCTGGCATGTGTGATCACTGCGATTGAACCAAGGTGGATGGAAGGCCCTGACTGCCAGTTTAGCTATGGCAGGATCTAAGCAGTTGTTAACAAATTGAAAACTTCCTGCTACTCCCACACAGAGGGGAAGCCAGAAGAGAATGCAAAGATGTTTCTTAAAAGTTAAATTCAGCGCTGTTCCACCTGGAAATTTTTTTTATTAAAGGAAAGCTTTATTCTGCTTTGAATTAGAGGGAGAGACAAGTGGGGGCAAGCAAAGAGATCCTTTGGTAACTATGTTTTTTCCTTTCTACTTCCCCTCTCCCTTTAAAGAAAGGAATGGGCAAAATACGGCTGCTTGAGATGTGGTGCTTGGTTTTAGGGCAGGATACAAGCATTGCGCCAATGAGCAAAAAACAAGTACAAATAGTTCTGTCACTAATGACACAACTAGATTAAAGCTGAAAGACCATTTAGTAGCTGATATGCACAGAAGTGAAAGAAAAATCAAGTGTTGCACAACACATACAGTTGGAACATGAAACATGAGAAGTATCTATCAAGGTATGCTAGAAACCACCCTTCATGGATTGCTGCCTTGTCGTGGCAAAGGGGCTTGAGTAAATCAGAGAAGCTATGGGCTATGCCGTGCATGGACACCCAAGACAGACAGGTCATAGTGGAGAGTTCTGATGAAATGCAATCCACCTGGAGCAGGAACTGGCAAGCTACTCAAGTACAGTATCTTTGTCAAGAAAACTCCAAGGACAGAAAAAAAAGGCTAAAACATATGATGCTGGAAGATGAGCCCCTCAGGTTGGAAGGCGTCCAACATAATACTGAGGAAGAGCGGAGGACAAGTACAAGTAGCTCCAGTGCCAATGAAGTGGTTGGGCCAAAGCCAAAAGGATGCTCAGCTGTGGATGTGCCTAGAAGTGAAAGGAACATCTGATGCTGTAAAGAAAAATACTGCATAGGAACATGGAATATAAGATCTATGAACCTTGGTAAGTTGAATGTGTACAAACAGGAGATGGCAAGAATCAACATTGACATCCTGGGTGTTAGTGAACTAAAATGGACGGTAGTGGGCGAATTCAATTCAGACGATTATCATATCCACTATTGTGGGCAAGAATCCCGTAGAAGAAATGGAGTAGCCTTCATAGTCAACAAAAGAGTGGGAAAAGCTGTATTGGGATACAATCTCAAAAATGATAGAATGATTTCAATACGAATCCAAGGCAGACCTTTTAACATCATAGTCATCCAAGTTTATGCACCAACCACCAATGCTGAAGAGGCTGAAATTGACCAATTCTATGAAGACTTACAACACCTTCTCAAACTGACACCAAAGAAAGATGTTCTTGTCATTATTGGGGAATGAAATGCTAAAGTAGGGAGTCAAAGGAGAAAAGGAACAACAGGTAAGTTTGGCCTTGGAGTTCAAGATGAAGCAGGGCAAAGGCTAAGAAAGTTTTGTCAAGAGAACAAGCTGGTCATCACAGACACTCTTTTCCAACAACACAAGAGGAGACTCTACACATGGACATCAGATGGATTGTGTTCTCTGCTGCTAAAGATGGAGAAGCTCTTTACAGTCAGCAAAAACAACACCTGGAGCTGATTGTGACACTGATCATCAGCTTCTCATAGCAAAACATAAGCTTAAACTGAAAAAAGTAGGAAAAACCCCTGGGCTAGTCAAGTATAATCTAAATCAAATCCCTTATGAATACACAGTGGAAGTGAAGAACAGATTTAAGGAACTCGATTTGGTGGACAGAGTGCCTGAATAATTATGCATTGAGGCTAGTAACGTTGTAGAGGAGGCAGCAACAAAAACCATCCCAAAGAAAAACAAATGCAAGAAAGCAAAGTGGCTGTCCAACAAGGCCTTACAAACAGCAGAGAAGAGAAGGGAAACAAAATGCAAGGGAGATAGGGAAAGCTACAGAAAACTGAATGGAGACTTCCAAAGAATAGCAGGGAGAGACAAGAGGGCCTTCTTAAATGAACAGTGCAAAGAAATAGAGGAAAATAATAGAAAAGGAAAAACCGGAGATCTATTTGAGAAAATTGGAAATATTAAAGGAACATTTTCTGCAAAGATGGACATGATAAAGGACAAAAATGGTAGGGACTAACAGAAGCAGAAGACATCAAGAATTGGTGGCAAGAATACACAGAGGAATTATACTAGAAAGATCTGGATGACCTGGACAACCCAGATAGTGTGGTTGCTGACCTTGAGCCAGATATCCTGGAGAGTGAAGTCAAGTGGTCCTTAGAAAGCATGGCTAACAGCAAGGCCAGTGGAGGTGATGGCATTCCAGTTGAACTATTTAAAATCCTGAAAGATGACGCTCTTAAGATGCTACACTCAATATGCCAGGAAATTTTGAAAACTCAGCAGTGGCCAGATGATTGGAAAAGATCAGTCTACATCCCAGTCCCAAATAATTAACTACATAAAAGCCTTCAACTGTGTGGACCACAACAAACAATGGCAAGTACCTAAAGAAATGGGAGTTCCTGGCCACCTTATCTATTTCCCGAGAAACCTATATGTGGGACAGGATGCAAGAGTTAGAACTGGATAAGGAACAACTGATTGGTTCAAAATTGAGAAAGGATTACAACAAGGCTGTACAGTATATTGTCTCCCTGCTTATTTAACATATATGCAGAATACATCATGCCAAAGGCTGGACTGGAAGAATCCCAAACCAGAATTAAGGTTGCTGGAAGAAATGTCAACAACCTCCGATATGCAGATGATACCACTGTAATGGCAGAAAGTGAGGAGGAATTAAAGAACCTCTTAATGAGGGTGAAAGAGGAGAGTGCAAAAATGGTTGTAAGCTCAATATCAAAAAAACTAAGATCATGGCCACTGGTCCCATCACCTCCTGGCAAATAGAAGAGGAAGATATGGAGGCAGTGACAGATTATACCTTCTGGGGCTTCATGATCACTGCAGACGGTGACAACAACCATGTACAGTGGTGCCTCGCATGATGACGATAATCCGTTCCGTTAAAATCGCTGTACAGCGAAATTGTCATTATGCAAAAAAATCCCATTGGAATGCATTGAAAATCGTTTAATGCGTTCCAGTGGGGAAATACCTCTTCGTCCAGCAAAGATCGCCCATAGAGAACCACCGATCAGCTGTTTAAAATCACTGTATTCCGAAGCTTCTGTTCGGAAAACAGCCATTTTGCGAAGGGAAGCCATTTTGCAGAGCCGGAAAAAACATTGTTTTGCAACAAAAGGTTCGCGAAGCAAGGACCTAATTAACGTAAAGCAGATTTCCCCCATAGAAACCATTGTTTTGTGATCGCAATAGCGATCGCAAAAAAGTCATCGTCAAGCGATTTCGTCGTTTACCAGGGTAAGTGTCTAGTGGGGCACCACTGTAATTACAAGACGCCTGCTTCTTGGGAGGAAAGGGATGACAAACCTCAACAGCATCTTAAAAAGCAGAGACATCACCTTGCCGCCAAAGGTCCGCATAGTCAAAGCTATGGTTTTTCCAGTAGCAATGTATAGAAGTAAGAGCTGGACCATAAAGAAGGCTAACTGTAGAAAAATTGATGCTTTTGAATTGTGGTGCCGGAGGAGACTCTTGAGAGTCCCCTGGACTGCAAGGAGATCAAACCTATCCATTCTGAAGGAAATCAGCCCTGAGTGCTCATTGGAAGGACAGATCCTGAAGTTGAGGCTCCAATACTTTGGCCATCTCATGAGAAGAAAAAACTCCCTGGAAAAGACCCTGATGTTAGGAAAGTGTGAAGGCAAGAGGAGAAGGGGACGGCAAAGGACGAGATGGCTGGACAGTGTCATCAAAACTACCAACATGAATTTAACCAAACTCCAGGAGGCAGTGGAAAACAGGAGGGTCTGGTGTGCTCTGGTCCATATGGTCATGAAGAGTCAGACATGACTTAATGACTAAACAGCAACAAAAAATGCTGGAAATCGTAAAGCAAGATATTGAACATATAAATGTTGCAGTGTTTCATGTCAGTGAATTAAAATAGAAATGGGATATTTTCCAGAAAACTACAAAGTGTTGTACTCCAGAAATGACAAACCCAGAAGAAATGGTGTGGCTCTAATACTCAGGCAAGACGTAGCATAGGCAGTTAGAAGCTATAATGTGAAGTCTGACTAAATAATATCAGTCAGACTCACTGGAAAATCTATCAACGTAACCATCATTAAAGTATATGGAAAGTTTGTTTTAGGAGATAGAAACTGAGCAGGAAAATGATTCACAGAGTTCTGTGAAGCCAACAGACTGTTTATTGCAAATACATGATGTAGACAAGAAGAAACTATAGTCCCAGGATGTAAAAATTGTAGTACTGTACGGACTTTATTCCAAAATAAAAGCCCAACACGTTTCAGCCTTCTTCAAGGGCATGGTTATTGCACTTGTGTTAGCTATGCTTTTGAAAAGCTTTTTGTTTATTAGATCTGGGTCCAGTTCCTTTCGAAAGAGTTTTAACCCAAGGATTTGGATCCATGTCACTCCAGCATGATACACTAATCACCGTGCCATTCTTACTTGAATTTTAATTCAATGGAATTTACTTCAAAATAATCCTGTTTTATATCTGCGCTGCAGACTTACAGTATTGTTTGAGGCTACTTTGGGGCATTTCCATTCTATGGATCTAACTGGGTTACTGATACGGTGACTTAAAACTAACGGCAAATTAGATTTATTCATTTCCCCACTCACATTGGCACTTCATTCCAGGACCAGTGTAACACCTAGAAATAGAAGCCAAACTATAAAGCAAGTGTAGCTTTCTTCCATATTACTAGTTTATTTGCACAAATCATCAGATATAAAGTATCACTGAGGTAGACTTGAGTCTATCTTAATCTAGGGCTACTTCTAAATAAGGAAACGAAAATAGTTACACAGACTGAAAACTGAAAAGGGAATGTATATAGAGATGTCCCCCTTCCTCTCACCAATGTCAGCCACCCATTTGTAGACACAGATGAAGTGGAACCCAGCAAGCAATTTCACCAGTGTTGGAGAAAGAGGCTCTCTGTATTTATGTGCAGGAAGAAAGGAAGGGTATGAAGATCCACAGGGAGCCTTACCCTACTTCCCTTCTCACAAAACACAAATCACTTGTGTGTCTATTGCAGTTGTTCACCAGCAGTGAGCTATATGGTAATAGTACCAGTCCAAGTGTCAGGCTAGGCATGCTGGTGTTGTTATAAAAGACAATCATGAGTGATGGCGCAACACGCGCACACATTTGTTACAGACATTTTGTTAGTGAGCACTGGAGCTATGTACACCAATTGATCGTTCTGTGCTAAATTACGATCCCTGGCTTGTTTCAGAGGAGCTTCTTTCCCAATATCCAAGGGGCTAGCAACCTCAGGATGGTGCCAGCCACTAGTGGCTGAATCATTTTTCAGAGGTTAAATGGCTGGCATAGACTTTGCCAAGGAGACAGAGTCCTATTGTGGGCCTCTGCCAATCTTACCTATACTGGGAAAGGGGCTTCCATGTGGTGAAAATGATGAAACGGTGTCTTTGCCTCATGGAATGGATTGACAGCATGTAGATTGTTTATGACCAGTTATCAAAGGGAATGCTTTTCCGTATCTATGTCTGACAAATGCAGGGGCCCACGCACTGCCTCAAGTTGCAAAGCTTCCTCCCGTCTTCCATGGAGACCTGCAGCTAGGTTTCATACGCTAAGCGTTCATGCTACAACTGGGGAAGGAGAATTGGGGATATCCACTGCTTTTACTACATGAAATCAAGTGCAGCTACTGTTCCAAAAAAGCTGACATGCCTGTTCGGCTCTGCTCCACGAACCCATCAAGTGTAAGGAGCAGGGCTTTAAGCCTGTGCGGTGCATTTGGTGCTGCTTGCTCCACATGCCAAAGAACATTTTCAAACATTCATGTGCAGCATTGTTTTTTTCTTCTCCCAAAGCCTCCTCCTCATGACCACTACATAGCAAAGGATTAAGAGAAAATATGCATAGCAGGTCCAAAATCAGCCAGGATCCTTGCTCATGAACTGGTCTTGCTTGGATCTGTTGGCTCTTTGAGCTTCAGTAAGAGAATCAACAGACAAAATATTTGCGCTATTTACATTCTGAGGCTGGATATGAGAAGGTGGCTATGGTTCAAAGTATCATCTGGGGGCCACCAGCTCTTCCATGCTGTGCCTTTTGTCCTAAGAAGTGTGGAGCATGGAATGTTTTTGGCGGAAGGCTTCAAAGAAAGAGAAAACCCCTCTCTTGCGTGTGGGTGCCCCACTGCCATTTTTCTGTAAGGGGTGCCCTGTAACGGAAAATGGACACACCGGTGAGTCTACAGACACAGTCCTTTTCATTTTCAACATGGAACGTGAACCAATTTTTGGTCTCATTCGCGATGTAGAAGCCACTAAGCATTTCTGGTACTGGACCTATTGGGGGGAAAAAAACAGACCATGGTGAATTTGCAATGTGGAAACAGTAAGGGCTTACAAAAACCTATAATCACTGTCTTTTGCCATTCCATTGAATTAGCCATTTCTATCTGTCTCGTTGGCTTATGAAAGACAGGGCAGTCCGTTCATGCAGTTATGAGAAGAGATGCATCAGTGCATGCAGGGCATGAACAACAACCTAATTATCAGTGACCCCAGCTTCAGACACTTGAAATCCCTGGGGACTAGGACCCCAAATTAGTATTTGTCCAGGGGGGAATAGGACTAGCAAAGAGCTCTGGGGCTCAAAACGTGCAAGGCAAAAAGATAGCTCTGTATATTGGGTGAAGAACAGATCTGGGGTGGGGTGAGAAGAAGCTTCGCCTGAAATCCTGCTGAAGTCAGGCCTCCATCAATGTCTTCGCATTTACCATGCATGCAGCTTGCACTGCCTCCGAAATGATGCCGGCATCTGGCTCACACCAAAAGACTGTGCATTGGAAACGCTGCTGCCCCATGTCGATAATAAGTGCAAATGTATGGGGGTCTTTTCCAATCCCAATAAAAGTTACGTAGCGGACGTGGCACTGCCAAATGCAGGTGTTCTCCTTGTCTTCCTCCTCCTCCTCCTCTTGCTCCACCTCCGCAGCCTCAAAGAACACAAAATAATCCCATCAGATTTAGACAAAGGATGCATTCAGACTAGCACTCCTCTTGCATTTCACTGTAATTCTGCCTAATCTGTACTGCACTCTATGCGCACTCAGTATATGGAGGCCATTTGTCATATACATTTTATTCCTATCTTTCCTCCAATGAGCTCAATGCTTTGCTCTCCTCTACCCCACTTTGTTGCACATCACAATGACTAGCTGGACTGTCAATAATTTGCCAGTTTAAAAGGAGGCAACATTAATTAACAGTAATTATAACAAATCAAGATGATCAGCTGCTTTCAGCCTACGCCAAGGAGTGTTTAGACATATGCGTAAAATGTTAGTACCCACCAAACTATGGAATGAGAACAGAGCCCTGATGCAGAGAGATACTTGCTAAACCATGGAATTGGAAATTGTCTACAGTATCACTGAAATCCAGTCCGCATGTGTAATCTATGATACTCTCTGACTCGAGAGGAACAAAGCCATAGCAAGACTGGGATTTTGGCATTTAGCAACTGGTTCTACAGACCTAAACTCCACACTTCCTTTGTGTCCAGTCACTCTGTCTTTGCAAGTGCAAAGCTAGATCATAAAGTAGACCAGACGTCTTCACTCAGATTCTGAGAGAGAGAGAGAGAGAGAGAGAGAGAGAGAGAGAGAGAGAAGATGCTGGCATGACTGATATTCCATGAAGACTCACCACAAGCTGGTCTGCTTGCATCACTGAGTCTGAAACACTGATGACAGATGGAGTCCACTGCCCACGTTCACAGTTGCCCATTAGCTCTTCAATGGCATTGTTGAGCACCTCCATCCCTGAAGTGGTGAGGCAAGAAAGAATTGGATGAGGCAGGTCACAGCTGGACTGCTGCTCACTAGTTGAAGAAGAGCCAGCTATGCTTCTTATTTGAATTACAGAAACATCCAGGTCACCTTGACTAAAGCTAAGGATCAATTCCAAGGGCAAGGAGATGTGCAAAGTAGAGGCAGAAAGGTGACACCAAAATCTCCATTCTGAATATTTTCAGGAGGACAACAGTCAAATGGAAAGCAACATCTAGCTCCCTTAACTCTAATTTAATACTGAATGTCTTCAAACATGCATGCACCTCTAAGCGATTTCTTGAAGACCAGCTACTGCAGGGCTAAACTGTGATGTCCCTTATTTAAAAAAAGAAAGAAATAAAAATAGAGGAAGCATTTTGGACTGCAAATTCCATTACAGCAGTCCTGGGAAAGACACAACCTCACTTCATGCTTTTCTTTTGGATACTCTTGCCAGCAAAACCCAAGTCCCAATGATGCTTTCTTATTCAGGGTGAAGATGGAGTTGGTGATGAGAAATCTCCCTGGCTTTGCCCTACTCAGCCATAGTCTGCACAGCCAAGATATAACCGAAGGGTGCCCAAAGTGGACAAGGTGGCCTTGCAGGGTCCCAGCAGAGCTCTTTTCTATACCTTCATGACACCAGCTCCTAAGAGCATCTACATCTTAGTATATGCTGAGCATAGCTTGGCCCATCGCACACATAAATAAATAGGCTGCAGAATTCAATAAGAGTGACCTACCCATAGCTTTGGGGACAGGTGTGCTGCCGACATAAAAACCTTCAAATTTCTGGACAGATTCTCTCACAGCATCCAAAACATCAACTGCCAGGACAGAGCAAAAGATTGTGAACTTAACCTCTTCCTCCTGCTACTCAGCAAATAAATCCCAGGTCAGTAGAAAGGAGAAAGTACCAAAACACAAGAGATGCTTCACCACCCAGACTCATCCAAAAGTAAGCCCTGCTGAATTTATTTATGGATCACTGCAGGTTGGGCATTGGATTTTCAGCATTCATGAGCTACAACCTCCAGAAGTCTGCAGGAAACCCACCAGCCAGATACATAATATTGTTACGGTCTGGAAGGGATATGCAGAATGTAAAGTCTTGTCACCTTGCAAAGGTAAGGCATCTGGAGTGACAGATTCCAGGGTAACAGATCGTGTCAGGCTGTTACTTGCCACTGCTCGCTCGGCCATGATCTACAATATAGAAACAAACCAGGAAAGGTTGGGAATTGCTACCTGAACTTCAGGTGGGGAAGAAACTCAGGAAGGCACTTCGCCAAGATGGTAACCCAGGAAAGGCACAGTTATTGACAAAGAGCATTACAGATACAACACTTTTGATCTCCAGCACTTTACCCAGAAGTGAGAAGTTAACAGGGAAGCCCCCTTAGTATAATAAATGCAGCCTGGTTCTGTGCCTGTTTACCCAGGCATTAAAAGCCACTCTGTTCAATAGGACCTACTACGATACAAGGCTGCACAGAAATGTGTATTTCCTTGTAACGTTGACTTTCACCAGCAACATCTGGGAGTCTAGTTCTGATGAGATCCATGGAATAGAGAGGCCTCATAAGTATATGGCACCTAAGGCTTATTTCAGGTCATAACCAGGACACAACACTCTTGGCTGCCCACTGAGAGGTCCTGAGGCTGCCCCACCAGGGCGGCCCCACTCTGCTCTCCTCCTATGTCTGTGCATGGAAAGAATTGTGCTACAAGTCAGGAGGGGTACCTTGGAGCACATTTCATGCAGGGCCTTGGCAATGGCCTTGGCAGGCACATTGCAGTGGAAGACATGGCACTTCAGCATACACGTGTCCTTGTCACTGGCCACGAAGGCAAAATCCCTGCAAGGAGAGGAGAGCCCAGTGAGCAGGGGCAGGGCTCCAAGCTCTTGTCCTTGTTGCAGAAGGAAGAGGGGGGCCTTACCTGTCCCTTGATCAGGCATAGCATAGAGAGAGAAAAGAAAAGGAGAGTTAACACAGGGTGTCTGTACTAGGTGTTGGAATGCCATTTGGCAAGGGAAACAAAGGGCTTGGTAGGGAGAAAGGGAAGAGCAGATCAGCTGGATGGATGGCCCTATGCCAAAATTTTACATCCCCCACTGCCTATGGTTCATCCCCTACATTTAGGCTAAGATTGGGACTTAAGCCCTACAGCAGCAGGGGGAGAAGGATCAGGGCATACAAACTCTTCCCTGACCATCGGGGAGGCCACTACTCACCTGCCATTGTTACAGCCCACACCCCAGACACGGATATTAATGATGGGCTGGCTGTGGATGAGGCTGTGGTCTAAAGGATCCACCAGACTCATGGTGTCCTTCTTCAAGACCATCACCATGTTTTGGCCCTGTAAGAGAAGATCATAGAGGCCAAAGGTGAAGAATGGGGGAGACCCTTCATAGGGGCCACCACCTCCCAATAACAGCTCTAATGGGGAGGGTCTGGGAGCCTGAGACTGTACTGTTTATCTTCTAGGCCAGAAGTGGGGCACTTGTGGTGCTCCAGATGCTTTTGAACGTCACCTACCGTTGTCCTTCACCATTTGCTCTGCCAGCTAGTCCTGTTGGGAACTGTAGGGCAAAAACATCAGGAAGGCTGTAGCTGCCAACCTCTGTTCTAGGCCACCCCCAGTGCTGCGTAAAGCTGCTTAACAGGCATAGTGTGGTATATATCCTATTGCTGTTCAATGTTGGAATAAGATCATCATCCACAACATGGCAACTCCATTCTAGAAACTGGCCCCAAACTAATGGACAACCTGACATTGATAGGATAACATATACAATAGCAGATTCGCTGTACCATTTTGGTCAGCAAATGTATGATTTTACAGCACTGCAAAAGGAAACACTGTCCAACTATCCATCAATAGACAGATCTTCAGTTGTTGTACCTGAACTGCCTATATACATAGATGGCGGAAGTCAGATTTCACCAAACATATACCAAGCTTTTACTGACTGCTATGCCTGGCCAAAAGGAGTATTTTATTGTTTATGACAATTTTGTAAAATGAAAAATGAAATAAAACACCTGGGACCTATACTGTTATTCTTCCCTGTTGGACATTTTGTTTGTTTAATTCTTAGTGCAAAACTGAATTATTATTTTTTTAAAAAATCAAAACATCTTAGCCTGTTCATCAGGACTGAAAAACCTCAGCTGATGAACTAGCACAAGAGACAATTTTCTATGACAGTACAAGTGGAGCGGAGGCAGTGGAAGGCAGGAGGGCCTGGCATGCTCTGGTCCATGGGGTCACAAAGAGTCGGACATGACTGAACGACTAATCAACAACAAGTGGAGCCAAAGTGGAACCAGGCAGCACTACGGCCAGTGGTTGATGCCGAGGGAGACCTGGAGAACACTCAGGGCTAGTACAACAAAAGCCACTTTAAGCAAGGAGACTGCTAGAAGTCCAGGGTGGTGGACATTATGAACACATATCCCCTCCACTGCCTTGCCAGAGTCTCTCTCCTCTGGTACTCACCTCACCCCATCTGTCAGCAGGGTCCCAATTGTCACACTTGCTTTGAGAGAGTTGCTGGATGCAATTATTCACTGCGATGCTGCTTTTGCCTGGAGCCAAGTCTTCCTCAGGGATCTCCACCCAGCCTAAGGAGCGCACAACAAAGCACTGGCCAGAGAGACAGGAGAGGAGTGTCAGCAATGATAGGCAGGTCTCAGCAGGCCTCCCCCCACCTTGCCCATCTCGTTTGCTGCTATTAATGGATGTCTGGGCTAACACAGAGAAGAGGAACAGCCCTGTCCTTCTCTTTGTAACCTTGTGACTATGGTCAGAGGCCACACACACACACACACACACAGACAGACACAAATACAACTGTTTTGCTCTTCTTGCTTGCTTTCAGACTTCTACATTCTATGCCCAGCCAACTCTATGACACACCGAAGCCTTCATACTTGCTTCTTATTCATTAGGTGCCCTTTGGAATGCAGAGAAGGCCAGCACTGCAAATCTATACATATGTACATACCTGGGATCAAGTTCCACTGAACTTTGTAAGCTTGCTTCTAAGTAGGCATGCATAACATTGCATTATGATATGGGGGAATGCACCATGAAATAGAGACTACTAAACAGCTGCAATACTCAGCAGAGAAGATTCAGAGGACACTAGACACATTATACTTCTCCAGGTGAAAAAGAGGCTAGCCAGAGACAGAATCCAGTCACCACATGGCAAATCACAGAGGGACAATTCTTCTATAGTTGACTTGTAGGGATAGCCTTATCTGTGCTGAACTATCCACTTTATCCCAAAGAGAACCTGCAATCTCAGTTAAGTGCCCCCAGTGCCACCCACTAGCTGACTGACCTTGGAGCTGGGCTCTGTGTTGCTCTGAGGATGATCCTCACCATGATAATTCAATGATATCCTGTAACAGATAAACAAGTATAACAGTGACGTAGAGTTTCCCAGTCATTTGGTACAAGCTCTTGGGGCTTCTATTCAAGCTCCAAAATAAATGTCAGGAAAGGGTGAGTGACAACCATGTATCTCATCACTGTCAATTCTCTGGCACATTACTGAGTTTAATTTAGAATGCACAGACCTATTAGGCCAGTACAATCTTTCGTGGAGGCCTTGTTGCTCGTATGACATGCTGCACAGTTCGATTTAGAAATAGTATGAAAATTGGCCATATCTTAGAATGATCTGCTTTCCACAGTACAGTATCCTGCTTTCCACAGATGATCATGACTTTCAACTGTCAAAAAGGTTATTCTAGGGATGCCATTGGCGGCTGGTGATTGCCAACAATTAAAGAGTTCCTGCTCTGATCCCAGGGATTTCATGACTCATGAGCAATCAGTCTCATTACATGCAAGTTGGGTGAACCCCAGAATCAAAACAGGAATAAAAGTATAGATGTGACCCCCAGGCAACAGATACCTTGTATCTTTCTTTCCTGATGTGCTTTCTACTTTGGCATAACATTTTGTACTGAAAACAACAGAAAATGGTTGTCTAAGTAGGATGTTAACTAAAGCGGTGGGGGGGCAAGGTTTCTTCCTGACTAAACAACAGTAGACCAGATATATGTGGAATGGGAGCAAACCTATTTATTTGGACCTACAGAGATCTATGTCATTAGAGAGACAGCCAAAGGAGAATATAGTAAGATAACAAATCCCTCTTTCACTTTCACCAAGATTAGATATGGCCAGGGGGCACGTTGCTTATGGAGAAAATCTTACCTTCTGGGCAGTGATGCCATTGGGCTTGGAATAGGTCTGTCTCTGGACATATGTCTCACTGTAGCAGTCCGAAGATCCTGAATGAGAGCAGAGAAGAAGCTCATGAGAGGTGCTTCAGCCAATACAGAAGAGGACCTTTAAGACAGCTCTTTATTATTATTTTCTAAAGCATCCAGCAATTCATCTAAGCATGACATATTGAGAGGATTAACTAACAGTTAAAGTGGACCCTTGATCCCACAGTCATTCTCGCAAAAAAGATACAAATTTATCAGTCACCATGGGTCTGAGGTAACAAGGGCTGGTACAGAGTCTTCTTGAAATCTATATATAATTCTTTCGCTTTGTGGGAACTACAAGATATTGAAGACATAGATATTGAGATAGCTACACAGCATGTAATGATTTTTATAATCTAGAAAGGGAAATTCCTAGTTTATAGTCAATACCAAAATCTCCACTACAGTCTCTCTGTCCAGTTGACAGACTTCTGTTGGTGGAACTGTGGAATCAATCTAGCAAGCATCATTTCCCCCTTTAAAACAATTCCAAAATCTAAAATTGCCTATCTGTACTGCTAGTGGAAAAGTAGAAAGTTATCAACTGCAAGTTGTAAATGTCACACAGGCTCTTGTACTGAGCTGCTGAGAATAATGAACAGCAACACTTCTGAAAAGTGCTGAAGACATATTCTTGCAGGTCCTACTTTTTTGCTTCAAAAAAATCAGATTCTAGCTGAACAAAGTCTTAACAAAAACAAACAAACAAACAAACACCAACCCCCCAAAACACAACAGACTGGTACCCCCATAAACAAGTAGATTTTCCTGCAAAGATGGTGTGGGCTTTATTACAACTCAGTAGATTTCAGTAGTGACTATATTACATTTATTTTACTGTATCCTGGGCATTCATCACAATACCTTCATGGATAGTCTCTTCTCCTATGTGGACTAAAGAACAATGTGATCTTAAATAAAAATAAGAAGATCTATTAAAATAAACCCAAGTAAACATACTTAGTGTCAAGGTACATGCTCCTTCTGACTTGAGACTTTACAGATTAAATTCTGTGGAGAAAGTGCCTCTGAACTATAACATTAGCTCTGAAAGCCAAGCTGTCTGTTGTTTCTAGTAAAATAGAGACCCCATAAAAGCATTCACACATACAAATGTTGATGAGCTAAATCCACAAATGCTACTCTGCTCAGTTTCACCACAAAGGCTCTGCATGTCTGCCACAGTTGCAGAATTGTGAGCCTAGGCTTTGATCTGGACAAAAATTAAAATCCAAGTTCTTGGGCTAAAATCAGCCCTAACCAAGTTGAGACCAAGAGTTGGATAGCTGGTGTTAGTGTCCCTGTGGACAGCATCCACCATACAGAAGAAGCTTTAGAATCTTGATACCATTTCTTCCAAAGCAGCTTCCCCACTGTGGCCCAGGTCAGAAGCGAAGGATGGGTGTTGCCATTGTGTGGTGCCTGTGGGCACATGCCAGTAGTATGTCCCTGAGGAGTCATGGATTTTTCTCCATCCTGGGGGAAGGTCAAGATCTGCCTCCAGATTCTGGTCATTCCACAGATTATCTAAGGAAAGAGAGAATACATTAGATGAGGGGTGAATAAGTTTTATTATAAATAATGGTGGGAAGCTCAGCAGAAAAGGCAGGTATCTCTATTTGTCAGTCCTTCAGAAACCTCTTGTGATAACATGGAGCTTCCTGTTTCTAATTCTCAAGAATATTTGTTGTCACAACCAATGGGGTGTGTAATGGTATAAATTACAGGTGTAAATTTCCTCTAGTGAAGAAATTGATGCTTTTATTTCTTGTTGTGCACTAAGTCATGCAACAGCACAAACAGAACATACAACCACTTACTTCTTAACTTGTGGCAATTCACCTCTGAAATCTACACTGTTAAACTTAATACCAGTGGCTGCAAGGAATACGATTCTAGCTGATGTTCTATAATCAGCTGTTTAAAAAGCTGGGGTAGGGGTAGGGGTCCAGATCTTCAACTGAAACAATTCAATCTTCACCTTGCCTTGAGTCTTACATGACCTACCTATATAGGCTACTGAGAACAAGGAAATTATACCTTGTATACAGCTGTTTTAAAGTGTCCAGTTCTGAAATAATGACATTCATTGTTGTCAGGAATTTGACACATTTGGAGGAAATTGTACTTTATTGTTTCAGCCTCCAGCCAAGTTTCAATTTACAAGGCTTTATTAAACTTTTGATACTATTGACATAATCTTTTATAAACCTTAATAATGTGTACAATCTGTATGAGTGATAAGGGCAGTTTGATTCTAATCCTTCAACTTTTTTTTATTTAGAGTAAGCAGTGAATAAAAACATTATGGTGAATTCACATGAGTTTGTTTGGATGTCTGGAGAGATCAGATCTGGCCACAGTGACACATGCCTTAGTTACATCCTGGCTGGATGACTGTAACATGCTCTATATGAGACTGCCTGTGGAAAGTGTCTGTAAACTTCAGCGGGTCCAAAACATGGTAGCCCATTTGCTGACTGGGGCTGGTTACAGGGATCACATAACCGCTATTACAGGAGCTCCACTGGCTGCTGATCCATTTCTGAGCACAATCCAAAGTGCTGGTTCTAACCTATAAAACCCCAAATGGCTTGGGTCCAAGCTAAGGACCACATGTTCCTTTATGAAACTACTTGGGTGTTAAGATCATCAAGAGAGGCCTTCCTCTCAGTCCTGCCACCTTCACAGGCGTGTTTGGTGGGGACACGGGAGACGGCCTTCTCTGTGGCTGCTCCCAGACTTTGGAACTCCCTCCCACAGGAGGCCAAGCTGGCCCCATTGTTGCTGTCCTTTCTCTTCAGGCAAGCTTCCCCTCAATGACTGACTGCCTGAGTGGAATTTTTAAATGGATTGTTGTGCCTTTATTGCTTTGAATTTGTTTTTGTTATTGCTTTCATTTAAATATTGTTTTTTTAATGATGTGAGCTGGGGTTTTTTTTAAGGAGAAAGTCAGGGCAAAATAATTTAAATGAATAAGTAAATTAAATAAATCTAATTGCTGTGAGCAAAAACTTCAAAAGAGGAGGAAGAAGCCATAGTGAGCCCTTTTCATATCGCTGGATAAAAAAAGTGTTACCTTTCCTGCTCTTTACTTTTTATTGCTATTCATAGTTTGCAATTTATGCTGATAGGCCTCCTCTTTACCAAATGGCCTATTGGGGGCTTCTGCATTTGTGAGGGGGATTCTGTTGAGGCCGTCTGGACTCCACATAGAGAAATATGTGGAAAAACAACTGCTTGTTGCTGATTTTGTGCCTGGTCTTATCACGCCTGTACATTCCTATTCTGAATTCAGGCAGAAAATTCCTGTTCAAAGTCGGATGAGATTTGACACCTTATCCAAACCTCTGCATTCTTCCCAAAGGGTAAAATTAGATGATTAGCTTAGCTTGCATTTAAAAATCTTATGGCCTTAAGCGATTATAGTCATTTCTTTGTTCTAGCACATGTTTCCCTGTCTCGCCATCTAGTATTTCAGAGAGCTTTGTTTTGTGATCATCATTAGAAGATAAACACAGGCTTGATTAGCAAACCTAAGTGCTCAGGCATGCAGATCTGAGAGCATCATCTCACTAAATGACATATGTGCCAATAGTAGGACATACACACTCCCCTGAAGATTTGTCTCACCCACACACTTTCTGTGGGCTTTTATGTCAAATGTTGTAGTGGGAGAGGATAAGGTGAGTTCCCTTTTTCCAGTACAGTCCACTACAAACAGTAGCTCCTGACAGGGACCCAGAAAGGTGCAGATAGGAAAATTCTGGGGAAGGGCTTGTTTGCACTAGCAATTAAATTGTCTGATTTCCCCAGAATGAGGCAAATTAGCCTGTCCCCACAGTGGACCAAAGACTGGGACAATTGCCTGTCTAATGGCACCCTTAATGTCTGCTATAACATCTTTTCATTCCTCTCTTTTATTCCCTGATTTGTCCTATTCTCCACAAAACCACCAGAGAGTCAACAAATTCTGTCACTTTTTCTTACACAGCTTCTGGGGAAAGAAACTGTTCAAAGGAAGCTTCTAATTAAGGGAACAAATCACTCCAAGAAACTTGTAACCCACTTTTTCAACTACACTGCACAGGCTGTTTCCAGAAAGCTAAAGTGTCACGAACATTGCACAGATGAAGTCTAAAAGAGGCATGAGAACAGCTCAAACTACATACTAGAACACATTAGAAACAGCATTTGGGTTCTCTTTGAAAAGAGAATGAACCAAAGATGGAAGTTCTAGATTAAACATTTAGTGTAATCAACCCCGAAAGCTAGATACTAGGCTGCTGGGCATCTGCATGCTTCTATCTATTCCCATTCATCTACTGGAATATTTCTGAGCTCCCTGTTCCCCACTTGCAAACCATCATCCACTGTGTAGTCTAAACTACAGATGCATATGTCTAAAGTGATCACATGTTCCATTAAATATTTCAAAGGAGAAAACAACTTAAAGCTACCATCCCTCCAGCCATTTAACAGAATCAGCAAAAATGAAGTACGTAGGAATAGTACAAATGGAATAATCTTGAGTAGAGGACTCACTGTAAAGAGGTAAAATCGATATCCATAAGCCAATATATAAGATAGCAAGCTGAGTGTAGTCAAAATTCCCTTGGGCACTTCTATGCACAGAGGACTTAATGGTACTATGCCCTTAATTGGAGTGGATAATTTTAACAGTATCTTCAGTCTCCGCCTTCTCCAAAATACAAGCATTGCATTTCCCATTTAAGCAAATAAGATGAGCTTTCAAACTCTCCAGCACTGTTTCTTAGGCAAAGATGGTATAAAACTTGGGGTTTAAGCAAATAGTTCAAAAATTGGGCTAAATGTTCTGCTTATTGCTCATGGAACTAGATTGCCAACAAAGGAAAAACTAGGTTCCATGTGAGAAAGAGGTGACAAAGGTATCAACTTGCAGTCTCTCCCCTTTCTGCAAATAAAAACCTGCACATTGTGAGAGGCTGCACTTTGTCGGTAGATGGACTTCACGAGCCATAGGCATCACATCTGACCGATATTTGCCCCAATCACATGTTTTATGCCAACTTTGCCCAACAAAACCTGTAAAATCAAAAGCTCATTTTAATTGTAACATTTTGGAAATCTAATAAAGATATTGCCTAATTAAGAGCTGTTTTTAAAATTCCCCTTATCATTTTCTGTAGGAGAATATTTTTTGCTTACATTTAGATTACAGGTATCTGAGACTCAGAAGGACAAAGATTCTGTGACCAATATCCTGTTGCCTAAACATGGCACCAAATGGCATTGTTTATGTGTCCTCCCTACTTTAGCAGCCCTCCTAGCAGAACTGGTTGCCAGTTGGTCATGCAACTGGTCATGCAATGGGAAGCCTGCCAGAGCAGGATGCTTACGTGATTGCCATTCTGCTTACATTTAGGCAATAGGATACCAACAGCTCCACTGAAGAAGGAATTCTGGAAGAGCATAACTCATAACATAATTATGAAAAGCAGACTATGGGCTATGAGAAAAATTCCACTGCACCTGATCACCATTTTTCTGAGCCAGACTTGGTGATACACAGGAGATTCATGAACAAGCTGTTGTGTTTTATGAAAAAAAATGAAAAACAGCATCAGAAACAGTGACCAGGAGTGGAAGAGTTGTGGGTGGGAGAGGGAATAACATGTATAAACCTTTATCCTTGGGCCATATTTTCCACTAAAACCATCCTTTTCCAAAAGTTGCTTTCCCTCCTGCAGGGAAAGGGACATGATTTTTCTGAATTCTTCCACCTGTAGAGTAGGAAACACCTTGGGAAGGGTAATTGTGGATAGACAAATGATAGGAGGGGAAGAGTTCAAGTTCATTTGTATAGTCATAAAATGCCAGTCATTATGATGGGGTAGGGAGTATGGGTGAAGAGAGACAGCACATACATTCTGACAGCCCTTGGAGTGGTGCCGTACATCTCTACCAAGGTAAGTGCACCCTGACACAGTTCCTCTCATCATCAGGACAGGGTAGGCCTTGCTCCCACTGCAGCACTGACTCCCATTGTGCAACAGTTTGCTTTTTTACTTTATAAGTGATTAGTAGCTTTTACAGGTACCTCCAGAAAAAGGGCACCTGGTACAGCTGTATCATAAATACATGGTACAGCTATTTGGCCTTCTCTTCCTTAATGAGTTTTCTCTTGTAAGACCTGATGATGGAAGAAGCAGTGGGAGAACACCAAAGGCTTATAAAGACTTGGAGAATTGTACCCATCTGTCAGCTCATGCTGCCTCTGCCTCTGGTGATCCATTTCTGATACTTGCTCAGTCCTCTTTGGGCTATAAGCCCTCTTTTTTTCTTCTTTTTATTGCTTGCTCCTAGCTTCTATTTCATTATGTTAGAATGTGACCAATAGGTGGAACTTGGTTTTTGCTTTTATCTCTAAGACTAGTTAAAAGCCAATGAAGATTGAGAGGGAGGAAAAGGGATAGAGAGTCCCAAGTCGATTTATTTCTCTCTTATCTCTCTTTCTCCTTCTCTGTTCTTCAAACACCTCGCCATTGCTCATGCCACTGCAGTTTCAATGAACAGAGTGAAGGATAGGATGGCAAGAAGGTTATGACATAAAGTTCTTCTGTCAGTTCTGTCTTCTACTGAGCAGCTTCAGGCATGCTGGTTTTCTTTTCATGTGGACTGTGCAGTACAGATTTATTGGGTGTTACCCTAACACACCATTTTTACAGCTGGATCTTTCTGGAATATAGTTAAGGCACTGGATGATGCAGACTGGTAGGATTGATGCAGCAGATATACATATGCTCTGCTTAAGTTAAGTGCATGCCAGTGGCCAAGACTCTCACACCCCATAGAATGGCCTCATGTATTTTGGGAACTTGCTTATTTGCTGCATCCATCTACCATAACTCTTTCCAATTAACTTTATACCATGCAAATGGTTCTCTACATATCTTTGAATCCAGTTGACTAATAGAGATGGTATTTCCATTTTGACATGCATTTCCCAAAACACGAGAGGCCTTGGTTTTGATTTTCATGGTCTGTAACTGATTGGAATCCAGCTTGTACTTCTGGGAGTTCTCAGTCCACATACAGTACTACTGAAGCCTACCTTGTAGGATTTTGAGCATAACCTTGCTAGCATGTGAAATGAGTGCAATTGTATGGTAGTTGGAGCATTCTTTGGCACTGCCCTTCTTTGGGATTGGGATGTAGACTCATCTTTTCCAATCCTCTGGCCACTGCTGAGTTTTCCCAAACTTGCTGGCATACTGAGTGTAGCACCTTAACAGCATCTTTTAAGATTTTAAATAATTCAACTGGAATGCCATTAACTCCACTGGCCTTGTTGTTAGCCATGCTTTCTAAGGCCCACTTGACTTCACTCTGCAGGATGTCTGGCTCAAGGTCAGCAACCACACTATCTGGGTTGTCCGGGACATCCAGATCTTTCTAGTATAATTCCTCTGTGTATTCCTGCCACCTTTTCTTGATGTCTTCTGCTTCTGTAAGGTCCCTCCCATTTTTGTCCTTTATCATGTCCATCTTTGCACAATATGTTCCTTTAATATTTCCAGTTTTCTGGAACAGATCTCTGGTTTCCCCCTTTCTATTGTTTTCCTCTATACAGTATCTTTGCATTATTCATTTAAGAAGGCCCTCTTGCCTCTCCTTGCTATTCTTTGGAAGTCTGCATTCCATTTTCTGTAACTTTCCCTGTCTTCCTTGCATTTTGTTTCCCTTCTCTTCTCTGCTATTTGTAAGGCCTCGTTGGACAGCCACTTTGCTTTCCTGCATTTCTTTTTTTGGGGAGGATGGTTTTTGTTGCTGCCTCCTGTACAAAGTTACGAGCCTCCATCCATAGTTCTTCAGGCACTCTGTCCACCAAATTGAGTTCCTTAAATCTGTTCTTCACTTCCACTGTGTATTCATAAGGGATTTGGTTTAGATTATACTTGACTAGCCCAGGGGTTTTTCCTACTTTCCTCAGTGCAAGCTTATGTTTTGCTATAAGAAGCTGATGATCAGAGCCACAATCAGCTCCAGGTCTTGTTTTTGAAGACTGTATAGAGCTTCTCCATCTTTAGTGTCAGAGAACATAATCAATCTGATGTCCATGTATAGAGTCGCCTCTCATGTTGTTGGAAAAGAGTGTTTGTGATGACCAGCTTGTTCTCTTGACAAAGCTCTATTAGCCTTTGCCCTGCTTCATCTTGAACTCCAAGGCCAAACGTACCTGTTGTTCCTTTTCTCTCTTGACTCCCTACTTTAGCATTCCAGTCCCCTATAATGAGAAGAATATCTTTCTTTGGTGTCAGTTCTAGAAGGTGTTGTAAGTCTTCACAGAGTTGGTGAATTTCAGCCTCTTCAGAATTGGTGGCTGGTGCATAAACTTGGATGACTGTAATGTTGAAAGGTCTGCCTTAGATTCATATTGAAATCATTCTATAATTTTTGATATTGTATCCCAGTACAGTTTTTCCCACTCTTTTGTTGACTATGAGGGCTACTCCATTTCTTTTATGGGATTCTTGCCCACAATAGTAGATATGATAATCATCTGAATTGAATTCGCCCATTCCCGTCCATTTTAGTTCACTGACGCCCAGGATGTCAATGTTGATTCTTACCATCTCCTGTTTGACCACATTCAGCTTACAAAGGTTCATGGATCTTACATTCCAGGTTCCTATGCAGTATTTTTCTTTGCAGCATTGGACTTTCCTTTCACTTCCAGGCACGTCCACAGCTGAGCGTCCTTTCGGCTTTGGCCCAACCACTTCATTGGCTCTGGAGCTACTCCTTGTCCTCTGCTCTTCCTCAGTAGCATGTTGAACACCTTCCAACCTGAGGGGCTCATCTTCCGTCATGTCTTTTAACCTTTTATTTCTGTCCATGGAGTTTTCTTCGCAAAGATACTGGAGTGGCTTGTCAGTTCCTGCTCCAGGTGGATCGCGTTTAGTCAAAACTCACCACTATGACCTGTCCGTCTTGGGTGTCCCTGCATGGCATAGCCCATAGCTTCTCTGAGTTACTCAAGACCCTTCGCCATGACAAGGCAGCAATCCATGAAGGGGTGCTTGTTTGTAGGCACTACCAATTTTATTATGGAACCTGATGTGACCACTCATGGGGGGAGGGTCTGTGGGTGACCTAGTACATCTTTAGCTCTCAGATCATTAGAGAAAAGGCCACAGCTCAGTG
Source organism: Pogona vitticeps (assembly GCF_051106095.1). NCBI lineage: Eukaryota > Metazoa > Chordata > Lepidosauria > Squamata > Agamidae > Pogona > Pogona vitticeps. The sequence continues at coordinate 130,979,449 of NC_135786.1, read as the reverse complement.
ACAGAAAACATTGACTTTGTAAATCTAAGGTCCAAGTTCAGTTCCTGATGTTTCCAGGTAAAATATTCAAGTAGCAGCTTATGGGGGGGGGCCTTTCTCTATCACAGGGCCACTACCTATCAGAGAACAGTGCTTGGCAACAAGGACTAATAACATGACACAGGATAAGGCAGTATTCTTAGAGTCTTGTGATCACAATCCTAGAAACCCCAGATGGCTTGGAGGGTCATACGACTTTCTCAAACTATTGCTGTACTTCGTAAAGCCTGGTGTGTTTTATCCTGAGACCTAGACTGGCAATTGATACCGATTGATGGTATACTGATACACTACGAGAATTAAAGGTCTGTGTGTTGACCAAACTCCAGGAGGCAGTGGAAGACAGGAGGGCCTGGCTTGCTTTGGTCTATGGGGTCACGAAGAGTCAGACACGACTTAACGTCTAAACAACAACAACTGTGTGGATATGCAAATTCTGATTAAGATGTTGCAACATGTGGGAGCCACAATGCAATAATCGCAGCCCACACGTACTTCGCAGCAAAAGGGTGCTCAGAGCTGCACACACACTGACAAGGCATGCTCCCTTCACTGATAACTATCTGTGTGTCCCAGATGAACAAGGTCTGGGGAAGGTGTGGTCTAGGAATCTGAACATATTTAGGAAGTCTAACAAGCCCAGCTTTCATGTTGAGCAAGGAGAAAGGAACCCACTTTATCTTGCTCTCTGCTTTCCTGGGAAATCGATCCCTGGGAGCTAGAGTCAGAAGCAAAGCTAAATATGCAACCTGGTGATTCTCTGCAGGACTTGCAGAAGCAAGACTATAACGGTAACTGTATCTGCCCACTACACACAGCTAAAAATATCCAAAGGTCACTATGCCCCTTCTGCTTTATTATCCTGTTGATTCTCCCAGTATGGAGGGGACAGAAGGTGAATAATCCATCACTTGCAATTCAATTACATACTGCAGGCCCTGCTGTCTCTGTCGGCCAAGCAGGCTACATTCCATTTAATCAGGTCCTGCCATCCTTTGGAGCAGCTCAATCAGCTGCCAGAAGCACCAGCACAGAGCAAAGAACGGACCACTCCAAATGCATATGTGCACATTTGTGTTAGGAGTTTAGTGAGAGAGCAGGGGCTGCATTTGGGGACGACCACCATAAGCATTCCATTTGAAATTAATCTCTATGTTCACATTCTCCAAGTGGCAATTTGTCCACATGCAGAGGCTCATATTGTGACTGCTCAATTTTTGCCTTAACCCACAAAGCAATTTCTATGCCAGTCTGTCTGGTAAACTGCTAAGTGTGGACAGACTGACATATTGAGGTTGTTACAATGGGGAACGAGCTCAAGCAGCCTCCAAGTGGCAGTTGTTCTGTGCACATCAGTAGACTATGTATGTAACTCTGTATACCATCCATTTGTTTGGAAACATTATGCAGCTAGACTCAGTGACTTATCAGTAGGCACAAGGGCAGAACGAAATAATATTTATTTTATTTATTTCTTAGTTTTTTATTTTGAACTGCTAGAATCTATAGAGGAACTCGCCTGTGTGCCAGCAGGCTTCACTGGAGTTGTCCAATTGGCTCCCACTTAAATAACACAAAATTAGAACAAAGGCCTCTTGACTAGACATCAACATCACCTGAAACCATCTGAAGCACACCTGTAAGTGCAAGAAAGGATTCCATGGAAACATTTATGCCAAACTAAATCTATGAGCCTTTGTGATACCTGGCTATGTAGGATTTGCTGCAACAGGCTAATAAAATTTCTCTTTCTGGATCATTTTAAAGAAATCCCAAATACTGGCAGTGTCACAAGCTCATTTTCCAAAAATTTTTTTAAAAGTAGAATGTTCTGATTTTTATTTGATCAAACCAAGGCTTACCCTCTAATGCTCAAGAGAGTGTAACTTGGTCAATAAGCTGAACTCCAGTTCAGTCAAAGCCTCTAGCTGTATGGTACAGTCTTTCATTAAGGTCTTCATGTTATATAGTTTGAATATCATGTCATAGACATACTGTTTATCATTGTAAAAGAACATATTCCATACTCTGTATTTCTTTTCAGCTTTTAAAAAAAGTGGCAATGGAAAAAAATGAGAAAAAAACTTTCCTCCCTAATTTTTTTGGTTTTTCCCCCCAGGCCTTCCCATCTCTTGCTGTACCTAATTTACCTATAATGTCTCCTGCTGTGAGATGTAGCCACTGTTCAGAACAGGATGACACTCACATTTTGCAAAGAGAAAAAGATCTGTTAAAAGTGCCAGACCTCTCTTTCACTCCAAGCTGATTCTTTTCAAGCCAATGTGAAATGATTGCGATAATCATAACAGCAAAGCAACACTGCAATATATAGTTAACTACAAATTAGAAGCTCTTAAAGGCAGAGAGAACTGGCAGAATATGGTATCATGGGGCAGTACAGTGACATGTACTTGTGAAGTGATTAGATGTGAATTTGCCCCAAACCTTTTAATTGATGGATGTGTTGATTCATCAGATCCCCAAGCCTATGTTTATATAGAATCAGTATACTGTACAATACATTCCATATCACATACCAAATTTCATGTGGAATTCTCTGTATGCAAACACACAAATATAGTGTGTAGGATGTCCATGTCATGGGCAAGTTTTGGGCTCCCTCTATTAAACCAGCCTTCAGTGAAAACCAGAACATGCAAATAGCTGTAGCACCAGACTTTGCACAGAGCCGATCATTCCTTCTGATGCAAGCAGAAGAGTAGGGTGGGTATTTTCAGTAGCTCTGATCTAAACCTGGGCCACATTAAACTTTGGAGGGGAGGGGAGCTGAAGATTGATTTCCACATGTCCTTATGTGAATAGCCTTATATGTCTGCCAACTTGCCTACAGAATCACAGGAAAGAAACAATCCTAATTCTGTGTGCACTCCAGGTATTAAGGTCTGATGACTGCTGGGAACACTTAGCAATGCCCAGAATCAGCTGTCAAATGTCCAATGGGAAAAGGATCAATCTTTTCTTCCTTTTCACTAATGCTCTAATGTGCAATAAACAAAGAAAAAAAAATCAGGAGACATTTCATGTGTCTCCTGTATCAGATTTTGTATGATAACGGTGAGTCCTTGTAAAACCTATGCTATACAAGCAATCTCCACCTACCAGAATTACCAGTTCTGCTTTCCCACTGAAAATTCCACAGCTGAAACTCCTTGCTGAACTGCACAGAAGAGAAATAATATCCTAACACTCTTTCTCCCCACCTCCGCAAACCAATAAACTATTACACTTGTGCCAGCTCTGAGAATTTAATCAAGGAAATGCAGCTTTCACAGATGGGATTAATCTGGCTCGAACAAGCTACAGCAGAGTACACATGTCACATCCTTGATTCAGTGGGTTCCTCCCAAACACTCAAATAGAGGATGGTATTATCTGAAAGGATTGATGTTTTCATTTTTACTGAGGTTGGAGCCATTGGAAACTTTCCACTGGAAAATGGAAACAGATGGTCACACAAAATGTGGAAAATAACGTGGGTGCGATTTTATTAGCAATGAATTCTCTTCAATCAAATCGACTCCCCCCCCCAAGTATTACAAATTCAGAGCAGAGATACAGCTGTGAGAAAATGTCATGTTTTCATGATCCACTGAGACTGGGGAGTACCGTGATGAATAGTCCTACCTCTTCACAGTACAGTCAGCATAGCCCCCAAAAGTGAACAGTGTAGATGCACACCTCTGCAGGTTTCTGTTTGCACACCTAAGTCTAAGCCTTATCCATAGAGAACTGTTTCCCCATCCTTCTTGAATTTTCCATTTATAGTCATTTTCAGAGCTTTGCTAGCTGAGGAGCAGGGCAAAACTATTTTGAATAAATACATAAATGCACACAACACTGTTTGCAAGTAGGCAAAGCAAATCTGTGGCACGTCCCCCTGCAGCAAGTGGTGCCAAAGTTTCTCACTGTCTCCCCAAATCGCTTGGAGGTCAAGCGTTCTATCAGATTCATCACCCAGATGTCACAACCTGTGCTTAGTTACAGGAACAGGAAAATAAGGACATGATTTCACACCCACTATCATGACAGCAGTATTCTGGTGACCATCTCCTAAAACAATTGTTATTTTCTGGTGTCAAAACATTTTAGTAGGGTTCTCAAGGCATGTGAAATGTTCAAGAAGTGGTTTACCATCTCTGGTTCCCCCTCCAGTGAGTTTCCATGGCGCACAGGGGCTTGAACTCAAATCTCCTGATCTATCACACTCTATCTTTTACACCACACCAACTCTAAAACAGTACAGACCAAAAATTTACAACAACCCCATACTCTGGCTAATGTATCTTACCTGCTTAGATTCATACTTCCATTGCAAATCTTGCAATGAGATACTGAATAGTAGATATCTGCCTAACTAACCCAGCCAGTATGACTATTGACCATGCTCTCTGAGAATGGGGTGGTGTTGGTCAAGAAAAGTAACTTTTCCAAGGCCAGATATTAGCTTAATACTTGGCCATCTGTGGGATGGATGCAACCTACAAAATAATTTTACAGCTTTAAACACAAGGAAAATAAGAAGTGTTGTTGAAGTTGTAAGGAACAGTGATCAGAATCTGCCAGCCACCCTAGAATTGCATTTCTAGCCTGCATACGCAAAAAAGGGAGCAGGACATTAACATGGCCTTTAGCTTTCATGACCTATGCATTGTTAATGGCAGGTCCTTTTGAAGATCACTAAGTCAGAGGAGATTTGATTGCATACAACAACAACATGGAAAAGAGGTGTTTCACATAATCATTTTACAGGTCTCTTTTCCATTTTGTACACACGAGGCAAAAACCTGTTGTGTAACTTCATGGGTGCAACAAGATCATATATGGTTGTTATGATAGCACCAAGGTGAAAGTGCTCAGCACAAAGCCCTTCCAACAGCACATTGTGCAATTAGTTATGCCAGGGATCGACAGCTGATTGTGCAATTGAATTAAAGAGAACATAATATAAAGTTGCATAGATGTAGGGGTGCCAGCTGTTATGCCCAGCAACAAGGGATTGAAGAACTGAATATTACACTGCTGTGAACAGGATTTTGTTCACTATGCATTAATATACAGTATATACAAACATAGTGGTTTTCAGTGCTATGCCTGAGCACTACTAATATGACATCCTTCCTGCTGGATGTCATAAACTTCATCATGAATCACAGCCTCCCACGAGGGGCCAATGTTCGCAACAAAACACAATTATATTCCTGATGCCCTAAAACGTACAAAAGCTGGTCATCCCTGTGTTGTCAGACTGAGGTATTCAGTAGATATCTAAGTGGGAATAAATTATAATTAAATTGGTTAAAAACTTCTTTCATACCGCTGAACTACCCGCAGGATGCTCTGAAACTCTCTGCCACCCCTGGCTTGAGTTTCTGTTCTGCATTGATAAAAATACTAGATTGGGGTTGTGGGGGGGGGATTAGTCAAAATAAGAGAGGCTCGCTCCTTTCTGGTTGTGGCATGACTTGTACTCCCTGGTCTTGTGATGCTGAGGAAATCGACGGGAGTTTAAAAAACTCTAATCAACTTTCCCGAGACAGAAAGGCGTCTCTCCTTCAGCACCATGGAAAGCTACCTGAAGATCGCTGCAGGGAGACTGGGGGGGGGGGGGCAGAGCCGGTGGCTACCCGCGGCTCCGGAGTCGCCCCGCTCCCCACCCACCGAGGCCTTACCATGCCGTGGCTTTTTCCTCTCAGGAAAACCAGTTTGAATTTGCGAGTGTGTGTTGGTGTGTTTGCGGGTGGGGCGGGGGCGCGCGGAGAGGGAGCTGCCGACCGATCTTTCTGTACCAGCCATTTGTGCATTCAAAGTCGTTTCTCTTCCCAATTTGTTTTCTCCCCTTACCTGCTGCCCCCGCCCCCGCCCCGCTTGCCTCTGCATACCAAGGAGGCGAGAGCAACCGAAGGACCCTCGAGGGACACGAGTCTCCCCCCCCCCTCCATCAGCTCCCAGGAGAAACAGCAATGAAGTACGACCCTCCAAGCTCAGTCCGGGCACACAGAGAACCGGGGGGGTGCGGGGGACGGAGGCAGGAAAGCAGCACTCAGGTGGCCACGCTGGCCTCCCAAGCCTTCCCCCCAGGCTCTTCCGAAAGAGCCACCCTGGCCACGGGGGAAGAAAGGAAGGGACCCTCTGGAGCTGATGTCCCCAGGACGCCCATCATACTCTTATCCCACACTTCCCAGCCCAGTATGCGAGCCCCCCCCCCCCGATCAGGCTTGGGCCAAAGCCTGGCGCAGTTGCCACCCGATCCCTCTGTGGGTGCTCCCTCCCCCCGCGTCCCTGCGCCGGTGCAGTGCCTGCTCCCCTGCACCCCCACCCCTCTCCCGCCGCCGCCGCCGCCGCCTGCTCTTCTCTCACCGTCACAGTTGACCAAGATGATGGCCAGCATGTAGTCCTTGCCTAACATGGCTCCGCTCTGTCAGGGAGACGAGCAACCGTCCAGCTCGGAAAGGAAAAAAGGAGGGCGGCGGCGGCGGCGGCAGGAGCCCGGGGGGAGGATGTGCCAGCAGCCAGCGCCGGAGTGTGGGGCGGTGCCGAGCCTGGCATGCGCGGGAGGAGCAAGGAGGGGAGCCCAGGGCAGAGGAGGAGTCCAAGGGGTGACGCGGCCAGACAGCTGGGAGCAGGCTCCCTCCCCATAGAGCCAGAGAGTTTGTAGAGCTGGAGGGGATCCCAAGCGCTAGCGACTGCTACCCCCTGACGACAACCCCACCCCAGTATAGTGGGCACTGTTCTTTCCTTCCAGGAAACATGGAAAGGGTTGTGGCCTGTACTGGCATGAAGCAAGGTCTCTCTTCCTAAATGTATGCCTAAATTCAGGCAGTTTCCCAAGGATTCAGAGCAAAAAATAAATAAAAAAATAAAAAAATCTCAGGTTTTTTTTTCCCAATGTTCTCCAGAGTCTACTCCTTTGGTCAGTCAAGCCGTCCATTGTTTCAGGGAATGGTCCTTAGAGGTCCACTTAGATTCCTGATCATACAACTGTGGGAAGTGCCACACAGTCAGCCCTCAGCCACTGCACTGGCAGGCCAGTCCTCAGGATATTTACTGTGATTGACAACACACAATTAACTAGTAAGTCTTGCTGAATCCAGAGGCTTATCTTATATGCATCAAGGTCTGAATCCAGTGGTCAATCCCAACTAGTGCTAGAGTAAAGTAGACCCTTTGCTGAAGCAATAGCTACATAAGGGCCTCTGATTCGGCAGATGTACTCTAACCGGGATTAAGAACTGAAGTTAGCCAATTGATTTCAAATGGCTAAATCCTGCCTATCCACCTCAGCAAAGAATTCCTCTATGTATACTCCCAAATGCCCTGAAGTGGTCAGAGGACATTTTATGATAGTGGGGATTTCAGCTACTTACATGGATCTTTTTTTACATTAGCAGATAGCCTACAGATGGATTGTGAGATCAAAAGGACTGCCATCTGGATCAGACCAAATGTCTGTTTCAGCTCTCCAGCAAAATCCACAAAAACCACATACATTCTTAGTTTTAGCTAATGCTCACAAGTTTTGCATTAGACATAATCTTTTTTTTAAAGTTTCCTCTTCTGTACAATAATGTATTTTAAAGACAGTGCTTATCAGCAGTTTATGTCTACTGATTTATTTGTTTTATAAATTCAGCTTTTCTACTATTACCAGTACTCAAGATGGGTAACAACACTAACATATGAGATAAGGCAATTAAAACACAAAAACAACTTAGTTAAAAGTTATCAATAAAAAGAAATAAACACGATCTACCAAATAAAGCCTATTTCAACAAACAGCTAAAAAGCCATACTCAGAAATAAAAAGAGAAAAAAGGGGATGAAAGGCTTTGCCTACAGGTAGTATAACAAAAGACTGAGTTAGCCAGGCTTCCCTTGACATGGAGTTCCAAAGGCCTGGGGCAGCCATTCTGAACTATAACTATAGTTCTGTAACTATATTATCAATCATTGTTTAAAGTATGCCCACTGAATCAGGGCACTTTTGTAGCTGACTTAGGAAACAGCTTTTAATGGGCATTGAGTTTTATTGGCGTCCTTTGCAACTGCTTTTAGTTCTATTCTGTTTTAACATTATATTTTAATTGTGATTTAATGTTGTAACTTTTTGAAACACATCTTGCTGTGAGCTGTCTTGAGTCCAACTTTGGGAAGAAAAGCAGGAAAAAATAAAATAGATAAATTATGTACCCACTGAACAGGCTCAGTCCTTTGAGGTTCTTCTTATGAGTTTTTTTCTCTCTAAAGACTGCTTGTACTCTAAGAAACATTGGGGTTTCCCCAAATCTGCTGACACCTCCCATTTGTGCTGTTTCAGATAATCAACAGCATTCATGAATGTTAGAAATATGTAAACAGTTTATCCATTAAATATTCTTCTTTGTTGAAAATATCGTAAGTCACATGAATGTCTCGCCTGCAATCTTCACTGCAGTTCAACAGCGAAGGTACTCCAGTTTACTCTTTTAGAATGAATAGTTCTCAAAGGTGAAGAGTACTCACAAATGGCTGGTTCATATGTATATATGGGAAAGGGATGGGAAATGCATTGTGACTGTGAGTAGCCCTCTTCATGTCAGTAGCTACTGGATCTAGAAAATGCAGGGGCTGCAATTTCAATCAGCCACAGTTAGAGCAATAAAGAATTTTGTGCTCATTTTCTAATTACCATTTATATCCATATGACAGATTTATTGTGAAGTTATGCTACAATAAATTCATTAGGCTTTAGAGCATCACATGGCTCCCCCCCCTTGTGCTTGTACCAGTATGCATATGAATACTGTGTTTTCGTTTTGTTGATTTTGTGTAGGATTGGCTTGGCGTTGCAGAGCCTACAGTGAGGGAGAGAAACACAAAATCCAAAAATCACTCCAGCTAGATGTTGTAACTTCGGGATCTAAAGTTGCTAATGTTACAAGAGGAAGGGGAGTAGAGACTTAACAAACCAATTAAAAGCGTGTTGGCAGTTACCACTTTCACCTTGTCTTTATCTCTGTCAACAAAGAATGCCAGTCACTCAGTGTGTCCTCCATAGCTGATGACAACTCCTGCTTCTGCCAGACTGGAAAGCTCATTTGTTCCTGATTATTTACTTATTTGAAATATTTTACCCCACCTTTCTCCTTAAAAAGGACCCAAGGTGGCTTACCACCACGAACGACATAATATTAAAAGCCAAGAACAGTAAATTATTCAAGTATTTAAAAAAAATTAGTAGCACTATATTGTCAAAGCATTACTAAAACAGACTGAGAAGCAACAAAACCATCCCATTCTGAAATCTCTCCTAGCAAAGGAGATCTCTCTGCAACAGCGCGAACTGCGCCACTCTCCCATTCAGCACGGAGGACAAAAGTTGTGCGAAAAATTAATCATCCCATCCCGTGACGCCATACTGACGTAGGGAAGCGCCTGCCGTCGTTACGGCCACGAAGCAGAAATCCCACAGCAGGGAGCGGCGTTGAATCCAAAGAAGAAGAAAAAATGTAGAGTCGTTTAGTTCTTTTTCTGGAGAAAGAACTTCCGGGTTGACATTCCCGAAACCATATTTTTTTTCTTCTCTCTCCCCACCTCCACCCCCGGAGGGAACATAACGAATCCAGGATTTTAGTGAAACGCCGCTGATTTCGTAGCAGCGCGTCCCCTACCCAAAAGAAGTAGAAAAAGAGACAGCTATTCGTGTTCTTTCCTCCATAAATCTTATTTCGTGGCAGGTTTTTACTCTTCGTTTTACAGCCAGTGATTGCCAATACAAACCCATGGGTACTGTACCGCTAACCCTACGCCTGGAGGAGTCGTGGCCAAGAAAGTGGCTCACGACAGCCTTGCAGTGGAGCCCACAGTTTACTACTGCATGTTTGAGGGGATCCTGCGGTCTTATTTGGATTTCCAGCCAAAAAAAATAATAGACGAAACCCCATCTTCTCTTTTTGTTGAGCGGTCAATACGTGGCTCTCCGTTATGAAGAGCCCAATTTTTCCCACCGATTTCCCTTGGGTTGATTTGGGACGAAAGCCAGAAACCCGCGCCGGGCTGCTCGAAGAGCGTCGACGCGACTGAAGGAAGCCGTGGGTGAAAAGAAGGGGGGGCGCTGTGCCCGCGCATGCGCAACAGGGAACAGGGTCGTTTTTGAGCGAGGAAGATGGCGGACGATAAGGTAGGCGCCGAGAGGTCAGGAGAGTTGGGAGGTTAGCCGCGCTTCCTCTCATTCCCGTTGGCCGCCTTTGCCAGTAATTCCAGTCTCGGGTTGTCTTGTTTGCGGAGCAGAAAGGGTGTGGTAGTCGGGTGGGGAGCTGCCGGCGGGGTTAGAAAGAGGCAGCCCCCACAAAAGTTTTATGGGGCTTTTGTGCCACGTTTTTCAGGGAGGGAGACTCGGCCTGTTTGGACATCCTCGCCTTGGATGGCCACAGGGTCGCCCCCCCGTCCTTAAAGCCTTTGATACAGGCCACGCCAGCGTAATATTAGTGAGGGAAGCCTGCTGGACGAAAGAAAAGAAGAAGAAGACTCTGAAAAGGGAGTCAAAGCTGCCTTCATCATAGTCCAATTTTGGGGAGTTCCTACTGCAAGAGTGTAGAAGGGCCGGCTTGAAATCTGCCCTCTTGACACAAACTCATTGAACGTTGTTGGACGAGAGCTTTTTCTGTACTGTAATGTTATTTAGGAAGCTGCACTCCTAGCTCCTTTTTAGTCTATAACCTGAGGGTGAATAATTTTGTTCACTTAGTGTGGAAAGATAAAACTTCCTTTTGAGGCCTTTGTTTCTGAGTGTAGTTTTAAATTATTCTAGTACTGTGCTAGTTGTTTTAATTTGTATGATGATTCGGGTGGAGTACCTTTTATGCTCAGGTGAGATAACGAAATAAACTAGAAATGGATTAAGAAAAGATCTTAATTGCCCCCATACAGAGCATTATTGAATATCACCAGGATTCTTGGGGAGGTGAAACAACAATATTTCTCCAAATATTATTTGACTCTAGAAATTAAAAATAGCCCATAAATGAACCCAAATCTTTTGGTGTTATCTCTAGGTGAGGGTCAGTATACTGCAGTGGATAGTATTGGATCCTAGTCCAGCTCGGAGGGTTGGATTCAAATCCCCACCCACCCACCCACCCAACCATGGAAATTCACTGAGGATAGCAATAATAAATCACTCCTTAAACATTTTACATCCCTTAAGAACCCCATTAGGGTCATGATAAGTTAAAAGTATAATAGCTAGTTGTATAATCTTAGAATTTACTAGCCAAGCCCATGGCAACCAAGTATTTTTAAAAAATCAACTGATCAACTTATCAACTGATAAGACTGTGATTATTTTTCATGGCTTTAGATCGAATTATTGGCACTATAAACCAGTACTTAAAAATTAGCCTACTAGTGAATTCAGTTTCCCACATTGCAAAAGATTAAATGGTGTTATAATAATTTGCGCAACTCATTGATACTAAGCTCTTGGGACAGACTCCACAGAGTACAAAATGTCTGAAGGGGCAGTAGTTATAGCCAGAGATGGAACACTGGCTTTAGATATTAGAAATATCATTATATTCCCTGGGCTGCTTCGGTTTTTCTTAAGACATTGCTTTCTTTAACAAAGACACTAAAATGCATGTGTGCATGCAGTGTGGAATATGCCATTTTTGTTTCTAATGTGTAGGATTCTCTGTCGCAGCTGAAAGATCTTACTTTTTTGAAGGATCAGTTGGAAAACTTGAGAAGAAGAGTAGAAAATGAGGCTCACGCTGGAGTGGGACAGGTAATAGTAGTTCTGCTTGTTATCGCCAGAAATCTGTTTTATATTATTATTCTCTCAAGAGGCAAAAATAATGTAGCTGAGAGGGTATTATTAATTTGAATACTGCACAGCAATATTTCCAATGGATTGTATTTTATTTGTTTATTCTGCGCCACCTGGCCATATTGAAAACGTACGTGATGGCAAAATTATACCAGTCTTGCATTATAATCCACCAGATGATGGGAAATGGTACTTATTCTTTGTTTGTTTGTTTCTCTGCAGGATGGCACTTTGCTGGCATCTCCATTTTTCAAAGGGTTCCTTGCTGGGTATGTTTTAGCCAAACTCAGATTCTCAGCAATCGTGGGATTTTTGGTGGGCACTTGTACTGGAGTGTATGCTGCTCAGACCTACGTCGTTCCCAATATGGAAAAGGTAGTCAAAGACTGCTTCAACTCATTGAGAAAAGGACCAGATTAGAAGAGAACTCACGTAGCGATTCACTCCAGAAAAGCTCCTCCATTTGTGTCTCAACTCTGCATAGGTCATGGGCATCTGTCTCCTCTTTCAGCATTCATATTATTTAGAAAGTGTTTTATATTGGATTATACATAACAATCACAATTATGACATTTCAGCAGGTCTGACTTCAGTTATTCTCAACTGCATTGTGAGAATTTTTTGGCCGTGCTGGGCCTTAGATAATTTCAGCATATCAGCTTGGCCCCCTATGGGTTTCTCTCTCTCTCTCTGATGTGTCTGCAGTGTCATTGTAACGAAGAAACGGGCAACCATTAAGTCCCTGTCCTGCTTAAGACTCTCAGAACCTACCACATATCTGTATCCTTGCTCAGAAAACAAGATCTGAAATTGGTAACATTCAAGATGCCAATTCCTCCCCCTCCCCCTTTTATCATGTTGAATACTATACTGGCATATACATCTCATAGAGACTATTTCTGTCTTGCTGATCTAATTATTAAATTTGCTGTGTACTTTTCTTCCTGATGATGTAAATCGTAAATAGAAATAATCAAAACAACAAATAATTCTTTCTTCGGGCCATAGAAAGTAAAGACTGATCCTCCCCCTGTCTCCCCATATCACAGAAATGTTATTTGATAACATTTGTGCTGCTGGAAGCCTGGTCAGCTCTGCTGTTCCTATCATACCTGAGAAAGTCCTGTGGGGGCTGATGTTGATTCTCTCTATTGTCATCTATGGCTCCCATGCTCCACTCTTGACTCTCAGTAAAGAAGATGGCCAAATCCCATTTAGTGCCTCCTCTGTAGTGGTGTTGATTGAGTTAACCAAGTTAGTGCTCTCCTTAGTGTTCCTGCTAATTTGGGACAGGAGACAACTAAGAATCTCTGTGTCCTGGTATCATGCGGCCCCCTTTGCTCTCTCAGCATTGCTGTATGCAGCCAACAACAACTTAGTGGTACATCTGCAGCTGTTCATGGATCCTAGTACCTTCCAGGTGCTGAGCAACTTGAAAATTGGCAGCACAGCCCTCCTTTTCAGCATATTCTTGCACCAAAGATTGACTCTACGCAAGTGGCTAGCTCTTTTCCTGCTAACAGCAGCTGGTGCATTTTATACATACGGAGGCCTGCAGGACCCACAGCACTTGCCTGTCTCCGAGATGCAACTGCACATCACTCCTGTTGGCCTGATGCTGATGTTTCTGTATTGCCTGATCTCAGGCCTTTCGGCTGTCTATACAGAAGTTGTCTTGAAGACCCAGGACCTGCCTCTTAACCTCCAAAATTTGTTTCTTTATTTTTTTGGTGTTTTGGTGAATGTGATCATCCATCTGACAAGTAGCCCAGCCACTGGGTTCTGGGAAGGTTTTTCCTTTTGGGTGCTGTTGGTTATTGTAAGCCAAGCTCTGAATGGCCTAATCATGTCTGTAGTAATGAAGCACAGTACTAACATTACCAGACTTTTTGTGATTTCCTGCTCCATAACAGTTAATGCTGTACTCTCTGTCTTTCTATTTAGCCTGCACCTCACAGCCTTTTTCTTTCTTTCTGTACTGTTGATTGGCTTGGCTGTTAACTTGTATTATGGAGTCAAGTAGTTTCCGTGCTTCTTTCTGTTAAGAGAAGCCACTGTGTGGAAGTAACCCTCTGTCTGAGATGTGCCATCAGGATTATAGTGAGTGTCAGTATTATACAAATTTTCGTTTCATTCACCCCCTGTGAATGAGGAAAGAGAGGACAGCGTGCCATCTATATGTACCCCCTTGGCTTTTTTGGCCCCTACACACACATATACCCAGGCCTGCTTCCAATGAATTTTGGCGGTGTGATACGAGAAAAAGATTTTTTTTCATAATTTTAGAGGGGAAGGGTGCTCCAGGGACCCTTTAGTAAGTGGAATTCTGCTTTAAAACAAGTTTTTTTTAAAAATGATACATTGTTTCCTGAAGAAAAAAACATTTCCAGTTCTTATTTTTTAAGCTTCCAGTTGCTAATGGATCATAGAATTTCAGTGGCAGGGAGGGAGGTGTAGCCCACTGTAATAGGGTGAAATTGGTCAACATTGGCATTATATTATTCTTTTATCCTTCTCTTTGCCTTTGGAAAATATATTTACTCACTGGCTGGGCTGCAGCTTGAACTTCAATATTCTTATATTAAGTTTGTAATTAATTGTGTTACAAGGTGAGGAAGCAGACAATGGGCCCTTTTTACTAGGGATTAGTCCAGGTAGGGGAAGGGTTGATTGAGATATATAGATATTTCTGTTACTAATGATAATAATGGGGTCTTGTATAGTAATCTGCTTACGCTTATCATGCTCCTTATCTAAGACTTAGATTCTGCAGAAAGATAAGTGTAAGTTTAGAAAGGAAAAAGAATTAGTGCAAGTTTTCTCAGAAGCAGTAGAATCTTTATGAGCCTGGAAAAAGGGAAGTCCTGTGTATTGACAGCTTTTTAAACGCACTCAAGCTGAAATCCTGTTGCTTAAACTTATTACATAATCAGTCATTATGTTGCTCTTAAATTTAAAAAAAATCCATTCTCCACCCCCCCTCAACATCCTGAGGCTCCCATGGGCTCTCTTCATTGTTGGGGACAGGGCATTGCAGAATGGAAGAGAGCTCTTTAATTTTCAAAATATTATTCTAGCAGATAAAATCCTCACAGTGGTGATTGTTGAAAATTAAAGATGCCCTCCCCATCACACAGCCCCTAATAACCTCCTGATGACAAAAGGGGACCAGTGAGAAACTCAGGGACTTTGGGGGCATTTGGATTTCTTTTAAAATCTCATGACTGATGACATAATCAGCCTTACACAGTGCAAGTTTAGGCAACAGGATTTCAGTCTCTATTTCATCACTGCAGAGAAAATGTTTTCTTTTTGCCATTCTTTTTTCCCAAAAGATTCTGTTCCACTCCATTGATGTGTTAAATATCAGAGATGACAAAGTGCCTTTTGAAAATTATGCTTTTTAAATTATGAAATGTTTCCTTTTGAAGAAGACAGTTCATGATAAGAGGTGTGAACAGCTTAAAAAGTCTGCCAAGAGAATCTGAGCTAAAAATCCTATGTCACTTTCTCCTTACTCCTTTCTGGAAATAACTGCCTAGTATGATACATTTTTCCCCTTCTGTCATGGAGCTAAATTTGGACCTCTGACTGAGATTGACATTTTGATTTGAACTGAAAAATATTGTGTCGTGTTTCATAATTTTGTCACTGACCACGCAACCCTGCCCCTGACCCATTTCAAGTTTTGTTGTTCCTCACTGTTAATGTGTTTAGCAACCTTCCATGTGTCTTTCCTTTCGACACCTGGAAGAGCAAGTTGATTGGGTGGTAGCCACTGTAAATTCGGATTATAGAAATGCAGGCGTCATATTTGCAATTTACCTTTGGTGCTCTTGGGAGTATGTACATGTGAGGCTTTCTTACCTCTTCAAGGTAATTAATACAATATTTTGATGCCGCAGTTATGACATGGATTTATATATACTGTACACTCGTGTACAGCTAGCATTAGTTCAAAGTATGAAACATTGTCTAATCTGGAATAAGATTTTAAAATGTTTCCAGGGTTCTTTTACAGCTTGTATCGTTGCTTTATTTATTTGCTGCAAAGATAACATGACCACATTGGAACAAATAAAGCTATTTTGAATATAAATTTGGATAGAAAGTAATTACAGGGGCACTTTCGTCTGGAGAATTTGTGAAGAGATTAGTCATGGAGTTCTTCTGGAGTTCACTTTGAGAACACAACCAAAGAAAACTACTTGGGAATTAACTTGGGAAACTTTTTAATGTTTCCAGGTGGTAAATTTCATAGGATGAGCATAGAGTACTTAATATTCACTTCTAACATTAATTTACAAGCTGTGTCATATTGGATCAATGTAGGATTAATCTGTTTTTACTTATACGCAGACTTGATGACTGAAATTTTGAATGCTTGTCCATACTTGTCCTACTTTGCAGTACCGTAGGACCACACACACACATACACTGTCCGTGGGATCAGTATCTGCTGATTCATTTGTCCACTGCCTGAAAATGCTAAATAAAAAAAACTCAGAAAGGGTGTATTTACTAGAACTGGTTTCTAGAAGGAGCCAGAGACCATGCAATGTATAGTGTTCAATACTTCCACAGTTTTCAGCATCCATGGGTCGGTGGGTGGGGGTACTTGGAACCAATCCCCCACAGATACTGTGATCCTACTGTATTGGACGTGGAAATGCACTGAACTATTTTAACCTTGAGATGCAATCCTATGCATGTTTGCCTACAAGTGAGTCCCGTTAGGATTTTGTTATGAGTAGACAAATAAAAAATTACGCTGTTAAAGTAATTGAACTTTATCCAAATTAAGAAGAAAGTGTCCTCTGTTCAAATAAATACAGCTTATTGTTTGGGCTCTCTGTTTTTGTAAATAATTTCAGGTAAGTGTGAAGAACCATGCAGTGATTTTCGTCTGGCTATGCATCTTACACGGTGGACTTTCTCCAACTTTCTCTCCTTTGTTTCATGAAATAAGGGTGAGTGCCGAAACACCCAGTGAGTAGCCAGTCCAGAGGAAGCTCTATTGAGCTTAGTTCTGTTTTTCAGTTAAAAGTATAGAATTGGGCTAATTAAACAATGGGAACTTTTGAAAGTGGGTGAAGCTTTATGAAACTGACTAGAATTATGACTAGTATGGATAAAGATGAAGCCTTATGTGTGTATGATGGCATTTGTTTTTGTTTTAGAAATGTCAGATACACAATTGGCTACAGAATTGTAATCAGAGGGTGACGATTAATGGCTCCTCCAACTGGGAGGAGGTAACAAGTGGGGTACCCCAAGGCTCAGACCTGGCTCCGGTGTTCTTCAACATTTTTATTAATGACTTGGTTGAATGACTGCAAGAAATGCTTGTCAAATTTGTGGATGATGTAAAATTGGGTAGAATGTTATACACTGGAAGACAGAAACAAAATTCAAAATGATCTCAATAGGCCGGAGACGGCTGAAAACAACAGAATGAAATTCAATAGGAATAAGTGCAAAGTACTGTGTCTTGGAAAAAGAAACGAAATGCAGAGTTGCAAGATGAAGATACCTGGTTCAGCAATACTACAATTGAGGACCTTGGAATTGTAGATCACAAGCTGAATATGAGGCAACAGTTTGATGTGGCTACAAAAAAAAAGGCAAATGGTATTTTGGGCTGTATTAACAGAAGTATAGTCTCCAAATCCCACAAGATACTAGTTCCCCTCTATTCATCACTGGTTAGGCCTCATCTTGAGTATTGTGCCCAGTTCTGGACACCCCACCAAGAAGGATGCCAAAAAATCGGAACAAGTTCAGAGGAGGGCAACAAGGGTGATCAGTGGGCTAGAAATCAAGCCCTACGTGGAAAGACTGAAAGAACTGGGCATGTTTAGCCTTGAGAAAAGATAGAAGGGTGATGTGATAACACTTTTCAAATACTGTACTTGAAAGGCTGTCATACAGAGGAGGGGCAGGATCTGTTCTTGATCATCCCAGAGTGCAGGACACACAACAATAGGCTCAAGTTACAGAAAGCCAGAATTCGATTGAATATCAGGAACAATTTCCTAACTATTAAAGCAGTAAGACAGTGGAACCAATTATCTCAAGAGATGGTGAGTGCTTCAACACTGGAGGAATTCAAGAGAAACTTAGACAACCACCTGACAGATATCCTTTGATTTACTGTATATTCCTATATCAAGCAGGGGCTTGGACATGATGTTTCCAACTTCACTATTCTGTGATTCTATGAAATCTAGATGTTATAGTATGGGCTCAGCTCTTCAGATGATGAGCTAGTGCTACACTTGCATCCTCAAAGGTTCCTCAAACAAGACAACCTCACTTCAACATTAGGCTAAGATTTCTGTCCCACCCACCCACCTCTGTAACACACAGTCTGATGAGGGTCTGTGCAAAACTCAAGGCTGGGTTGTTCGTGGGATTTTCATGGTTTAATATAAGACCACCCATTCTTGTCTTGGGATTTTGCACAAAGCTCTTTTTTTTAATGTTCTACCTCAGATGAATGATGAGCTTCGTTAACTTTGTTTACATTGTCATACAGGGACTTGTGAGTAATCAAAGAGAGGGCAGAGGTAAAGGAAACGAGACAAACCTAGTCCAACCATTCATGTAGATTGGAGTAATTGCTTTCATCCTAGAGGGAAAGCTGAGGCTAGTCTGTGCCTGCGCAATACTTTGATTTTTAGGCCTCTCTTTCAGAAGAAATATAAGCTCTTAGGGTGAGCAGTGGCTCTCATGGCTGTGTGTTAAGGGCAGGGGTCTGTCTGGATTGCTCTTTCTATGTATCTCAGTTCCTTTTGAACTCTGAGTTGCTGGTTCTGAGCGGAGAGGATAATGGCATCCCGAAGGGACTCCCGTAGCAGCTTTCGATATCTCTGCTCAAGGGCTTCTGTCTGCTCTTCAGCATGCCTTCTGTATGCCTGGAAAACCTACAGAAGAAATGTACAGAATCTATTACTATATTGCCTCTAAAACAGGAGAAGGCAATACATGGCATTTCCTGTGCCCCTACCCATGTAAAATGTCTTTCCCCTTATATTTTTACATACTTTTACATATTCCTCATCCCCACTGGAGTGTCACACCCAACTCATCTCTCCCTTACAGAATCATCTGTACTTTACCACAAAAAAGAAAGCAGCTGGTGGTGATCTTTTCCTCACTGGAAATTTGGCTGATTGTACCACAGGATTCAGAGGTGCCAGAGGATGCCCTGCCATCCCTCCTGCACCATAGAGAGGCCTCTATTCAGCCCAATATAGTAAGTGGTGAGATTAAAGCGTTTTCTTTACCATAAAAATCTTCCACAGCATTGCTGTGATGCTGGAGGAAAGCTTTAACTCACTGCTATTCCAGGGATACAGTTCAGTATCACTTGAAAGGGGGCATAGAAAATGCTTCATCTTTAAGAACTGTAGTTGGTGCAGCCACCTATGTGGGACTCCCCATTGTACACCTACAGTCTCAACCTGAGGGAAGCTACCTGTCTTCATGTTACGTGTTCAATGAGAAGTTCTCTACCCTGGTGATTTTGCAGGGCCCATTCTCCTTTGTTGCAGGGGTGTGCAGCCTTTCTGGTCCTGAAGGCTGCCCCTGGGATTGTGCTGGAGAACTTGACATGCAGATATGAACATCTTTATGTATGTATCATCCTCCATTTAAATGTATGCATACAAATGCTCTTATCCACTCCCCAACCCTGCATGCACCAATGTCAGAGGAGTTGCCTGCAGAAATTGAGAATAAAAATATAGAGCAGTGGTCCCCAACCTTTTTCAAACTGCAAACTGGCTGGAGGGGTGGGGGTCCGTGTGTGGAGGGGCAGGGCACCCCTCGTCGGTGGGTGGGGTGTATGCTTGTGTGTGCATGGGTGGGCAGGGTGAGCTCATGGGTGGGTTGGGCACACTCATGCGTGGATGGGCGGGGCACACGTACATGCATACGTGGGTGGGTAGAGCACCCAGGTGGGTGGGCTGTGCATGCAGGTGGGCGTGGGGGAGAGTGCATGGGATGGAGAGATATGTCTCCATGGCCCGGTCCTGCCAAAGCAACAGCCCGGAACCGGGCTGCAGACTGGGGGTTGGAGACCCCTGATATAGAGAGCTGTCCAGTCAATTAAGTATTTTAAATATATTTGTGGTGATAGCTTCTCTCTCCTTGGGGGGGGCAGCATCTGCCAAGGTCCTTTGGGGGCTAAAGCACTGGAATTGTCCATTTCAGTTTATTGTGTACACTGCTAGGTGAATATGATGTTGATTGCTTGCTACCTCTTGAGGGTCTTTATTTATGTAGAAAATGTATAGCATATGCCTCCTTAATTATAGGGAGACTTTCCACTGTGTGGTATGTTTAATATTTTTGAGTATTGGTACTTTCCAAAGAATAAATGGAAAGCCTCTAGCCAGTCTGGTCATGCATTGATACTGGGATCTGTAGTATCATAAGGAGAAAAAGACTGCAGCTCTTATCTTTATAAGACTCAGCTCTTTAAATTGGTGAACGCATTAGCATGGCAATTATGGGATTCACCCATCAAAAGCATCCAAATGGCATTTCCCAGTTCAGCAGGTATAAATGCTCCTTGAAGAGGAAGCACTGGCAAACCCTCAGCCTTTCTCCTCTACATTTTGCCATCATAGGCTAAGTGGAGGGGTTCCCAGTGTGGTGCAGTAGATAGAACTATGGACTAGGACTTTGGAGAACAGAGTTCGAATTTCAGATCAGCCATGGAAATTCACTAGGAGAGTGGAACTGATAAAACTGCTCCTTAAATACCTAACTTACCTTGAAATCCCTATTAGGGTCACCGTAAGTTGGTTTCCAACTTGATGGCACAGAACACATAGACCAAGTGGGAAACCTTGGATCACAGAACTGCCGAAGCGGCATACCTAGAAGCAGCTACTGTTTCCCTCATTATAACAAAATAGTGGTTTAAATGTGGGTGAAAGGTAGACCTTAATTCTAGGACTCTGCAGGTTCTTTACTTGATGTCTGCAGCACCAACTGTTGCTATTGCATGTGTTGACTGAGCAGTCAGATAAAACATAATTTTCATAACTAAATGGTTGAAATCCAGCAATATAAAGTTATGCCATGTATGCCTGATGGTGTCATCTGTGGCTATATTCTGGTAATTAAATATTTCCTCTTCACCCCACACCAGAATCCTGTGAAAAACTTTGGGGATACCAGGATGGGAGCAGGAAGTCTTAAATGTCTGGAAATCACCATCACTTGTCCTGGCAGGACCTTTGATTGCTATTTTCAGAACTTAAGATCAAAGAGGAATCTTTGTGGGAGGGGAGAAGTTTAAATACCAAAATACGGCCTATGCAGCATAACTTTGTAACTGGATTTCAGCCAGAGCTCTTTAGTAGAGTCTCTTGATGCACTGAACTCCAATAATAAAATGATTTCTAGAGGTTCTTCGTGTTGGAAGGAGAAGAAAGTAGAACAGGCTTCAACAAATGATTGTGTGCCACCAGAGGGCAATACAGTGGTGCCCCATAGACGATGACCTCGCAAAATGACGAATCCGCATGACGATGAGGTTTTGCAATCGCTGTAGCGCTTTACAAAACAGTGTTTCCAATGGGCGATTTTCGCTGGATGATGTTTGGGTCAGTGCTTTGCAAACCGTTTTTCACTAGATGACGATTTTGATGCTTCGCAAAACAGGTGTTTTCGGGAACGATGCTTCGCAAGACAGCCATTTTAACAGCTGATCGGCACTTCGCAAAATGGCTTCCCTATGGGCGATCTTTACAAAACAATGATGATTTTTCCCCTCTGGAACGCATTAAACAGATTTCAATGCATCCAATGGGGAAACAGTTTTTGCAAGATTATGTTTTCACTAGACAGCGATTTCAATGGAATGAATTAACATCGTCTTGCGGGGCACCACTGTAGTGGCAGTGACAGCTAGTTAGCATCCCTTGTTCCCTTTTTGTATTATATTCTCTCTTTCCTTATCCGTAGGCTACATGCTGCTTTGTACATTATCCATACACTGAGATTCTTGAGCCTGATGTTATTATGTCCCAGTTCACTGCTATTGTTGTTTTTGTCATGGAGCCAGAGGCAGCAGGACCCCCCCCCCTTTTTTCCCCCTGTCTTCCTTTCATGTATGGTTTACTTTTTAAAAAATTCTGTACACACTGAAGATAATATTTAGTTAATTATTCCAAGCATCACCTTCCATATATGCTAACATTTAACCACTGAAGATTTCCTTAAGATTACTCTAAGAGCTCAGTAGTAACTAATCACAAATAACTTTTCTTGTGGGGTATGACCACACTAAATGGTAGAGGAGACATATTATATATTATATATTGTCTTGCATTATGTCTCATGTTCTGTCATGAGTGTTGAGGAAGACAGATTTTCTGGATGATAGGCCACTGGCTTATAACATTCAATATTTTAAGAAGTAACTAGAGATGAGAGCATTCATATTTGGAGCTCACGGTCGACTATCCACTCCTGGCAGAAGGAGAGAAGACAAGCCTCCTTGCCAGGCTGATGAGTGGCTAATTGACTGTGAGCTCCGGAGCAATTGGAAGGGAGCGTGGAACTGGCTGTAGCGGTGGACAGGTGAGTGGACAGTCTGGCCACAGGGGGCTGGACCCTCGTTATGTCCACCTGTGTGTGGGTGTTCGTATTCATATACGAATATGAATACCCCCATCTCTAGAAGTAACTATTTTAGTTATTTTTGAGATTGAGAATAGTGATTTACTCAGAAAACACAAATTATTATGGGAGTGAGTAAAGAAAAAGCAGACTTGGAGCAATAATAGTAATTAATTGTTTTCAAAAGTAATTTTCCCGTCTAGGACTGTAGCTGCCCCTCCACTGATTCTCAGTGAAATCTAAGATGAACACGTTTATATCAGAGAGGCTACCAGACAGGTACTGGGTTGAAGCATAGAAACATGACTGCCCAGGACCAGTTTGGAAAAGGGGATGACAGCTCTGATGACCTGTAGGATGTGGTCTTTTTGCACTTCTGTCTCATGTTGGTAGTCCTGGTAAAGCTCTTCCAGATCCCTCTCAGCTTCTGCCTGTTCTTTCTGCAGCATCTCCACATGCAGAGCTAACAAGGATTTTTCTTTCTGCCAGAGTAGAGCTTCTTTCTGGTCTGGAGAAATCTGGGAATTTAGGAAAAGAAGGAACAGGCCATTGTGAGATGTAATGTAATAGTCACCTTTTTGGACTCAAGTTCCTAGAATTCTCCAGCCAGCAGCTAAAAGTTGACTACAACCACCAGAATCCCCTAGCCAGCATTGGCAGTACACTATGGAATGCATAAAAGGGAACACTGAAATCTGTTTCAATATCTATGATTGTAGATATCATTAATTACATTTAGATTTCAGTTTTCTTCCAATATGCTCAAGGTAACATACATAGCTTCTATCTTCCTCATGCTGTCTTTTCAACAATGCTGTGTGATATGTCAGGCCAAAAGAGTGGTGGTTTTAGTTTTATTTCTTAGTTCTATTTGTGTGTGAAGGACAGGAGGCTAGTGTGCCGTCCTCAGCAAAGGATAGACAAGAAGAGATGTTCGGATATGTAGAGGAGGAACTCATAAAAATAGAGGAGGAGGAGGTGAAGGATGAAAAGGCGATAGAGGTGTGCTTAGCAGAAGACAAGGAAGGAGAAAAAGGGGAAGAGCAAGATCTGATAGTGTGGGAGGAGGCTATAAAAGAGTGGAGCAAAGTGTGGGAATTTAGGGTGGAAACTGACAAGAAGGAGAAAAACACAAAAGACAGCATGGTGTAGACAGATGGGGGCCAGGAAGCGGCGAGTAAGGTCTGTGATTTGTTAAGAGAATTCCCGAATCTTAAAACAGGAGGTGGATTGCTCCCCGATCCTGCCTCTCCCAGTGGTGAGGGGAAGGTGGTGAAACCTCTAGAATGGACAGCCGTGGTTTACCCCCGCAATCAAGGTGGAGGGAGGAAAGTGATTCGTCCCAGTCCCTCCTCCAACAACCCACCTCCAGAGGGAGATTGGGCGAGACACCCCTGTTGTGCGACGGTGTGTGCGGTGAGGAGCGCCCCCATGAGAATGATGACCAACCGCGAGCGCTTTGGTCCAGCCCCAATGTGAGAAGTGAAATATTTACACCAGAAGTGAAGATTTTGAGTTATAGAACAATCCCTGAGTTAAGCTGTTTTGATCCATTTAACCTTGTTAATCCAGAAGTTTATGAAAATAAAGTTGAAGCTGTTGGACATTTCAAACAATCTCCGTCTCTCATTCCCACCAAAATGAAAGAAACGTCACCAATTTCAGAAGAACCTAATCACATTGTGAGGCTCATGATTGTTAGGAAGTGATTTTTTCCTAGTGTGCTACTGTTTATTTTTTTTTTCTTTTCAGGGTTTTTGGCTCAGTCACAGAAATTATTTCCCTTTCTAAATGAGCACATGATACCAAAAATAAATAAATAAATAAATAAAAATAAATAAATCAAAGTGGCTGCTTATATACTACCCATAGAACTTAAACCACTCTCTGGGGGATTTACAACCTAGCAAACAGTAAAGCCCAGCCACCACTGACCCTTACAACCTGTCACCTTGTTTTGGCATGCAAGCTCTTTTTCTATCTTCTGACGTTCCTGTTGGATCAGGAGCCGGTGCTGTTCTTGGAGATGCTGCCTCCGAGTTTTGAGTAGGGAGAACTTCAGCTTTGAATCTTGGTGTTGCTCACCAGCCTGCATTTAGAAGAGAGCAGCACAGGAGTACCTCCACATGGGATATACCATATTGCCAACAAAATAAAATAAAATACAGTGGTGCCTTGCAAGACGAATTTAATTTGTTCTGCGGTTAATGTTGTCTTGTGAAAAAATTTGTCTTGCAAAATGCGTTTCCCCATAGGAATAAATTGAAATCTAATTAATGTGTTCCTATGGGCAAAAAAAAGGCAGAACAAAGTCAAATTTAGTTTACAAAAGGTTGATTAAGTGCTCTTTAAAACCATACATATTGTGCAGATGATTTCAAAAATTGCAATCAAAACAATTTAACTTTTTAAACATCATAGAAAAACATTTTAAAATCAGCAAACATGAGGCAGGAACAAAAAACGGAAAACAAGCACCAGAAAAACTTCAACAAAAAAGAGGAAAGTTTGAAACTCAACAAAACTTGGCTCCCAGCTCTCAAAAATACAGCATGCAAAAGGTCACGAACTCTACCCAACCACAAGGTCAAGGGGATCACCACCATCAACCACAGTGACAGATAATCTCCTTATCACAACAATACACCCACAACAAAACACACTAATCACCCATCCACAGAAAACAATACACCCACAACAATACACACTAATCATCCCAACTCACAGCCATAAATACTCCACGCCCTAGCCAAACTACACCAGAGCACAGTTTGCTGTCCTCTGAAGATGCCGGCCACAGAGACTGGCGAAACTTTAGGAAGAACCACCTTCAGAACACGGCCAAGAAGCCTGGAAAACCCACAACAACCATCGGAAAACATTTGTCTTGCAAAGCATGGCCATAGGAACATTCGTCTTGCGAGTCATCAAACCCCCCCACACTGCCAAAACCATTTGTCTTGCGAGTTTTTTGTCCTGCGAGGCATTTGTCTTGTGAGGTACCACTGTAAAAGTATTTCAAGAAGCCCCCACTTCCTTTGGTTTCTAGTTTCCTATGTGCAATATAATTATCTATATGCCTCATTCGCTTTGGAAGACTGCGCTGTGTTGCTAAGATCTGGTACTTACTTTGACTTCAACAGAAGTGTCCTTTAGTTCATATGCTGATCTCTCTTCCTTTTTCTCCCAATTCTGGCCCTTCAGCACCTTTAAAATAGCCCAACACAATCCCTTAGTCTCAAGATCGTTTACATTTGAGTAGCCCCTTGCCCTACCTAGAAGTATTAGTACTTCTATCAAGCCAGCCCATTCTAGGGGTTACTGTTTGCATATCTCCTGTGTCCCACTGCAGTCTTGGACATTCCAAAGGTATTGCAATGGACATTTAGTTCATTTTGTCTAGCTCTTCACACCAAAGAACTGTGCAGATAGATATATTTTCATTGTCTGGCAATGATACATACATTATCAGTAATGGTTTGTGGTCCAAAGTATGGGGGGGCAGGTACCTCACCTAATTATTTTGACACTCCTACTCCCGCTCCAGTCACGAGCCTCTTGTACATGTCACATAAATACAGTGTATATGAATCACCAATAACTAATATTTACAAAAGTAAAACATCTTAATCTTAAATTTTTATTTATAAAAACAATATTATTGCCATTTCATTTTACTTTACCTTGAAAAGATAAATTCAATGCTAGGAACTGGGATTACTAGGAAAGGAACTAAGAATAAAACCGTCAGATTCATAATCATGTTATACACAGTTGTGATGTACTTATTTGGAATATGGTGTACAATCTAGTAGTCTTGGTTTTTTTTTCAAGGTTGGAATCTTGCAGAAAAGAGCAACAATGCCAGAACCCCTTGACCAGGTTTCAAAGGTGGAAATGGCTGCAGCAACGTCAGAGGTCCAGCCCCATGTGTGCTTGATGGCATGACTGATCATACTAACAGGCAAGCAAAATACTGTAGCCCCATCTACATTGCTACAATGGTTTCCACATTTGCAGCTATGCAGAAAGTTAAATGAACAGGCCACTGGTCCGGCTATGGGAGGAAAAGCTAATATGATTTTAGTGTGACTAAAGGGATGGGAGAAAGCTTTACAAAACTCATAATGTCTTAATACTGTACTAGGATTGTGGATTCTCCATTGCAGTTGTTGGACAGGAAGTTCAAGAGAGACGGAAGGAAGTACTTCTTCATGTAGCACATAATATATAAAACATTGTGTGGCAGTAAGTAGTTACAGGACACACTCATGGTGGGTCAATCCTGTGATGGCTGCATAACATTGTGCAACCTCCATGTTCAGAAGCAATATGTCACTGAACACCACTGAACGTGGACATCATTGTGTAGGATCTGTGTTAGATCTGACTATTCTGTGTGATTGGTCATATTACCTGCAATTCCTTTATCACTTTCCCCAGTTGAATGAGCACGCTGTCCTGTTCCATCTGACTGTGGAGGAAGGGCTTCACTCTCAGCTCCCTTATCACTGCTCTTCGTTTCCGAGCTTCTAGAGTGGGATCCCAGTAGATTGGCGTAACTGTCTTGATTATAGCCCTTACTTGTTCAGTCAGGGAGAGGGCAGAAAATATTTCTTCTCCAGAGGTATCTAAAAAGAGCCATACAATACTTAAGCTAGGCTTCTAGAAGGTTTCTCTAATGGTCCGGGTTTCCTATCCCATAAAGAAGTATAAAATCAACTGTCTAACCATTTTGTTTCTATCGGAATGCATTGTCTGTATTTCTTCTAATGAAAGAATATGGTCATACCTGGCAGCAGGTCTGATACACTTTAAGCACACACTTCTCCAACTCTGCAACAGTGAAACTGCATGACTGGACAGATATAGTGTGGACAAGGATTTATGTTGCTCGCTGTTCACTATGGCATGAACTAAGTCTAGACAAGCCCATGATACATGTGGATAGCTCTGCTTTCAAGGATGTGGGCATTAAAAACCAGTACAATAACACATCTGTGTGTGTGTTCATCATTGTTGCTCACATGCAGCTGTGGTGGAACATCTTACGTTTAGAGTGACATTGTGCCATAAGCCCAGTGAATGACTCAATTTTCCCTATCAAGGGGGCTTGGAAGTCATTTAGTCCAGCTAACTATAATCATGGTTGTGGCGTTCACCCTTATTATGCTGAATATGTTATGTATTATTCATGTTCTATGCTGATGTGGTTGAGAGGTGGGGCCACCAGAGATGTTAAAAGGCGGAGCCTGAGATTCAAGAGTGGGAGAGCCCATGCTCTGTATGCAGATAGCGCCAGTTTTCAGGCACCTAAAACCAATGCTGCTTAAAATCCCCAGCATTTCCAGATAGAGCCAGGAGAGAATTTTGCCTGAAGCCCTGCAGAGCTGCTGCCAGTCAGAGCTGACAATGCTGGACTGAATGGAGCAATAGTCTGACCCAGGTGAAAGGCTGTGAGAGTCACTCTCTACAGTAATTCTGATGAAGCCTTCTGTGTATTCAACCAGGCTGTTGCATAGTTAGGGCCATTGTTCTAAAATGCTCATCTTCAACACTTGGTATATATAGGAGGCAGACACAAGCTGGTCTTCTTTCTGGTAGGAATGTCTACATCTATTGAATTTGGCCAGTGCAAGTGACTGGGAATTTCACTGCACTTTATTTTTGAACAATTGACTTAAATTCACAAATCTCTTCATATTTCAGATGAAAAGACCTTGAAGTTGAAATAATTCAAATGTGGAAGAAAGCATAACTGACAGATTTTCTCATCCCTGTTCCAGACTGCCACAGCCATGAGCTGGAGGAAGAGCCCTAGGAAACAGATATCCTTCTGCTAGAGGATCAGATAGGCCAATGGTCTCCAACCTTGGGCCTCCAGATGTTCTTGGACTACAACTCCTAGAAGCCTTCACCACCACCTCTGCAGGCCAGGATTTCTGGGAGTTGAAGTCTGAGAACATCTGGAGGCCCAAGGTTGGAGACCACTGTGATAGGCCATTCAGGCAAGTACCTGGCAGGGTCAAGCACAAGAGCAAGAATGTGAGAGCATTGCCTTCCAGTAGGTGCTTCAGGATCCAGGAGAAGCACCCTGCTTCAGCAGGAAGACCCACCGCAGATGAAGCCCGGGAAAGGGTAAAAAACCTATTTTGGAGGAAAAAAGGAACAAATCACCACTACCGATAGCTTAATGTCTGTGGAGCCAGACAGACAGAACTTGATAATCCATAGGGCCCCTTCCAACTCTGCAGTTCTAAGACTATTATCACAACATGAAGGGAACATGTAGGCGCAATGGATGCACAATGACTTACCCTGAGACTCTGAGCAAAGGAAGTGCCTTGGTCAAAGGAAGAGAATTACGCCTGCTTCCTTTGCACTTTCTCTGAATTTGCCTGACTGCTGTTCACACACACACACACACACAGAGAGAGACACAGAAACACACTCACGGGTCAGTGTAGCACTGTTCATCTCCTCCAGAGAACTCAAGGATCCTGACAGTGGCACGTTGAAATCCATGGCCTCCTGTCACTTTCACCTCTGTGATGATGGTAAAGAGAAGGCCACATCTTGAGCAAAAGATAAAGAGAGTTTAGTTGATTGCTGTATTGTCACAGATATTTCCTATTTTTAGTTGAAAAGAAGGAAATGTTTGCCTTAAGTTCATCAGGTTTTTCATAAGAAAAGTAAAATTTCTATGTTTTACTGATTTACGAATAAGAAGTCAAACTTACGTAAAAAAATTAAGGGGGTCGGGTAGGTGGTGAAAGACTCAGCATCTTTGAAAAACAAAGCCCTGAAGTGTAGAATCAGTATTTTCTGTGTTGGAGAGTCAGCTGCAAAAAATAATAGGACTATGTGTCCACTAAATCCCAAACAAAAGTTGAACTAAGCATAAGAAATAAGGAGATTCTTATTTCTTATGCCTGACATAAGAGCCACAAAATACATACTGATTCCATTATAAGAGATCCTGAACTTTGTACTTGTGCAACTAAAGACAAGGCTGTTCCTACAAGGCAGACTTAACTCTAGGCTTGATGTCAGCCAGAGGGCAGACTCCTTCCAAGTTCTATCCTCACATGAGTTTGCCATGTGAACAAACTCCTTTGAAGTGTGCTTCTGCCACTTTTATTTCAAACAGGAGCTTGACTTTATGTACGTTATTGATATATATCACTGCTACTTGAAACTTAATAGAACGATTATTGGAATTGCCACCTAATAAAGTGCACCAGATACTAAGTTGTATGTAAGGTACATTTATGCACTCAGGGAAAACTACTGTACATAAAATTCATGAAAAAAAGGTTTAATGGATGCTTTATAGGAGATTGGTGTCAGAGATCTGGTAGGTGGAGATGGTTGAACTTCCATGAAATTGTTTTTTTCTATGTTAGGTTTTTGTCTCTGCCTTTTAAACTTATTTCATTCTTTACATTCAATGATATTTGATGTTAGAAATGGATTCAACCTGGCCTCAGAGTGATCCTTTATTGTTTTATATTACTGGAAAGGTTTGGTAAAAGCATTAGTAAAGGCTGTGAGGGTATACGCCACTTTCACAGGTTTGTCTAATGGGAACTCAGGAGAGGGCCTTCCCTGGTGCTGCTCCCAGACTTTGGAACTCCCTCCCACAGGAGGCCAGGTGGGCCCCATCTTTGCTGTCCTTTTGGAAGCAGGCAAAGACCTTTCTCTTCAGGTAAACCTTCCCTCAGTAACTAGCTACCTGTCTGTGGTTTTTAGATGGATTGTTATGCATTGCTGCTTTGACTAGATTTTTAGTACTACTTGTGTTTTCCATTTTTGTGTTTTCCATTTCTCAGAGTAGCATTTAAAAAATATTTATATACTTACTGTTCTTGGCTTTAATATTGTGTTTCAATAATGTAAGACACCTCTTTATATTCATTGTTCTTAGCCTTAAATATTGTCTTTTAATTATGTTAACCACCTTTTTGTTTTCAACTCTAAGTACTGTATTACAATGTTGTTGAAAGACACCTCAGATCCTTTTCAAGGAGAAAGGTGGGGAAAATATTACAAACAATCAAACAAACAAACTTGGAATAGGGAAATCTGATCATGCACAGTTTAGAGCTGGCAAAATATTGATGACATACCATGGGTGAATGCTCACCCTAAGACACTCCCCCCATCATAGCATATACATTCTCCTGCTAATGGCAGGTCATTGTAGTTTCCTGTTAGGCATATCAGATGTTCTAATGCTTCCAGATCAGTATCACTGCCTTGGAGTGCCACTGTAATTTCCAGTGCAGTCCTTACCTCTGTTCCCAAAATGAAATGAAATCACAGTGAGACAAGCAAGGATGACGGAAGGTATGCTATCTACTTGCATGCATTCACTGTAAAACTGAGAGTTCTTCATATCATATATGTTTGTGTTCTAAAGTCTGATGTGCAAAAACTCAAGGTCTCAAATGTGTAAATAAGAAACATTTATACATGTATTTGTGTGTGCACGTACAAACTCTGCAGTGAACATGCATAGGTAAGGAACTTGAGGCCTCTGCTATAATGCTCCCATCCCAAAATGCATGGTTATTGCACATTCTAGTACATTCATTTGATTTAATGTATTAACTTGTGGGGCTGTTTGAAACAGTTCTTGTTTGCGTAGGCGTTTTAAGTTGCATTGTTTCTTTTTTTATTAAGTTTCTTGTTTTGGACTCTCAAATCACTTCTGATTTATGGTGAGCATAGTAGGGTTTCCTACTGTATCCAGGAATAGCTAGGGTATATAAGGTATTCAAGGAGTTGTCTACCATTGGCATCCTCCATTGAGTTTCCATGGTTGAGAGATGATTTGAATCCAGATCTTTTGAGTACCAGTCCAACATTCTCTATGCTATATCACACTGGCTCTTAAAATATTTTGTTTTGTAATGGATGCCTTTTAATGATTTGACCATTTGGGGGTGTTGGGTTGGGTTGTGGTTTATATTTATATGAATATAGTGTATAAAAAAACAGTATCCCAGTATAGGGAAAGATAAAGTTTCTGTCAGCAAACTTCATTTAATTAACAGGCTAAAAATGCTGAGTGGTTTCTGTGAAATGTCAATATGAAGAGATGGTTGTGAAAATAGTTCCTGGCAGGCCTTGGGCTGAATCAACATTTAGGCAAGTTTCCTTCCTCAAAGTGAAATATAGCAGAAGACAAATATACTAATGTAATCTGCTAAATTCTGTTTACTTAGCAGCTGCTTAGTTCAAGAGGAAAGTATTTTTAATTCAAATTACGGAAAGTGGAGATCTAGGGTACTTCCAGATGAAACTCTCGCAATGGATCAAAATCAAGTTTCCATTGTAAGCTACTAGTAGAATTGAAAAGGACTTCAACACATTGGAGGAACTAGCATTGCTCTTTATATTTGCACTCTATGGCTAGATAGGTCAGTGAGAGTCTGTCCACACAGGCATTTGTTCTGCTGTTTGGTACCCTGGTGGGTTGGGTTGGTCTGCCCTTTTCTCCGGCATTCACACATGGGCATCACTGGATCAGAACAATGTGTCCCACCCGCACCTCTTTAAAACCCTGTCTGGGGTTCTGCTCTTTTGGTGCAGGTTAAAGGGCTAACCTGTGCCAAGTGTGGTCACATGGAATGGATTAAACTAGAGCCTTGCAGCAACTTCCAGTGTCAATCTCCAGTACACTGACTTGGCTTACAATCCACTTCAGAATATCAGAAATTGAACATTTCCCTGATTTTCTATGGAGCGTCAGTGAAAGTGAAATGATTTTTTATTGTGTCTGTTAGATGGTCACTGATGCAATTAATCACTTCAATTTTTTAAAATTATTTGCTTGTATGTGTATTGCCTATTAAAGCTTCTGCAGCAGACAGATTCTCATCAGTAGTACACAGACAGGCAGAGAAAAATATTTTTTTAATTTAATCAAAGTGATTCATTGCATCAGCAATGATTTAGAGGTGTAAAAAAATAATTTCACTTCTCCTAATCCAGACTATCAGAGAAAGTGTTTAACTGACAGAGGAATAAGCCAAAGATTAATCTCAGATGGGAGAAGTGTGCAAAATGGTGCATTGCTCCCCCCCCCCCCAACCTCAACTAATCCTTTCCAATCCAGCTCATAGCAAAATGGCTGATCTGGATTGGCTTTGAGTTAGGTATCTGGCTGTGGAGCCAAAGGTTAGGAGTTCAGTTCTCCGTTGTGCATCCCAGAAGAGCCAGCCTGTGTGGCCTTGGGCAAGCTGCACAGTCCCAGGATGTCCCCATAAGAAGGGAATGGGAAACGACTTCTGAGTATTCTCTACCTGGGAAACCCTGAAAAGGGTCACCATACACCAGAACTGACTTGTTGGCAGTTATAGGTGGCTGCATCACAGCTGTGGGCACAGAAAGGACAATACCTTCTGTCCCTTTCTTTCCTAATTGCAGATCCATGATCTAAGTAGCTCTGTTGCTCAGTTTAACCAGCAGCAGCAACAGCAGCAGCAGCAGCAGAAGAAGGGGCTATAAAGCTAAAGGGGAGGCTCTGTCTGTTACCTTGTTCCCTGCCCTCAGGGCTGCTTTATTCAGAGGGCAAAGTGGGCATTTGCCCAGGGGCCCACTGTCCGTAGGGGCCCAGATGAAGAGGGGGATGGAGCAACCAGAGCAGCAGCTGGCCAGGAGCTGTCGAGGCTGCAAGGGCAAGGCTGGCCCAGGATGGCGATGCAGTAGATGCAGGTGGTGCTCTTGGCTGCCATGGCCCCCCTGCCATCGCGCCTGGGGAAGAGCTGTGGGACCCTCCAGTGGGCACACTGCCCTCCTCTGCCTCCTCCTCCAGAGGCTGGGCTGCGGCTGCCGTGGGCACCGTTGTTGTGACAGTTGATCAGGAGGTGCTGCTGGGCACCGCCACCCGATGAGGAGAAGGGCGGCCTCTGGCACCTTGTAGACTTGCTCCAGGATGTCTTCCAGGGCCCTGAGGGCACTGCAGCACTGAAGGTGCAGACGGCTGTTTTCGCCCCTGGCCACCCGGATGGCGTCCTGGAGCTCAAGCACCTCAGCAAGACTTGCCTCTTTCAACAGAGGTCAGGTGAAGAAGGTGTGTGTGTGTGTAAGGCTCACTGGGATGAGCTGGGCACCCTGCTTAGGCTCAGATGCGCTCTTCCCACCAGCGTTCTCAGTTGGGTGGCAGCGGCCCCCCTCCCCCTCCCATGCCTGAGCCTGGCACCTTGCAACCTGACACAACCAGCAGCCTCCCTCCCTCCCTTTCACATAGAGCCTGCTCTGGATTGCAGCTTCAGCGTGTTCTGCACACAATGTGCATACCTTTTCCTCTTTGGGCATGTACAGAATGCCTCGAATCTCATCTTGAGGCTCCTCTTGCCTTGCCCTTCCCTCATAAGACTTTTTTTCCTTGTTATATTGTTTGTTTTCTTCCCTATCATTGTTCTCTTATTTACTGCTACCAATATTACTTTAGTGAATCAGTCATTTATGTTATATTACATTGTTGATGTTGTATGATCTATTTAAGTGGGAGGGGAGGGGAGGGGAGGGGAGGGAGGGAGGGAGAGCTCTCCCACTTTATTTATTTATTTATTTATTTATTTATTTATTTATTTATTTATTTATTTAGCCCAGGGCCCACCAGAGCTTTGATTTGGCCCTGCCCGCCCTTGCTGCCTGTTGTGTTCAGTTGCAAAATGAGGCATGTTGGGAAACCACACTTTTAAAAACAGCCGTTGTCTTTGCTTTTTACAAGGCAGCGGGGCTTCCTGCTTCCTTCAAAGAGTTGTAAAGAGTAGCAAGAAGAATCCCAGAACCGAAGGTGCCTCAGAAGTGGTGGACTGTCCTTCATTGGAGGCCTTTTAAACAGAGCTTGGATGGCCTTTTGCCAGGGTTGGTTTTGGTGTGGGAGGCCTGATTTGACAAGGGGCTGCACTCATCCCTTCCAGCTCTACAATGCTATAATTCTATGAGAATATTCAGCTTCTAAAAAAAGGATCTGTAGTGTGTTTGAAGAAGTTGAATGGACAGACAGTCTCAGAATCCAGCGAAGGGCTAGCTGCATGGGCTACTTTCTGCCTCCCCTAAATATGGCCCTTGCCTTCCTGTGGCCCTTACATGGCTCTGTGCTGCTTCTGGCAGGTTTGCTGCAAACAGTTTCGGTTCACCGACACTCCCTGGAGATAGAAATGAGTAGCTGCTTGTGAATCAGTTACGATGATTTCCGTTGCCTCTTCCACAACACTAAAGAGAAGAAGATGAGACTGTTGTTGGCAGTGTCAGGCATCCTTGTTAGTTAAGGCTGCAATGACGAGCATGTAAATTATGTCTTTTTAATGCCTACTTGTTTTAATTTTATTTTTTTTTTGCTAATGCATTTCACTTTTCAGGTCTATAAAGTTGCTTCAGTCTTACTGCACAGATAGCTAATCTATCACAAATCTTGTGAGTAGTCTCACAAGATTGATTCTGATATTTTTATTTTGGAAGGAGCAAACTGTTCTTTGCAGCACCTTGGAACTCTTTGAGTTCTCAGTACTCAGTATGTCAGGGTTATATTTACCTCTCCTCTGTGCTAGTCTGAGTAAGTTAGATTAGCAGACTCTCCCTTCAGATCTATCCCAACGCGCTGGGTCAGACTGTACTTGATCCCATCACACTAAAAAGTCAGATCCCAGATTCTCCTTCCTTTACTGTGGTACGATTTCATACCCCTGTCACCAAAGAGTAGTCCAGCATCATTCACAGCAAATGAACTAGATGCTTACAGCCCCAGTGGGGGGACGTCCATCACCTGCAAGGTTTCATTTCTGGGACTGAGCAGGTCTAGGGCTGTGCCATCTGCGTAGATCTGAAACAGGTTAGATATCAGTAATACATTAGTGCAGCTGTGGCTGGGAGAATGGCTGGAGAACGACAGTGGAAGAACACAGATATAAAGATGAACATAATCCTGTGAGCTAAGGATAAAAACACAGAGGCTGGGATGTTGACACCTTGGGCCACAGCAATGAGGACACACATTTCCTCTTAGGATGTTTTCACAGCAGAGCCTTGAAGAGGTCTCATGTCAACCTATATAGAATGTGCTTACCTGGACAAAGCTGATGGTATGGCGAGACTGGGCAGTGTTTTCAGGAGAGCTGGTCTCTTGGAAAACAGATTCTATTACCTAAGAAAAGATAGGGAACCCCCCCCCCCCCAAAAAACCAGCTGACTAAACATTCATACATGAATCTGCAGGTTCATGTACAACACTTCTGCTCTGATATAGTTTTCAGTCAATCACTCTTTTCTAATATAACAGCTAGTCATATTTGTTAGTCAATGCAATGTATTCTGAACTGTCTTCTCACTTTAGTTGATCCGTGGTGCAATGGAAGAGAAGCTTCTTATTGGCTAGCAAAGCACCACAATGCCCCTGGCAGGATGTATACATTGTGTAATTAGGATGATGAACCTGGTGGTGCCTGTCTGAGGCCACTTCCTCTCCCCCTGCTCTTTAGCTTGACTCTCGAGACAAAAGGAAAATAAAACATGTTCCTTTTTATCCCATAGTGCTTGGTCTCCACCATGTCAAACTCCAAAATAGAAGCATGGGTTACATAAAATACTCTTCTCCAGGGTTGGTGGAAGCAACAAACCTATTACGGTATGTGTGAACTTTGCAAACTTTTCCTCCAGATCTGTCATAGTCACCATTGCTTGGCCCAGAATGCATTTGTGTGCATCTCTGTGCAGCCTAAGTAATCACAGGATGCTGCTGAATCAACCTTCCCCATGGGACAGCTGGGAGACAGCACCACCACCTATCACACAAGCCTCAGCCTTGGCAATACACGCTAGGTGCACTTAAATCCTAGGCCACACCAATCTGGTATTCAGCAGCAGCAGCAGCACTAGCCCTATATCTGTAATGAAAGAAGGACTGGAAATGTGAGTAGTTGAAAGATGCCTGAATTGGCTTCCCTCTCTTATTCATCCTTACTTTCATCCACCAACCCAAGATTAAAATTACTTAATATACTTGAGACTAAATCTGTAAAAAATTTTATATCATAAGCACAGGGGGCTGGTCTCTGTGTAAGGTGCCCAGCAAAAGAAGGTAGATCCTATGGGAAGATAGTTGCCAACATTTGGATTCTGTTGCGACCACAATTTCCTGACTTCTTCCTTACCCTCTGGACAAAGCTTTTGGTTTTTGCTTGGAGTCCACAGTGGTGGCCTTCACACACCAGCAAGGATATACTGTAGCCAAGAGGCACCATGACCAGCAGAGGTTGCAGATGTTCCAGGAATAATTTGTCCTGAAGTGAAAATCCAAAAGGACCTACTATGGTTGATACTGGCACAAAAAACATCTGGCACTATAAAAGCATTGGGCATGCCAGTTACAACATCTGTCATTACCATCATCGTCCTTTTCCTCCCCAATGTCTCTGGGCTCCCATCTCCATTAAACAATTACAGTGTTGCAATCTACAGTGTGAACCAACGTTTTTATTCCAACGAATTTAAAATGTTGGAAATTGGAGCAAAACATCTTTCTATGAACTAATTTTTTGAGTAATTGGAATACTGCAATGTATGGCAAATTATACTGCAAATGCAGACACTTCTGTCTTTCACAACAGGAAGTATTTTTTCCAAACGATGCATAATGTATTTTTGGAATTCACTGCAACAACATGTGCTGTTTAAATTAGGGTTCTGTAAATGATTTGGACAACTGCCCGATGGAATCAGGCTAGTTTAGATTGATCTGCATTGGGTCTGAATCACTATGCCTACAAACACATCTCTTGGTACCTTCTATGGTCCCTATTCCCCTCCTGTGTTTTCTTTAAAGAGGTTTTTCCTTTTGTGAAATCATCACTGAAGCAAGAAGACGAAAGCAAACCACACCACATAATCCTGTGAGCTAAGGATAAAAACACAGAGGCTGGGATGTTGACACCTTGGGCCACAGCAATGAGGACACACAGTTTGCCTTCTAGAAATGAATGTCCTATGACTGGCCATGCATAACATAGCAGCCATTTTGTAAAACCCTCACTTCCAAAAATTCCAGGGGTCTACTGGCCCCAAATGGGTAGGAATCCTTGAGCAGCACCTCATATATTGCAGAAAGGCCTGCAGAGGAAAAGATCCAGGATACTGTATTTGGTACCTGGCCAGTGTCCAGATTGAAGACTCCATCGATAGTGAAGCAGCTTTCCTGGAAAGGGGCAACAGCACACAAATTAGCCTTCATATCTTCCAGGCCTCAAAGTCTTCAAGCATCTTCCATGTTTTGGGAACAACTTGTGAAGCTACTGCTCCTAATTCACCCTTACTAGTACTACCTGTTCAAAGCTCTTAAAAGATAGATGATAAAACAGTGCATGCTGTTTAGCCTCTCATGAGCCCCTCCTTTTCTTTTAATCACACTGAGAGCAAAACTAGGTGTAATGCCAGCAGACTTATGTACAGATCTGAGAGTTTTGTATAGCATGTTTTTTTAAAGGAATTTGCATTATTATTTAGTACCCCACAGCCATGTTATCATTATTATTGCTCTTATACCACAAGTAATTTTGTGGCATTTTTCATGTTAAAACACACTCTCACTGCCAGCAGGCCATAAATATATGGGAGCACTGCCCACCAGTACACTCTCTGTCTTTTCGTGTGTTTTTAAAATATAATTTAATTATTTAAAAATAATTTTATTTCTAAAGAAAAGACAATCCATCATGTTACAAGTAATAAATACAAAGCTTAACATAGTAAGCTGTCATCCTACATTGTTATATAATTTAACTGTTCACGAATTGCTATTCCCCACAATTCTAAAAATCACATTTACACCATTCCCAATCTCATCTTAAAGAAATATCGACCAACAATCTAAATGCTCCAAATTGTTTTCCAAACCACGTGTCTCAAGATTTATTTTATTGACATATTTTAATAAAGGCTTCCAGTTTTCAATGAATTGACTGTGCCTTATTTCTCCTCTATATAGTCTAACTTTATTAGTCATTTTTTCCATCAACATTGAATGCCATATCTGATTCATAAACACTTGTAATGAGAGATCCTGAGCGTTTTTCCAATTTCTAGCGATCTCAGATCTTGCGGTGTCTATAAGATTTGCAACTAATTCTTTATTTTCAAGTTTCTCATTTCTCCCTGTGTAAATAATGAAAATAACAATAATGTTTCATTCATATCTATTTTTTGTTTGGTCAGCGTCTCTATCCATCTAATTACCTCATGCCAGAATGTTTCTATTTTGGGGCAAGAAATCCACATATGTTCCAAAGTTCCTTTTTCTCCACAGTTCCTCCAACATTTATCTGATATGTCTTTATTAATTCTGAGTAACTTAGTAGAATATAAATGCCACCAATGCACTACCTTCAGAACTATTTCTTTCACATTTGCTGATATAGATTTATGTGGGTATTTATTCCATATGCCTGTCCAGATTTTCTCGGGTAAATTAATATTTAAAATTGTTTCCCACACTGTTTTTGGTCCTCCACCTTTTCCATATTCTTTCTCAATAATACTTTTATATACAGTGGGGTCTCGACTTACGAACGGCTCAACATATGAACGTTTCGACTTACAAATCGCTCTCATAGGAATATATGGACTCGACTTACGAACTTAGATTCGAGTTACGAACTCTTTTTTTTCTTTTTTTTAAAGCTAAGTCATCTTAGGTTAAAAGGAAAAAAGAAAAAATATTCCCCTCTAGTGGCAGAAGGTGGAATAGCAGCTTCCCATTAGTTTCTATGGACGAAAAGAGCAGATACGGATTAAATGGTTTTCAATGCATTCCTATGGGAAATGCAGATTCGACTTAAGAACTTTTCGATCTGAGAACTGCCTTCCAATACGGATTAAGTTCTTAAGTCAAGACCCCACTGTATTAGTGATGTTAGTCCTCTCTTTTTATTTTTATCTTTTTGGATACAATATTGTTCACATTCAGTTAACGTTCTTAGAGAGCCAGGTTTTTGTTGTAACTGAATAGCGAAACTTCTTATTTGTTTTATTTGTAGCCAGTTGGTATTTATTTACTTTGTTTTTTCTTCTATTTCCATAATAGTGATTGGTTCCCCTGAATTGAATAAGTCAGTAATTCTATATACAGTATTCCAATTTGTTTCTACTCCTTAAATTGTGCATATTTCTCTTGAGACTTAAAATCTGGGTGATCCAAGATTTAAAGGGGATATTGGCGGGGCCAAAGTTTTACTATGTTTTCGTCATATCCTTAATGTTTTGGAAATCAATGGGTTCTGTATTTGTTCTCCTTTTCTAATTATTTTAGTGGTAGAAATATACTTATTTACTATGTCCATTTTCGTTTCACCTTCCATTTCCACCCAATCGGGATTCTTGCAAGTCTCATTGATTTATATATATTTAATAATTTGGTTTATTTGTAAAGCTTCATAATATTTTTGGAGCTGTGATATCCCTAGTCCCCCTTTTTGACCCTGTCTATATTTAACACTATTGATGAATCTTATCTTCCTTCCTTTCCTGCAATGAATTTTTCTA
Source organism: Pogona vitticeps (assembly GCF_051106095.1). Taxonomy (NCBI): domain Eukaryota; kingdom Metazoa; phylum Chordata; class Lepidosauria; order Squamata; family Agamidae; genus Pogona; species Pogona vitticeps. The sequence goes on along the minus strand of NC_135786.1, from coordinate 130,939,401 downwards.
GCTTTCCTTGCCATAGGTCTACTTTTTTTTGTTTCTGGCTGTAGTGGAATATTTTGGAATAGAAATTGAAATTTTGGTAATATATAAGATTTAATTAGAGCAATTCTCCCCAACATTGATAGGTTCAAATTGACCCACTTTCTCATTTTTCTTTTGCTAATTTAAATAGATTTCTATCGTTTCTGTAAATTAATTGATTAAGGTTTTTTGTTACCCATATTCCTAAATATTTAAAACTTGAATAGCATGAGATACTTTTAAAATTTCATTTTATTCTATAATAGGAATATTTAGAAATAATAACTTAAATTTTTGGAAATTAATTTTTAAACCGGTATACTGACTATATTCCGGTAATATTTCTTTTAAGTGGTGGTGCTGCGGGCTAAACCACAGAAGCCTGAGCTGCAGGGTCAGAAGGCCAGCAGTCGTAAGATCAAATCCACATGATGGAGTGAGCTCCCATTGCTTTGTCCCAGCTCCTCGCCAACCTAGCAGTTCGAAAGCATGTAAATGTGAGTAGATAAATAGGTACCACCTTGGTGGGAAGGTAAAAACGGCGTTCCCTAGTCCCTAGTTCCCTAGCTGGCCATGTGACAACGGAAACTGTCTTCGTACAAGTACTGGCTCTACGGCTTGAAAAATGGGATGAGCACCGCCCCTAGAGTCGGACACGACTGGACTAAAGAAAAATGTCAAGGAGAACCTTTACCTTTTACTATTCTTTGTAATGGGTCCTCCAAAAAAGGAGCATATCTTCTGCGTACAAATTTATTTTGTGTTGTCTGTTTTTCATGATCAGTCCTCTAATGTTTCCACTTTCTCTTATTTTTGCCACAAGAGGTTCTATTATTAATGCAAATAAAATTGGAGACAAGGGATCACCTTGCTAGGTCCTCTAAATAAAGTAAATTTGTCAGATTCTACTCCATTAATAAGTACAGTAGCACCTGCTCCTATGTGTACTTCCTTTAGAACTTTAAGAAAAATTTTACCCATATTCATCTTTTCCAAAAGATCAAACATAAATTTCCATTCCACCCGATCAAAGACCTTAAGGGCATCCAGTTAGAGTATTGCTATCTTCTTTTCTTTATTAGCTTATATATAATATTTAGTACTCTCCGGATAGCATTTCGCATTTGTCTTCCTGGCATAAAACCATATTGATCTGTATGAACATATTTAGTTATAAAACTACTTAATCTTTGTGCCAGTATTGTTGATAAAAAAATTTTGATCTTGATTTTGCAGTGTTATAGGTCTATAAGATGAAGGAGACATTGGATCTTTTTCTGGTTTTAATATATTTATTATTCTGGCCATATGCCATGACTCTGGCATTTCCTCACCACCCAAAATTGAATTAAATAGCTTCTATGACATCTTCTTCATATACTTTATAGAAATTAGCTGTGAATCCATCACAGCCTGGTGCTTTTCCTTTCTTAAGTTTTTTAATAACTGAACTTATCTCAGTTTTGGGCTGTTTAAATAATTTTTGTTTCTCTAAAATTTGGTTTATTGGTAATGTGTGTATAAATTTCTTGGTGTTTATATCAGGTGTTACTTCTGATTTATATAAATATTTATAATATTCCATAAATGTAGAGAGTATTTGTTGCTGTGAATTTACCATTATTCCTTCCTTCATTTTTAATGAGACAATTGTTCTTTTTGCTATCATCTTTTTAACTGCATATGATAGCAATTTAGTGTTCATTACAGTGGTGCCTCGCACAACGAGTGCACCGTAGAATGACGAATCCGCACAACGGGGCCGTTCTATGGCTCAAAATCGCAGAGCGAAGGTCGGTAAGCGGTTCGCTTACCAACCTTCGCTTTGCGACCCGCCGATCAGCTGTTCGGTGGCTTCAAAATGGCCGCCGGAAGCCCCAAAATGGCCACACGCAGTGTTTTCGCGCCGTCGTTAAGCAAGGGGAGGGCGTGAAAATGGCTGCCGGCCATCGGAGAAACATCGCTGTACAGTGAGTAAAGCTGCTATTGGAATGCATTAAACTAAGTTTAATGCGTTCCAATGGCTTTTTTTGATCCGTACAGCGATGTTTTCACACAGCGAGGGTTAATCCGGAACGGATTAACCTCGCTGTGTGAGGTACCACTGTATATTCTCTCTTTAAATAGTTCATAGCAGTCTGAACCTTTGCTGTATCCAATGCCTCTAACTCTGCTCTAGTTTTTGTTAGTTCATTAAATATGTTATTGGTTCCTAATTGTTTATGTTGTTCTGATAGTTTTTTTATTTTACTTTCTAATTGTTCTTGGAGCTTATTTCGTTCTTTCTTTATTCTAGAGGTGTCCATAATAAAAATTCCTCTTAGGTAGGCTTTTAGGGCATCCCGTAGCAATGCTGATTTTATTTCTGCAGTAGCATTTATTTTATGTACATTTTTAAGTTCTTTATTTTTCCAATAATTTCTGTATTTAAACATACGTTAGAGCTCCATCTCCAAATTCTAGATTTACTCTTTGCTTCATTGACCCAAGAAAGTTTTAATGGTGCATGTTAAGAGGCTATCTCTGGGGCAGATTGTATTTTGTCCAGATTTGAGACCAAAGTGTTTGAAATAAGGAAGTGATCAGTCTGTCACTTTAGGTTTTAAATATCTCCACCCATCAATTAAACCTGATCTCTCTATTAGCTTCCCAATTTTATTACCATCATTTGATACCTTTCTATTTTTTGATGTTATATCGATTTTGTTTAAAATACAAGTTGTTTCTCCACCTAGGATACTTTCTCCCCAGGCAAATTCTTTTACCTTTCTTTAAAAGTTCTGCATAAAATTTGCTTGACCTATGTTGGGGGCGTAATAAGAACCAATAGTTAATCATTTGTCTTTCAATTTTCCTTTTACTATAATATATTTGCGTTTAGGGTCTCCCATATAATCAGTCACTTCAAATTTTGAGTTCTTCATGAAGATTAGCCTTATGTGTTCCATTTGCGATATTTTTATTTTATTTTATTTATTTATTGTATTTCGACCACTCTAGGCGGCTTACAACTGTTCACCTAACATTGAGTGCTTAATGATCTCTTTCTTGTCCTTATTTTGATGAGTCTCCTGTAACAACGACACATCTACTCTTAATGACTCTATATCATTTCACTATCTTTTCATGAGAGAGGCTCATGGACACTTACTTGTTCTCAGGCAGAATCATAACCATAAAGCAAACTAAATGCAAGAGATTTAGTTAAGGAGAATCATCCGGTATGATGAGCAGACATCTGTTATTACTTGAGGGAGCACCTCTTCTAAAGTCATGCTAAAGGTATTGTTTAGCTTGACCTTCAGAATTACCATTCCACTCACATCCATTAATGAAGTAACTAAGCACTTAACAAGTTCCCTTATAGTAAGTCTAATCATTTGTCCATCAAGTTCAGCATTATTCACACTTTTTCCTTTGAATGATTATTGAACCACAAGGAAGGACAACAGTTGGGGTTTGCAGTGGGACAGAGCCATCCATCCACAGTCAGACCCAAAAGGGTCTGGAGTTTTTAGCATTGCCTGATGATATCACTCTTCGTATCTGTGCTAATACATCTTTGCGCTACCTCTTGCACATGCATACTCCCATGAAGTGGCACAAGATATGATCCCACAGAGAGAAAGGCTCAGGAGGTGTTAGTTCTAAGTGGCTGGATTTTGGCAATTCCTTTATGCAGTTCCAGGTGCCACATGATAGACTCTTCAGTGGCTATCATAGTGTCTCCCACACGGTTTGCCTGAATCCGCAGCTGTATATATATATGAAAAAAGTTTGCTGTTGTGAGCCTGAAATATAAGAATTCTCTCAGAAATGTCAGTCTAGGCCACCTGCAGGCCACGTGTTGCCAAACTCACTCAAGTCTTTGAGCACCAACCAAAATGATCACTGTAGAAATCTACTCACATAAGCTTGTTTATCTGCCTTGTTAATGAATATCAGACGGTTAGAATCTTCATTTACTACCACAAAGCTCTCTTGCTTCAATGATCCTAAAAGGAACATGAGATAGAAGGACAAATGAGAAGAAGCATTCTCTCTGTTCTCTCCCTTTCTAGCCTATGTCTGGTTCAGTTAGCACTTGGGTGTTTGAATCCAGATGAAACATATCAGAAGACAAACACATTATAAAGAAAGGGCTGTGACTCATTGGCTCCAGTCCAGTTCCTGTAACTGAGGAAATTAGCGAGTACCTCATGCGGATTTACCAACCATATCCACAAACCACAGACAGCAAAGTGGTTTCTTGGGGAAGGCAGTTCAAAATATAGCAGGGAGGTCCAAAAAATAAGCAATTATAATCCTTAGCTCACTTGTTGTGAAGCCTATGGATGCTGACTTGCTGTTTTAACTGTAGTCCTCTTCTATAGTTTTTCTCCCCTGGGTTTGTGTTTTATTTTAATAATAAATGCAGTTGCAGCTCCAGCACACCCAGTATAATCAGAAAACAAACCACTGAGTCTCTCAGGATACCTCACCTCTAAAATAAATCCGTTCTCTTTATAGGTTCTTTCCATTTTATTGTTGACCTCAGCTAAGGATTAGTATTCCTCACCCACCTATGTATCTTCTGTATGAATTGCCCCACGAGTGCTCTATGTTCCCATGTGTAGCATGAGGTAGTATGGAGTCTTTGATTGCTGATTTTCTTTCATTGTGTCCCACCCCACAATTAAAATGTGAAAAAGTTGAGAGGAATAGTAATAAAATATCCTACAGTATATGAACTAGAGTGAAGACCCCCTACTTCAGTGGGAGGGGAGAGGATGTGTGTGAAATGGCAGAAGCTTTTCCTCTTTTCAGGTCAACATGTTATAATCACATTGGCAAAATAAACTATACTCAGAACAATAACTGTAAACCACTATCAAGTCTGGACAGTGCATGAGATATAAAAGGGTTAAATTAATAAATATAATATATATCTTAGCCTAACCAGAGCCACCTTGCTTTCTGTAAATTGCTTTGCTACATAAATGTGTAAACCTAATGTATCAAGGTTTCTGCTTAGCAGAGAAGAATCGACAATAGGAGGGAGGCTACCTGAATTGCTGTTGCCGGCAACGAACTAGTCTAACTGAGAATGTGTCCTTGGTCAGTGATAAGGAACATGGGAGTCTACCATCCCAGAACTGGGAGGGGATGACATCTGCAAACCCTCCTTTCCTCCTCCTGCTCCCCATCCTTTGTCTCCCCTTACTCATTTAAAAGCTTATAAAAGTATATTCTGTAATGAGCACAGTGTGCTTCTTCTTCGCATGTTTCTGCGCGTGAAGTTGCGACTATTTGCTTGCTTTCAGCTGGAAATAAAAAAAATATCTACTGGATCTCTCTGTCTCTGGCTGATTGATTAATGCATTAGTGACAGGCAAAAAGCCAGGAAGTAGTCTTGGCACCCTTCATTTTTGGCAACCACGAAGGGACTTAGAAGCATAAAATGCCTACCTAAAATTGGCAGAAGGAAGCCTTCAGACTGGCTCCTGGAGAAACCCAGGATGACCCTAATCCATCCCAGCGTGCCCTGACCATATTTGTCAGGGGGACGTGGTCTAGGTTGTCCGGGGCAGACCAGTGAAGCCACAATTGAATACCTCATAAGAGATTCATTGGAAATCACAAAGAGGTCTTTAGGACATGAATATAAAATGGGCAATTGGAGTAGAAGAAGACTTCAAGACGTGAGTATAAACAGGCACGTGTATTTTGTGTATCTTGTCCCCAAATGCTTGAGATGTCCAAATGGATGAATGATTGTGAAGGAGGGTTTCAGTATGCAGTTCTGTTCCCCCCCCCAGAACAGTCCGGGAAAAACCACCCCATGCGAATGAAAACAGAGGGCTAGGCCAGCCCTAACCCTAGATTGTCAAGTGACTAGGGCCGAGAAATCTGCATAAGCTATTGCAATACCGTAAGTTTTTACACGAGAGTAAAATTGAGTGAATAAGTAACGTGGCAAAGTTTTATCACAGCAGCTGCAAGTGATCCTATTAGGATCACTTCACTGCAATGCGTATTAAGCTACAGGGAAATTTTACAAAACTCCAAACAAGTAATAACATTACTAAGAGGGGAAAAAGGGGAAACTGAGGAACCTTTGTATGTTAACCTGACCCACTTATAAACCTGGGTCAAGATTTACTTCACTGACCTTCTGTAGGGGCTTGTGATGACACGCTTTTGCATTTAATGAAAAATACTTAGCATTGAACTCTAATTGTGTATCTCCATACATCAGTGACACAACATTCATGAAATAATTGATAAAGGTGTTCTTACTGGAGATTTTCCCTCCACAATAGAATTGTATTAAGCAGCAGTTGCATCGTTCATATGCCTATGAACAATCCCAATTAAACCAACTCTTTCCACATTGAGCCTAGAACATCTTGAACATTAATAGGGTAATTTTGCACCAGAGACAAGACCATTAAGGTGCACTCACTAACCACTCTCCTTGCTCCTTATTCTTCACTGCTTTCCAAAGGGGAATGAGGTAAAAGGTAGTATGGAGTCACAAACATACAAGATACTGTACTGCAAAAAGTTTTAAATATGCAGTTCTTGGTTCAATTTGCAATTTTAAGTCCCATTTACTTATTTTGCTGCTCTCCTGTGCAGCAATAGATACTGTATTGTGCAACACAGCAAATCAGCATTCCATAAGGCAATTTTAAAAATGGGGGCATCCCAAACAAAACATTATAACTTTGAAGCCGGACCTCAGATCAATACCAAATTTGGCACAGATGTAGCAGACAGTCTGTTCTTGCTGTGTGCAAAATCTGGGGAAGTTTTCAAGATATGGTTTTGTTTTACCCACCCACCCCCATGCAGATATCAACAACCCTTTCTTTCTACAGATTTAAAACATATCAAATATATTTAAAATACCAAATTTGTTTCTCTTGAAAGAGAATGGTTAGTCCCAGCCTCCCATGTTTTTATTTGGAAGGAATCCAGACCGCTCACAATTGCAGAAAAATAGCCCTGACGATTGCTTTGTATTTGAGTGAGAAGTGGTTAGCTAATGAAAAACAGAGTCAGCTTCTGGGATTTTCTCTTGCTTGGTCTCACTTTGTGAATGATAGTGATCAGAAGAGGGTATCCTGTAGACCATCTTGACTGCTGCCATTGGCATTGTCAACATTCATGCTGCCCTTTACTGTGTAAAGCTTGGCACCCCTTTTCCTCCTGCCAATGCAGGCACAATATTGTGCAGCAATATCAGGCCATTTCCTGGCTTTTTGAATTGTGGGTATAGAAACACAATATCCCACATTCATAAACTGGAGAGTTTTTTTTTAAAGAAATGAATTAGTACTTGGATAACCTCACCATGATTAGAGGGAAGGAGCTGGGGCAATACAGTGAGCTTATCCGCACAAGGAATGATTGAATAAGGCTCCTGAAATGTGTTCTCATAAGGATGGTGTGCCTGGGATAAAAGAGTAATATTTTTCATATATATTCATGTCCCACCCCACCCAGCTATAGGCACCCATAGCAAATGCCTTTCTTGCCTTCCCCTACTCACACTCTTGAAAACATCTGGTGGACATTTGGTTGGGGAAGACTGACACGTAGACTCTTTCCAACAGCAGTGCCAAAGAGATGACTCAGGATGTGGAAATGTGCAGCAGTCAAGATGGACTACAGGATACCCTCTTCTGCTCACTATCATTCATAAAGTGAATTTCAGGGTGTGGAAACAGGCAGCAGTCACAAACTGCCTTTCATCCAGTTTGTCAGATCTGTATTTTGCAAAATGCTCAAATAGTGAATGCTTCCCTTTTGTTCTGATGCCCTGTTTTTATACTGAATATTTGTGCCAAATATAAATTGCTTTTTTGAGTAAGGTGCTCTGATACCGTCTCTTGGATGAAGATGCAGTTTATACATTTTCTAAATTTACCAGTGGTTGTAAACAGTGCCATGTATAATGTCCTTGAATTAAGCCAAAGATCTACCACAATGCTAGCACATGCTGACCACGACCGCAACACACCATATGACAAAAGAGGAAGTTGAAGCTGGCGGAGGCACCATTGAAAAGGGAACTAGTTCATTTGCTAGGCATGCAGCAGGGCAACAGGAGGAAATGTGGAAGAGGTGATGCAGGGAAGGGGCACCATCTTTTAAGAAAAGGGAAGACTCCACAGAAGGAACTATGGCATCTCTTGGCCACAGGAATGGCATTAATGTAGTGAAACTCTGTTATTTTCACACTGCGGCCTGATTTTCATTTTCCTGTCTTTCTCAGATTTCTGTACAAACTCATGTAGATTTCAATATCATTTTAAGAAGCTGAGAGAAGAATGTCAGGATTGCACCTCTGCTGCAAATCAGGGTGTTGTTTACCTTTGCTTCCTTTTCTACAGTCCTAACAAAAGTTAGCTTGAGCATTACTGCCATTGTCCATGAAAGATCACCTTCTGCTCCTGCTGCCACCCAATAGCTGTCCTTCAGGAGTTTTTCTGCTCTCCTTACTCTGGAAATCCTCCATTTTCTTCTTGTGATGTGACTTTTCTTTCTTGAGGAGCATGGATGCATCCTGGGCTGATGTCTCAGCTGTTGATCATTTTGCTTGGAGGGACCCTGCCAGGAGTCTAAATTTGTGGTGGAGTTTAGCCTCCTGGCGGCATTGCTCTCAGCTTCCCTCACACACTCAGACCTCTTGACCATGTTCAGAAGGGAAATATGAGTCCAAACACCTTGTCATTTGGAGCTCCTCCTACAACTGGGTAGCAGCACCACAATCAAGATCAAAGGAGGGAGGTGGCAGGCAACCCTGGGGCAGCTGAAGGTGGCAAGTCATATGTGTGCATACAGACCAAAGCAGCACAGTGTCCCAGCTCCCAAAGGCCAGCTGAGGGGCAGCCTGGAGGGGGGGGGAAGCAGGAGAACCAAAGGATACAGAGGCTACTAGCAGGTGAAACAGTAACAGTAGCATGACTAAGCCTCGTGGTGCAGTGGTTAAACCGCTGTACTGCAGCCAAAACTGTGCTCACGACCTGGGGTTCAATCCTAGGTAGCCGGCTCAAGGTTGACTCAGCCTTCTATCCTTCCGAGGTCGATAAAATGAGTACCCAGCTCCCTGGGGGATCAATGTGTAGCCTGCCTAATTAACTTGTAAACCTCCCAGAGAGTGCTTGAAGTGCTATGGGGTAGTATATAAGCAGCTCGCTTTGCTTTGCTTTTGCTTTGATGCAGGTGCCCTTTCCAAAGCAGCCAGTGAAGAATGTTGCTTGTAGCTGGGCTCCCCACTTATGCTGGCCTTGTTCTGTATTCAGTAGTAGCACCAGCATCAGCTGTAGCCTGTGTCAAACGTTTTTCCATTTTACCAACTTAGTCTAAAACGATGCCCCTATATTTCTTTCTTCTTTTTATTCTGCTGATACAGCAGACATGATAACTATCTTTCTGGCAGCAGGTTAATATTAAATATAAAAGCTATGCATTAGACAGATTCTTCACTCCATCACTGAATATTAAATGTATAATTTAATTTATTTAAGGAGATTTTAATTTAATATTGAATAGAAAAAAATTTAATTTCATACATTGAATTGTAAAGTTAATAAATATTAAAACTGGCTAGATACAGTTCATAAATGGGTCCTTTCAAATTGACATATAAGATTTATTGCAAAAATGTGCCCTTTCTTTTTGGTGATGGATCTGTGACTACTCTATCTATCTGAGGAACCACACCTTCCTCTATGAGCATGGCTAGGTCTTCAGTTCCTAGGGGAACCTTTACCTTTACTGTGTGGACCACAGCAAACTATGGCCTTAAAGAAATGGGAGTGCCTGACCACCTTATCTATCTCCTGAGAAACCTATATGTGGGACAGGAAGCAACCATTAGAACTGGATATGGAGCAACTGATTGTTTCAGAATTGGGAAAGGAGTATGACAAGGCTGTATATTGTCCCACAGCTTATTTAACATATATGCGAAAGGCCGGACTGGAGGAATCCCAATTAAGATTGCCGGAAGAAATATCAACAACCTCTGATATGCAGATGATGCCACTCTGATGGCAGAAAGTGAGGAGGAATTAAAGAACTTCATAATGAGGGTGATAGAGGAGAGTGCAAAAAATGGTCTGAAGCTCAACATCAAAAAGCTAAGATAATGGCCACTGGTCCCATCACCTCCTGTCAAATAGAAGGGGAAGATATGGAGGCAGTGACAGATTTTACTTTCTTAGGCTCCATGATCACTGCAGATGGCGACAGCAGCCACAAAATTAAAAGACGCCTGCTTCTTGGGATGAAAGCGATGACAAACCTCGACAGCATCTTAAAAAGCAGAGACATCACATTGCCAACAAAGGTCCACATAGTCAAAGCTATGGTTTTTCCAGTAACAATGTATGGAAGTGAGAGCTGGACCACAAAGAAGGCTGACCACCGAAGAATTGATGCTTTTGAATTGTGGTACTGGAGGAGGCTTTTGAGAGTCCCCTGGACTGCAAGGAGAACAAACCTATCAATTCTAAAGGAAATCAACCCTGAGTGCTCAGTAGAAGGACAGATCCTGAAGCTGAGGCTCCAATACTTTGGCCATCTCGTGAGAAGAGAAGACTCTTTGGAAAAGATGTTGATGTTGGGAAAGTGTGAAGGCAAGAGGAGAAGGGGACAACAGAGGATGAGATGGTGGGACAGTGTCATCGAAGCAACCAACATGAATCTGACCCAACTCCGGGAGGCAATGGAAGACAGGAGGGCCTGGCGTGCTCTGGTCCATGGGGTCACGAAGAGTCGGACATGAGTTAAAGACTAAACAACAAGGGGAAGGAGTTCCTGCATAGGAGAAACCACAGTTTCAGACCCTGCAGCAATAACAAGTTAATATGGCAGTGGCAGGAATAAATACTGTACATCTTAGTTTCAACTTTTTGTAAAAGCCTCACACATGGAGGGTGTATCCTCTAGTGCTGGTTTCTGAGTTTGGCTGATAAATCTGGGGGCTGACACCAGAACTGAATTGGCCTTTTTTATTAGACAAAGGAGGGCGACTGGTTCAGGCTGAAGATGCTGCCCCTCAGCTATTAGAGGAGAACGTATCACATAGCAAGCTGGCCTGCTGCCTTAGGTGCAACGCTGTCCTGTCACTGTGCTGAAGCAGGGTTCACCTGACAGTCTGTTTTGATGTCTATACATGGAAAGTGCCTGTGCTTTGCTTTAAAAAGCAAAATATTTTAGGTTTGACTCAGTGCATCAGGCAGACAAAATTGATCCATTCATTGGTTAAGGACAGAAGGCTAGATTTATTTCAAGCCCTGCCAATTCAAGGGTTTCATAAGCTGCCTGCTCAGTGATATCAGATGAACCGGGATACCAAGGGATGTAGTTAGCCTAGCATTAGCAATAGCTGTGGAGGATCATTCCATGTTTTAAAAGGTAAGTAAAAGAGTTTCACAAGTGAAAGATATTACACCATGCTTTTGAAATATTTTTATCCATGCAGTTGTAATTTCCCCCCCTACACTAAGCTGTCTAAAAGCTGATTTACTATGAAGCTGCCTTTTGTATCTTGAGAGGTTCCTGGAAGTGCAGCTGACAGGCAGCCACATCCCATTTCACATAAAGGTCTCTGTGTGGTGCTGAGTCCTGCTGTGACACACAGACCGCTTGTGGATCAAAGCTGGTCAAGGAACATACATGTTAGGTGTATGGAAGAAAGAAGGCGCGAGGGACGGAGAAGTGAACAAGGGGACCTGCAGCAAACATGCATTCTGCAAAACAAATACAGAACAAGACAGTCCATCCAGAAAGATGACAGCAATGACTGGAAAGAATGCAGTGGTGAAACAGAGAGCCATATCCTAAAAGTTCTGCATTTCTGCCGAGCTCCTCAGCAACCCCCTGCTTAAGCAAAACTGGTACAAAGTGAATGGCTCCCCTGTTTTTTCTACTCCTTCCTTGCTGTTCTAAATTCCTTCTTGACCACATACTTCACTGGATGCCCTTCAGGACTATTTCTGTCCCAACAACAAGCTCCCCCACCAATAACGCAATGTTTTTTGTTCTCACATTTAAAGATCATAAGATATGCCTTGAATCTTTGCCTGTACACTGCATAATTAGTCAATATGACAGATCTAGAGTGGGATCTACAGTGTGACCATTTTTCAGGTGCTTTGCAGAAATCCCCTACGGAAGGCTCTCTGCCCCCCCTGGGTTGAGTACCTGTCATCTGTCGAATTCCCAGAGCTGCTTGGACATGCACATCCTGTCTGGCCTGTAAGGAAGCACAGCAGAGACGGCGGTGAAGCCTCAATTCCCAGCATCAATTATGAGAGTCAACACTTTGCAAAAATGCATTAGGAGTGGCAATCAGCCACACAGCCTGGTCGCAAGCCTTTTCCCATGTTGACATCGACTCAGACAGAAGGAAATGTTGAGCTTGATGCAGGAAGGGTGTAATAGCAAGGAGCTTTCTCTGCAATATCCTCTTTGCCTTCACAGGTTTGCCTGACTCTTCTGTGTAGAACTCACCTGCCTGGCATCCATGGCTGACAGTATTTCGTTTTCCTTTGCCCAGCTCTTCTGGCATGACAGCTGTGCGAAGCAGATAGCATTACTTGGACTGATAGAATTACTGTTAATGTTTAATTGCTGTGTCTAGCCAGGTCAGCTCCTAGCAGCTATTCCTAGAGTAACGCTGTTGTTGTTTATTTGTTTGTTATGTACCATAAAGTTGCCTCTGACTTATAGCGACCCTATGAATGAACAATATTCAAAATGTTCAGTCCTGAACTGTTCTGCTCAGCTCTTGTAAACTCAAGCCTGTGGCTTCATTTAGGGAATCATCCCATCTCATATTTGGTCTTCCACTTTTCCTCCTGCCTCCCACCTTTCCCAGCATTATTGTTTTTTTCCAGAGAACCCTGCCTTCTCATGATGTGTCCAAAGTAGGGCAGCCTCAGTTTCAACGTTTTTGCTTCCAGAGATAGTTCAGATTTGCTTTGCTTTAGGACCCACTTGTTCATCTTTCTGGCAGTCCCGGGTATCAACAAAACTCTCCTCCAGCACTACATTTCAAACAAATATTTTTTTCTCTGTCAGCTTTCTTAGTTGTCCAGTTTTCTCACCCATACATAGTAATCAGAAATGCAAGAGTGTGGATAATCTTGGTCTAGGTCTCCATTAACGCATCCTTACATTTGATATTTTCTAATTCCCTCATTGCTGCCCTTATGAATCTCAGTCTTCTGATTTCTTGGCTGCAGACTTCATTTGGATTGAAGATTAAACCAAGGTATGCACAATCTCTAACTACTTCACTTTCTTAATTGCCAACGCTAAATTTGTGTACTTCTGTAGTCATGGTTTTTGTATTCTTAACACAACTACAGTCCTGCTTTGGCACTTTCTCCTTTCCTGGACTATCTTCATGAGTGGAAGGCCATCAGCCCATGGCAAGAATTGATCTTGATGCTCTCCACAACCCCCTCAGTTACCAGCCTACCTGTGGGTTAAGCGTGGCATCCTTCACTCAGGCATTATCCAAACCATGATAAGCTCCAGGAATCCCAGGAGTCAGAAAAGTAGGAGAACACTTGGGGAGGAGTGGCAGCATCTGGAGGTCCTCTCCTAGTAGGAGTGTACTAGGCTCACTCAAGAATATCCTATATACACCAGTGCCCAGCGAGTCCATTATGGTTGTGCTAGAGAACTATTAGACTTGCTGGACATTGAACCTTCAAGGGGAATGACTGAGCTGACTTCAAAGGTGCCTAGCCCTACCCCACCTACACCAACTCAACTATGGTGCTCGCAAAGGGAGTGCCGATTCAAAAGAGACCTCTGTGCTAAGGAAGAACATGAGAGGGAGCAAAGACATTAAAGGACTGGGAGTAAAGAGAACCACCTGAAGGACTTGGGGAGTGAGTCTTAACCACCAGGCTATAAGAGACTTGGACCTAAGGAAGAATAGGGCTTGGAAAAGGGAAAGACAGTGAAGTCAACTTGTCTATTGTTCATAATTCTGGAATAAAGTTCTGCATTTACTGCACCAACTGTGATAACCAAACCCACAGGGCCTTTTGTTGTCCCCTTGCCCATGGGGGGAATGAGGACCCATGCAGCCTTCCTTTCAAGAGTCATTCTCTCATTTTCCAAAACACTTTGTCCAGAAAAGACTGTGAGACGCATGTGTGGACATTTGCACAAAAACACATTGTTTTCTTCCCTCCTTCCCTCTCTCACCTCTCCCGAGCCAAATGCATTATTCTTTCATTCCAATTGAGCCCTGCCAGATTAAAGCTTCCCAGGCTGAAGGGATGCTCCATATGAATGAAATATAACCAGTTGTAAGCAGGCAAATGAAAATGGGATATAAAAAATGCTGCTGCTTTTATTTCTCCAACATGTCTAATCTTGAAACTGAATGGACCAGACAATAACACAAAATGAGAATGTAACCTTACTGGTCCAGGAGATAAAAAGCCAAAAGCAACAGTTATAATAATATCTAGATTAGATCCAAATACAGGCACAAGAGAGACAGAACTACAGTATGTGCAACTTTTTGAATTCTCCTGAACTATTCATCAGGCTAGATGGAAAATAATTAAAAACCATAATAAAATAAAAGGGAAGCTGAACCAGACATGGAAGAGATGAGGATGTTAATGGCTTATGTGACAGCCAGAAATGCAGAGTCTGAGGGAGAAGGAACAGAAACCAATTTGCTGCTTGCATGAGAGACTCACTCAAAAGAAGAGCCATTACACTATGAGGGCTAAAAAATTCCTGAGAGCGCAAGCATTATTTAATTATTTACTATATGAATATTGTACAGGCTGCCCAATAGTACGGATTCTTTGATAGCTCGCAGAAATTAAAGAATAACAACCAGCATTAAAATCACAATCTTACAATGTAATGCAGCATATATTTTACCAGTTCCTCTACATACAGCATAGGTGTGAGGAGAAAGAATAGCTGTAGTTCTCGTAGTGCGGCAGGCACCATAGTGACCACATGTGTGGCACTGCTTCTTGCCTCGTGGTTCAGGGAAACAAAAGAGAGCTTTTCCGAACAGACTCTGGCAGTCAGAAGCCAGGGGGTGGGGTGGGGAACAACACTGAAGAAGTGTATATTGGGAAATGTTGGCTTCTCTTCTCCTCTTCTTACAACAAGTTTCTGACAACAAACCTTGGTCACTTAGGGGATTACAATGATAATACGGGAAATACTCTGGGATTATACAGCCAGATCTGTATTATTTTCTGTTGACTATATAATGTACAAGTCAATGCAAATTAGCCTGGTCTTTCCCATCCGATCTATACTTATTTCCTCCTCTGCCAAGGATTCTACTTTTTTGACAGTGAAGGCATTTGCATTGGTTCAGCAATGTCATTGCTTGGGTCCATGCAGAAAAGTGTGTGCAGGGGTGCTGATGGTTGGTGGGATGAGGAGAGAGGAAGCAAAGTGGAACTCATGAGGAGTGTCAGGCAGTTTAGTTTAGTCTAGTCAAAATTCCCCACACACACACACACAACACTGAAAAGAATAAAAATTATATATTCACAGTGAATCAATGTCCTTTTCTGCCATTGTTCAGTTTCACTGTCAGTAAAATGGGGGGAGAACAATCCAGTCGTTCTCATTCCTAGAGAAGAATATGGTGTGTATTGGATCAACAGTGATGACATGTTATTATCTAAATGAGCATTCATTGCAAAACAAAATCAGCACAATAGTGCTAACTGAAGGTAGGTGAAGGTTAGTTAGAATGTACAATTTGTGTCTTGAATTGTTTCCTTTTTCTAGTCCCAAAGCTATTCTGAAGCGAATACATTTATATTTTTCGTGAATGCAGTGTTACTGAGTGTCATGATTTATTTATTCTTAAACATAAACAGCCAAGGATCAAAGATACGCTCTCCAATTATAATGGTGAGGAAGCACTCTGTTAAGAACATGAAATGCCTGGAACATTTAGCACTGGAAAACATTCTGAAGTGCCTGTGGTGTTAGGCTGTTGCAGCAAAAGCAATGAAGAATCCTACGGCCACTTTAAGACTAACACATTTATTATGGCATGAACTTTAATGGACTATAGCCAGAGGGTTTTTTTTTTTAAACCACAAATATATGCTGAAGGCATTTTGGATAATCATAGATGCATAAAACTTTTATTTTTCTTTTAAAAATAAAGTTCTTGCTTTTTCAGGAGAAAGTACATGCACACAACAATTATAACCATAACAGCATAGCATCTTCTAATACTGTATAACCATTTTCTTTTTACAAGTTCTGCAGTCACATCCTTCTCTTAAAAAGGTTCAAATCATCCCCTCAATTCTGTTTTCCTGATTTATACTACAAAACACTGGTGTCTCCATGTCAGGCAGTGAGCCTAGGATTAGCGCTGTTTCAAAGTAATGTTTGAAAAGGGCTACACTGGAAGCCAACGAAGCACCAGGTGAAGGCATATCAGCAAACTCACCACCGACCCGTGACTGACCAGAGCCTTGTTGCACTGCAGGGATGGAAGAGGCACTTCATCTAGGAGGTAGTTCTGATACTGAGGAGGGGACCTGCAAATATAGTTATGAGGCCAATCTTGGAGCCAGTCTGTCCTCTGAGTTGCCAAATCCTGGATTTCTTGGATATACCGGCGACAAGAACAATTATAGAGATTGAGGCCTGCTTTTAAGCTACGTAGGTTTTTCAGAAGCAGTAGGCCCTTACTATGAAGCCGAGGGATCTGGTTTTGATCCAAAGTGAGAATTTCTAAACTAGGAAGCCCCTCGACTGGCGGGACCGTCTGCAGCCTGTTTTTGGACAGGTAGAGTTCTTTCAAGCCAGGGGTCGAGAGGTCGAGAGTCAAAATGCTGTTAGCACTGAGATCTAATATTTCAATGTTTGGGGGCAGAGATCTGTCCATGTACTGTAATCCTGTGTTGGACAAATTAAAAATACGAAGTGACTGTGGCCATGTGCAAGGGGAAGAGAGCAGGTTAGGCGGAAAGCTATTCTGACTTAGGTCTAAATGAGCGAGCGTACGGAGATGACTAAGAGTCCGGCACACAGTCTCATAAGAAGTCAGATTGTTGCGGTTCAGTTTTAATATCTGGAGCTGAGGGAAAGCACCTTCACAAAATGATGAGCTTAGGCTCTCGTCCTGGAAACGATTTCCTGAAATGTCGAGGAAACGCAATGCTGTGAACACCACACCAATTTTGCACGGGATAGATGTGACTTGCGACTCTGAAATGGTGAGATTTTCTAAATTCTCAAGCCAGCTTCTCCAGCTTGAGATGTCAAATCTGTCATCCAGGGGGTCAGCAATCACTCTGTGGAAGCGCAAAGAAGAAATCTTTAGCCAGAGTATGTTTCTGGTATGCCAATGGGCAGCTCTAAGGAAGGTGCAGTTTACAAATTCAAGTGCTGAAACCAGAGGAGTGTGGGAAACAAAAGCCAAGGCTCCTGGCAAGAGAATTTCTGGCACAATGACATCTGTGAAGATGAGCTTTTGTACTGGCAGGTTTTCCAAGATTTCAATTATTTGTGGATGTGGCTCAACTCCAGAAAAATTCCCGAAAGGTGTGAGGTTTCCTCCTCGAAGCTCATATATGGTGGCTATTGTGCATGTCAGGAAGGTCTGGATCTCTGTCTGTTCTCGATCTTTCACTGAACAAACACAGTGACTTTGGGACCGTTCTAAGTAGCAGGAGCCATTTGCTTTCATGAGGTTCTTTAGACACAGTAGAAAGAAGAGAACAAAAGTCTCTGTTCTCCACATGATGCAAAATCTGAAAAAGAACAAAGCCACATCACTGTTTGCTGTAGTGTGCACGTCTACCTTCAAGCTACAGGATATGATGGATTCTCACAGGTAGTCAGCAACATTCCATGAGCATCAAAACAACAAAGAATCCTGTTGCTCCTTCAAAACTAGAAAGTTTTCTTTGACATAAGCTTTTATGAAGTGCAGCTGAATTCTTTAGAATTAATTCAACAATTGCTAGAGCATACAGGAAAATAAGAGAGACAGGGAATAAGGGCACACTGTCTTTTGCTTGGTAGCACTAGGAGCGCTAGGAATGAAACATTCCTGACAAGTCGGTTGGAAGCATAAATGCTATACAACGGTCATTAGTGATATGACTGTTGATTAATAATTGTGCATACTGCAGCCTTTAGACAGGAAGAAACTCTGTCACTGGTGGGATGCTTGTAGTCATCTTTTTCCTGAAACTGCAACTATTATTCCACAGAGAGAAAGAGACATGAAAGGTTGTTACAGATTAAACGTTCCTAGCATTTTCTATGCCGAATTTAGACAGCTGTCCTTTGACCAATTTTGGAAGTAAACAGTCATTAGACACAGCAGGAGACTGAATTTTGAGAAAATGTGCCTAGGATTCTACTACACCTGTTTCTGGAATGGCTCTCTGGTGGAAGGAAAGACAAAATTGCAATTAAGCAACAGAACTCACCCACTAATTGCTTTGTAATTCACGATCAGTTTCTGCCACAGATACAGCTCTATTCCTTCTGCTTCCACAATATTCCAGTTTTTTTTTTTTAAAAAAAAAAAAATCTTTTCATGAATCACAGTTCCTCATACAAACTGGCTCGTTCTTTCTTGAAATCGCCTGCTTGGTTTTTATTTATCCAGCTATGAGTTTCTCTTTCAAATCTCAATATAATTTTTTTCACCAGGAACACACTTCAGAAATAATTATGACCAGGTTTTGGGCTGCTCCTTTCATCTGTTCATTTCCCAATGCTTGGAGGAACTCACTCTGCAGAAGCATGTGGTTGCAACACAATTATGTAGCAAAGCTCTCAAAGTTTCTAAATACCGGAAGGTGGAAAGTTCCTGGATTTGTTCTCGTTTGTGAAGCACAAATGGCCATGCCAGTGCCAGGGAAAGGAAGAAGACATTGATTCAGTTTTTCCAATTCTTGATTACTGCTCTGAAACTGCTGTCTGAAAGCCAGGCTGAGACCTAGGTAGAACAAGGTATCTGCTGGTATCTAAAACACTGCTGCACAGAAAATCCAAACAGCCTCTGCCATCCATAATGTGATTTCCTGTCAAGCTGGCTCTCATACACTTCTGAGCTAATCCTGTTTCACGCTGGCAAATAGGGGCTGGGAAGAGTGCCGGTGAAGTGTAAGGTGTCAGTTTCTGGGAAATTTCTAGTTTCCAGACAGATGGGGCAGTGTTTCCTTCATACAGTAAACACACTTTGCACATGATGAGCCCTGTGCTTTTCAGCCTTAAAAAAATACAAAAACACCACATGCACGTCACTCCCACACAAAAAAAGAATTCTGCATGTATTTTGAGGCATTGAATTTTACATTTATATATTTTCAAAATGAAAAGTGAAGATTTAATTTAAAGTTGCTGCCAGTTTTCAGAATAGGGAGATTTAAAAAGGAAAAATTATGTATTTCAAAGACCCAGATTTTGACCACTGTTTCTGGTTCTAATTTAATAAATTTTACTCCACTGTCCAATTAAAATTTATGTAGGCAGCTAAAATGTTCACATCTGGATGAAGCTCCACATGTGGATTAATATCCAATTATCCTACGTGTGCACAACCCATCTGAAAGAACCATATAAAACATTAGCAAACACAGAACGTACCATATTTTTCTGTGTATAAGACTATACTTTTGTCTAAAATCTTTAGACTAAAAATTGAGTGTCATCTTATACACTGAAGTAAGCTGAGGGGAGAACAAGAACAGGTGGAGGGGAAAGCAGGGATCAAAGCAATCCTGCAGTGTTTTAATCCCTTTCCCCCCACACTTGCTAAGCCCCACTTAGATTTCTTAATTTTGGATTAGAAAAGTGGGGGGGCATCTTATACATGTGGGTGTCTTATACACAGAAAAATACAGTAAATTACTAAAATTATAAACAGATATCAGAGAGATCTTATAACTAGAACAGAAAGCACATTAAGGTTTCTGAGAGATGGCTGGGGTGATATTTCCAATTTTTTGTGAAACCAGACTTCACAGGAATCCTGTGCTTAAATTTTGTAGACCAATCATGAAACAAAGCAAGTTAATTTGTATAATACCAGAGGTGAGAGAAGCTCATGCTATAACTCTCAGACACCCACATTAGTTTAAACTATCCCTCTTCTAGTTACGGGCTATCTCTAACTTCTGTTTCTGGCCTCAGTTTTCTTGTAAAAAGCTGACCGAAAATACTTTCTCTGCCCAGACTTGCAATTTTGCATTATGAGCCTTGCCACCTCCTCTGTCCTGATCCCTGAGGCTGATCAGGTCCAAGGACAAAGATGATGGGTTGCAAGAATCATACCCTGGTTTTCTTCATTAACTCTAAGCTGAAGCATGTGGATTGAGGTATTCCTGTAAACTACCATATTTTTCTGTGTATAAGACCCACCCTATTTTTCTAAACCAAAATTAAGAAATCTGTGTGGGGCTTAGCAAATGTAGGGTAAAAAGGATCAAAGTGCTGCAGGATGGCTTTGATCCCTGCTTTCTCCCTTTGTACTAAGCCCTGTGTGGCTTAGCAAAAGGAGGGGGAAGGGGATCAAAGCAATTCCATGACAGCACAATCATGTTGATTCCTTTCCCCCTTATACAGCCACAAGCTTTGATCCTTCCCCATGGGAAGCCCTGCAGCACTTTGATCCCTGCTTCCCTTTTGCTAAGGCTTAGCAAGTGGACCGGAAAGCAGGGATCAAAGCCCTGCAGGATCACTTTGATCTCTCCTTTCCCCTCCACTTTTTTGGTTCTCTTCTCAGCTAACTTCCATGTATAAGATGACCCTCAATTTTTAGTCTAAAGATTTTAGACAAAAGTAAAGTCTTGTA